>NW_027507791.1:96995313-98195313 GCF_037356315.1 Lithobates pipiens
CATAACTTTTACCTGTTGATTAGTTATTTTTTTTCCACTTCCTGTAATAGTGCGGCAACTATGTTCATTCTGCAGTGAAATTGCACCACAGCTTTATCACCCCTGTGCACAGGGTAGTCTTAAGGCCCATACACACGATTGGACTTTTCGAAAACAACGGTCAGGCAACAAATGTCCGATGGAGGATAATCCGATCGTGTGTACACAATTCTATCGGACTAAAGTCCAAAGTACAAACACGCATACTCAGAACCAATGCTAAAGATCAGACAACAATAGCAGAAGTTGCCCAAAGGGTGGCGATAAAGAGGTGAATTGGGGAATATTGGCTGAAAAGGTTCTGCCGGATGTATGCAGAGCAAGTTCACGGACAACGCCCCTTCGTACAAAAAAACATGGAAAAGTCCGATAGCGTGTACGTGGTTTTAGATGGAAATTAAATTTCATAGAGACTGTAACCCCTTTGCTTCTGGAGACTTTTTATATTTTTTCACACATGTTTAAAAAAAACCTAAACTCCCAAAACTTGTTTTTTTTTCAAAGCTATTTTTGTTAAAGAATTTTTTTAATAATTATTTTCTGTTTTTGCAGTTATACAAACATAAATGGTCAAGCAAGAATTTCCTTTAAACGTGATTAAATCATTGAATTGAATATTCAAAACATGTACTGTGTGAAGATTATCAGCTCTTCTATTAAATCTGCCTCGTTGTCAGAGTTATGATTCTAAAACCAGGAGTTGCTTCTGTCTTTTACTTTAACAAGGATCTTTTGATTTCTCTATTTGGGCTGATGCACTAATGTTAGGTAAAGTGTGTGCATAGCCCAAACTTTGTTTTAATTTTGGTTAGAGTAAGAAAAGGGATAAAACCCTTGCCATCTTATTTTTTTTATATTTTTTATCATCTATGTACTATTGGGAAATTTTCCTTTCACTTCCTGTCCCAGAGATATCATTGAAAGGAAGAAGAATTACCCTCTGGTAGTTGTCTCCAGAGGTGCTCCCTCACCTCATGTTCTGGAGATATGGGCATGGGCCATATGAGAAGAACATTTGCTATGTTTATACTTGTGTTATACGTGTCTAAATGTGATGAACAAGAATTCACAAGAAAGCCTTTTTTCTGCTATTCTGTACAAAAAAAATAATAATAATAAATTTGAAAAGGTATACAATTACCTGACAGCATTGAGGGCCCATTTACACTGTCATGATTATCTCATACAACTCATACATTACAAAGCATTAAAACGCCTTTGTCCAACTTCCCCCATAAAAAAAATATAGTGCCTGTTCCGATCTCAGTGCTGCAGTGCAATGAGTTTTCAAAAATACAAAATGTAAATTTTTGTGTTTTAAGGTTGTTGGGAGGATCATAGAATTCAATGACATGGCATATAACATAAGTATATTGACTTTGTGTTTTGTGTTTTGTGTCATGTGTTTTGTTTCACAATGGGCATGAACAAGCATTGGTAATTGAAGTTGGAACAACTCCCTATACATGTCCTATTAGTTCCAATGGCGAGTAGATTCACTGCCTTATTTGGTAAACCTATATTTCTCCTGATCCGAGGGTTTTATATGACCTTCATTTTGGAAAATGATTAGAGTGGATTTTTAGAAGACCTGAATTTGTGACATGACTATTTCTTGACATGGTTCGGACGCATAAATGTGCTCAAAATGACTATCCTCCTTCGAATAATATATTTGTTGTATACTATACCGATTTTATAGATGCATGGCGCTAGTGCGTATTTTAATTTGCCGTCATGATGCCTCTACTAAAATTTGGGTTCCTTTAGAGAAGACTTTGGCAGGCAGGAACTTGTCCGGGGCCTCATGGTTACTGATGGATGACAGAGGACTTTCAGACTGGACATTCCCATTGACACGTGCAAACCTCATTGTGTGGGATAGACCGAATATTCACGGTGTGTATGCCGCTCAGACTTTCCCCCCCGATGCTTCTTGGAGGCTTTCTCCTAGAAGAGGATGTTCGTTTTTTCCGCTCCTGGGGAGCAGACAGACACGTCTTGCACTAAATTTGCACCTGAAAGGAAGCTGTTGGTCTCATTATGGGGACTTCCCGATGTCATTACGGAGGCACAGACAATTGCTGGATTTATTCTCTAAATTGCAAACCCCACTGTGCCCACAAGGTACACTATCTCTCTTGGAATCTTGGTGTGCCCATGGAATCTAGACACCTGCACTCCTACATGTATAAGTTGGTACTTGGGGCTTATTCTCAGACACCCATATTTTATTAAGGAATAGAAGAGAGAGCTGGGGACTGAGTTTTCCACTCCACAGATCCAGAAAATTATGCACCTAGCCCACGTTTCCTCCATTAGTACTTGCATCCAGGAATCCTCTTATAAACATTTGACTAGGTGGTACAAGAAACAAAGAGGAACCCCCTATGGGTGGGGCTTTACCGGCACTACCACATGAACAAAAAGTATTTGAGAAATATCAAGTATTTATTGAAAAACATGCAAAGAAAAGATATAGCTTCATGAACCCAAAGCATTTCAGGGATGAATGCTAGCTCCTTCATCAGGGTTTTTCACAGAAAATATAATATATATAGAATTCAAATGCAAAAAGATCAGTGATATTTAAACATTAAAAACTATCGCCAAATACACACATACACAATGTTGAAAGTATTTGAGACTTACATCCTGGTCATTTGCATATATATCAGAACATCCACATTGATTAAAATACAGCACATCCACATCGTTTATTGGTTCAATTGTAAAATTGAAAAGGAGAAAAAGAATTCCTGGATGGCCGCACATCAAAAAAAGGCATCTTTATTGACAAACAATTAAAATCTAAGTACAGTCACCTCATAAAAATAGGGAAAACATGACAAATAGCTATTTTTCACACCCCATCATGGCGCTTATTCATAGCTAAAGAAAATAAGCGTGTTCATGGGTATATATAGAAGCATTTATACAACCCTATAGGGTAAACGACCAATCAAAAAGAGCAGTCTCAATCCAATGAGCACGCTTCAAAATACTTCCCTTAGCAGAATGGAACACACCTGAGCAACAAAAGGGTGGCCAACACTTGTACTTGTCAGCCATGCTCAGTGTGTGAATCCATAATCCCACAGGTAGAAAAACATGATAAATACTAAAAAAAAGCCTGGATCTAGTACAAAATGACAGCTTCAATATCAAAAGTATCTAATCGGACATTATCTGCTGAAACAATTGCCACAACTATGCCTACGTCAATATCGTTATTGGAACTATATAAAAATGAACAAATAATAACATATATAGCATCCATGCATATTGTCATGACACCTGTAAATTTGAACAGATCCAAAAAAATGTGCTAAGGAAATCCATATAATAAACTGAATTAAAAATATGTAAATATATATCATAATTTCCATATAAATACAAGCACCCAAAGGAAAAGCCAGTGCTCACACCACTAGGCATATTACGCATACTAAAAATTCCACATAACAACAGGTTAACATCACAACAATGTCAGAACAATAGCCCTTATGTGGAGGAGCACTGAAATAGTGCATGTAAAAAATGGAAAACAAAAAAGTTTTTACGTAGAACCAAAACATAAAGAAGGACCCTGAGGAAATCAAGTAATAAAGTTATGCCATGTTTTGCATACACAATAATAGTGCATGCACAATAAGTGGAGAACTACAAACTATAAATAAAACCTCCTCAGAAATCTGGACAGGAATATGGATAATAATAATAAGAGTAGTAATCATAATGGATTCTCCACAATGCATATCCCATATCACAGTATAGAAAGAATAAAGAAATTATTCATTCAATTCAAAGTCGAATCTTTGTGTCTGTAAAATTGATAAGGATGGAAAAAAGATACCGAGTGTTGTAAGGGGATACGATCCCCAATCACACCAAACTCAGCTGGAATCTGGAGACCCAGATACAGTCGATAAATACCATGTCTACTGAGGCCCCAAAAGTGGAAAATCTGGAAGGAAGAGCACAAATAGACACATAAAGATAAAATACAATCTATTCTGAAAGAAGGAGTAATGGGGTGAAGGACAGAGGTATATTATACTTATATCCCCATTGGCTGAACCCCTCAAAAGATAACATACCTATATGGAGCAGTGACATCAATTGCAGGTAGAGGGGCCGGTGGGAGTGTGGAAGGCATAGACCAATTCAGTAAGATAGTCACTGGTAGGAATAAATATTGCCAACAGGTGGGTAACCCAAGAAAAAAGAGAAAAAGGAGAAATATATAGAATCTATATTAGAGAGATACATACATCTCCATTCAAACATGCGTAATGTTTGTAAGTCAAATGCCAAAAAGGCATTATATGGCAGTGTTATCCCAACGGCCTACTCACAGTGAATCTGGCCCCTCAGCAGCCTCTCCCAGAACATCCCATCGATAGCCCTATCCGCTAGCAAATGAGGTGGAGGCTTAAATAGCCCCATAGCTGCCACCACACCTCTGCTGAATGTAGATCAGCTGTGTGTAGCTAGTTTCCTCCCAGGTTACCAAACGGGGCCCCCTAGGCAGTGGACATGCCGCGCCTCCCCACGGCACATGGGCAAGCGGTACCACGCACCGCATAGTCCATATGGCGCATGCGAAATGATGTCACGCACCACGGAGGGACACAATGTCCCACCGGCACGGCAACGCAGCCCAGGACAGGAGAAGTCACCCTAGGTGCAAATGGGAACAGAGCCAGGCAAATGATAAAGCGCATAGCTCCTCCCCAAAAGTGTCTCCAAAGGGGAAACTCTTAGCCGTGCTGGGTGCACATGGTAAGCTGGCATACATAATGTATATGCCAAAATAAAGCCCCACAGAGATAACAGATGAATCTGTATGAGAGGTAAATAAAAACCACAGACAGAACCTGTAAATATTGATGACCCATGTATCTATATAGAACATGACCAATTTATGCTATCGTGCTGGATCAAGTGGCATATGGCAACAAGTTCCAAGCTCTATCTATGTCCCAATTCTCAACACATGTTCGAGAAAAGGGGACAGCCATAAGATTAACCGTGGAGGGGATGTGTGTAGGACTGCACGCGGAAATGTTTACATTAAAAACGCATCATAGAAAGCAACATATATATATATATATATATATATATATATATATATATATATATATATATATACAGACATTCAAAACGTGCAAAATATACTTGAATGTGCAAAAACATATATACAGTATCTCACATTTTTGTAAATATTTTATTATATCTTTCAATGTGACAACACAGAAGAAATTACAATTTACTACAATGTAAAGTAGTGAGTGCTTGTATAACAGTGTAAATTTTCTCTCCCCTCAAAATAACTCAACACACAGCCATTAATGTTTAAACCGCTGGCAACAAAAGTGAGTACACCCCTAAGTGAAAATGTCCAAATTGGGCCCAAAGTGTCAATATTTTGTGTGGCCACCATTATTTTCTAGCACTGCCTTAACCCTCCTTGGGCATGAAGTTCACCAGAGCTTGACAGGCATGACGACATCACAGAGCTGGTGGATGTTAGAGACCTTGCAATCCTCCACCCCCCATTTAAGGATGCCCCACAGATGCTCAATAGGGTTCAGGTCTGGAGATATGCTTGGCCAGTCCATCACCTTTAACCTCAGCTTGTCTAGAAAGACAGTGGTCTTATTCATGTTGGAATACTGCCCTGTGGCCCAGTCTGTGAAGGGAGGGAATCATGCTCTGCTTCAGTATTTCATAGTACATGTTGGCTTTCATGGTTCCCTCAATGAACTGTAGCTCCCCAGTGCTGGCAGCACTCATGCAGCGCCAGATCATGACACTCCCATCACCATGCTTGACTGTAGGCAAGACACATTTATCTTTGTACTCCCCACCTGGTTGCTGCCACACACACTTGATACCATCTGAACCAAATACGTTTATCTTAGTCTGCGGATATGGTCTGCGCACTGAAAGGCTGACCCCCCACCCCTTCAACCTCTGCAGCAATGCTGGCAGCACTCATGAGTCTATTTTCCAAAGACAATCTCTGGATATGACGCTGAGAACGTGCACTCAACTTCTTTGATCGATCATGGCAAGGCTTGTTCTGTGTAGAACCTGTCCTTTTAAACTGTTGTATGGTCTTGGCCGCTGTGCTGCAGCTCAGTTTCAGGGTCTTGGCAATCTTCTTATAGCCTTAGCCATCTTTATGTAGAGCAACAATTATTTTTTTCAGATCTCAGAGAGTTCTTTGCCATGAGATGCCACGTTGAACTTCCAGTGACCAGTATGAGAGAGTGAGAGCGATAACACCAAATTTAAAACACTTGCCCCCTAATCACACCTGAGATCTTGTAACACTAACAAGTCACATGACACCGGGTAGGGAAATGGCCAATTGGGCCCAATTTGGACATTTTCATTTAGGGGTGTACTCAGTTTTGTTGCCAGTGGTTTAGACAGTTATTTTGAGGGGACAGCAAATTTACACTGCTATACAAACTGTACACTCACTACTTTACATTGTAGCAAAGTTTAATTTATTCAGTGTTGTCACATGAAAAGATATAATAAAATATTTACAAAAATAAGGGGGGTGTACTCACTTTTGTGAGTTACTGTACATATAAGTGCAAAGTTGTCAATATTGAAAGTCCACACTGAGAAGAGTGGTTAAAAACACTGAAATAGGGGGCGCATGCGCGGCGCGGGACAGGCAGGACGCTAAATCTAAGAGCTCCGGGGACAGCGGAGAATCTACAGCACTCCCCAGGACGATTCTGCACCCCTATCAACTCCAAAATAACCTCTTCCTCCCGAGGGATTATTCGTGCATGCCGACATCTAAGAAGGGCAAGCGGAAAACCTCTCAACACTCTCTTACGAACTATCTGCTGCGGGTCACTGAGAGACAGGAGATGTCCCAAGATGGCGCCCAGGCCTCCACAGACACAGAGGCCCTACGTACGGCGAGCTCTCATACAGGTACGGGGGATGCCCAACTAACGAAAGCGGACTTGGAAGACAGTCTAGCTAACATATATGACAGGCTAGCTAGGAAATTCCAGGCGGAATTACAAAAATCAACTAGTACACTGTCTCAAGAGTTAGCGGCCCTGGGAAACAGGATGGATCTCTTAGAAGTGAAACATGATGAGCTTCACTTGGCTTATGCGGACCTCCGGAGGGACCACGAGGTGTTGGGAGACACGGTTGTCCAGCTCCAGAATCATTTGGAAGACCTGCATAACCGCAACAGAAGGAACAATGTTAGGGTGCGGGGGGTCCCTGAATCGGTGACCGACCTCCCAGCTACGGTCATAAAGTTGTTCCAACTCCTCCTTCCTAACCAGCCAAAGGAATCCTTTATCTGCGATCGCCTGCATAGGGCACTGAGACTTAAGCCTCCCCGGAGAAACCCCCCCCGGGACATTGTCATGTGTCTTAAGGATTTCCTTATTAAGGAGGAAATCCTCAGAGCTTCCCATAATACCCCACGCATTCATCTGGATGGGATTGCCATACAAATCTTCCCTGACATAGCACCCGCTACTCTGGAGAAGCGGCGACAAATGAGAGAAGTCACCTCTGCGTTGCAGACAGCACAGATATGTTATCGTTGGGGCTTTCCATTTAAACTTATCATACCACACAATGGATCCACACACGTTGCCACCACAGTCGTGGAGGGTAAAGAAGTTTTAATGAAATTAGGCCTACTGGAGAGACAACAAACACCCAGGCACCCGCCAACACCTCACCCGTCACCCATTTGGGCCACCCCTTCGCCTCACAGGGATAGACGTTCCCGAAGACTACAACCACTACCCGAAATATGATTGCACGGTTGACTAGCCGGACTTCTCGCCTACATCCAGACATATGCAAAGGGATATCAGGTGTCATTAATGGGACATCTAGTCAGATTTATTCAGTTGACACACCTGGATCCCCCCCCCTTTTCCCCCTCCCCCCCCCCCTAGGTTTTAGCCAATCTGGCATGACTACGATGATGACCAGGAGTCTCCCTGTCCCCGGAGAAGTTCTCTTTTTGCCTATTCTTCTTTTTTTTCTCCTCTTTTTCTCGGCCTCGCATTCCCCCCCCCCCCCTCCATACTTGTCCTCCACTCCCTGCTCGGTCCCCTCTTTTGACTAGTTTTATTTTTTATTTTTCTAGCTGACCCATCAGTCAGGAGGGTTTTTTTTTTATCTACCCTTGTAGTGGGGAGTGGATGGAGCAGGTGGATTTAAGGGCCGGAGGGCCCTATGTTTACACTTTATTGGTCCGGATAAACCCCGACCCCACGGAATTTTTGTTTATGTTGTTGTTTATTTGTTTTTATGTTATACTGACCTTAATGTTTGCCCTGGAATGTGGATATGTATGCTTACTGCTTATAGCTTTTCTAACTGGTGGAGGCCTGGCTCTGACCACGTCCTGATAATGCTATGCTCTAACGTGAGTAGGAGTAGCTCCCTGGGCACTGGACTCTGGCATAGGGTAAAGCACTTCTCTGGTGACTTTTTCAGAGGAGCATATATACCTACCGGATAGCATGGGTCTACAAATTATTTCCCATAATGTGAGGGGTTTCAACTCCCCACAAAAACAAAGGAAAGCTTTCCACCACTATAAGCGAATTGGTGCGGATATTATCCTTTTACAAGAGACCCACTTCTCTTCAGCAGCTTGTCCTAAATTCTTTGATAAGTCCTATAAATTGCACTACTATACCACTTTCGAGTCCAGAGCCAGGGGAGTTGCGATTTTTATCCGTAATAATATACAGTTTGAACCCTCCCATGTCTATAGGGACCCTGATAGCAGGTTTCTTATTCTCCAGGGCATGATACAGGGTAAGGCTGTGACTGTAGCCAATCTGTACGCTCCAAATTCTGCGCAAGGTACTTTCTACAATATGTTTTTACGAATTTTGGATAGATACATCTCCCCCCATTTGATTGTAGGGGGAGACTTTAATTTAGTAGCCAACCCCTCGATAGACAGAAGTAAACCAACACACAGTGCTAAAGCGTTCCCGAAACTACTTAGCAGATCCTTGGATAGATTACAACTTATTGATACTTGGAGGGCACTGAATATTGGCGCTAGGGAATATATTCATTATTCCCATCCCCACGACAGCTACGCTAGATTAGATTACATATTCACATCCCCCATATTACTGGCCAACTCGGCTCTTGCAACTATCCACCCATGTCCCTGGTCTGATCACCACGTGGTAACCTTCCATACCTCTCACATTGGACTTTCCCCTGCAACGGCGTTGCGGGCCTCCTAGAGGAATACTTTGACACTAATGACACGGGTGACATCTCCCCCCAAGTACTCTGGACTGCTCATAAAGCAGTACTCCGCGGTCATCTTATTGAAATCGCAGTCACCAAGAAAAGGCAGAAAAGTGCACAGATTCGGACGCTCAACCGCGATTTACAGAAATTGTACCAGTCCCACACGCATACACATTCGCCAGATACCATGCAGTTAATCAATCAAAAGAGAGCCGAGTTGGACACTATACTCTCAGAACATACAGAGAAATCACTACGCTGGTCTAAAGCTAAATTCCTTTTACATAGTAACACAGCCTCGAGTATGTTCTCTCGCAAACTCCACCAATCCCTACAACCTACCCACGTCTATAAATTAAGAAATAATTCAGGCCAAATGGTTACCCACCCCACGGAAGTACTTCAAATTTTCAAATCCTTCTACCAAACTTTGTTATCCCCCCCACACTACCTATAGCCCATAATATAGACCAGTGGCTTGATTCTTTGCGTCTTCCATCCCTTTCGGACTCACAACTTCAGGTCTTGAATGCTCCCTGTACCGACCAAGAAGTCAAAGCCACTATGAAAACCCTTAAATCCTCTACGGCTCCTGGCCCAGACGGTTATACCTCTTTGTATTACAAAAAAATTTCCCAGATATTGGCCCCTAAATTGACGAAACTTTTTAATCAGACTCTGCAAGGTCATACACTTTCTGATGAAATGTTACATGCCAATATGACATTAATCCCCAAACCGAATAAAGATCACATCATGCCCCAAAATTATAGGCCCATTTCAGTTTTAAATAATGATATCAAAATTTTAGGAAAAATTTTAGCAAATAGATTGGCCCCTATCATTTGTACCCTGGTCGGCCTGGAACAAACGGGATTTATTCCCAACAGGCAAATCACGGATAATATCAGATTGGCCATGAATATTATACAAGACACAAACCTTTATTCTCGCAAAGTCTTGATTTTGGGATTGGACATACATAAGACGTTTGATAGTATTTTATGGCCATATCTAGATAGGGTTTTAACTAAATTTGGGTTTATGGGTGAATTTGTGAACGGATTTAATGCACTATATCATAGGCCTCAAACTAGAATAAAAATCCCTGGTTGTTCATCCGATTTCTTCCCTTTAGGCAGAGGTATCCGGCAGGGTTGTCCCCTGTCCCCTCTAGTATTTGCCCTGGCCTTAGAACCCCTTGCCAGGGCACTTATAACTAACCCGAATATAGGAGGGTACTTGAAGGAAGACGGAGAGTACAAAATAAGTGTCTATGCGGACGATGTCCTCTTGTTTTTGCCCAACCCTCTGATATCACTACCCAACCTTATCGAGAACCTAGCTTCCTTCCAGAAGCTCTCAGGATTAGGAGTTAATTTATCTAAATGTTCTGCCCTCCCTGTTAATTTTACCTGTCCGGAAATCTTAAATCTCCAAAACACATTCGGTCTCCCTTTATCTAACCATACATTACATTACCTAGGTATCCACCTGGCCCCTACACTGAAAGATATATACAATGCTAACTTTCCTTCTGCCTTCTCTGCAGTTAAGAGATGGCTGAAATTGTGGTCCACATACCATATCCCCCTAATGGGTAGGGTGGTGGCTGTTAAAATGTCAATTTTACCTAAATTACTTTATTTTTTTAGAGCCCTCCCTTTGTATGTCCCACGCCAATCCCTTACGTTGTTACAGCGAGATATCAACGCATTTATATGGCAAAATAAGAGGCCCAGGTTTGGGAAACCCTTGGTGCATCAACCTCTGCCGCAGGGTGGACTGGGTTTACCGGATATGTGGTTGTATTATCTGGCAGCTAGGTTAGCCCAAACAGCTCAATGGCATGCCCCCAATGTTGGGGTGCCATGGATAAAATTTGAAACCCAGTCCATACGCCCATATTTCCTCCCGGGCATCCTGTGGCAGGAGGGGCTGAAACCAGGGGACCTAGCCCCCCTAAATGCTATTGTCAGTCCTTCTTTTTTTCTTTGGTCGCTATACCATTCTAAATTTAAACTACGCCCAAATAGACCCCGCTTGGCATCTTTCTTGGGGGATAAGAGGTTCCCCCTGGCCTTTGAATCCCCTAGCTCCTTTAGCTGGTGGATTCAAAAATCGCTGGTCACCCTACAGGCTCTCTGCAATGATAACATCCATTTTACCTCTTTCTCACAACTCCAGACACGATATGAGATACCGAGGGGGGAATTCTTAAAATGTCTTCAAATCCGCCATTTTTTTCAAACACACTATAGCGCTCCTCAAGCCCACACAAATGCACAATTTGAATCTATATGCTTTCGTCATTCTAGAGACAGAGGTATTATTTCTACCATGTACAAATATCTCATTGAGACCCAACAGCCAGAGAAATCCAGAGCTATGGGACTATGGGAAGCTGACCTGGCCACCGAATTCTCACTTGAGGAGTGGCGAGATATGATTCTGAATATGCATAGATGTTCCAGGTCAATGGCTATAAAGGACACTGTGGTGAAATTACATACACGATGGTACCTCACCCCAGAAAGGGTTCATAAGTTCTATCCGTCGGTCCCTGACCTGTGTTTTAGGGGCTGTCCTGTGACTGGCACCTTGCTCCATACTTTTTGGAGCTGTCCTCAACTTCAACCCATCTGGGATCAAGTTTCAGCCTTAGTGGCTACCATCGTAGGATCTAGTGTTGATTTAACAGCTGCACACTGCTTACCATTTCCCCCGATCCCGGGGATTCCCCAATCCTCCCAAAGGTTAATTAATACACTATTTAGTGCCATCCAATGGGTGGTGGCACTACATTGGCGCACACCCTTGACTCCCTGGTCTCAGGTCCTCCGGAGGATGGACTCTATCCGCCTCATGGAGTGGATCCACCATACACTCATGGATTCTATGCACATTCATACCGCCAAATGGGCCAAGTGGCCTACAAGTGCACGGCCCGAGGGGGTGATACTTCTTCCCCCCCCTCCCCATGAGGCTCCCTGAGTGTGAGTTGGATTTGGACCCCTTTCTGGGACACACTAGTCTCCCTTGCCTTGATCTTATAGCCTACTCCACCAGACAATTTGACACTATCAAGCACCCGGAGCTTAGCTGCTACTAGTTGCTATAGGGCTGAAAGATAACACCGATTGTTTTTTGATGGTATGGTCAGTTGTTATAAGAAAATTAGTTCATTGTTTTGTTAACCTACACAGACAATTCGGATAACTTGGCACAGTATCTTTAGATGTGTATGGCATGAGCTCAATGTAGACTGTCTATAACAGAGGTTTTTATTTTCTCTGTTCTTCAAGATACTAAATTGTCTAAATACTTCTAATGTGTACTATTATGTTATCCACTGATACTGCACTATATATGTGTTTATTATTGTGTTTATTGTTTCTCACCCAATAAAAACGTTTGTATTAAAAAAAAACATTGAAATATAGTCCAAAACCATAAGTTAAAAAAGTTTGTGAAAAAATTACATTATTGAAGTGTTGATCCCGATGGATATATATCAGCCTCCAGATATAAACATAATGGTGCGTGAAAAATGATAAGGGAAACCACCACCAATAAAAATGAGGCTTACTGGAACATATAGACCCAATAAGGCAAATTCCAAATTAGTCATCAGAGCTTTGTGGGGGCAATGCACCAAATGATTTGAAACGTCAGCGTTTGAAGATGTTTAGACACCGGAAGTTAGTACTCCCACCAGGGGACACAGATCTCAAGAGCAGAAATTCAGAAACATGGGTTCACAGATGTATAGCCATAAATAAAATAAAAATCCCTCAGTGTGAATCTGCTTGACAGGAAATTTACTAAAATAGTAAATAGACACACTCACATTTGAGTAAAAAAACAGGCGCTTGTATATCAGGATTGGTAATGCAATGGAAACAGTTGGCTCGACCCGACGCGTTTCATCTAAGACAACATCATCTGGGGTGTCGCCCTACTGAAACCATCACCTTTATATAGGCAAAAGACCCCAATAATTATGAGACAAACCTGCTGGTGATTAACCAAATAACTATGTAATGAATTCCCAAAACATGGCGGCATTCAAGCCCTGCTATGGAATAGAGGCACTTCCTCAAGTGATGCACGTCAAATCAAGCCTGGCTATGGATAGCAAAAGGCCCAAAAGGAAGAGAGGCGCTTCCTGAAGAGCTGGGAAGTGATGCACGCCGATTCAAGCCTCACTCTGAGTAATGAAGCAGCATTAACTAGAAAACACCAAGCCTCGTTATCAGGAGCATCAGGAAATGACCCAGAAAAAATGACATCCAGGTCCAACCTCTGAATTCCACAATTGTAAACAAAGGGCAATGTATGGGTTTTAAGCCTCGCTGAGAATAACGATCGGCTTAGGTTAAAAAAAAACATGGCTTTAAAATAAATAAATGATGTGCCCATTGAGCCTCATTTCAAACATCTAACATCACTTTGATCATACCTAGAAGGCCACAATTTCAATGACGCTAGGATGGCATATTATTGGCAAAAAAAGGCACATTAGTAAACTACAAATATTATATATTAAAAAAAGGATATTATATTAAAAATATCATTTAAAATATAAAACATGCATACTAAACCCCTGATTTAGTAGGAAAATTCCAGAAAAGAGGACTACAAATACTCCAATATAATGTATTGAGGGCAGACATCCCGCAGGGTTGAATCCCAACGTGGGTATTGACTTACATCCACAAATATATACAAAATAATGAACCACATATAGCCACATATAAATAAAGGACAATAAAATACATAACAACCAACACTAGAACCCAGGTAACCCCTAACTAGATAATATATCATGACATGTCATAAAAATAAATTAATATTCAATTAATAACCTAAAATAATTTGTTACATACAACTTCACTAAGAAAAATAGCCCTGCAGGGCAACATTATTAAAAAATAATTAAACTAAAAAGTAAAAAAGTAGGAAAAAAAGAGAAGGAGAAAAAAATGATGAAGGCATTAAGAAGATGAAAAATAATGAAGGCATTAATGTCGCACTCTCCATTAATTCCCTGGGGGGAGTGAGACTGTAATTCGTAGATCCAGTACGTCTTAAGTCGAGAAACGCCTCTAACAATAGTAGGCTTGTGCAATTAGTTTCATAACAAATCGAAATTCGGCCGAATTTTGCATCCGAATGTCCGAATAAAAAAATAACAAATTACAACGAATACGAAAGAAATATAACGAATTAATTTGAATGAATTCGACATGGTTCGAAATGATTTCAACCGCATTCAAAATTATTTCAACTGCATTCGAAATTATTTAAACTGCATTCGACATTATTTCAACCACATTCGAAAATATTTTGTGACCCAAATTTAGGGCCATGTATCTCGGGGTCACTTGGTGCTAGACACTTTAAATTTGGATATATTGTAGTGATATTATTATTGTGTTTGCATACCAAATTTGGGGTTTCTAGCTATAAGTGACCCCAAGATATGTGGCCCCAAAATTGGGTCGCAAAATGTTATTAGTTATTAGAGCAGAGAATGACATTTTGCGACCCGATTTTGGGGCCACATATCTCGGGGTCACTTATAGCTAGAAACCCCAAATTTGGTATGCAAACACAATAATACACTACAACATATCCAAATTTGAAGTGTCTAGCACGAAGTGACCCCGAGATACATGGCCCTAAAGTTGGGTCACAAAATATTTTCTAATGTGGTTGAAATAATGTTGAATCATGTTGAAATAATTTCGAATGCATTCGAAATTATTTCAACATGATTCGACATTATTTCAACTGCATTCGAAATGATTTCAACATGATTCAACATTATTTCAACCGCATTCGAAAATATTTTGTGACCCGACTTTAGGGCCATGTATCTCAGGGTCAATTGGTGCTAGACACTTCAAATCTGGATATGTCGTAGTGCTAGTATTATTGTGTTTGCATACCAAATTTGGGGTTTCTAGCTATAAGTGACCCCGAGATATGTGGCCCCAAAATCGGGTCGCAAAATGTTATTAGTTATTAGAGCAGAGAATAACATTTTGCGACCCGATAGTACTAGCACTACAAAATATCCAAATTTGGAGTTTCTAGCACCAAGTGACCCCGAGATACATGGCCCTAAAGTCGGGTCAAAAAATATTTTCGAATGTGGTTGAAATAATGTCGAATCATGTTGAAATCATTTCGAATCCGGTAGAAATATTTTCGAATTTGGTTGGAATATTTTCGAATGTGCCCAATTTTTCGAATTCGGTAGAAAACTAAACGAAATCCGAAAACGAATTTAAGGAAGTTAACGAATATAACTAAACAAAATTAATGAATTAACGAATTAAAACGAAACGAAACTAAACAAATTTTTTCCTTTTGCACATGTCTAATGTCCAGTTTCGTCAGAAAAAAAGATAGAAAATAAGTAAAAGTAGTAGTATTGGCCAATACAACCCTTACATAAACCCTTACATAAACATGCCTGGCCACACCCTCCACAGTCATTAGCATGTAAGGGTGGAGGAGACAACCAGGAATTCTTCCCTTTGTTCCTCTCTATCTGCATTTTAAACTCACAAGGATCAAAGGTCTGCTCCTGAGTAGTAAGGGGGATGTAGCTCAGTGGTAGAGCGCACGCTTCGCATGTGTGAGGTCCCGGGTTCAACCCCCGGCATCTCCATTCTTTATCTTAAAACCGGGTCTAGTTACCATGTAGCGCATGCTGAGTGGCCTAATTATCCCCACAAAGTGCAAAATACTGCTGAGAACTTTACTCTAAAGTCAAACTTCACCCCCCCCCCCCCAAAAAAAGGCACAGACTCACGCTAACAAGAAGGGGATGTAGCTCAGTGGTAGAGTGCATGCTTTGCATGTGTGAGGTCCCAGGTTCAATCCCCGGCATCTCCATTCTTTATCTTAAAGCCGAGTCTAGTATCTATGCAGCGCGTGCTGACTTGACTAATTATCCCCACAAAGTGCAAAATCCTGCTGAGAACTTTTCTCTAAGTCAAACTTTCTCCCCCCCCCCAAAAAAAAAAAAAAAAAGACACAGAAGGACAAGCACAAGATGGGTATGTAGCTCAGTGGTAGAGCACGCACGCTTTGCATGTGTGGAAGCCCCGGGTTCAATTCCCGGCATCTCCAGCCTTCGCCTTAAACAGATATCAGTTGGGGTGATTGCAACTAGTTTCAAAACCCTGCCCACACCTTTGCTGGGTACTGTCAAAATGGGTGGCAGTAGCAAGGAAGGCTTTGCTTGGAAGCATGCTAATGAACTTGTAGTTGACATTGGCTGTCTGTTTAAGGGTATATCCAGTTTCGTCAGAAAAAAAGATAGAAAATAAGTAAAAGTAATATTGTATATACAATTGTAACACAAGCTATATTGTCACTTATTTTAAAAAAAATGATCTTTACTTTTCAATTGACAGCGCTGTCATTTTCTGTAAAATTCAATGCAATATGGCAACCTAGAGGCGTTCCGTACACAATTGGTGTACAGAACGGCCCCCAGAGATTTCACTTCCTGTTTGTGTGATTGGCTCACTGATTTTCCCAGAAGTCTTCCCTTAGATACAAGTCAGATTTTAGGCAACCTCTGCAAGAAAAAATGTCAGATTTGGTGAGATGCTCCTAAATGGTTAAGTACTTCTCAAGGACTGCAGGTCCTGTTATTCTTCTCACTAGAGCCCTGCAAGTGCATCAGCTGCTCAAAAGTGAAGAATAAAAAAATAACTCCCATTTCAAATCAGTCTTGCACAAGACATGATCTAACAAAAAGCTATTCATTCAGAGAAGAAACAGGTAGGACTCTGCAACAAAACGTGTTAAAATTCTTGCAATGTCCATTGATCACCCAGAGGGGATTGGTTTTTTTTCCTCAATAAAAGGGGAGTCCTCCCTGCATAAGTTGTGCCCTGAAGATGTAGTTTAATGGTGTCATTTGTTGAACTGTACGCATAGGCTATAGTAGAGGAAATCTTCACATTCCTGTGTCAGCGGTTTCTTATTGTGTTGACACGTGAGGCTATTAGGCATGGCTTTGCATGGGTTAATGCATGACCTCTATCTGCAGTGTGAGACCTGACACCTCCTGAGAAGAAACTTCATTTCGAAAAAGTCCTGCCTCTCTCAGACTAGTGCTCATGCAGGTGAGAGCCACACAGTAATTAGATGTGACACAGACACAAAGAGAGGTCACTTATGCAGCTAGGAGATGATGTGTTGTCAGCTAACTGACAAACACAATTCGGACATAAATGGGTTTTTTTTGGCTCTTGAAGGCTGAAAGTCCTTCCTGGAAGAAAAAAAATGAAAGCGTGGTTGGTTTTGGGAAGTGAAGGAGGCCCTGAGTACTGGTAGTGGAACACAGATGTGAAGGCCAGGTGCCGGGTTAAAGGATGCAACATCGTTTAGAGCTCTGTGGGGCGAAAAAGGCACAAGCGCTACCACGAGGTAAGGGGATGTAGCTCAGTGGTAGAGTGCACGCTTTGCATGTGTGAGGCCCCGGGTTCAATCCCCGGCATCTCCATTTACCGTACGCCAAGGGAAACGGCCACCCCTCATCTGCTGCAACCCAGGCATGTGCACTCACATGGGAAACATTTGGCCAAAACAACCCTTACATAAACATGCCTGGCCGCACCCTCCAAAGTCATTAGCATGTAAGGGTGGAGGAGACAACCAGGAATTCGTCTCTTTGTTCCTCTCTATCTGCATTTTCAACTCACAAGGATCAAAGGTCTGCTCCTGAGTAGTAAGGGGGATGTAGCTCAGTGGTAGAGCGCACGCTTCGCATGTGTGAGGTCCCGGGTTCAACCCCCGGCATCTCCATTCTTTATCTTAAAACCGAGTCTAGTAACCATGTAGCGCATGCTGAGTGGCCTAATTATCCCCACAAAGTGCAAAATACTGCTGAGAACTTCACTCTAAAGTCAAACTTCACCCCCCCCCAAAAAAAAAGGCACAGACTCATGCAAACAAGATGGGCATGTAGCTCAGTGGTAGAGCGCGCGCTTTGCATGTGTGAGGTCCTGGGCTCAATTCCCAGCATCTCCATTCTTTATCTTAAAGCCGAGTCTAGTATCTATGCAGCGCATGCTGACTTGACTAATTATCCCCACAAAGTGCAAAATCCTGCTGAGAACTTTTCTCTAAAGTCAAACTTTCTCCCCCCCCCCCAAAAAAAAAAAAGGCACAGAAGGACAAGCACAAGATGGGGATGTAGCTCAGTGGTTGAGCACACGCTTTGCATGTGTGAAGCCCCGGGTTCAATTCCTGGTATCTCCAGCCTTTGCCTTAAGCAGATATCAGTTGGGGTGATTGCAACTAGTTTCAAAACCCTGCCCACAGCTTTGCTGGGTACTGTCTAAATGGGTGGCAGTAGCAAGGAAGGCTTTTCTTGGAAGCATGCTAATGAACTTGTAGTTGACATTGGCTGTCTGTTTAAGGGTATGTCCAGTATTTTGCATCTTTCGGACATTCGGATGCATCCGAATGTCCGAATAAAAAAATAACAAATTACAACAAATACGAAAGAAATATAACGAATGAATTCGAATGAATTCGACATGATTCGAAATTATTTCAACCGCATTCAAAATTATTTCAACTGCATTTGAAATTATTTCAACTGCATTCGACATTATTTCAACCGCATTCAAAATTATTTCAACTGCATTCGAAATTATTTCAACCACATTCGAAAATATTTTGTGACCCGACTTTAGGGCCATGTATCTCGGGGTCACTTGGTGCTAGACACTTCAAATTTGGATATGTTGTAGTGATATTATTATTGTGTTTGCATACCAAATTTGGGGTTTCTAGCTATAAGTGACCCTGAGATATGTGGCCCCAAAATTGGGTCGCCAAATGTTATTAGTTATTAGAGCAGAGAATAACATTTTGCGACCCGATAGTACTAGCACTACAAAATATCCAAATTTGGAGTTTCTAGCACCAAGTGACCCCGAGATACATGGCCCTAAAGTCGGGTCACAAAATATTTTCGAATGTGGTTGAAATAATGTCGAATCATGTTGAAATCATTTCGAATCCGGTAGAAATATTTTCGAATTTGGTTGAAATATTTTCGAATGTGCCCAATTTTTCGAATTCGGTAGAAAACTAAACGAAATCCGAAAACGAATTTAAGGAAGTTAACGAATATAACTAAACGAAATTAATGAATTAACGAATTAAAACGAAATGAAACTAAACAAATTTTTTCCTTTTGCACATGTCTAATGTCCAGTTTCGTCAGAAAAAAAGATAGAAAATAAGTAAAAGTAGTAGTATTGGCCAATACAACCCTTACATAAACCCTTACATAAACATGCCTGGCCACACCCTCCACAGTCATTAGCATGTAAGGGTGGAGGAGACAACCAGGAATTCTTCCCTTTGTTCCTCTCTATCTGCATTTTAAACTCACAAGGATCAAAGGTCTGCTCCTGAGTAGTAAGGGGGATGTAGCTCAGTGGTAGAGTGCACGCTTTGCATGTGTGAGGTCCCGGGTTCAACCCCCGGCATCTCCATTCTTTATCTTAAAACCGGGTCTAGTTACCATGTAGCGCATGCTGAGTGGCCTAATTATCCCCACAAAGTGCAAAATACTGCTGAGAACTTTACTCTAAAGTCAAACTTCACCCCCCCCCCCCCCAAAAAAGGCACAGACTCACACTAACTAGATGGGAATGTAGCTCAGTGGTAGAGTGCGCGCTTTGCATGTGTGAGGTCCCAGGTTCAATCCCCGGCATCTCCATTCTTTATCTTAACGCCGAGTCTAGTATCTATGCAGCGCATGCTGACTTGACTAATTATCCCCACAAAGTGCAAAATCCTGCTGAGAACTTTTCTCTAAGTCAAACTTTCTCCCCCCCCCCAAAAAAAAAAAAAAAAAAAAAAAAAAAAAAAAAAGACACAGAAGGACAAGCACAAGATGGGTATGTAGCTCAGTGGTAGAGCACGCACGCTTTGCATGTGTGGAAGCCCCGGGTTCAATTCCCGGCATCTCCAGCCTTCGCCTTAAACAGATATCAGTTGGGGTGATTGCAACTAGTTTCAAAACCCTGCCCACACCTTTGCTGGGTACTGCCAAAATGGGTGGCAGTAGCAAGGAAGGCTTTTCTTGGAAGCATGCTAATGAACTTGTAGTTGACATTGGCTGTCTGTTTAAGGGTATATCCAGTTTCGTCAGAAAAAAAGATAGAAAATAAGTAAAAGTAATATTGTATATACAATTGTAACACAAGCCATATTGTCACTTATTTAAAAAAAATGATCTTTACTTTTCAATTGACAGCGCTGTCATTTTCTGTAAAATTCAATGCAATATGGCAACCTAGAGGCGTTCCGTACACAATTGGTGTACAGAACGGCCCCCAGAGATTTCACTTCCTGTTTGTGTGATTGGCTCACTGATTTTCCCAGAAGTCTTCCCTTAGATACAAGTCAGATTTTAGGCAACCTCTGCAAGAAAAAAATTCAGATTTGGTGAGATGCTCCTAAATGGTTAAGTACTTCTCAAGGACTGCAGGTCCTGTTATTCTTCTCACTAGAGCCCTGCAAGTGCATCAGCTGCTCAAAAGTGAAGAATAAAAAAATAACTCCCATTTCAAATCAGTCCTGCACAAGACATGATCTAACAAAAAGCTATTCATTCAGAGAAGAAACAGGTAGGACTCTGCAACAAAACGTGTTAAAATTCTTGCAATGTCCATTGATCACCCAGAGGGGATTGTTTTTTTTTCCTCAATAAAAGGGGAGTCCTCCCTGCATAAGTTGTGCCCTGAAGATGTAGTTTAATGGTGTCTTTTGTTGAACTGTACGCATAGGCTATAGTAGAGGAAATCTTCACAGTCCTGTGTCAGCGGTTTCTTATTGTGTTGACACGTGAGGCTATTAGGCATGGCTTTGCATGGGTTAATGCATGACCTCTATCTGCAGTGTGAGACCTGACACCTCCTGAGAAGAAACTTCATTTCGAAAAAGTCCTGCCTCTCTCAGACTAGTGCTCATGCAGGTGAGAGCCACACAGTAATTAGATGTGACACAGACACAAAGAGAGGTCACTTATGCAGCTAGGAGATGATGTGTTGTCAGCTAACTGACAAACACAATTCGGACATAAATGGGTTTTTTTTGGCTCTTGAAGGCTGAAAGTCCTTCCTGGAAGAAAAAAAATGAAAGCGTGGTTGGTTTTGGGAAGTGAAGGAGGCCCTGAGTAATGGTAGTGGAACACAGATGTGAAGGCCAGGTGCCGGGTTAAAGGATGCAACATCGTTTAGAGCTTTGTGGGGCGAAAAAGGCACAAGCGCTACCACAAGGTAAGGGGATGTAGCTCAGTGGTAGAGCGCACGCTTTGCATGTGTGAGGCCCCGGGTTCAATCCTCGGCATCTCCATTTACCGTACGCCAAGGGAAACGGCCACCCCTCATCTGCTGCAACCCAGGCATGTGCACTCACATGGGAAACATTTGGCCAAAACAACCCTTACATAAACATGCCTGGCCGCACCCTCCAAAGTCATTAGCATGTAAGGGTGGAGGAGACAACCAGGAATTCTTCTCTTTGTTCCTCTCTATCTGCATTTTCAACTCACAAGGATCAAAGGTCTGCTCCTGAGTAGTAAGGGGGATGTAGCTCAGTGGTCAGTGGTAGAGCGCACGCTTCGCATGTGTGAGGTCCTGGGTTCAACCCCCGGCATCTCCATTCTTTATCTTAAAACCGAGTCTAGTTACCATGTAGCGCATGCTGAGTGGCCTAATTATCCCCACAAAGTGCAAAATACTGCTGAGAACTTCACTCTAAAGTCAAACTTCACCCCCCCCCCCCCCCCAAAAAAAGGCACAGACTCATGCAAACAAGATGGGGATGTAGCTCAGTGGTAGAGCGCGCGCTTTGCATGTGTGAGGTCCTGGGCTCAATCCCCAGCATCTCCATTCTTTATCTTAAAGCCGAGTCTAGTATCTATGCAGCGCATGCTGACTTGACTAATTATCCCCACAAAGTGCAAAATCGTGCTGAGAACTTTTCTCTAAAGTCAAACTTTCTCCCCCCCCCAAAAAAAAAAAGGCACAGAAGGACAAGCACAAGATGGGGATGTAGCTCAGTGGTTGAGCACACGCTTTGCATGTGTGAAGCCCCGGGTTCAATTCCTGGTATCTCCAGCCTTTGCCTTAAACAGATATCAGTTGGGGTGATTGCAACTAGTTTCAAAACCCTGCCCACAGCTTTGCTGGGTACTGTCTAAATGGGTGGCAGTAGCAAGGAAGGCTTTTCTTGGAAGCATGCTAATGAACTTGTAGTTGACATTGGCTGTCTGTTTAAGGGTATGTCCAGTATTTTGCATCTTTCAGACATTCGGATGCATCCGAATGTCCGAATAAAAAAATAACAAATTACAACAAATACGAAAGAAATATAACGAATGAATTCGAATGAATTCGACATGATTCGAAATTATTTCAACCGCATTCAAAATTATTTCAACTGCATTTGAAATTATTTCAACTGCATTCGACATTATTTCAACCGCATTCAAAATTATTTCAACTGCATTCGAAATTATTTCAACCACATTCGAAAATATTTTGTGACCCGACTTTAGGGCCATGTATCTCGGGGTCACTTGGTGCTAGACACTTCAAATTTGGATATGTTGTAGTGATATTATTATTGTGTTTGCATACCAAATTTGGGGTTTCTAGCTATAAGTGACCCTGAGATATGTGGCCCCAAAATTGGGTCGCCAAATGTTATTAGTTATTAGAGCAGAGAATAACATTTTGCGACCCGATAGTACTAGCACTACAAAATATCCAAATTTGGAGTTTCTAGCACCAAGTGACCCCGAGATACATGGCCCTAAAGTCGGGTCACAAAATATTTTCGAATGTGGTTGAAATAATGTCGAATCATGTTGAAATCATTTCGAATCCGGGAGAAATATTTTCGAATTTGGTTGAAATATTTTCGAATGTGCCCAATTTTTCGAATTCGGTAGAAAACTAAACGAAATCCGAAAACGAATTTAAGGAAGTTAACGAATATAACTAAACGAAATTAATGAATTAATGAATTAAAACGAAATGAAACTAAACAAATTTTTTCCTTTTGCACATGTCTAATGTCCAGTTTCGTCAGAAAAAAAGATAGAAAATAAGTAAAAGTAGTAGTATTGGCCAATACAACCCTTACATAAACCCTTACATAAACATGCCTGGCCACACCCTCCACAGTCATTAGCATGTAAGGGTGGAGGAGACAACCAGGAATTCTTCCCTTTGTTCATCTCTATCTGCATTTTAAACTCACAAGGATCAAAGGTCTGCTCCTGAGTAGTAAGGGGGATGTAGCTCAGTGGTAGAGCGCACGCTTCGCATGTGTGAGGTCCCGGGTTCAACCCCCGGCATCTCCATTCTTTATCTTAAAACCGGGTCTAGTTACCATGTAGCGCATGCTGAGTGGCCTAATTATCCCCACAAAGTGCAAAATACTGCTGAGAACTTTACTCTAAAGTCAAACTTCACCCCCCCCCCCCCCCCCAAAAAAGGCACAGACTCACGCTAACAAGATGGGGATGTAGCTCAGTGGTAGAGTGCGCGCTTTGCATGTGTGAGGTCCCAGGTTCAATCCCCGGCATCTCCATTCTTTATCTTAACGCCGAGTCTAGTATCTATGCAGCGCATGCTGACTTGACTAATTATCCCCACAAAGTGCAAAATCCTGCTGAGAACTTTTCTCTAAGTCAAACTTTCTCCCCCCCCCCCCAAAAAAAAAAAAAAAAAAAAGACACAGAAGGACAAGCACAAGATGGGTATGTAGCTCAGTGGTAGAGCACGCACGCTTTGCATGCGTGGAAGCCCAGGGTTCAATTCCCGGCATCTCCAGCCTTCGCCTTAAACAGATATCAGTTGGGGTGATTGCAACTAGTTTCAAAACCCTGCCCACACCTTTGCTGGGTACTGCCAAAATGGGTGGCAGTAGCAAGGAAGGCTTTTCTTGGAAGCATGCTAATGAACTTGTAGTTGACATTGGCTGTCTGTTTAAGGGTATATCCAGTTTCGTCAGAAAAAAAGATAGAAAATAAGTAAAAGTAATATTGTATATACAATTGTAACACAAGCCATATTGTCACTTATTTAAAAAAAATGATCTTTACTTTTCAATTGACAGCGCTGTCATTTTCTGTAAAATTCAATGCAATATGGCAACCTAGAGGCGTTCCGTACACAATTGGTGTACAGAACGGCCCCCAGAGATTTCACTTCCTGTTTGTGTGATTGGCTCACTGATTTTCCCAGAAGTCTTCCCTTAGATACAAGTCAGATTTTAGGCAACCTCTGCAAGAAAAAATGTCAGATTTGGTGAGATGCTCCTAAATGGTTAAGTACTTCTCAAGGACTGCAGGTCCTGTTATTCTTCTCACTAGAGCCCTGCAAGTGCATCAGCTGCTCAAAAGTGAAGAATAAAAAAATAACTCCCATTTCAAATCAGTCCTGCACAAGACATGATCTAACAAAAAGCTATTCATTCAGAGAAGAAACAGGTAGGACTCTGCAACAAAACGTGTTAAAATTCTTGCAATGTCCATTGATCACCCAGAGGGGATTGGTTTTTTTTCCTCAATAAAAGGGGAGTCCTCCCTGCATAAGTTGTGCCCTGAAGATGTAGTTTAATGGTGTCATTTGTTGAACTGTACGCATAGGCTATAGTAGAGGAAATCTTCACATTCCTGTGTCAGCGGTTTCTTATTGTGTTGACACGTGAGGCTATTAGGCATGGCTTTGCATGGGTTAATGCATGACCTCTATCTGCAGTGTGAGACCTGACACCTCCTGAGAAGAAACTTCATTTCGAAAAAGTCCTGCCTCTCTCAGACTAGTGCTCATGCAGGTGAGAGCCACACAGTAATTAGATGTGACACAGACACAAAGAGAGGTCACTTATGCAGCTAGGAGATGATGTGTTGTCAGCTAACTGACAAACACAATTCGGACATAAATGGGTTTTTTTTGGCTCTTGAAGGCTGAAAGTCCTTCCTGGAATAAAAAAAATGAAATAGTGGTTGGTTTTGGGAAGTGAAGGAGGCCCTGAGTACTGGTAGTGGAACACAGATGTGAAGGCCAGGTGCCGGGTTAAAGGATGCAACATCGTTTAGAGCTTTGTGGGTCGAAAAAGGCACAAGCGCTACCCCAAGGTAAGGGGATGTAGCTCAGTGGTAGAGCGCACGCTTTGCATGTGTGAGGCCCCGGGTTCAATCCCCGGCATCTCCATTTACCGTACGCCAGGGGAAACGGCCACCCCTCATCTGCTGCAACCCAGGCATGTGCACTCACATGGGAAACATTTGGCCAAAACAACCCTTACATAAACATGCCTGGCCGCACCCTCCAAAGTCATTAGCATGTAAGGGTGGAGGAGACAACCAGGAATTCTTCTCTTTGTTCCTCTCTATCTGCATTTTCAACTCACAAGGATCAAAGGTCTGCTCCTGAGTAGTAAGGGGGATGTAGCTCAGTGGTAGAGCGCACGCTTCGCATGTGTGAGGTCCCGGGTTCAACCCCCGGCATCTCCATTCTTTATCTTAAAACCGAGTCTAGTTACCATGTAGCGCATGCTGAGTGGCCTAATTATCCCCACAAAGTGCAAAATACTGCTGAGAACTTCACTCTAAAGTCAAACTTCACCCCCCCCCCCCCCCCCAAAAAAAAGGCACAGACTCATGCAAACAAGATGGGGATGTAGCTCAGTGGTAGAGCGCGCGCTTTGCATGTGTGAGGTCCTGTGCTCAATCCCCAGCATCTCCATTCTTTATCTTAAAGCCGAGTCTAGTATCTATGCAGCGCATGCTGACTTGACTAATTATCCCCACAAAGTGCAAAATCCTGCTGAGAACTTTTCTCTAAAGTCAAACTTTCTCCCCCCCCCAAAAAAAAAAAGGCACAGAAGGACAAGCACAAGATGGGGATGTAGCTCAGTGGTTGAGCACACGCTTTGCATGTGTGAAGCCCCGGGTTCAATTCCTGGTATCTCCAGCCTTTGCCTTAAACAGATATCAGTTGGGGTGATTGCAACTAGTTTCAAAACCCTGCCCACAGCTTTGCTGGGTACTGTCTAAATGGGTGGCAGTAGCAAGGAAGGCTTTTCTTGGAAGCATGCTAATAATGAACTTGTAGTTGACATTGGCTGTCTGTTTAAGGGTATGTCCAGTATTTTGCATCTTTCGGACATTCGGATGCATCCGAATGTCCGAATAAAAAAATAACAAATTACAACAAATACGAAAGAAATATAACGAATGAATTCGAATGAATTCGACATGATTCGAAATTATTTCAACCGCATTCAAAATTATTTCAACTGCATTCGAAATTATTTCAACTGCATTCGACATTATTTCAACCGCATTCAAAATTATTTCAACTGCATTCAAAATTATTTCAACCACATTCGAAAATATTTTGTGACCCGACTTTAGGGCCATGTATCTCGGGGTCACTTGGTGCTAGACACTTCAAATTTGGATATGTTGTAGTGATATTATTATTGTGTTTGCATACCAAATTTGGGGTTTCTAGCTATAAGTGACCCTGAGATATGTGGCCCCAAAATTGGGTCGCCAAATGTTATTAGTTATTAGAGCAGAGAATAACATTTTGCGACCCGATAGTACTAGCACTACAAAATATCCAAATTTGGAGTTTCTAGCACCAAGTGACCCCGAGATACATGGCCCTAAAGTCGGGTCACAAAATATTTTCGAATGTGGTTGAAATAATGTCGAATCATGTTGAAATCATTTCGAATCCGGTAGAAATATTTTCGAATTTGGTTGAAATATTTTCGAATGTGCCCAATTTTTCGAATTCGGTAGAAAACTAAACGAAATCCGAAAACGAATTTAAGGAAGTTAACGAATATAACTAAACGAAATTAATGAATTAACGAATTAAAACGAAATGAAACTAAACAAATTTTTTCCTTTTGCACATGTCTAATGTCCAGTTTCGTCAGAAAAAAAGATAGAAAATAAGTAAAAGTAGTAGTATTGGCCAATACAACCCTTACATAAACCCTTACATAAACATGCCTGGCCACACCCTCCACAGTCATTAGCATGTAAGGGTGGAGGAGACAACCAGGAATTCTTCCCTTTGTTCCTCTCTATCTGCATTTTAAACTCACAAGGATCAAAGGTCTGCTCCTGAGTAGTAAGGGGGATGTAGCTCAGTGGTAGAGCGCACGCTTCGCATGTGTGAGGTCCCGGGTTCAACCCCCGGCATCTCCATTCTTTATCTTAAAACCGGGTCTAGTTACCATGTAGCGCATGCTGAGTGGCCTAATTATCCCCACAAAGTGCAAAATACTGCTGAGAACTTTACTCTAAAGTCAAACTTCACCCCCCCCCCAAAAAAAAAAGGCACAGACTCACGCTAACAAGATGGGGATGTAGCTCAGTGGTAGAGTGCGCGCTTTGCATGTGTGAGGTCCCAGGTTCAATCCCCGGCATCTCCATTCTTTATCTTAACGCCGAGTCTAGTATCTATGCAGCGCATGCTGACTTGACTAATTATCCCCACAAAGTGCAAAATCCTGCTGAGAACTTTTCTCTAAGTCAAACTTTCTCCCCCCCCCCCCCAAAAAAAAAAAGGCACAGAAGGACAAGCACAAGATGGGGATGTAGCTCAGTGGTTGAGCACACACTTTGCATGTGTGAAGCCCCGGGTTCAATTCCTGGTATCTCCAGCCTTTGCCTTAAACAGATATCAGTTGGGGTGATTGCAACTAGTTTCAAAACCCTGCCCACAGCTTTGCTGGGTACTGTCTAAATGGGTGGCAGTAGCAAGGAAGGCTTTTCTTGGAAGCATGCTAATGAACTTGTAGTTGACATTGGCTGTCTGTTTAAGGGTATGTCCAGTATTTTGCATCTTTCGGACATTCGGATGCATCCGAATGTCCGAATAAAAAAATAACAAATTACAACAAATACGAAAGAAATATAACGAATGAATTCGACATGATTCGAAATTATTTCAACCGCATTCAAAATTATTTCAACTGCATTCGACATTATTTCAACCGCATTCAAAATTATTTCAACTGCATTCAAAATTATTTCAACCACATTCGAAAATATTTTGTGACCCGACTTTAGGGCCATGTATCTCGGGGTCACTTGGTGCTAGACACTTCAAATTTGTATATGTTGTAGTGATATTATTATTGTGTTTGCATACCAAATTTGGGGTTTCTAGCTATAAGTGACCCTGAGATATGTGGCCCCAAAATTGGGTCGCCAAATGTTATTAGTTATTAGAGCAGAGAATAACATTTTGCGACCCGATAGTACTAGCACTACAAAATATCCAAATTTGGAGTTTCTAGCACCAAGTGACCCCGAGATACATGGCCCTAAAGTCGGGTCACAAAATATTTTCGAATGTGGTTGAAATAATGTCGAATCATGTTGAAATCATTTCGAATCCGGTAGAAATATTTTCGAATTTGGTTGAAATATTTTCGAATGTGCCCAATTTTTCGAATTCGGTAGAAAACTAAACGAAATCCGAAAACGAATTTAAGGAAGTTAACGAATATAACTAAACGAAATTAATGAATTAACGAATTAAAACGAAATGAAACTAAACAAATTTTTTCCTTTTGCACATGTCTAATGTCCAGTTTCGTCAGAAAAAAAGATAGAAAATAAGTAAAAGTAGTAGTATTGGCCAATACAACCCTTACATAAACCCTTACATAAACATGCCTGGCCACACCCTCCACAGTCATTAGCATGTAAGGGTGGAGGAGACAACCAGGAATTCTTCCCTTTGTTCCTCTCTATCTGCATTTTAAACTCACAAGGATCAAAGGTCTGCTCCTGAGTAGTAAGGGGGATGTAGCTCAGTGGTAGAGCGCACGCTTCGCATGTGTGAGGTCCCGGGTTCAACCCCCGGCATCTCCATTCTTTATCTTAAAACCGGGTCTAGTTACCATGTAGCGCATGCTGAGTGGCCTAATTATCCCCACAAAGTGCAAAATACTGCTGAGAACTTTACTCTAAAGTCAAACTTCACCCCCCCCCCCCAAAAAAAAAAAGGCACAGACTCACGCTAACAAGATGGGGATGTAGCTCAGTGGTAGAGTGCGCGCTTTGCATGTGTGAGGTCCCAGGTTCAATCCCCGGCATCTCCATTCTTTATCTTAACGCCGAGTCTAGTATCTATGCAGCGCATGCTGACTTGACTAATTATCCCCACAAAGTGCAAAATCCTGCTGAGAACTTTTCTCTAAGTCAAACTTTCTCCCCCCCCCCCAAAAAAAAAAAGGCACAGAAGGACAAGCACAAGATGGGGATGTAGCTCAGTGGTTGAGCACACGCTTTGCATGTGTGAAGCCCCGGGTTCAATTCCTGGTATCTCCAGCCTTTGCCTTAAACAGATATCAGTTGGGGTGATTGCAACTAGTTTCAAAACCCTGCCCACAGCTTTGCTGGGTACTGTCTAAATGGGTGGCAGTAGCAAGGAAGGCTTTTCTTGGAAGCATGCTAATGAACTTGTAGTTGACATTGGCTGTCTGTTTAAGGGTATGTCCAGTATTTTGCATCTTTCGGACATTCGGATGCATCCGAATGTCCGAATAAAAAAATAACAAATTACAACAAATACGAAAGAAATATAACGAATGAATTCGAATGAATTCGACATGATTCGAAATTATTTCAACCGCATTCAAAATTATTTCAACTGCATTCGAAATTATTTCAACTGCATTCGACATTATTTCAACCGCATTCAAAATTATTTCAACTGCATTCAAAATTATTTCAACCACATTCGAAAATATTTTGTGACCCGACTTTAGGGCCATGTATCTCGGGGTCACTTGGTGCTAGACACTTCAAATTTGTATATGTTGTAGTGATATTATTATTGTGTTTGCATACCAAATTTGGGGTTTCTAGCTATAAGTGACCCTGAGATATGTGGCCCCAAAATTGGGTCGCCAAATGTTATTAGTTATTAGAGCAGAGAATAACATTTTGCGACCCGATAGTACTAGCACTACAAAATATCCAAATTTGGAGTTTCTAGCACCAAGTGACCCCGAGATACATGGCCCTAAAGTCGGGTCACAAAATATTTTCGAATGTGGTTGAAATAATGTCGAATCATGTTGAAATCATTTCGAATCCGGTAGAAATATTTTCGAATTTGGTTGAAATATTTTCGAATGTGCCCAATTTTTCGAATTCGGTAGAAAACTAAACGAAATCCGAAAACGAATTTAAGGAAGTTAACGAATATAACTAAACGAAATTAATGAATTAACGAATTAAAACGAAATGAAACTAAACAAATTTTTTCCTTTTGCACATGTCTAATGTCCAGTTTCGTCAGAAAAAAAGATAGAAAATAAGTAAAAGTAGTAGTATTGGCCAATACAACCCTTACATAAACCCTTACATAAACATGCCTGGCCACACCCTCCACAGTCATTAGCATGTAAGGGTGGAGGAGACAACCAGGAATTCTTCCCTTTGTTCCTCTCTATCTGCATTTTAAACTCACAAGGATCAAAGGTCTGCTCCTGAGTAGTAAGGGGGATGTAGCTCAGTGGTAGAGCGCACGCTTCGCATGTGTGAGGTCCCGGGTTCAACCCCCGGCATCTCCATTCTTTATCTTAAAACCGGGTCTAGTTACCATGTAGCGCATGCTGAGTGGCCTAATTATCCCCACAAAGTGCAAAATACTGCTGAGAACTTTACTCTAAAGTCAAACTTCACCCCCCCCCCCCCCAAAAAAAAGGCACAGACTCACGCTAACAAGATGGGGATGTAGCTCAGTGGTAGAGTGCGCGCTTTGCATGTGTGAGGTCCCAGGTTCAATCCCCGGCATCTCCATTCTTTATCTTAACGCCGAGTCTAGTATCTATGCAGCGCATGCTGACTTGACTAATTATCCCCACAAAGTGCAAAATCCTGCTGAGAACTTTTCTCTAAGTCAAACTTTCTCCCCCCCCCCCCCCAAAAAAAAAAAAGGCACAGAAGGACAAGCACAAGATGGGGATGTAGCTCAGTGGTTGAGCACACGCTTTGCATGTGTGAAGCCCCGGGTTCAATTCCTGGTATCTCCAGCCTTTGCCTTAAACAGATATCAGTTGGGGTGATTGCAACTAGTTTCAAAACCCTGCCCACAGCTTTGCTGGGTACTGTCTAAATGGGTGGCAGTAGCAAGGAAGGCTTTTCTTGGAAGCATGCTAATGAACTTGTAGTTGACATTGGCTGTCTGTTTAAGGGTATGTCCAGTATTTTGCATCTTTCGGACATTCGGATGCATCCGAATGTCCGAATAAAAAAATAACAAATTACAACAAATACGAAAGAAATATAACGAATGAATTCGAATGAATTCGACATGATTCGAAATTATTTCAACCGCATTCAAAATTATTTCAACTGCATTCGAAATTATTTCAACTGCATTCGACATTATTTCAACCGCATTCAAAATTATTTCAACTGCATTCAAAATTATTTCAACCACATTCGAAAATATTTTGTGACCCGACTTTAGGGCCATGTATCTCGGGGTCACTTGGTGCTAGACACTTCAAATTTGGATATGTTGTAGTGATATTATTATTGTGTTTGCATACCAAATTTGGGGTTTCTAGCTATAAGTGACCCTGAGATATGTGGCCCCAAAATTGGGTCGCCAAATGTTATTAGTTATTAGAGCAGAGAATAACATTTTGCGACCCGATAGTACTAGCACTACAAAATATCCAAATTTGGAGTTTCTAGCACCAAATGACCCCGAGATACATGGCCCTAAAGTCGGGTCACAAAATATTTTCGAATGTGGTTGAAATAATGTCGAATCATGTTGAAATCATTTCGAATCCGGTAGAAATATTTTCGAATTTGGTTGAAATATTTTCGAATGTGCCCAATTTTTCGAATTCGGTAGAAAACTAAACGAAATCCGAAAACGAATTTAAGGAAGTTAACGAATATAACTAAACGAAATTAATGAATTAACGAATTAAAACGAAATGAAACTAAACAAATTTTTTCCTTTTGCACATGTCTAATGTCCAGTTTCGTCAGAAAAAAAGATAGAAAATAAGTAAAAGTAGTAGTATTGGCCAATACAACCCTTACATAAACCCTTACATAAACATGCCTGGCCACACCCTCCACAGTCATTAGCATGTAAGGGTGGAGGAGACAACCAGGAATTCTTCCCTTTGTTCCTCTCTATCTGCATTTTAAACTCACAAGGATCAAAGGTCTGCTCCTGAGTAGTAAGGGGGATGTAGCTCAGTGGTAGAGCGCACGCTTCGCATGTGTGAGGTCCCGGGTTCAACCCCCGGCATCTCCATTCTTTATCTTAAAACCGGGTCTAGTTACCATGTAGCGCATGCTGAGTGGCCTAATTATCCCCACAAAGTGCAAAATACTGCTGAGAACTTTACTCTAAAGTCAAACTTCACCCCCCCCCCAAAAAAAAAAAAAGGCACAGACTCACGCTAACAAGATGGGGATGTAGCTCAGTGGTAGAGTGCGCGCTTTGCATGTGTGAGGTCCCAGGTTCAATCCCCGGCATCTCCATTCTTTATCTTAACGCCGAGTCTAGTATCTATGCAGCGCATGCTGACTTGACTAATTATCCCCACAAAGTGCAAAATCCTGCTGAGAACTTTTCTCTAAGTCAAACTTTCTCCCCCCCCCCCAAAAAAAAAAAGGCACAGAAGGACAAGCACAAGATGGGGAAGTAGCTCAGTGGTTGAGCACACGCTTTGCATGTGTGAAGCCCCGGGTTCAATTCCTGGTATCTCCAGCCTTTGCCTTAAACAGATATCAGTTGGGGTGATTGCAACTAGTTTCAAAACCCTGCCCACAGCTTTGCTGGGTACTGTCTAAATGGGTGGCAGTAGCAAGGAAGGCTTTTCTTGGAAGCATGCTAATGAACTTGTAGTTGACATTGGCTGTCTGTTAAGGGTATGTCCAGTATTTTGCATCTTTCGGACATTCGGATGCATCCGAATGTCCGAATAAAAAAATAACAAATTACAACAAATACGAAAGAAATATAACGAATGAATTCGAATGAATTCGACATGATTCGAAATTATTTCAACCGCATTCAAAATTATTTCAACTGCATTCGAAATTATTTCAACTGCATTCGACATTATTTCAACCGCATTCAAAATTATTTCAACTGCATTCAAAATTATTTCAACCACATTCGAAAATATTTTGTGACCCGACTTTAGGGCCATGTATCTCGGGGTCACTTGGTGCTAGACACTTCAAATTTGGATATGTTGTAGTGATATTATTATTGTGTTTGCATACCAAATTTGGGGTTTCTAGCTATAAGTGACCCTGAGATATGTGGCCCCAAAATTGGGTCGCCAAAATGTTATTAGTTATTAGAGCAGAGAAATAACATTTTGCGACCCGATAGTACTAGCACTACAAAATATCCAAATTTGGAGTTTCTAGCACCAAGTGACCCCGAGATACATGGCCCTAAAGTCGGGTCACAAAATATTTTCGAATGTGGTTGAAATAATGTCGAATCATGTTGAAATCATTTCGAATCCGGTAGAAATATTTTCGAATTTGGTTGAAATATTTTCGAATGTGCCAATTTTTCGAATTCGGTAGAAAACTAAACGAAATCCGAAAACGAATTTTAAGGAAGTTAACGAATATAACTAAACGAAATTAATGAATTAACGAATTAAAACGAAATGAAACTAAACAAATTTTTTCCTTTTGCACATGTCTAATGTCCAGTTCGTCAGAAAAAAAGATAGAAAATAAGTAAAAGTAGTAGTATTGGCCAATACAACCCTTACATAAACCCTTACATAAACATGCCTGGCCACACCCCTCCACAGTCATTAGCATGTAAGGGTGGAGGAGACAACCAGGAATTCTTCCCTTTGTTCCTCTCTATCTGCATTTTAAACTCACAAGGATCAAAGGTCTGCTCCTGAGTAGTAAGGGGGATGTAGCTCAGTGGTAGAGCGCACGCTTCGCATGTGTGAGGTCCCGGGTTCAACCCCCGGCATCTCCATTCTTTATCTTAAAACCGGGTCTAGTTACCATGTAGCGCATGCTGAGTGGCCTAATTATCCCCACAAAGTGCAAAATACTGCTGAGAACTTTACTCTAAAGTCAAACTTCACCCCCCCCCCAAAAAAAAAAGGCACAGACTCACGCTAACAAGATGGGGATGTAGCTCAGTGGTAGAGTGCGCGCTTTGCATGTGTGAGGTCCCAGGTTCAATCCCCGGCATCTCCATTCTTTATCTTAACGCCGAGTCTAGTATCTATGCAGCGCATGCTGACTTGACTAATTATCCCCACAAAGTGCAAAATCCTGCTGAGAACTTTTCTCTAAGTCAAACTTTCTCCCCCCCCCCCCCCCCCCCCCCCCCCCCCCCCCCCAAAAAAAAAGGCACAGAAGGACAAGCACAAGATGGGGATGTAGCTCAGTGGTTGAGCACACGCTTTGCATGTGTGAAGCCCCGGGTTCAATTCCTGGTATCTCCAGCCTTTGCCTTAAACAGAATCAGTTGGGGTGATTGCAACTAGTTTCAAAACCCTGCCCACAGCTTTGCTGGGTACTGTCTAAATGGGTGGCAGTAGCAAGGAAGGCTTTTCTTGGAAGCATGCTAATGAACTTGTAGTTGACATTGGCTGTCTGTTTAAGGGTATGTCCAGTATTTGCATCTTTCGGACATTCGGATGCATCCGAATGTCCGAATAAAAAAATAACAAATTACAACAAATACGAAAGAAATATAACGAATGAATTCGACATGATTCGAAATTATTTCAACCGCATTCAAAATTATTTCAACTGCATTCGAAATTATTTCAACTGCATTCGACATTATTTCAACCGCATTCAAAATTATTTCAACTGCATTCAAAATTATTTCAACCACATTCGAAAATATTTTGTGACCCGACTTTAGGGCCATGTATCTCGGGGTCACTTGGTGCTAGACACTTCAAATTTGTATATGTTGTAGTGATATTATTATTGTGTTTGCATACCAAATTTGGGTTTCTAGCTATAAGTGACCCTGAGATATGTGGCCCCAAAATTGGGTCGCCAAATGTTATTAGTTATTAGAGCAGAGAATAACATTTTGCGACCCGATAGTACTAGCACTACAAAATATCCAAATTTGGAGTTTCTAGCACCAAGTGACCCCGAGATACATGGCCCTAAAGTCGGGTCACAAAATATTTTCGAATGTGGTTGAAATAATGTCGAATCATGTGAAATCATTTCGAATCCGGTAGAAATATTTTCGAATTTGGTTGAAATATTTTCGAATGTGCCCAATTTTTCGAATTCGGTAGAAAACTAAACGAAATCCGAAAACGAATTTAAGGAAGTTAACGAATATAACTAAACGAAATTAATGAATTAACGAATTAAAACGAAATGAAACTAAACAAATTTTTTCCTTTTGCACATGTCTAATGTCCAGTTTCGTCAGAAAAAAAGATAGAAAAATAAGTAAAAGAGTAGTATTGGCCAATACAACCCTTACATAAACCCTTACATAAACATGCCTGGCCACACCCTCCACAGTCATTAGCATGTAAGGGTGGAGGAGACAACCAGGAATTCTTCCCTTTGTTCCTCTCTATCTGCATTTTAAACTCACAAGGATCAAAGGTCTGCTCCTGAGTAGTAAGGGGGATGTAGCTCAGTGGTAGAGCGCACGCTTCGCATGTGTGAGGTCCCGGGTTCAACCCCGGCATCTCCATTCTTTATCTTAAAACCGGTCTAGTTACCATGTAGCGCATGCTGAGTGGCCTAATTATCCCCACAAAGTGCAAAATACTGCTGAGAACTTTACTCTAAAGTCAAACTTCACCCCCCCCCCCCCCCCCCAAAAAAAGGCACAGACTCACGCTAACAAGCTGGGGATGTAGCTCAGTGGTAGAGTGCGCGCTTTGCATGTGTGAGGTCCCAGGTTCAATCCCCGGCATCTCCATTCTTTATCTTAACGCCGAGTCTAGTATCTATGCAGCGCATGCTGACTTGACTAATTATCCCCCACAAAGTGCAAAATCCTGCTGAGAACTTTTCTCTAAGTCAAACTTTCTCCCCCCCCCCCCAAAAAAAAAAAGCACAGAAGGACAAGCACAAGATGGGGATGTAGCTCAGTGGTTGAGCACACGCTTTGCATGTGTGAAGCCCCGGGTTCAATTCCTGGTATCTCCAGCCTTTGCCTTAAACAGATATCAGTTGGGGTGATTGCAACTAGTTTCAAAACCCTGCCCACAGCTTTGCTGGGTACTGTCTAAATGGGTGGCAGTAGCAAGGAAGGCTTTTCTTGGAAGCATGCTAATGAACTTGTAGTTGACATTGGCTGTCTGTTTAAGGGTATGTCCAGTATTTTGCATCTTTCGGACATTCGGATGCATCCGAATGTCCGAATAAAAAAATAACAAATTACAACAAATACGAAAGAAATATAACGAATGAATTCGAATGAATTCGACATGATTCGAAATTATTTCAACCGCATTCAAAATTATTTCAACTGCATTCGAAATTATTTCAACTGCATTCGACATTATTTCAACCGCATTCAAAATTATTTCAACTGCATTCAAAATTATTTCAACCACATTCGAAAATATTTTGTGACCCGACTTTAGGGCCATGTATCTCGGGGTCACTTGGTGCTAGACACTTCAAATTTGGATATGTTGTAGTGATATTATTATTGTGTTTGCATACCAAATTTGGGGTTTCTAGCTATAAGTGACCCTGAGATATGTGGCCCCAAAATTGGGTCGCCAAATGTTATTAGTTATTAGAGCAGAGAATAACATTTTGCGACCCGATAGTACTAGCACTACAAAATATCCAAATTTGGAGTTTCTAGCACCAAATGACCCCGAGATACATGGCCCTAAAGTCGGGTCACAAAATATTTTCGAATGTGGTTGAAATAATGTCGAATCATGTTGAAATCATTTCGAATCCGGTAGAAATATTTTCGAATTTGGTTGAAATATTTTCGAATGTGCCCAATTTTTCGAATTCGGTAGAAAACTAAACGAAATCCGAAAACGAATTTAAGGAAGTTAACGAATATAACTAAACGAAATTAATGAATTAACGAATTAAAACGAAATGAAACTAAACAAATTTTTTCCTTTTGCACATGTCTAATGTCCAGTTTCGTCAGAAAAAAAGATAGAAAATAAGTAAAAGTAGTAGTATTGGCCAATACAACCCTTACATAAACCCTTACATAAACATGCCTGGCCACACCCTCCACAGTCATTAGCATGTAAGGGTGGAGGAGACAACCAGGAATTCTTCCCTTTGTTCCTCTCTATCTGCATTTTAAACTCACAAGGATCAAAGGTCTGCTCCTGAGTAGTAAGGGGGATGTAGCTCAGTGGTAGAGCGCACGCTTCGCATGTGTGAGGTCCCGGGTTCAACCCCCGGCATCTCCATTCTTTATCTTAAAACCGGGTCTAGTTACCATGTAGCGCATGCTGAGTGGCCTAATTATCCCCACAAAGTGCAAAATACTGCTGAGAACTTTACTCTAAAGTCAAACTTCACCCCCCCCCCAAAAAAAAAAAGCACAGACTCACGCTAACAAGATGGGGATGTAGCTCAGTGGTAGAGTGCGCGCTTTGCATGTGTGAGGTCCCAGGTTCAATCCCCGGCATCTCCATTCTTTATCTTAACGCCGAGTCTAGTATCTATGCAGCGCATGCTGACTTGACTAATTATCCCCACAAAGTGCAAAATCCTGCTGAGAACTTTCTCTAAGTCAAACTTTCTCCCCCCCCCAAAAAAAAATAAGGCACAGAAGGACAAGCACAAGATGGGGAAGTAGCTCAGTGGTTGAGCACACGCTTTTGCATGTGTGAAGCCCCGGGTTCAATTCCTGGTATCTCCAGCCTTTGCCTTAAACAGATATCAGTTGGGGTGATTGCAACTAGTTTCAAAACCCTGCCACAGCTTTGCTGGGTACTGTCTAAATGGGTGGCAGTTAGCAAGGAAGGCTTTTCTTGGAAGCATGCTAATGAACTTGTAGTTGACATTGGCTGTCTGTTTAAGGGTATGTCCAGTATTTTGCATCTTTCGGACATTCGGATGCATCCGAATGTCCGAATAAAAAAATAACAAATTACAACAAATACGAAAGAAATATAACGAATGAATTCGAATGAATTCGACATGATTCGAAATTATTTCAACCGCATTCAAAATTATTTCAACTGCATTCGAAATTATTTCAACTGCATTCGACATTATTTCAACCGCATTCAAAATTATTTCAACTGCATTCAAAATTATTTCAACCACATTCGAAAATATTTTGTGACCCGACTTTAGGGCCATGTATCTCGGGGTCACTTGGTGCTAGACACTTCAAATTTGTATATGTTGTAGTGATATTATTATTGTGTTTGCATACCAAATTTGGGGTTTCTAGCTATAAGTGACCCTGAGATATGTGGCCCCAAAATTGGGTCGCCAAATGTTATTAGTTATTAGAGCAGAGAATAACATTTTGCGACCCGATAGTACTAGCACTACAAAATATCCAAATTTGGAGTTTCTAGCACCAAGTGACCCCGAGATACATGGCCCTAAAGTCGGGTCACAAAATATTTTCGAATGTGGTTGAAATAATGTCGAATCATGTTGAAATCATTTCGAATCCGGTAGAAATATTTTCGAATTTGGTTGAAATATTTTCGAATGTGCCCAATTTTTCGAATTCGGTAGAAAACTAAACGAAATCCGAAAACGAATTTAAGGAAGTTAACGAATATAACTAAACGAAATTAATGAATTAACGAATTAAAACGAAATGAAACTAAACAAATTTTTTCCTTTTGCACATGTCTAATGTCCAGTTTCGTCAGAAAAAAAGATAGAAAATAAGTAAAAGTAGTAGTATTGGCCAATACAACCCTTACATAAACCCTTACATAAACATGCCTGGCCACACCCTCCACAGTCATTAGCATGTAAGGGTGGAGGAGACAACCAGGAATTCTTCCCTTTGTTCCTCTCTATCTGCATTTTAAACTCACAAGGATCAAAGGTCTGCTCCTGAGTAGTAAGGGGGATGTAGCTCAGTGGTAGAGCGCACGCTTCGCATGTGTGAGGTCCCGGGTTCAACCCCCGGCATCTCCATTCTTTATCTTAAAACCGGGTCTAGTTACCATGTAGCGCATGCTGAGTGGCCTAATTATCCCCACAAAGTGCAAAATACTGCTGAGAACTTTACTCTAAAGTCAAACTTCACCCCCCCCCCCAAAAAAAAAGGCACAGACTCACGCTAACAAGATGGGGATGTAGCTCAGTGGTAGAGTGCGCGCTTTGCATGTGTGAGGTCCCAGGTTCAATCCCCGGCATCTCCATTCTTTATCTTAACGCCGAGTCTAGTATCTATGCAGCGCATGCTGACTTGACTAATTATCCCCACAAAGTGCAAAATCCTGCTGAGAACTTTTCTCTAAGTCAAACTTTCTCCCCCCCCCCCCCCCCCCCCCCAAAAAAAAAGGCACAGAAGGACAAGCACAAGATGGGGATGTAGCTCAGTGGTTGAGCACACGCTTTGCATGTGTGAAGCCCCGGGTTCAATTCCTGGTATCTCCAGCCTTTGCCTTAAACAGATATCAGTTGGGGTGATTGCAACTAGTTTCAAAACCCTGCCCACAGCTTTGCTGGGTACTGTCTAAATGGGTGGCAGTAGCAAGGAAGGCTTTTCTTGGAAGCATGCTAATGAACTTGTAGTTGACATTGGCTGTCTGTTTAAGGGTATGTCCAGTATTTTGCATCTTTCGGACATTCGGATGCATCCGAATGTCCGAATAAAAAAATAACAAATTACAACAAATACGAAAGAAATATAACGAATGAATTCGACATGATTCGAAATTATTTCAACCGCATTCAAAATTATTTCAACTGCATTCGAAATTATTTCAACTGCATTCGACATTATTTCAACCGCATTCAAAATTATTTCAACTGCATTCAAAATTATTTCAACCACATTCGAAAATATTTTGTGACCCGACTTTAGGGCCATGTATCTCGGGGTCACTTGGTGCTAGACACTTCAAATTTGTATATGTTGTAGTGATATTATTATTGTGTTTGCATACCAAATTTGGGGTTTCTAGCTATAAGTGACCCTGAGATATGTGGCCCCAAAATTGGGTCGCCAAATGTTATTAGTTATTAGAGCAGAGAATAACATTTTGCGACCCGATAGTACTAGCACTACAAAATATCCAAATTTGGAGTTTCTAGCACCAAGTGACCCCGAGATACATGGCCCTAAAGTCGGGTCACAAAATATTTTCGAATGTGGTTGAAATAATGTCGAATCATGTTGAAATCATTTCGAATCCGGTAGAAATATTTTCGAATTTGGTTGAAATATTTTCGAATGTGCCCAATTTTTCGAATTCGGTAGAAAACTAAACGAAATCCGAAAACGAATTTAAGGAAGTTAACGAATATAACTAAACGAAATTAATGAATTAACGAATTAAAACGAAATGAAACTAAACAAATTTTTTCCTTTTGCACATGTCTAATGTCCAGTTTCGTCAGAAAAAAAGATAGAAAATAAGTAAAAGTAGTAGTATTGGCCAATACAACCCTTACATAAACCCTTACATAAACATGCCTGGCCACACCCTCCACAGTCATTAGCATGTAAGGGTGGAGGAGACAACCAGGAATTCTTCCCTTTGTTCCTCTCTATCTGCATTTTAAACTCACAAGGATCAAAGGTCTGCTCCTGAGTAGTAAGGGGGATGTAGCTCAGTGGTAGAGCGCACGCTTCGCATGTGTGAGGTCCCGGGTTCAACCCCCGGCATCTCCATTCTTTATCTTAAAACCGGGTCTAGTTACCATGTAGCGCATGCTGAGTGGCCTAATTATCCCCACAAAGTGCAAAATACTGCTGAGAACTTTACTCTAAAGTCAAACTTCACCCCCCCCCCAAAAAAAAAGGCACAGACTCACGCTAACAAGATGGGGATGTAGCTCAGTGGTAGAGTGCGCGCTTTGCATGTGTGAGGTCCCAGGTTCAATCCCCGGCATCTCCATTCTTTATCTTAACGCCGAGTCTAGTATCTATGCAGCGCATGCTGACTTGACTAATTATCCCCACAAAGTGCAAAATCCTGCTGAGAACTTTTCTCTAAGTCAAACTTTCTCCCCCCCCCCCCCCAAAAAAAAAAAAGGCACAGAAGGACAAGCACAAGATGGGGATGTAGCTCAGTGGTTGAGCACACGCTTTGCATGTGTGAAGCCCCGGGTTCAATTCCTGGTATCTCCAGCCTTTGCCTTAAACAGATATCAGTTGGGGTGATTGCAACTAGTTTCAAAACCCTGCCCACAGCTTTGCTGGGTACTGTCTAAATGGGTGGCAGTAGCAAGGAAGGCTTTTCTTGGAAGCATGCTAATGAACTTGTAGTTGACATTGGCTGTCTGTTTAAGGGTATGTCCAGTATTTTGCATCTTTCGGACATTCGGATGCATCCGAATGTCCGAATAAAAAAATAACAAATTACAACAAATACGAAAGAAATATAACGAATGAATTCGAATGAATTCGACATGATTCGAAATTATTTCAACCGCATTCAAAATTATTTCAACTGCATTCGAAATTATTTCAACTGCATTCGACATTATTTCAACCGCATTCAAAATTATTTCAACTGCATTCAAAATTATTTCAACCACATTCGAAAATATTTTGTGACCCGACTTTAGGGCCATGTATCTCGGGGTCACTTGGTGCTAGACACTTCAAATTTGGATATGTTGTAGTGATATTATTATTGTGTTTGCATACCAAATTTGGGGTTTCTAGCTATAAGTGACCCTGAGATATGTGGCCCCAAAATTGGGTCGCCAAATGTTATTAGTTATTAGAGCAGAGAATAACATTTTGCGACCCGATAGTACTAGCACTACAAAATATCAAAATTTGGAGTTTCTAGCACCAAATGACCCCGAGATACATGGCCCTAAAGTCGGGTCACAAAATATTTTCGAATGTGGTTGAAATAATGTCGAATCATGTTGAAATCATTTCGAATCCGGTAGAAATATTTTCGAATTTGGTTGAAATATTTTCGAATGTGCCCAATTTTTCGAATTCGGTAGAAAACTAAACGAAATCCGAAAACGAATTTAAGGAAGTTAACGAATATAACTAAACGAAATTAATGAATTAACGAATTAAAACGAAATGAAACTAAACAAATTTTTTCCTTTTGCACATGTCTAATGTCCAGTTTCGTCAGAAAAAAAGATAGAAAATAAGTAAAAGTAGTAGTATTGGCCAATACAACCCTTACATAAACCCTTACATAAACATGCCTGGCCACACCCTCCACAGTCATTAGCATGTAAGGGTGGAGGAGACAACCAGGAATTCTTCCCTTTGTTCCTCTCTATCTGCATTTTAAACTCACAAGGATCAGAGGTCTGCTCCTGAGTAGTAAGGGGGATGTAGCTCAGTGGTAGAGCGCACGCTTCGCATGTGTGAGGTCCCGGGTTCAACCCCCGGCATCTCCATTCTTTATCTTAAAACCGGGTCTAGTTACCATGTAGCGCATGCTGAGTGGCCTAATTATCCCCACAAAGTGCAAAATACTGCTGAGAACTTTACTCTAAAGTCAAACTTCACCCCCCCCCCCCAAAAAAAAAGGCACAGACTCACGCTAACAAGATGGGGATGTAGCTCAGTGGTAGAGTGCGCGCTTTGCATGTGTGAGGTCCCAGGTTCAATCCCCGGCATCTCCATTCTTTATCTTAACGCCGAGTCTAGTATCTATGCAGCGCATGCTGACTTGACTAATTATCCCCACAAAGTGCAAAATCCTGCTGAGAACTTTTCTCTAAGTCAAACTTTCTCCCCCCCCCCAAAAAAAAAAAGGCACAGAAGGACAAGCACAAGATGGGGAAGTAGCTCAGTGGTTGAGCACACGCTTTGCATGTGTGAAGCCCCGGGTTCAATTCCTGGTATCTCCAGCCTTTGCCTTAAACAGATATCAGTTGGGGTGATTGCAACTAGTTTCAAAACCCTGCCCACAGCTTTGCTGGGTACTGTCTAAATGGGTGGCAGTAGCAAGGAAGGCTTTTCTTGGAAGCATGCTAATGAACTTGTAGTTGACATTGGCTGTCTGTTTAAGGGTATGTCCAGTATTTTGCATCTTTCGGACATTCGGATGCATCCGAATGTCCGAATAAAAAAATAACAAATTACAACAAATACGAAAGAAATATAACGAATGAATTCGAATGAATTCGACATGATTCGAAATTATTTCAACCGCATTCAAAATTATTTCAACTGCATTCGAAATTATTTCAACTGCATTCGACATTATTTCAACCGCATTCAAAATTATTTCAACTGCATTCAAAATTATTTCAACCACATTCGAAAATATTTTGTGACCCGACTTTAGGGCCATGTATCTCGGGGTCACTTGGTGCTAGACACTTCAAATTTGTATATGTTGTAGTGATATTATTATTGTGTTTGCATACCAAATTTGGGGTTTCTAGCTATAAGTGACCCTGAGATATGTGGCCCCAAAATTGGGTCGCCAAATGTTATTAGTTATTAGAGCAGAGAATAACATTTTGCGACCCGATAGTACTAGCACTACAAAATATCCAAATTTGGAGTTTCTAGCACCAAGTGACCCCGAGATACATGGCCCTAAAGTCGGGTCACAAAATATTTTCGAATGTGGTTGAAATAATGTCGAATCATGTTGAAATCATTTCGAATCCGGTAGAAATATTTTCGAATTTGGTTGAAATATTTTCGAATGTGCCCAATTTTTCGAATTCGGTAGAAAACTAAACGAAATCCGAAAACGAATTTAAGGAAGTTAACGAATATAACTAAACGAAATTAATGAATTAACGAATTAAAACGAAATGAAACTAAACAAATTTTTTCCTTTTGCACATGTCTAATGTCCAGTTTCGTCAGAAAAAAAGATAGAAAATAAGTAAAAGTAGTAGTATTGGCCAATACAACCCTTACATAAACCCTTACATAAACATGCCTGGCCACACCCTCCACAGTCATTAGCATGTAAGGGTGGAGGAGACAACCAGGAATTCTTCCCTTTGTTCCTCTCTATCTGCATTTTAAACTCACAAGGATCAAAGGTCTGCTCCTGAGTAGTAAGGGGGATGTAGCTCAGTGGTAGAGCGCACGCTTCGCATGTGTGAGGTCCCGGGTTCAACCCCCGGCATCTCCATTCTTTATCTTAAAACCGGGTCTAGTTACCATGTAGCGCATGCTGAGTGGCCTAATTATCCCCACAAAGTGCAAAATACTGCTGAGAACTTTACTCTAAAGTCAAACTTCACCCCCCCCCCCCAAAAAAAAGGCACAGACTCACGCTAACAAGATGGGGATGTAGCTCAGTGGTAGAGTGCGCGCTTTGCATGTGTGATGTCCCAGGTTCAATCCCCGGCATCTCCATTCTTTATCTTAACGCCGAGTCTAGTATCTATGCAGCGCATGCTGACTTGACTAATTATCCCCACAAAGTGCAAAATCCTGCTGAGAACTTTTCTCTAAGTCAAACTTCCCCCCCCCCCCCCCCCCAAAAAAAAAAAAAAGACACAGAAGGACAAGCACAAGATGGGTATGTAGCTCAGTGGTAGAGCACGCACGCTTTGCATGTGTGGAAGCCCTGGGTTCAATTCCCGGCATCTCCAGCCTTCGCCTTAAACAGATATCAGTTGGGGTGATTGCAACTAGTTTCAAAACCCTGCCCACACCTTTGCTGGGTACTGCCAAAATGGGTGGCAGTAGCAAGGAAGGCTTTTCTTGGAAGCATGCTAATGAACTTGTAGTTGACATTGGCTGTCTGTTTAAGGGTATGTCCAGTATTTTGCATCTTTCGGACATTCGGATGCATCCGAATGTCCGAATAAAAAAATAACAAATTACAACAAATACGAAAGAAATATAACGAATGAATTTGAATGAATTCGACATGATTCGAAATTATTTCAACCGCATTCAAAATTATTTCAACTGCATTCGAAATTATTTCAACTGCATTCGACATTATTTCAACCGCATTCAAAATTATTTCAACTGCATTCAAAATTATTTCAACCACATTCGAAAATATTTTGTGACCCGACTTTAGGGCCATGTATCTCGGGGTCACTTGGTGCTAGACACTTCAAATTTGGATATGTTGTAGTGATATTATTATTGTGTTTGCATACCAAATTTGGGGTTTCTAGCTATAAGTGACCCTGAGATATGTGGCCCCAAAATTGGGTCGCCAAATGTTATTAGTTATTAGAGCAGAGAATAACATTTTGCGACCCGATAGTACTAGCACTACAAAATATCCAAATTTGGAGTTTCTAGCACCAAGTGACCCCGAGATACATGGCCCTAAAGTCGGGTCACAAAATATTTTCGAATGTGGTTGAAATAATGTCGAATCATGTTGAAATCATTTCGAATCCGGTAGAAATATTTTCGAATTTGGTTGAAATATTTTCGAATGTGCCCAATTTTTCGAATTCGGTAGAAAACTAAACGAAATCCGAAAACGAATTTAAGGAAGTTAACGAATATAACTAAACGAAATTAATGAATTAACGAATTAAAACGAAATGAAACTAAACAAATTTTTTCCTTTTGCACATGTCTAATGTCCAGTTTCGTCAGAAAAAAAGATAGAAAATAAGTAAAAGTAGTAGTATTGGCCAATACAACCCTTACATAAACCCTTACATAAACATGCCTGGCCACACCCTCCACAGTCATTAGCATGTAAGGGTGGAGGAGACAACCAGGAATTCTTCCCTTTGTTCCTCTCTATCTGCATTTTAAACTCACAAGGATCAAAGGTCTGCTCCTGAGTAGTAAGGGGGATGTAGCTCAGTGGTAGAGCGCACGCTTCGCATGTGTGAGGTCCCGGGTTCAACCCCCGGCATCTCCATTCTTTATCTTAAAACCGGGTCTAGTTACCATGTAGCGCATGCTGAGTGGCCTAATTATCCCCACAAAGTGCAAAATACTGCTGAGAACTTTACTCTAAAGTCAAACTTCACCCCCCCCCCCAAAAAAAAAGGCACAGACTCACGCTAACAAGATGGGGATGTAGCTCAGTGGTAGAGTGCGCGCTTTGCATGTGTGATGTCCCAGGTTCAATCCCCGGCATCTCCATTCTTTATCTTAACGCCGAGTCTAGTATCTATGCAGCGCATGCTGACTTGACTAATTATCCCCACAAAGTGCAAAATCCTGCTGAGAACTTTTCTCTAAGTCAAACTTTCCCCCCCCCCCCCCCAAAAAAAAAAAAAAGACACAGAAGGACAAGCACAAGATGGGTATGTAGCTCAGTGGTAGAGCACGCACGCTTTGCATGTGTGGAAGCCCTGGGTTCAATTCCCGGCATCTCCAGCCTTCGCCTTAAACAGATATCAGTTGGGGTGATTGCAACTAGTTTCAAAACCCTGCCCACACCTTTGCTGGGTACTGCCAAAATGGGTGGCAGTAGCAAGGAAGGCTTTTCTTGGAAGCATGCTAATGAACTTGTAGTTGACATTGGCTGTCTGTTTAAGGGTATATCCAGTTTCGTCAGAAAAAAAGATAGAAAATAAGTAAAAGTAATATTGTATATACAATTGTAACACAAGCCATATTGTCACTTATTTAAAAAAAATGATCTTTACTTTTCAATTGACAGCGCTGTCATTTTCTGTAAAATTCAATGCAATATGGCAACCTAGAGGCGTTCCGTACACAATTGGTGTACAGAACGGCCCCCAGAGATTTCACTTCCTGTTTGTGTGATTGGCTCACTGATTTTCCCAGAAGTCTTCCCTTAGATACAAGTCAGATTTTAGGCAACCTCTGCAAGAAAAAATGTCAGATTTGGTGAGATGCTCCTAAATGGTTAAGTACTTCTCAAGGACTGCAGGTCCTGTTATTCTTCTCACTAGAGCCCTGCAAGTGCATCAGCTGCTCAAAAGTGAAGAATAAAAAAATAACTCCCATTTCAAATCAGTCCTGCACAAGACATGATCTAACAAAAAGCTATTCATTCAGAGAAGAAACAGGTAGGACTCTGCAACAAAACGTGTTAAAATTCTTGCAATGTCCATTGATCACCCAGAGGGGATTGGTTTTTTTTCCTCAATAAAAGGGGAGTCCTCCCTGCATAAGTTGTGCCCTGAAGATGTAGTTTAATGGTGTCATTTGTTGAACTGTACGCATAGGCTATAGTAGAGGAAATCTTCACATTCCTGTGTCAGCGGTTTCTTATTGTGTTGACACGTGAGGCTATTAGGCATGGCTTTGCATGGGTTAATGCATGACCTCTATCTGCAGTGTGAGACCTGACACCTCCTGAGAAGAAACTTCATTTCGAAAAAGTCCTGCCTCTCTCAGACTAGTGCTCATGCAGGTGAGAGCCACACAGTAATTAGATGTGACACAGACACAAAGAGAGGTCACTTATGCAGCTAGGAGATGATGTGTTGTCAGCTAACTGACAAACACAATTCGGACATAAATGGGTTTTTTTTGGCTCTTGAAGGCTGAAAGTCCTTCCTGGAATAAAAAAAATGAAATAGTGGTTGGTTTTGGGAAGTGAAGGAGGCCCTGAGTACTGGTAGTGGAACACAGATGTGAAGGCCAGGTGCCGGGTTAAAGGATGCAACATCGTTTAGAGCTTTGTGGGGCGAAAAAGGCACAAGCGCTACCACAAGGTAAGGGGATGTAGCTCAGTGGTAGAGCGCACGCTTTGCATGTGTGAGGCCCCGGGTTCAATCCCTGGCATCTCCATTTACCGTACGCCAAGGGAAACGGCCACCCCTCATCTGCTGCAACCCAGGCATGTGCACTCACATGGGAAACATTTGGCCAAAACAACCCTTACATAAACATGCCTGGCCGCACCCTCCAAAGTCATTAGCATGTAAGGGTGGAGGAGACAACCAGGAATTCATCTCTTTGTTCCTCTCTATCTGCATTTTCAACTCACAAGGATCAAAGGTCTGCTCCTGAGTAGTAAGGGGGATGTAGCTCAGTGGTAGAGCGCACGCTTCGCATGTGTGAGGTCCCGGGTTCAACCCCCGGCATCTCCATTCTTTATCTTAAAACCGAGTCTAGTTACCATGTAGCGCATGCTGAGTGGCCTAATTATCCCCACAAAGTGCAAAATACTGCTGAGAACTTTACTCTTAAGTCAAACTTCACCCCCCCCAAAAAAAAGGCACAGACTCATGCAAACAAGATGGGGATGTAGCTCAGTGGTAGAGCGTGCGCTTTGCATGTGTGAGGTCCTGGGCTCAATCCCCGGCATCTCCATTTTTTATCTTAAAGCCGAGTCTAGTATCTATGCAGCGCATGCTGACTTGACTAATTATCCCCACAAAGTGCAAAATCCTGCTGAGAACTTTTCTCTAAAGTCAAACTTTCTCCCCCCCCCCAAAAAAAAAAAAGGCACAGAAGGACAAGCACAAGATGGGGATGTAGCTCAGTGGTTGAGCACACGCTTTGCATGTGTGAAGCCCTGGGTTCAATTCTTGGTATCTCCAGCCTTCGCCTTAAACAGATATCAGTTGGGGTGATTGCAACTAGTTTCAAAACCCTGCCCACAGCTTTGCTGGGTACTGTCTAAATGGGTGGCAGTAGCAAGGAAGGCTTTTCTTGGAAGCATGCTAATGAACTTGTAGTTGACATTGGCTGTCTGTTTAAGGGTATGACCAGTATTTTGCATCTTTCGGACATTCGGATGCATCCGAATGTCCGAATAAAAAAATAACAAATTACAACAAATACGAAAGAAATATAACGAATGAATTCGAATGAATTCGACATGATTCGAAATTATTTCAACCGCATTCAAAATTATTTCAACTGCATTCGAAATTATTTCAACTGCATTCGACATTATTTCAACCGCATTCAAAATTATTTCAACTGCATTCGAAATTATTTCAACCACATTCGAAAATATTTTGTGACCCGACTTTAGGGCCATGTATCTCGGGGTCACTTGGTGCTAGACACTTCAAATTTGGATATGTTGTAGTGATATTATTATTGTGTTTGCATACCAAATTTGGGGTTTCTAGCTATAAGTGACCCCGAGATAAGTGGCCCCAAAATCGGGTCGCAAAATGTTATTAGTTATTAGAGCAGAGAATAACATTTTGCGACCCGATTTTGGGGCCACATATCTCGGGGTCAAATTTGGAGTTCCTAGCACCAAGTGACCCCGAGATACATGGCCCTAAATTCGGGTCACAAAATATTTTCGAATGTGGTTGAAATAATGTCGAATCATGTTGAAATCATTTCGAATCCGGTAGAAATATTTTCGAATTTGGTTGAAATATTTTCGAATGTGCCCGATTTTTTTTTTTTACACTGGCAGTGAAAGGGTTAACCAGGGGGTGGCAGTGTAGGGGTTAAGTGTGTACTAGGGGTGTGTTACTAACTGTGGGGGGCTGGGCTGTGTGTTAGCGAACACTGATCTCTGCTCCAATCATAGGGAGCAGAGATCAGTGTCACTTGTTGCTAGGCAGAATGGGGAGATGCTGTTTACATCGATATCTCCCCGTTTAGCCTCCCCGTGAGATGATCGTGGGTATCTCCGTGGACTCACGGGTTCCAGACTGGCACGAATGTGCACTGCTGGCGGCGTGCACGCAATGGCAGGGCGGCAATTACGCCAATTTGCCTGCCTGTGCCATTCTCCCGATGTACATCGTTGTGCGCCGGTTGGGAAGTGGTTAAAAAAAAATTTGGTCACTTTTATTCATATTACAAGGAATGTAAACGGCCCTTGTAATAGAAAAAAGCATGGCAGGTCCTCTTAAATATGAGATCTGGGGTCAAAAAGTCCTCAGATCTGATATTTGGACTAAAATGCAAAAAAAAAAAAAATTGTCATTTGAAAAAATTACAACAGAAAAATGTAAAAAAAAAGAGGTATGGGCGGAAGTGATGTTTTGACGTCTCTTCCGCCCTCTTATGGTATGGAGATGAGTGGGGGCCATCTTAGCCTCACTCGTCTCCATACTCAGGACATGACAGGTCCCGATCGCCTCCGCTGCTACCGACGGCTCCGGTAAGTGGCGGGGGGCGTGGGAGAGTGACGGTAGGGGGGTGGCACCTCTCCCGCCGTGGATAACGGTGATCTCGTGGTGAATCCACTGCAGATCAACATTATCGTAAGCATGACCGCCTCCTGTAAAGATGGATATCTCGGTTGTAGCAGCAGCTGCTGCCGTTACCGAGATATCCCTCTTCAAATTGCCAATGTATATATACAGGAAGCGGTCGGCAAGTGGTTAATACACCCCATTGTTTATCTATTTTAGACTTCACTTGTTTGTGTTGCACAGAATAGGTTATAACCAATGACCATTTAAAGGAATCATTGGACTCAGAGAGAGGTTTTTCAACCAACAATGAGAGTCTATCAAACTCTAGGGTGTTTTTCAAGTCCAAATCTACCTCGGATTGATTGTAGCCCTTTTCAAGAAACCTCTGTCGCTGGGTCCGTACAATTCCTACACAACCTCAAAAATTGGCTGCGCGGAATTGAACGTAGCCATGAATGGGGATGGTAACTATCTGTAGGTAGAAATCCATTATGGTCTGTAGACTTAAAATATGTCTTGAATTGAAATTGGCACTCATGAATCTCTATTACCATAACCAAAAAATTAACCTTATGTCTACTGGACTCGTAAGTCAAAGATATACCTCAATCGTTCTGGTTCAGCAAGGTAAAACATTGTGCCAAAGACTGTTAACAGCCATCCCACAGGAGGAGGATGTCATCAATGTACCTCATCCACAAAATCTATTTGGTAAACAAGTAAAAGGCGCAATAGTCTGGGAAATATATGGAGAAAACCCCTCTTAGGATGCAGACAGTAAATAAAGACACATTATCTTTAAAAGTTAGTTAAATTAACATTTTAGATCAAAAAATGGAGTCCATAATAATAAAAAATTATTACTAAAGTCCAAATTTTAAAAGAAAGGAGGGGATGATGAGGTGAATTGTACAAGCAGGGCTGCCTCCAAGGGGAAACTGAAAACAAGCTCCAAGATTCTACAACAAAACACAAAGAGAGCGGCGCCTCTGGGTGTAGACATATAAAACAGTTTATTTTCACATTAAGGGCAAGGCTCTTAGCGAGCAGGAGGAGCCCTTAACGGATCTGATGACACACACGATGAATGTATTTTAATTGACATGCTTATGATCAACTTTAAAAATGTGAGTTGCCTGTACATGTAATGTGCAAATAAACTGTTTTATACATCTACACCCAGAGGCGCCGCTCTCTTTGTGATTTGTTACAAAATCAATTTGGGTCCACTACGAGTATAGACAACATCCTCCTCCCATTTAGCCATGAAGTGATAGGCGAGTCTGGGAGTGAATTTAGCCTGTCTGAATTGGCCTCAGTATTAGGCCTTGCTAAGGTGATCTTGACATTTTACAGCTATGTTTTTGTCTTTTTTTTCCCTTAAGATATGGATTTTGGGGTGCTCTACACCCATGTTTTTCCGTGGATGGTTATTCTCTGATGGATGGTTATTAGGTGTGCACCCATTGTGTCATAGTTGTTGTTTTTTGCCTTGTTTTTTTTTTTTTTTACTGTCTGTTAGATATGGTCCTGTATGGTACATTTTATATTAGAGGATGGTAGCTAGAATTTGTACGATACTACTTATCTGGGTATGTCCTTCTTGATTACATGATAGACTTTGATAAGTATATTGATTGATATTGATGTACTTTATTTAGCCTATAGGCACAGTCTGTTGATTTGCAATATACCCTGTTGTTGTACCAGATTGTATACTGTCAGGACTTATATTGCAAACATTGACCTTTCTTTTGATGGATGTGTGTTTTCTTTTTGAACTGTGGTCTTGTACAAAATTTCAATAAACTGTGATTATATAAATAAAAAACAAGCCTTGACAAATGACCGTTACCCCTAACCACTCCAAATTCTACAATTATCCACTCCCTGTTCAACATACATTTATAATCGTCCTCGGATGGGAAGCGTCATTGTTGCAGCTGCAGCAGTGATTGAATCATCATTATTTAGGGTCAGCGATACTACACAAAAATAAAAGAAATCAGAGTGGTTAAAGAGCCTCTGGATTACTTTTACCCCGTCCACCCCCTTTACTAGGCTCTCCCGTGCAATCAGAGAGCCTGGAAAGGATTTGACCAGCGGCATCTAGCTCTAGACACACAGTTAGAGAAATCAATGTTGTTCCAACCATTGTGTGATGTCAAAAACAAGAAGCGACAAGGATTTTGTCACTTCCTGTTTCGGTTCATTGTTTAGCTGGCCATTACCAGCCAGGGAAGAAGCTGATTAGACTGATCTGTGTCTGTATTGGAGGCCAGGGGAGAGATTTGGAGTCTTTCTATAAAGAGGACATGTTATGGCCCATGCTATTACAAGGGATGTTGTTCATCCCTTGTAATAGCAATAAAGTTGATAAAAAAAAGTTAACAGTACAGTGGTAAAAAAAATCTATAATATATAATTTTTTAAGCGCCCATATACTCACGAGCATATGAGAACATGCACATAGGTCCCGCACACATATTTAAACAGTGATAGCACCACACCATACACACACAACCTTGAACGTCAGAGCCTGTCCAACCTGCTGTTCCAATGCCCGCTCTCTGGCCTGATCATTTGGTGCCCGCTTTCCAGTCTAATGTTCCGGTGCCCATTTTCCAGTCTGATGTTACGGTGCCCACTGTCCAGCCTGTTGTTCCAGTGCCCGCTGTCCAGCCTGTTGTGCCAGTGCCTCTGCTCACTGTCCATTCAGATGTTCCAGTGCCCGCTGTCCAGTCTGATGTTCCAGTGCCCGCTGCCCAGCCTGATGTTCCAGTGCCCGCTGCCCAGTCTGATGTTTCAGTGCCTGCTGTTCAGCTGGCTGTTCCAGTGCCCGCTGTCCAGCCTGCTGTTCCAGTGCCTCTGCCTGCTGTCCAGCCTGATCCAGTACCCACTTTCCAATGGTAATTCATAGAATTTGCTTGATTTCTTATGACCGAACACTTCAATAAGTAATTATTGTAATAATGTTTCAGTAATGGCCAATTAGTAATTTGAATAAACTAATAAAATGCCAAGGTCATTCTTATTTCAATGAATATGTTGTATATTTCTTTTAAAGTTATTGTTTATGGTTTTATTTGGGGAAGGGGTGTGCAGCCTGCAATTCTCACTTTTTCAAACACCTCTGCATAGTATACCATACCCAAGAGATGAACATTTTTGTATGAGCATATTCCAAAATTTTCTGTAAAAAGCAACCAACAGAAAAAAATATGCACAACATCAGCATTTAAAAAAGAAACACAAAAATATTAAACAAAAAAAATCTACACAGAGGTTAGTAGTTAAAAAATCTACATATGAAAATCTGTGAAATGTATTAGTTGATTGTGCAAAAAGAAATGCAATTCAACTAATAGCATGACTATTTACTTCCCAGTTGCAGGATTCTAGTGTGTGTTTGTTTAATTATTGTATACCGTAGTGGTAAAAAGTGAGTTTGTTGATAAAGTGAAGGTCTCTCAGAGTTCAATGGAAAATCCATTTCTAAATGTGCTTAGTAGTTTGGAATGCATTGACAACAGAAAATAATACGAGAATGGGACTTGTTATCCCTGTGTGGCCCCTTTTGTGCCTGACTTTGGCAGATTTTCATGATATGAAGTGTCTAGCTATATCCCACACTAAACGTGAAAATAAAACAAATACCATTTTAAAACACTATTTATCCACATAAAATGCAACCAATGAATTATACACACAAAACATTGCATGCTTAAATGAACCTTTATGTTTTGTAAAGTACAGTATATTTAAAGGCAAAATGTTTTTTTTTTTTTTTCATTTTGATTAGAGTAGTGGAGTAGTTTTGCTTTTTTTAAGTAACTTTACTGTAAAGCACGGAAACAGAAACCCTTGTAGTATATTAATGTGCTTTTATTAAATAAGAATGCTGTACATACAAACTACTTACAATTGTAGGAAAACAACATCAGACATTAATATTACAAATATGCATGCATACAACACACTATCTATACCTCCTAGCAAATAAGTAGAGATGGGTTGAACAACCCATTGATGACTGCAAGAATTGGCCTTGCTGTCAAAAACTTGAAATGATATGCACCTGTCAAAAAAAAAAAATTGTTCTTGGGTGGTAATTGTGTCCAGGAAACCAATACAAAAAAGCTTCTTCAAGATAAAATCAACACTCAAAAAGCTAGGGAGCCTAGACAGTCTTACACAGACTCCACATCCCAAAAACACTTAATGAGCAACATTGGCATCAGGGGCTTGAAAGCTGCTGCTAATTCAGGAATGATTCATTTTGATAAATGTCAGCTGGTCAAAGGAGTCTGTGGACAGACTCGCTCTTTTATTTCTCACAAAACCTCTGGCAGCACTGAATGTCCATTTGGAAAGCACGCTGGATGTAGGGCAGCCCAGAAGCTTAATTGCATGCTGGGCAAGTTCTGGCCAGTGGTCTGTTCTCATGACCCAGTAACCCAGTGGATCGTCAACTGGAAACCTCTCCATAAAATACACACAAGAGAAAAAACGAACAGGTGCGCTGATCAACGGTTTAGTATAGCCCTCAAGCTGACTATTGATGATAATTAGACTAGTTAAAGGTTTCTGCTGCTCTCAATGGTTCTTCTGGGTGGCAAAAACACATCTTTTGTGTTTTTGGAAAGTTCTCCATGTCTGTTTTTGCCTCTAGATAATCTTCCACCATATGATGCAGATGCTGCCAATGGGATGTGGAAACTGACAGCCCTGGGTGCTGAGGACTAAAAAAAAAATTTAATTCCTCACTAAGGCTGTCCCTTCTCCACTGCTCCTCTCTTAACCAAAAGAAGACTCAAAACTAGCCTTTGCATGAGACTGTAACCTACATGAACTCCTTTACATAAACGCCTCTTTAAGGTATCCTCAAAACATTTCATACTCTGCTCCCTCTCTGAGGACCGGATGAGTTCTCAGACTTTCCCCTTGTAACAGTGGTCAAGAAAGGTTGCCAACCAATAGTGATCCTTCTCCTTGATGCCACAACTTCTCGGGTCCTTTTGCAGGCTTTGAAGAATGAGGGAGCCCAAGTTTGTGGAGGCATGAGAAGCAGAGTCCTTGGGGTCCCTGAGGATTACAGTATCTAGGTATCTGAAACTCTCTTAAATCTCTTAAAGTTTGACATATTTCTTCCTCTGCTTCAATGCCTCCAAAACTGCCATAATTCTCCTCCTGCTCTTGTGTGTTCTGTGGTATTGCAAGAATGGTGTCTGCATAAAGTGGGCCTTGGGAGAAAAGGAAGTACTCCTCTTCCTCCCGCTGCTGTGCTGCTAGTGCCCTGTCCATAATGCCACACAGAGTCTGCTCAAACAGGAACACAACGGTAATTGTGTCACTGATGCATGCATTGAAACAATGATAGATTACAGGTGATACTCGAAAAAATTTGAATATTGTGCAAAAGTTCATTTATTTAACAAATGCAACTTAAAAGGTGAAACTAATATATGAGATAGACTCATTACATGCAAAGAAAGATAGTTCAAGCCGTGATTAGTCATAATTGTGATGATTATGGCTTACGGCTCATGAAAACCCCAAATCCACGATCTCAGAAAAATTTGAATATTGTGAAAAGGTGCAATATTCTAGGCTCAAAGTGTTCCACTCTAATCAGCTAATTAAGTCCTAACACCTGCAAAGGGCTTCTGAGCCTTTAAATGGTCTCCCTGTCTGTTTCAGTAGAAAGACTGCTGACCTGACAGTTGTGCAGAAAAGCATCATTGACACCCTCCATAAAGAGGGAAAGCTTCAAAAGGTAATTGCAAAAGAAGTTGGATGTTCCCAAAGTGTTGTATTAAAGGACATTAATAGAAAGTTATGTGGAAGGGAAAAGTGTGGAAGAAAAAGGTGCACAAGCAGCAGGGATTACCGCAGCCTGGAGAGGATTGTCAGGAAAAGGCCATTCAAAAATATTGGGGACTTTCACAAGGAGTGGACTGAGGCTGCAGTCAGTGCATCAAGAGCCACCACACACAGACGGATCCTGGTCATGGGCTTCAAAAGTTGTATTCCTCTTGTCAAGCCACTCCTGAATAACAAACAACCTCAGAAGCGTCTTACCTGGGCTTAAGGAAAACAGACCTGTTCTGTTGCTCAGTGGTACAAAGTCCTCTTTTCTGATGAGAGCAAATTTTGCATCTCGTTTGGAAGCCAAGGACCCAGAGTATGGAGTAAGAATGGAGAGGCACGCACTGAAAGATGCTTGAAGTCCAGTGTGAAGTTTCCACAGTATGTGTTGATTTGGGGAGCCATGTCATCTGCTGGTGTTGGTCCACTGTGCTTCATTAAGGCCAGGGTCAACACAGCCATCTACCAGGAGATTTTGGAGCACTTCATGATTCCTTCCACAGACAAGCTCTATGGGGATGCTGACTTCATTTTCCAGCAGGACTTGGCACCTGCCCATACTGCCAAAATCACCAAAACCTGGTTCAATGACCTTGGGATTACTGTGCTTGATTGGCCAGCAAACTCGCCTGACCTAAACCCCACAGAGAATCTATGGGGCATTGCCAAGAGAAAGATGAGAGACATGAGACCGAACATTGCAGAAGAGCCAAAGGCCGCTATTGAAGCATCCTGGTCTTCCATAACACCTCAGCAGTGCTACAAGCTGAGAGCTTCCATGCCACACCGCATTGAGGCAGTAATTGCTGCAAAAGGTGCCCAAACCAAGTACTGAGTACATATGTATGCTTATACTTTTTCTTTTTTTTTTTGTAATATTCAAATACTCTGAAATTATGGATTTGTAGTTTTCTGTTTCAATATGTTTATTGAAAATTTGAATAAACAGGAATAAACAAGAGACTACAATCTGCTCCTTGTGCGCCCTCGCAGGGGCTACAAAGCATGAATATGAAACCAAAGGGCTAACCATCACATTATACTTATAATAAACACAAGAAAAGGAGGGAAAATGAGTAGGGGATGGTATCGAGACAGGCTCCAGAACCAAGCAACTCGTTCCCTCGTCGTTTCTGGAGGGCAAGCCCTTCTCCCACTACCCCCTTCTACGGGGGGCAGCAGTATTTGTTAGCAATGGGAGAGATTACAAAGAAGAGTGAAGAGAGATAGGGAACAAAAGAAGGAAAGGTAGGGAGAAAAGAGGGGGAAGAAAGGAGGGGGAAAGTTCGGGTGTGGGCGCCTTGCCAAGAGGAGTTAGACCTAGCCCAGGCATGCAGCTTGGAGCGCGGGGAACTCATAGGAGATCCATGGCTCCCAGATTTTTATAAATTTAGCATGAGAATCATGGACAATACTGGACATACGTTCCTGAAGTAACATAGCAGTCATGCGGGTTTTAACCCCTTGAAAATCTACCCGTTGGGACTTCCAGGCTTGGACAATGGTCCGCTTGGCCGCTATAAATAAATAAGTAGCCAACTTCTGTCGAGGGCCCTGCAAACCAGGTACCGGGCAATGTAGAAGAGCTAGCTTAGCGTCCCTTCGAATCGTTAGGTGGAAAAGTATTTGCAGTAAACCAAAAATCCTAGACCAGAACTCCACCAGCCTTGGGCAAGCCCACCATGTGTGCATAACATCACCTCGCTGTCCACAGTTGCGGAAGCATCTGTCAGTACTCCCAGGGAAAGCCCAAGCTGTGCAGGCAGGTACCCATTACCATCGAAACATTACTTTATATGCAGCCTCTAGGGTATTTGTGTTGAACGAGCATTTGGCGACTGTTTTCCAGGCCCTGCTCCAGTCCTCTGGGTCTACTGGGGCCTGAAGGTCCTTTTCCCATTGAGTCATATAAGAGAGGGGTGCTGATGGCGGGCGACTATTCAGGGAGGCATAAATGGCCGAAATAAGGCCTGGGGACCCTGGGGCGTGTTGGCATGAATGTTCAAAAAAAGTTTTTTGGAAGGGGTAGATGGAAATGCGGCGCAACGTTGCAATCCAGTGCTTTAATTGGATAAAGTGATAATGCTTGTTAGCCGGCGCCCCTTGTGTTTCCCGGATACTCTCCCAGGAGGGGAATAAGCGTGAGGAAAGGAAATTTTGGACTCGTGGGTAGCCATGTGAGGACCACCAGGAGAATGCCTTCCTTTTGTGTGGCTTTTAGATGCTCAATGGGCTGAGTGGTGGAAGGTTAAATGCCTTGTGAAGCATGTTATACCCAAATGGCACATCAATCACCACATCAATCTTTACATCAATATACTGCAGTAAACATGTACTAAAGAAGTTCAATATACTGCAATAAACATTCACTAAAGCACCTCCATATACTGCAGTATACGTGCACTAATGCACCTCAATATACTGCAATAAACATTCACTAAAGCACCTCCATATACTGCAGTATACGTGCACTAATGCACCTCAATATACTACAGTAAACGTGCACGAACGCACTTCAATATATTGCAGTAAACGTGTTCTAACACACGTCAATATGCTGCAATATACATGCACGAATGCACCTCAGTATACTGCAGTAAATGTGCACTAATGAACCTCAATATACTGCAGTAAGTGTGCACTAATGCAGTTCAATATACTGCAGTAAACGCACATCAATATTCTGCAGTACATGGGCACTAACGCACCTCAATATACTACAGCACACGTGCACCTCAATATACTGCAGTAAATGTACACTAATGCACCTCAATATATACTGCAGTAAACTTGCCCTGCAACAATAAACTGACACTAAAGTAAAAATTAAAGGTTGCACTATGCTGACTCTGCACTATCACTATATTCACACTAAACTGACACTAAAGTAAAAAAGAATGGTCGCAGTCGCACTATGCTCACACTGCACTATCACTATATTTACACTTAACGAACACTCTCAAGCAAACTATAGCAAACTAACATGCTAGTAGAGCCCTGTTCTATCTATCTCCACTCCAATATCACACTGAAAATGACTGATGTTGGAAGGATCCTTTTATAGAGGGGTTGGGTCTATGAGCAATGAGCCATGATTGGGCCCAGCCATCATTACTTTCTCTAATCATGGCTCTGACAGAGTTCTGTGCCCTGATTGGGAAAATCCTTCATTACTTCAGCAATGGGTTGTAAAGGTAAATGATTTTTTACCTTAATGCATTCTATGCATTAAGGTGAAAAAACATCTGACAGTGCCTGCGCCCCCAGCCCCCCGTTTTACTTACCTCACCCCTCGAAAATCCCGCGTTCGCTCCCGCTGTCCTTCCTCGCCATTCAGCCTGGCCGCTGATTGGTTTGAGTGGATGGATGGAAAGCAGCGCAGCCATTGGCTCACGCTGCTGTCAATCACATCCACTGAAGCGAAGCGTCAGGGGGCGGGGCCGTGTGATACAGTGAGTGGCTATAGCGCCGGCTGTATCACGGAAGCGCGCTCGCAGGTGCTTCTCACCATGCGAGGGAGCTCGCATGAACGTGAGAAGTACCTGCGGGAAGAAGCCGAGACAGCCGCCGAGGGACCACAGAAGACCAGGTTCAGGGCCACTCTGTGCAAAACGAGCTGCACAGTGGAGGTAAGTATAACATGTTTGTTATTTAAAAAAAAAAAAATTAACTTTACAATCCCTTTAAGGCTTCCAATACACTTTGCAGCCTGCAGTGCATTTTGGGGTGCTCGGCGGGCCGAACGGTCAAATGCCCCAACAATTTGGATGTTTGTCGAATTTATGCTCAGGCCAAACCGTTCGCCCAACACTACAAATAAGCATTGACAATGGCCTGTATGCTAAAGGGGTACGCTAAAAAGTTACTTAGCTCGGGTTATAGTTCACAATTTCTGTAACAATCAGAACTGCAGGCTACTCAAGCAGATTGCAGGAAACCGGGTGCTCTTGTGGTGTAGATTTAGTGTCATACCTAGGTGAAGTTCCTTCTCTGGTCTTTCTGGGCCTTCTGGCACAAACCTTCCTTGGGGTTATTGATCCCCATTTCTTCTACCTAGGTCTTCTTTCAGACTTCCCACCCTGTCTTCAGCACATGGCTGTGTTATCTAAATTCCTGCCCCCACCTTTCCTGACAAAATCACTTCCTGTTCAACTAGCCTTTATAAACCAGTTAAACAAGTTAATTAGCAGTCAAATAGAGGAGGACCAGCTTCTAAATTATAGATGGTAGCTACAATATATTATTTCATATATTTATGCTATAACAAAAAATTATAAAAATATATCAACACCAGAGGTTTGTTTTTCCGGCTCAAAAGGAAGAGAGAGGACATTAGAGGCATATCCCTACTTAGAGAGCTATCACAGAAACATGTGTCCCATTATAAGATTTCCCTTCTTTTCCTGTTCTGGTGGCAATGCAAGCATTTGAACCTCACTTTTATTTCCAGTAGCATTGGTGAACATGACAATTAATGTCCCTAATTGGGACAAAGGTAGCAATACAAACCTGACAGAATTCTAACCCCTCACCAATCCATCCAAAAGCTAAAAAAAGACCTAGAGCAGGGGTCTTTAACCACTTGCCGACCGCCGCACGGCGATATACGTCGGCAGAATGGCACGGGCAGGCATATGGGCGTATATATAAGTCCCTGCCTTCCCGCGGGTGGGGGGCCCGACCGGGCCCCCCCCGGTGCCTGCGGCGGTCGGCATTCGTTCGGGAGCGATCCGGGATGAGGGGGCAGCCATTCATTCATGGCCACCCCCTCGCGATCGCTCCCGACGAATAGAAATGCTCCCTGACATCACTTCCTCTCCTCACAGGAGAGGAAGTGATGTAATCTCTCCTCCGTGTCGGTATTTTTCGTTCCGGCACCGAGGAGAGAGGATCGGTGAGTTGCACCAACACACCACACGTACAGTAGAACATGCCAGGCACACTCACACCCCCCCTTTACCCCCCGATCACCCCCCAATTACCCCTGCCCCCCCCAGTCACAGTGACACCAATTGCATTTTTTTTTTTTGCATTGGTGTCATTTGTGACTGTAATAACTGTTAGGGCAGTTAGGGTTAGCCCCCTTTAGTTCTAATGTGCCCCCCTAACCCCCCCAATAAAGGTTTAACCCCGTGATCACCCCCCGTCGCCAGTGTCACTAAGGCTGGGTTCACATTGCAGCGGTTTATGAGAACGAATGTGATTCGCACCGCACTGCAGTGCAAATCACATCCGATCTCTGTGCGATTCGAGTTCAGCCATATAGATAGTATGGCTGAATTCGCGCCGCACCCGCCGCACCCGCCGCAAATTCGCACGGGACCCTTTTTTTGGTCCGCAGCAGAATTGGATCGCATGGGTGTTCACACCATGCGATCCGAGTTTGCAGATCGCACTGCGATATGCGAACTGATCTGGGGGTGTCATTAACATTTCACTGACACTCCCAGCAGTTCGCATAGGGCAGTGTGAACTGCCGCCGGGAGGCATGCGATGCGGGAACCCGCCACGGATTCGTGGCGTTCCCGCATCGCTCCAGTGTGAACCCAGCCTAATAAGCGATCATTTTTCTGATCGCTGTATTAGTGTCACAGGTGACGCTAGTTAGGCAGGTAGGTATTTAAGTTCACCGCAGCTTTTTATAGCGCCAGGGACCCCCATATACTACCGCATAAAGCCCCCTGATTGCCCCCTAGTTAACCCTTTCACCAGTGATCACCATATAACTGTTACAGGTGACGCTGGTTGGTTAGTTATTTTTTTATAGTTTCAGGGCACCCGCCATTTATTACCTAATAAAGGTTTAACCCCCTGATCACCCGGCGGGTGTCATTTGTGACTGTAATAACTGTTAGGGCAGTTAGGGTTAGCCCCCTTTAGTTCTAAGGTACCCCCCTAACCCCCCCAATAAAGGTTTAACCCCGTGATCACCCCCCCGTCGCCAGTGTCACTAAGGCTGGTTTCACATTGCAGCGGTTTGAGAACGGATGTGATTCGCACCGCACTGCAGTGCAAATCACATCCGATCTCTGTGCGATTCGAGTTCAGCCATACAGATTGCCGCACCCGCCGCAAACTCGCACGGGACCCTTTTTTTGGTCCGCAGCAGAATCGGATCACATGGGTGTTCACACCATGCGATCCGAGTTTGCAGATCGCACTGCGGGTGTCATTAACATTTCACTGACACTCCCAGCAGTTCGCATAGGGCAGTGTGAACTGCCGCCGGGAGGCATGCGGTGCGGGAACCCGCCGCGGATTTGTGGCGTTCCTGCATCGCTCCAGTGTGAACCCAGCCTAATAAGCGATCGTTTTTCTGATCGCTGTATTAGTGTCACAGGTGACGCTAGTTAGGCAGGTAGGTATTTGGGTTAGTTTCAGGGCACCCGCCATTTATTACCTAGTCTCACTAGTGTACCCCTAAATTTAGGGGTGTCTACTTTCCAAAATGGGGTCATTTGGGGGGCGTTTGTGCCATCTTGGCATTTTATGGCCTTCAAAACTGTAACGCCCTTAGAAAGCCTGAAGGCGGTGCTTGGTTTTCGGGGCCCCGTACGCGGCTAGGCTCCCAAAAAGTCCCACATATGTGGTATCCCCGTACTCAGGAGAAGCAGCAGAATTTATTTTGGGGTGTCATTTCACATATGCCCATGGCATGCGTGAGCAATATATCATTTAGTGACAACTTTGTGAAAAAAATAAATAAAATAAAAAAGTTTGTAATTTTCCCTCAACTTGTGGCAAAATATAAAATATTCCATGGACTCAACATGCCTCTCAGCAAATAGCTTGGGGTGTCTACTTTCTAAAATGGGGTCATTTGTGGGGGTTTTGTGCCATCTTGGCATTTTATGGCCTTCAAAACTGTAATAGGTAGTGAGGAGTGAAGTCAAATATTTACGCCCTTAGAAAACCTGAAGGCGGTTCTTGGCTTTCGGGGCCCCGTACGCGGCTAGGCTCCCAAAAAATCCCACACATGTGGTATCCCCGTACTCAGGAGAAGCAGCAGAATTTATTTTTGGGTGTCATTTCACATATGCCCATGGCATGTGTGAGCAATATATCATTTAGTGACAACTTTGTGAAAATAAAAATAAAATAAAATTAAAGTTTGTAATTTTCCCGCAACTTGTGGCAAAATATAAAATATCCCATGGACTCAACATGCCTCTCAGCAAATAGCTTGGGGTGTCTACTTTCTAAAATGGGGTCATTTGTGGGGGTTTTGTGCCATCTTGGCATTTTATGGCCTTCAAAACTGTAATAGGTAGTGAGGAGTGAAGTCAAATATTTACGCCCTTAGAAAACCTGAAGGCGGTTCTTGGCTTTCGGGGCCCCGTACGCGGCTAGGCTCCCAAAAAATCCCACACATGTGGTATCCCCGTACTCAGTAGAAGCAGCAGAATTTATTTTGGGGTGTCATTTCACATATGCCCATAGCATGTGTGAGCAATATATCATTTAGTGACAACTTTGTGTAAAAAAATAAAATACATTTTTTTTTGTCATTATTCAATCGCTTGAGGCAAAAAAATAAAATATTCAATGGGCTCAACATGCCACTTATCAATTTCCTTTAGGGGGTCTACTTTCCAAAATGGGGTAATTTGGGGGGGTTTTGTACTGCCCTGCCATTTTAGCACCTCAAGAAATGAGATAGGCAGTCGTAAACTAAAAGCTGCGTAAATTCCAGAAAACGTACCTTAGTTTGTAGATGTGACAACTTTTGCGCAAACCAATAAATATACAGTTATTGACTTTTTTTTTACCAAAGACATGTGGCTGAATACATTTTGGCCTAAATGTATGACTAAAATTGAGTTTATTGGATTTTTCTAATAACAAAAAGTAGAAAATATCATTTTTTTTCAAAATTTGCGGTCTTTTTCCATTTATATCGCAAAAAATAAAAATCGCAGAGGCAATCAAATACCATCAAAAGAAAGCTCTATTTGTGGGAAGAAAAGGACGCAAATTTTGTTTGGGTACAACATTGCATGACCGTGCAATTACCAGTTAAAGCAGCGCAGTGCCAAATTGTAAAAAGACTTCTGGTCATTTACCAGCAAAATGGTCCGGTCTGAAAGTGGTTAAACTTTGCAGTATGAGGGCCATATTGTATGTTTTACAAATATTTGTGGGGTGAAAAAAAAATCAGTTTTATAAATCAACAAGTCAAATTTCAATTAAGTAATGCAATTTTACTTGAAGTTTGTAACCAGCATGCATTATTTAAAACAACTGAGAAAAAACTTCAGTAAAACAAAACAACACAATTTTAAATAATCTTGAGTCCCCTTTACATTGGAAATCCCATCAAAGTCCTCCTTACAGTCTTCCCTGTCCCTCTTTACGTCAGAGTCCTCTATTACAGTGGAGGAAGGGATAAAATCTTGCAGTGGGACCTATTTGGCCTTGGGCCATATTTTGGAGACCCCTGATCTACATCACACCTTACTTAGAGTGCGGGGTCCAGATCTTCAGTGATCCAATTTTCCCCCCGCTTGGTGCTCCAATCTACAACCATTCTCAGGGAGCATGAGTGCAAGTGATTGCAGCACACTAGTTATGGTTCCACTTCTAATAATTTGAAAGATCTTAAAGTTTATGAAGAATCTGACACATTTGCCAACCAGCCGTCACCATCATTATACTGCAGCAGGTCGGCTCGGTATGTTCCTGCGAATCGCCGTAGCTGTACATCAGCTCTTTTAAGAGCCATATCAGGCACGTGTGTGCTGCCGGTGGTGCACGCGCCCACTGCATGGCGGGTGGACGCGATGCGCCGGCCACGTGCGATCACGGGCACGAGAGCCAGAACAGGGGTGTGTGTGTGTGTAAACACACATATCCCCATTCTGTCAAGAGAGACAGATCGGCTGTTCCTACTAAGTAGGAACAGCGATCTGGCTCCTCCTCTAGTAAGTCACATCCCCACTCAGTTAGAAACACCTAGCAGGGAACACAGGTAACCCCTTCCTCGCCCCCCTGTGTTAACCCCTTCCCTACCAGTGACATTTACACAGTAATCAGTGCATTTTTTTAGCACTGATCGCTGTATGAATGTCAATGGTCCCAAAAATGTGTCAAAAGTGTCTGATCTGTCCACAGCTAAAAATTGCAGATCGCTGCCATTACTAGTAAAAATAAATAAAAATGCCATCAATCTATTTTCTATTTTGTAGACACTATAACTTTTGCGCAAACCAATCAATATACGCTTATTGCGATTTTTTTTTTACCAAAAATATGTAGAAGGATATATATCAGCCTAAACTGAGGAAGACGTTTGTTTAATATTTTTTGGGGGGATATTTATTCTAGTAAAAAGTTAAAAATATTGCTTTTTTCCCCAAAATTTGCTTGTTTATAGTGCAAAAAATAAAAACCACAGAGGTGATCAAATACCACCAAAAGAAAGCTCTATTTGTGGAAAAAAAAGGATGCCAATTTTGTTTGAGTACAGTGTCGCACTACTGCGCAATTGTCAACATTTCTACCAGCATGCTTCACTGTTCGTGTGGGGTCCCTCTACTAAGTTGCTGTTTTTGGTTAGTGCAAACATGTCTATTACTCTAACCAAACAACTCTATCTTTGAATCATCAATCTGTGTTCTAGAAGGTCTGGTCTTTTTCAGTTTGTTTCATAGTAAAATGTCATCTTTCCCTAATGCTCCTGTTGTAGAGCAAAGGCTTTTTCCTGGCACACCTTCTATGTAGGTTAAATTGGTACAATCTCTTGTTGATTTTAGGTGGACATAATTTGATACCAACTGTAGCAAAAGTTATGTGAAAATCCCACAATGTAATTTTGGAATTCTTGAAGACTTGCTTTGGCATTAAACAGTCATCCCTTGGACTGAATTTGCTGAGCTAGCCAGTCCTAGATAAATTAGCAGACATTTGTCAATCTTCTTAAATCCCTTGCCAGACACCTAGGGATTGACAACCTCCTGTCTGAGGGCCTAATGCGGCGTACACATGATCGTAAAGTCGGCCAGCAAAAGACTGATGAGAGCTTTTGGTCGGAAAATGCGATCGTGTGTGTGCTCCATCTGACTTTTGCTGGCTGAATTTCTGCCAGCAAAAGATTGAGAGCATGTTATCAATTTTTCGGTCGGAAAAAGTTCCTATCCGAAAATGCGTTTGTGTGTATGCAATTCCGACGCACAAAAACTTACGCATGCTCAGATTCAACTACGAGATGGAAGCTATTGGCTATTGGCTACTGAACTTCCTTTTTCTAGTCCCGTGGTACGTGTTGTACGTCCCCGCGTTCTTGACAGTTGGAATTTGTTGTGACCGTGTGCAAGACAGCTTGAGCGAAATCCCGTCTGAATTCTGTCGGGAAAACCATCAGAGCTTTTTCCGACCAAAATTCCGATCGTAAGAACGCGGCATTAGAAAGCTTTTTTTGGCATGATGACACCACACATCAATAGAAAAGAGAACACCAGATCCTAGATATTTGAGGTTTATCCAAGACAGTTTTCAGCTATATACTCCCTAAGCCCATGTTCACACCTCTGCTTTTTGTGCAGGTGCATTTGTGCTAGCACGTAAGCCCTTTCATTTTATAGGGGGGAAGTCCCCGACATTTTATGAAAATGCACCTACAGGGCAGCTGCACAGAACTGAACTATTGTGTGAGGCTAATGAAGCCATCACTGTCAGGTATCCTCATAGTTTCTGGCATCTCCACAACATAAAAAAAAACTGAAGCCTTAACTGCCTGTTCGTGGCTTATGTGGCTTTGTGCACCCAAAAATGTTCCGCATTTTCTGATAAATGGGGAGGCCATTAAAAATTACATGTTTACTAAACAGCAACAAATTTTGGCTGCGGGTGCCTGTGTGCAAGAACACGTGCGATTTACATGCAGTCCCGCACTTGCATTTATGTGAACTTAGGCTAAGGAAATTGTAACCAATGGCATCTAAAATGGAACACCTGATTCAAATTTCATGGATTTAGGGTGGTGATAAATGTAAGAGCATGCTTATTTTTTTCACATGACACATCGCCATTTTGCTAATTTAGATCATGAGCATAAATAAACTAGTTCAATATTATGTGTCATTTATTCAAATATTTCACCTTTATTTGTAGGCAGTCTTTGAATGAAGATCTAACGGTCACCTATATATTTAGTATATTATTTTAGAATTAAGGTTTCTAATGGGTTAGGATTGTTCTTGATACAATATATGAATGTAACTTTTGTATGTTATGGATTATAATTAATACAGCAATGCAGCATATTTTAAGGTGCTTTTTGTTTGAATAGTTATGGTATGGCATGACATACTCAATCACAAGGTTGAAATGACTGACTTACACAGATACTAGTTTATTAGAATTAGGTTTATCAGCTTAGTAATATGTATTATATGTAATATGACTGTATTTTATGCATATTTGCATATTTAACTTGCAACAGCCCTTTATTACTAAGTGTATTTGGATACTGTTTTCCTTCAGGATACACCAAACAGATGGTACATCCAAACATTTACCTGTAGTATAGTAAAAAAACAAAGTAACATGTAAATAAATACATTACATGTGTTACAAATAGAGTGAAGAAAAAAAAGGAATACATGTTCAACATGATAAGGAACATACATAAACTTCTGACCTTGGGTCTTTTCCAAACAATGTTCTTCACCTTGTTGGCCTTCTGTCCAAACTCCTTGTAGCCCAAAGACTGTCCACCGGCAGGGAAGATGTCATCTTCGAACAATTTCTTCTTGCTAAGACACTCCTTTCTTAATGTCACAAAATCCTGCCCTTCAAACTTCAGAGGCTTGTTAAGGGATCCTTCTCCATTTCGTCGATCCCTTTCCCGGATCACTCGGTCACAAAAGAACCCCGAAGGGATGAAAGGCATGGCTTCGTACAGGATTTGGTGGGTGGCACTACTAATCAGTCTCTTCAATGTGCATTAGGCATAAATCCAACCAGATAATTCCCTTTTTGGCTACAACCTGGCAGAGTGGCATACGAGTGCCCAATTCACTATCATTAATTGTAACAATGACCCCAAGGGTTGTCGGTCATATGACTGATCTGTGGCACTAGTATGCTTTATTCTCAGCTGCTTTCAGGAATGGATGTATGTAAGCCATGTTCATGTATGAATTTGAAGTGGAGGAACACTAAACGCAATGCTTCACTATAACTTTTTTTCCCCTAGTTTTTTCTTTCTTTTGTTCTGCTTTAACGTGTAAAACAAATCCCACCCTGGCTTGTCCCTGTCTCAGCAGAAGTCATTCATCCTTTTAAAAACTGTCGTCAACAGAATAGGGCATGGGCCTTTCTAAACAGACGGTATACACTAATCCTATACCACTGAATGAATGAACGAATGCATAGGGGATCTGCTTTGCACTATTGTGTGAGGCTAATGAAGCCATCACTGTCATGTATCCTCATATTTTCTGGCATCTCCACAACACTGGAAAACTGAAGCCTTATCTGCCTGTACGTGGGTTATTACTGCACAGGCTGGCACTAAATAACTTGAATAATGCAGGCTGATCTAAGTTTACTGTAAACTACACTGTCCTGATGTTAATAAAGTGACATAAACAGCAAATACATTTGTACAGCAAAAAAAATATATATATATTTTTTTATTTAACCACTTCCCCTACGAAAGATTTACTCACCTTCATGACCAGGCCATTCTTTTGCAATACGGCACTGCATTACTTTAACTGACAATTGCATGGTTGTGCAACACTGTACACAAATAAAATTTCTCTCTCACAAATAGAGCTTTATTTTGGTGGTATTTGATCCCCCCTGCAGTTTTTATTTTTTTGCGCTATAACCAAAAAAAGGCTGACAATTTTGAAAAAAAAACAATGTTTTTTACTTTCTGTTATAAAACATATCCAATACATTTTTTACAAAAAAATCTAATTTTTTCATCGATTTAGGCCAACATGTATTCTTCTACATATTTTTGGTAAAATCCCAATAAGTGTATATTGATTGGTTTGTGCAAAAGTAATAGCATCTACAATCTATTGGATATTTTTATTTATTCTTTTTAAAAATGATTTATTTTTGCTAGTAATGGCAGCGATCAGTGACTTATAGCTGGACTGCGATATTGCAGTGGACAGTTACTAACTGACACTTTTGACACTTTCTAGGGCACCAGTGACACTAATACAGTGATCAGTGCTTCAAATATGCACTGACTGGGAAGGGGTTAACATCAGAGGCGATCAAAGGGTTAGCTGTGTGCCTGACCAATGTTTTATTGTACTGTGGGAGGTTCTTTTACAAAGGGAAGGCATGGATCCATGTCCCTGCTTTGCAGGAACACAGAATACATGCTTTCCCTACTGACAGAACGGCGATACATAGGCAGACCACTGTTCTTCCTCTGTGCTGGATGATTGGTGGGTGCCAGCGGACACAGAGTCCATAGTACCTTCAGATCACCTCCCATTGTGTATAATCACAGGGGGAGTGGGTGATCAGTGGCATGCATTTGCGCCCCAGAACCGGACGTGTCGGATCCCGTACTAGGTATGTTATCCTCTGCAGCATTGAACAAGCAGAAGTTAGAAGCTGATTGGCTACGATGCCATAGCTGCATCAGATTCTAAGTGCTCCAGTTTTAGTAATTCTTCCCCAGTATGTAGACAAAAGACAAATCCCTGACACTCCCCCAGTTACACAAACCACAAATAATTAGTAGACAAAACAAGTTGGTAAAATCCATAACTGCCTTTTTCTCAGCTGTTTTTTTCTATATAGTGGTAGCTTAAAACAACAATAATTAAATAGCAATAATATAGATGCTCAAACAAAGGCTTGGCATAGTTTAACGTTTTTTGGTAGATAAATAGTACATTTTTTATACAAATCTACATCAGACCAAAAAAGATTAACAACTTTGACAGAGTAATTTGGTTCCAAAAAAGGGAGTCCCCCCAAATTGAGGCAAAGCTGGGAACACAGGACAAAGTAAGTATCTTATAAAATGCTAATTTGAGCTAGGAAAAAATAAGAAAGTGATACAACGGTTTTTGAAATGAATGACCTTCATTTGGATGTATGGCCTGTGTCTAAATGATCTTATGACTACTGTTGGAACCTTACCTTGTGGATGATGCTTTTTATAACCAGCTGCCAGTCCTATCATATGAACAGGAATCTCTGCATAGGTTTCTCAGCAGGCTGCCATACAATATTTAGAAGTAGTAATAGTATGACGTGTGTTCATTAGATATGAGCTCAAGATTTGGTCTGAACACAAGTTTAGACTGAACTTTGGCTGTTTGGGCAATTATTCAAATGCCAGGCATTTAGCATGTTTGGCTAGAGCTGAAAATCATATATAGTTTCAGTATTTCGGCCGATACTGTGCATGACAGCTTCCTATTTGTCACCGCGTCCTTAGCAACCAATGATGTAATTTGGCCCGATTAAATAAAAATTCCCAGCCATGTAAATAAAGCAGCAGGAATAACGTTACATAACTGACCAAATATGGCCTTGTTGCCATATTTAGGCAATGACACAGACAAAACTTGGTTGTAGCCATATTTGGCCAATGACACCGGCAAAATTTGGCCACGTTGTCTGCAATGGTTCAGGCTGCATGGACTACCAGGCTGCATGCTCCGATAAGGGTCTGGTATGAGTTTTTTGGGGGGAATCAATCTTTTTATTTTTTTGCATGGGGTTCCCCCTCAAAATCCACACCAGGGTCTGGTATATAGTTTTAGGGGAACCCTACGTTTGTGCTGGTTTGTGCTGGTAACATTTTTATTTCTGCTGTTATGGTTTTTAAGTTATAACAGTTTTTTTTTTTTAAACCCCACTCACTTTGCCCCCTCTACAATCAGCACAAGTAATAATTTAGATATGTTTCTTTAGTGCTACGTTTGTGCTGTTTACATTTTCTTTCTATCTTTTATAGTTTTTTGCGTTATTAATGATTTATTAAAGGTCACTCAGCCCCCCTACAACACCCAAATGACACAAAACTGGTCTTGTTGGTTAGTGCTACATTTGTGCTGGTTTGCGCTGCTAACATTTTTATTTCTGCTGTTATGCAGTGAAAGATAGAAAGGAAATTTAAACAGCACAATAAAAGATAGAACGGAAATTTAAACAGCACAAAGTAGCACTAAAGAAACACACTTAAATTATTTTTTGTGCTGACTGTAGGTGGGGGGCAAAGTGAGTGGGGTTTGAAAGAAAAAAACTGTTATAACTTAAAAACCATAACACCAGAAATATACATTTTAACAGCACGAATGTAGTACTAACCAACGAGAACAGTTTTATATCATTTGGCAGTTGTAGGGGGGCTGAGTGACCTTTGGTGACCTTTAATAAATCATTAATAACACACAATAAAAGATAGAAAGGAAATTTGAACAGCACAAACGTAGCACTAAAGAAACACACTTAAATTATAATTTGTGCTGATTGTAAGGGGGGGGGGGGGGCAAAGTGAGTGGGGCTTGAAAAAAAAAACTATAAAACCATGACACCAGAAATCTACATTTTAGCAGCACGAACGTAGTATTAAACAAAGAGAACAGTTTCGTATCATTTGGCAGGTGTGGGGGGGGGCTGAGTGATCTTTGGTGACCTTTAAAGAGGAAGTAAACCCTGATGAGTTTACTTCCTCTTTCATTCCCTGCATGGACTACTATGCATCACATAGTAGCCCATTATGTGTCACTTACCTGACACAGGAGCCAGCGAAGTCGCCGCTGTCCCCTGTAGTCCGCCGCATCCATCTTGTTGGTGGGGTCTCGCAGCTCCGCCGCTGTCATTCGGCGAAGCAGCGATAACGTCACTCCCGCACATGCGCACGGGAGCCAACACGCGCGGCAGCTCCGTCGCTGAGAATGCCGCGCTCAGTGCGCCTGCGCGCCGCTGTCTACGGCGCCTGCGCCGTAGACAGCGGTGCCCGTTTTCACCCAAATATCTCCTAAACCATATAGGTTTAGGAGATATTGCTTGGACCTACAGGTAAGCCTTAATCTAGGCTTACCTGTAGGTCAAAGTGATTTGTAAGGGTTTACAACCACTTTAATAAATCATTAATAACGCAAAAATCATAAAAGATAGAATGGAGATTTCAACAGTACAAAACTGCACAAATGTAGCACTAACCAACGAGCCCAGTTGCATGTCCTTTGGGTGTTGTAGGGGGGCTGAGTGACCTTTGGTGACCTTTAATAAATCATTAATAACACAAAAACGATAAAAGGTAGAAAGGAAATTTAATTTAAACAGCACAAAACAGCACAAACGTAGCACTGAAGGAACACACTTTTTTTTTTTTACTTGTGCTGATTGTGGGAGAGGACAAAGTGAGTGGTGTTTGAAAAAAAAAACTGTTATAGCTTAAAAACCATAACAGCACAAATAAACAGCCAAAATAAAAACCATAACAGCACAAACCAGTACAAACTTAAGCACTAACCAACAAGACCAGTTTCATGTCATTTGGGGGCTGAGTGACCTTTGGTGACCTTTAATGAACCATTAATAATGCAAAAACAATAAAAACTAGAACAGAAAATTAAACGACACAAACAAGCACAAGCACGACACTAACTAACCACCCTGATTTTGTGCCATTTGGCTGTCGTAGGGGGGGCTAGGTGATGTCATAGTCTGAAAAAAACTATTGCTAATATTTTAAAAAGAAAAACAGCACAAATGTAAATGTGTACAGTACAAAACAGCACAAACGTAGCACTAAAGAAACACACTTGAGTTTTTATTTGTGCTGATTGTAGGGGGGCCAGCTTCACTGAGCTAAAATCTTCCTATATACAATTTCTATATACAGTCTATATACAACTCCACTTCTTCCTCCAGCACACAATTGCTTGCGCAACCCAGCTGAATCACTGTGTGAAGATCTAACAGTCACTCAGTCAGATTAAAGGTCTATTACAGGCAGGAACCCAAGGCCCCTTGGTTGTGCAGCAACATTACAGTGTTCATCTTGTACACCTCTTCCTGTGCCAGCTGATCCCAGCACCACCTCTTCAGGCACTGCCAACCCCCTAGCTGCAGCTGTCCCTTTACTAGCCTTCCAGGCTAATTTCTCCATCACAGTCCTCCAGGCTGACACTCAAGTGATCTCCCGGCAGTGCTGACCTGCTCCTGCTGTCCTCTCTTCTTGCTCCTGTACCTCCAAGAAGGGATTCCTCTGTGTGTTATGGCAGGATCCTTCCAGCACCCATGCCCTTGTCCAAGTTCACCCCCCCAGACTAGGGGGCACCCTTGAGGGCCACCGACAGCCTCCTCAGCACTCCATCTCCATCTTCCACCTGACCCCCCTGGCATTACTCATGCCTATTTATGAGGTAGCCTACCCCCTGCCAACCATTTACTAGGGATTGGCTATGGTCCTCAAATATGCCAAGCAGCTCCTCCTAACCTCCAACCACTAAGTTTAGAACATACTCCAATGTCCCAGAAAACAGGGGAGGCACCAGAGATGCTGCTAGGATGAGTCATCCAGCCCTTAGTCAGAAAAACCCTGACCCAGATTCAAAGCTCAGGCGTAGCCCTGAGCTGGACTAAATTTACCTAAACAAACTTAGTACTAACAAACCTAGAACACACTAGAGGGTGGTACAATATGTACATATCCCATGGTAACTTGCTGCCTGCAAGCAGTGATTCTGCCTCCTGAAAATCTTCCTCTCAGCACCTCAGTAGTTCAGATGGCAGGCTCTGTGAAAGGTGTGACACAACAGTGTCTACCTACAGGCCATAGTGAATATGTGTCACAGAATTCAAGGACATAAGTGTATGATCTTTACAAAGTAAGTTTACAGACTTTAAGTTAATTCAGAATAATAGGAGTAGGCTAGAAATAATTGAAATCCAATGTGGAAATAAATATATAATACTATATTTTGGCCATAGATATGCTTTAACACTTTTCCATGTTTTTTATTCATGTAGCTGATTAGGGATGATCCAATCACCCCCCGGTTCGCTTTGCAGCAGAACATGCAACAAATTTGTGCGAACATGTGAACACCGTTAAAGTCTATGGGACACGAGCATGAAAAATCAAAAGTGCTAATTTTAAAGGCTTATATGCAAGTGATTTTAATAATGCTTAAAGTGAAACAATAACAATTAAATATTCCTTTAAATATCGTGCCCGGGGGGTCTCTTTAGTCTGCCTGTAAAGTAGTGCATCTTTCCCATGTTTATATCAGTACCACAGCAAAATTACATTTCTAAAGGAAAAAATGTCATTTAAAACTGCTTGTAGCTGTAATGTATTGGTGGATCCTGGCAATATAGATAAAAATCATTGAAAAAAATGATGTGGGTTCCCCCAAATGCCGACCAGCACACAACCATGTACATCGGCACAATGTCATGGCTGGGTAAATGGGCGTACAGGTACGTTCCCTTTAAATTGCGGCATTGTGGGTGCGCGATGTCTACTGGGAGCCTGCGATCATGTCACGGAACAGCAGAACAGGGGGGTCCCCTATGTCCCCTCTGTTTTGCCTAGCAACATGACAAAGATCTACTGCTCCCTGTCATCGGAAGCAGTGATCTCTGTCATGTTCTAGTAAGACAATCCCACCCACAGTTAGAATCTCTCCCTAGGACACACTTAACCCCCTTGATTGCCCCCTAGTGTTTAACCACTTCCCTGCCAGTGCCATTTACACAGTAATCAGTGCATTTTTATAGCACTGATCACTGTATAAATGACAATGGTCCCAAAATAGTGTCAAAAGTGTCCGATGTGTCCGCCATAATGTGGCAGTCATGACATTACTAATAAAAAAAGAAGAATAAAAATGCCATAAATCTATCCCCTATTTTGTAGACGCTATAAATTTTGTGCAAACCAATCTAAATACGCTTATTGTGATTTTTTATTAACCAAAAATATGTAGAAGAATACATATCGGCCTAAACTGAGAAAGAAATTAGTTTTTTTTAATATATTTTGTTGGGGATATTTATTATAGCAAAAAGTAAAAAATATTGCTTTTAAAAAAAAAATGTCACTCTCTTTTTGTTTATAGCACAAAAAATAAAAACCGCAGGAGGTGATCAAATACCACCAAAAGAAAGCTCTATTTGTGGGAAAAAAACTTCAATTTTGTTTGGGTGCAATGTCACATGACAATTGTCAACAAATTGACAATTGACAACAGTGCAATTGTCAGTGAAAGCGCCGTAGTGCCGTATTGCAAAAAGTGCTCTGGTCAGGAAGGGGGTAAATCCTTCCGGGCTGAAGTGGTTAAGGGGTACCCTGTGCCAAAAATACCAAAAAAAATGGTGCGAATGTCCCCCCCAAAATGAAAAGAAAAATGGCATGGATGTTCCCCAGGCTCCAGTGTTCTATGTACTCTGAACAGCAGTATATATTCTATACGCAATAACAATAAGATCTTAAAATACGCCACCAAGAAAGATCAAAGCACCGTGCAAAGAGCTAATCGGTAGTAATAAACATGTAGAGCAACTACTATAGAAAGAAAAACATATATATATATATATATATATATATATATAGTAAAGGTAAATAGTAGCGCTAGCAGATACAAATATCATTTGAATAAAAACCTCCACAGTGATAGGGTGTGAAGAAATGAATAGTCCATAAGTAGCTTCATAATCAAATACTTTGTTGCTGAGCTTTCAACTGTCACCACACCATGTGAGTAAACGTGCTACCACTTCCCCAGTCAGATTTACATTCACCAACTAGTATTGGCAAATGGCAAAAAAAAAGCAGTAACCCCTCAGGGTTAAAGCGACTTCCCATCAGATAGAGGTCCAAGGAAAATCGTAATATGTGGAGAAAATAAACTCCGGATAGTGTGATATCGTATATAAATGTTTATTTAAACATAGCATTACATCATCAGCCTAATGAAAGTGCACTTACCAGAAGGCAATGATAGTATCGTGGCGAGCATACGAAAAACCTGACTTCCTTATTCAAAAACACTCGGAACGTCATTTCCGGTGGTACGTGATCGTCACTTCTGGTTGCCGTACAGTCCCTACACGTTTCGTCATACCGACTTCGTCCTGGGATTGGTTGTACAGCACAGCATCCTAATTTAAGTACTCCCAGTTATGCAAATATAGATTCAAAACCCAGCCCATCCAATGTCCCTGCGGGAATGATATATCTAGCATTTGCCATATATACATTCATACATGCTGCATAAATATCAATGCAACTTGATAAAAAAACATTATCCCAAATGTATACATTTAAAAATTCATCATTAATTTACAATGATATATCACTTCAATAATTTCATAATGATAATGTTTATGGATGAGTGGCTTGCATTCTTTAATAATGCTGGACAGGAAGGTTCAGGTACTTGTTCTCTAAAGATTAAGGATAGACTCTATAATAAGATTAAAAACTTGCAGGTCAAATTGGAACCTATTAAGGAGGTGCAAGAATTTAATATTAATATCAAGAAAAAAATTGAAAAAGTGGATAGAGACACCCAAAGAAAAAAAAGGAAGGACATTTAGGAGAGATCTATCTGACTTTAATACTAATAATGTGTATCATTGGCAAAATTCTGAGAATGAAGATAATAATAAACTATCTAAAAAGATGGAAGTGACTGGACAAGTTAATAATATGTCAGCAATTATTAATGCTAGAATTAGAGGTCCAAAAGAAAAGAACACTGTTAAGACTAAAAATAATACATTAAAACGAGTCTATCGTTACACTAAATCCTTGGGTTCACCGAGTGGAAGGACTTTCCAATCACCCAGACCTCCACCAAAGGTGTTTAGAAATCAGCAGCGGCTGTTATCAGCAGTCTTGGGCAGTGGTGTTTTTGATAAAAAATAAATAAAAAATTTAGTGGGTTCTAAGTGATGTTTTTCAGCTGTAAAAATGCTCTAACGCTGATAAACGCTCAAAAACGTCGCTCACCAGCATTTTTTAATGTTTTTGATCCATTGAAAAAATATTCTTCAAAAAAAAAATGCTAAAATGCTAACGTGGAAAAACTCTAAAAAACGCTATTGCAAAAACATTGAAAAAAATTGAAAAACTCACTGCAAAGCTACGGACGTTTTTAACGTCCAGTATGCATGAGGCCTTACAATGAATCTGCAAATTTTGAATATCAGGTCCCTATTCAGAATCAATTTCAATCATTGGCGTATCAAGGATGTAATGATGGCTACTCTCAGCCTAATTCTTCCTCTTTTTCTGCCCCCTCTCCAACAGGGGAATGGTTGGAGAGGGGGTAGAACACGAGGAGTTTTTTTGCCCCCCACACAACCGAGGAAGAGGGAGGGGAGGACTACCTCAAAATGTATACAGAGAGGATCTATCAATTCAAAAAGACAGAGGATGTAGGGCAGGGAGACGTAAACAACGCAAAAAAGAGAAGGAAGGACACCTAAATGAGGGGATATACAATTTGAGTAGTGTCACATTAAATCATATATAAAAAGGTGAATATCTTCGCTAACCCCTACAGGGTGTAAGAAAACAGGGTGCTGTAGCTTGAAAATAGCCTAAACACTAAAAGCTAGAAAACATGTAAAGTAGTGATAACAAGTGTGCATCCATTGCTAATCAGTTGAAAAAAGAAATAGCGTATTTATTGGCATATAACACGCACCTTTTCCCTAGAAGAGAGGGACAAAATTGCGGGTGCATGTTATACGCCAAAAGAGCACCTCAAAGGGGAAGAAGGAGAACGAGTGCCGCCGGAAATCACTGAACTGTCATCTCCTCTCCACTTTGCTCACGTCACACACAAACAGTCCCGCCTCTGCCACCTGCATTGGACCAGTGTTCTGTCTATCACAGGAGCTGGTCCAATGCCGATGACGGAGGCGGGACTGTGTATGTGACTGCCGACTGAGAGCCGAGTAAACAGATGACGGCTCGGTGATGTCCTATGAGAGATGGTGAGCTGCATTGATGGGGCAGATGGGTGATGAACAGGCTGCAGATGGGCACAGATCAGGCTGCAGATGGGCACAGATCAGGCTTTACTGAAGCTGCAGATGGGCACAGATTAGGCTGCATTGAGGCTGCAGATGGGCACTAATCAGGCTGCATTGATTCTCACTGACCATTATTTTGCTTCAAAGTGGTTTATTTAAAAAAATAATTAAATTGGGCTGCCTGTTATATGCCGACGCATGGTATATACCGATAAATACGGTAAATGAATTGAAAAAATTATGATACCAAAAAAGTGTCATGTCAAAAAATGAATGCGTGAAAAGAATAATCACAAAAATATTGCATGCGCTCATAAATCATATAAAACAAAAAGTCCACATGGATTAAAACGACCACAATGTGAGATAATGTGTAACTCCCAATGCTCTGGAGTCAGGGAATGATAATATCAATGCCAGATTCGTAGGATCTCATTATATAGAGACGCCTGTGCAAAAATCTGCAGGCAGGAATACAGTTTCTCTCAGGGAAAAGGGACACCTTCTGTTACATCAGTATATCCAGTTAGAAAAGAAGCTTGGAGACAAAGGTCATCATCTATTATTAGATGGTCCTGGGTGGTAGAGGATAAAAAAGAAGGACTTCATGGTGTAGTATATCCACAAAATGTAAACGCTTACATTCAAGAACACAGTGAAAGGTAAAAAGTTGTTTCACAAACAGCCGTGGCTCAGACCAGCTAGCTGTTTGCGTGGTGACGTCAAGGACTAGTGCTCCATCCGATGCGTTTCCCCTTTTAAGGCATCGACTGGGAACAAAGGCTAATACGCCATAAGCATCCTTTTTCCCTGAAAGGAACCCCAGGAGGATTGTATTCCTGCTGGCAGACTTTTGCACAGGTATCTTTGATCTCTATAATATGAGATCCTACGAATCTGGTAAGCGGCATTGATATCATCATTCCCTGACTTCAGAGCATTGGAAGATACACATTGTCTCACATTGTGGTCCTTTTAACCACTTGCTAACCAGCTCACGCTGATATACATTGGCAAAGTAGCACGGGTGCGCACAACAATGTACCCACACGTTGCTGTGTCATTGGCGGCTAGCGGGCGTACACTCGATGTCCCTCGGTGGCACGCAAAAGGAGAGGCAGAACGGGGAGATGTAAATAAGGCATTTCCCTGTTCTGCCTAGCAACATGACAGGGATCCCACTGCTGTCAGTGAACTACTGCTCCCCAGTGAACCCACCCCCCTACAGTTAGAACACACCCAGGGAACACACTTAACCTCTTGATCGCCCCCTAGTGTTTAACCCCTTCCCTGCCAGTGACATTTACACAGTAATCAGTGCATTTTTATAGTACTGATCGCTGTATAAATGCCAATGGTCCCAAAATAGTGTCAAAAGTGTCCAATCTGTCCGCCGTAATGTCGCAGTCACGATAAAAATCGCAGATCGCAGCCATTACTAATAAAAAACCTTAATAATAAAAATGACAAATCTATCCCCTATTTTGTAAACGCAATAACTCTGCTTAAACCAATCAATATATGCTTGTTGCATTTTTTATTTACCAAAAAATATGTAGAAGAATATATATCAGCCTAAACTGAGGAAGAAATTTGTTTTTTTATATAATTTTTGGGCATATTTATTATAGCAAAAAGGAAAAAATATTTCTTTTTTTAAAAATGTTCGCTCTTTTTTTGTTTATAGCACAAAAAATAAAAACCGCGGAGATGATCAAATACCACCAAAAGAAAGCTTTATTTGTGGGAACAAAATTTTATTAGGGTATAACGTCGCACAACCGTGCAATTGTCAGTTAAAGTGACGCAGTGCCGTATCGCAAATAAGGGCTTGGTCGGGAAAGGGGTAAATCCTTCCCGGGCTGAAGTGGTTAATCTATGTGGACATTTTGTTTTATATGATTATGAGCACATGCAATATTTTTCTGATGACTTTTTTAAACTGATTATTTTTATAATTGTGTTATTTATGTGCACTGGTTTGATTGATTTTTTCAATTCATTTATTTATTTTTTAAACTGACTAGCAGTGGATGCGCGCTTGTTTTCACTACTTTTCACATTAAATCATTAGAAATTAAACATGTTCAATTTGGGGCTTAAATGTGCCCCAAAGAAACCTTTCAATAAATTTAAGGTGTACATAGATACACACAAGTATGCTCGCAACTTGAATATGAAAAAATATTTTCAATAATAAACCAGTTGCAATATCTGATCAGATTGATAGTGGATTACGCAATAGATCCATCTTTAATCCTCAAAACAACCATCATATAGAGGTATTTAAATATTTGGCTCTAAAAGACATGGAAGGGCTACAATTAAAGAAAGAGATTAATTCTGATTATATCAGAGAGGGTATTAAATCATTGGAAGGAAGAAATAATATTATCATATGCCCAGCTGATAAAGGGTTGTGGGGGAGTCGGGGTGGTAATTTTATCCAAACCAGCTTATGGAAATGTTAAATGATAAGGAGACATACAAAAGACTCCATAGTACCCCTACGGATTTATACAGTAAACAATTAGCTGAGCTGGTTGATTTGGGCTTCAGGATGAAAGCATTAAATAAAAAAAGAGAAAAGATATTTGGTCCCTAGCCCATGCAGGATTCCGGTGATTTATACATTACGAAAAATTCATAAAAATGAAATAGCACCTCTGGCACGATCGATTGTGAACAGTATAGGCTTGGTCACTGCTAGACTGGGTGAACATTTAGATAAATTCCTTCAACCCAGTGTTCAGGCAACTAAAGCCTATCTCAAAGACACTAAAGATCTTTTGAAGTGGAGTTCCGCCCCAAAAAATAATTAAAAGTCAGCAGCTACAAATACTACAGCTGCTGACTTTTAAAATAAGGACACTTGCCTGTTCAGGGCGATCACAATGTCCTCACCCGAAGCCGACCCTTGGCTCCCAGGTGGAGGCGCCGCCATCTTCAGTAAGGGATTCAGGAAGTGAAGCCTTGTGGCTTTACAGCCTGGTTCTCTACTGCGCATGCGTGAGCCGCACTGCACGTTCTGACTGGTCCTGCTGTCTTCTGGGACCTGAGTGTCTCCCAGAAGACCGGGTGGGGGGGGACAGAGGAGGGGCCAGACTTGGCTTAAAACGCCGCAGATTCTGATGCGATCTATAGCCAGAAGTGGGAGCAAATACCTGTATTAGACAGTTATCTGCTCCCCCCTCCCCCCTGAAAGGTGTCAAATGTCACACCGGAGTGGGGGGGGAAACACGATAAGCGGAAGTTCCATTTTTGGGTGGAACACTGCTTCAAAGTCCCTTGATGAAATTAAATTGGATTTTGAGAAGCAGGTTTTTATGGTTACTGCGGATGTATCATCACTTTCTACCATCAGCCAACATAATGATGTGCTATTAGCTCTGAATTGGGCTCTAAGTAAACGAGATGACATCCCACATAACCAGAAATCCTTTTTAGGTAAATATTTGGATTACTGTATCTCTCATAATTATTTCTGGTATCAGGCTGTTTTTTTCGCCTAGCGGGTTGGTGTTGCTATGCGGGCAAAATTTGTTCCCAGCTTTGCCAACTTGTTTATGGCTGAATGGCAGGATAGATATATTTTTAATACCCATCGACTGAGATTATTATTGTATCGTAGGTATATAGATGACCTAGTACTAATCTGGGTGGGCCCTAAACATGTGGAAGAGTTTCTTTCCTATCTGAATCATAATAATAATGATATCAAATTAGACTTTCAGATTAGTGACACCAGTATACATTTTTTGGATGTCACTATTGAACAGTCTGGATCAAGGCTGGATACAAAAGTCTATTTTAAAACAATGGCTAGGAACAGTTATTTGTCTGGGAACAGTGATCACCATCCAATATAGTTTAGAAATATTCCTAAGGGGCAAATAATAAGAGTCAAACGTAATTGCAGTAAACATGAGGATTCTGTTTTACAACCTGGAATTTTAAAAGATAAATTTGTACAGAAAGGCTATAATGGTGACATTTTAGAAAGGACTATTTGTGAAATAGGTGCAATCCCTAGGAGTCAATGTCTTGCTGATAAAATCTATAAGGATGAAAGTAATCCACAACAATGGGGATTTCAGATTTCCATTGTCAGTATAGGGATGTAGAGGGCATCTTTAAAAGACACTGGAAAAATTGGGCCTTGGGTGGTGGTGGTGGTGCCACAACACTGTAGCCCCTCACAGTTACTCTTGTTGTGCACAGGAACGGGCCCTGCATTGAAATATTATATCAAAAATTGTATTTACATGCTCCTGTTAAACAATATTCTATGCGTGGCTAGGCACTTGGGACCTTTATTACCAGATCGACCCAAGTTTATATATAGGAAAGCAACCAATTTTGGTGATCAAGTAGTCAAAAAGATTTTGGATGCCCCTGGACAACAAAAAATACATATAGGTAAAAAAGATTTTTTTTCTCATGCAGAAAGTGTATTGCTTGCAGGGCAGTAAAAGTTAGTAACAGGGGCCATATACATTCTACGAATCGGGAGGGTAGATCCTTTGCAATAGACGAGTTTATCACAAGTAGGGATGAGCCGACGAACGGACCAAAAATTTGTATGAACTTTAGAACCCTATTAAAGTCTATGGGACTCAAACGTTCTAAATCAAAATTGCTAATTTTAAAGGCTAATATGCAAGATATGCAACAGACAACACCAGCAATACTGTGCTGGAGGCACACAACACCCACTTTAACTCCTGCAGATGCCTGTATTAGAGAACACGAGCAATAAAGGGTAGATACAGGTGTATATTGTGCTGTGCTGGAGGCACACAACACCCACAGATGCCTGTATTAGAGAACACCAGCAAAAAAGCGGTACATACAGGTGTATACTGTGCTGGAGGCACACAACACCCACTAACTCCTGCAGATACCTGTATTAGCGAACACCAGCAAAAAAGGATAGATGCAGGTGTATACTGTGCTGGAGGCACACAACACTCACTGTAACTCCTGCAGATGCCTGAGAAAAGAACACTGTCCCTGCCTATCTTGCTCTTTCCCTGCACGCTGGAACACACTACACAAGGCCGTTGCGCTGGCGGCCTTATATAGTGTGGGGCGTGTACTAAACCCCCTGAGCTATAATTGGCCACAGGCATCCTGCCTGTGGCCAATTATGGCTCTCCTCGCTGCCGGCGCTGTGATTGGCCAAGCATGCGGGGTCACAGTGCATGCTTGGCCAATTATGAGCCAGCAATGCACTGCGATGGCATAGTGCATTGTGGGCCATTCGTGCCACATGAATTTGGTGTGAACGGGCCACAGTTTTGAATTCGCCGAACAGACGAACGGCCGATGTTCGAGTCGAACATGCGTTTGAGTCGAACACCGAGCTCATACCTAATCACAAGTAATACAACACATGTGGTATATCTATTATGGTGTCCACGTGGCCTGTTCTACATAGGAAGGACTAAAAGACTGCTCAGGATCCTGATAGCTGAACATTTAATATTAAGAATGGATTCAAGAAGCACAGAGAAAAACATAAGAGGGACCCATCCTTATTGCAGTGTGGTATAGACTGTGTATTCTCATTTTGGAGGGGCTCCAATAGAGTGAGGGACTTGTCCCAGAGAGAGACGAAATGGATAATTCTTCTGAAATGTCTTACACCGCATGGCTTGAATATAAAGTTGGATCTAAACTGCTTTAAAAAACATATTTTGAGTGTATTAATTGAGTCATAATTTCTAGTATTTGTATTTGATTAATATTCATCGTTATATTATTGTTTTATATGGCTCATGTCATTTGGTCAAATGTATCACTGTAATTGGTTTGGTGTCATCATGATCAATTCATCTATGTAACTTAAAGATTTTATCATTATTATATTAAGTGATTTTTCATTGTAATGATGAGTTTTAAAATTTACACATTTGAGATAATGGTTTTTATCAAGTTGCATTGATATTTATGCAGCATGCATACACGATATCTATGCAATACTTTCATTGCCTTCTGGTAAGTGCACTACCATTAGGCTGGTGATATAATTCTATGTTTAAATAAACTTTTTTTATAGGGTATCACACAATCTGTTTGATTATGAAATTACTACTATTAATTTCTTCACAACCTATCACTGTGTTTTTTTTTATACAAAATTATATTTGTATCTGCTAGCGTTACTATTTACCTTTACTATATATATATATATATATATATATATATATATAAATATATATATATATATATGTATAGGTAATCTATTGTCTATTAATATATACTATACGGCCTGCCCTACATATTCTGTAAAAAAATTGGGCCTTAGGTGTTGGTGGTGCAAGAACACTGTAACCCCACACAGTTACTCTTGTTGGGTGCAGGAAAGGGCCCTGCTATGAAATATTATATCAAAAATTGTAATCACGTGGCCCTGTTAAACAGGGGCAGAAAAATTTGGCCCTAAACCAAAAATATTGTTGGAAACTAGCATCATCAAGATTGAGGAGGAATAGGATAGTCAGTATAGGCAGTCTTCAAGGGATCCCAGATCTATAGCAAATTCAGTTAGATCAGCATCAGATGCTTGATAGCTGCTGACCCTGGACTGATTCATTTTTATAAATGTGAGCACTCTTTGATCCATTACAAACCCTCCAGCAGCACTGAATGTACGTTCAGAAAGCAGGCTGGATGCAGGACAGGCCAGTAGCTTGATTGCATATTGAGCAAGTTCTGGCCAGTGGTCCATCCTCCAGACCCAGTAACCCAGTGGATGCTCTGTTGGAAAGGTCTCCAAGTCTGCTCTTGCCCCTAGATATTCCTGCACCATATAATACAGGCACAGGTGATGGTTGCTTGAACCAATCAGACCTTGGCGCTGAGGACTGAAAAATTGTTTAAAGGCATCGGTCAGCCGGCCACCTTCTCCACCGCTCTTCCTCTGACTGAACGAAGCCTCAGCCGGCCACCTTCTCCACGCTCTTCCTCTGACTTAATGAAGCCTCAGCAACACGTTGTCCAGCACCAGGAAATGGTAACTGCCCAGGGTCTGGAAATGTGTTACACAAACCTTTCTTCAAGGCCTCCTGAAGATGTTTCATCCTCTGCTCCCTCTGCGAAGGCAGAATGAGTTCTGTAACTATATATATAAACTCCAACAACACTGGACCCTGTCCTGCATCCTTCCCAGCTGTCAGCAAAGTTACCCAGTGTGCCATGAAGGAAAGGTAACATCCCTGCCCATGCCTGCTGGACCATGAGTCAGCGGTAATATGAACCTTACCGCTGACCTCCCTGTCTAACGAGGCCAAAACATTGCCTTCCACATGCCGATAGAGAGGTACAGCATAATCCACAAAGTCACAAAAGGGGGCAGAGTCTACCAGCTGAAAAGGCAGCAGTTGCAGTGCTAGCAATTTGGCCAAGCTAGCATATTAGACGCTGAGCATGTGGATGACTGGGACCAAATACATTTTTACGGTTCAGCAACTAGAGTAGGCAAATTTGCCTGCTAAAATCAATTGGTGGTCTACTGCTAGCAGATTGGTTGCAAGTACTTTGGACACTTATTGCTATACCTTCATTCCTCTCAGTGCAAGTTTTTGAAAGGACTGGAGGTATAGTAGGGTTGGAAATCCCAGATAAGGAGCAAGGAGAAGTCCACCTTTTTCTATGTGGGTCTTTCAAGTGCTATTGCCAACGGACTGCATGGCAGGTCATCATATGTCTGGTCAAACATGTGGTCCCCAAGCAGCTGCTGTTCTAGCCATGCTTGATCTGCTTCAGACATAGGTTGCAAACAGCAACAGTGTGATCTGCTGCACACGTGTTGAAAAAGGCCCACACCAAGAAACTTTTAAAAGTGAGCGGGGAGTCAGCAGTGCCCTGCACCTGTGTAGCTCTGCACTGTGAAGCAATAGGGTGGCTGCTTTAAGCTGCCCCCTAGAGGACATCCTGCCTCATTGGAGTTGTGCCCCCTCCTTCCTCCTCTCTTCTCTCAGGCACCCAAGTACAGTCATAATGCCCTCCCTTCTCGTCACTGGCGCAAACTTGGCAGTATGCTGCAGCTGAGGGGACATGACTGCCAGTTTCTTGTCCTTCTGTGGCACCCCCCTCTCTAGTCTCACATTACTCCTTTCCTCAACCTGGGAACCAACATCAGAGCCTTCAAATCGCTGCTCATCCTCCAGCAGCATGTAACCATAACCAACACTGTGGTCGATTAATTCTGAGGACTCCTCCGTGCATGAGGGTGGGGCTATGGAAGGAGTAATTGTGGACAAGGAGCTGGTGGAATAGGCTGCTTTGGCAGCTGCGTTGGAAGGCAAACTACTCTGAGCCTGGGTGACAGAGGATGATGAGGACATTTTTGTTATCTACTCCACCAACTCTTCTGCATGCTGTAGCTCAATAACATGGCCAGCAGCAAAAAAAAGGACAAGCATGCCCCACGACCATGTGCAGAGAATGCACCATGTCCACGACCACCACTGTTGACTGTAGACACAGAGACTGCTTGCCCTCTTTTAGTGGCCTGTGAGCGTCTGCCTTTCCTTGGTGGCCTTCCGGACATGATGTATTTTTGGTTTTGCAGCACCACACTACACTGTATTATATACTGTGTACACCGCCTGAATTGTATTAAAAACTATACACCACCGACTGCACTGTATATAAAGGCTACACTGAATGTAGAGTATATATAAATAAATATATATACATATAGAGGAGTCCAGGTATGCAAGGGAGAACCCAGAGAGTGCAGGTGTGCACTGGAGTAGCCAAAGAGTGCAGGCGGCACTGTGAGGAGTCCAGGCATGCAAGGGAGAACCCAGAGAGTGCAGGTGTGCACTGGAGTAGCCAAAGAGTGCAGGCAGCACTGTGAAAGCCAGAAACCCGAGCCTGAGGTCGCTGACAGGAGTCAGGAGGGCTCCATGTGGGAGCCTGAGCAGTGGTGCTGCTGCTGAAGAGAGCCAGGTGGCTTGACATTTTTAATTTATATTGTTGCTGTGGAAAGCTGAAACCCTTGCGTGGGCAACTGTTCTGTTATTGGACTTATTTTTCCTTTAATAAAAGTGGGCTAACAAGCCCTTGAATGGCACAACTGGCGTGGAATTTTTTTTATGTCATAATGTAGAGTATAAGATTTCCTATCATTTGAGCCCAGTCTTGCCACAAAGAGTTAATCCAGCTCTGAGCAATTCTCTTTCATTGTTCAATGAGATAAATTTTGACAAACAGAGAAAAGCATTGCCAAATCCTCCCCCTTACTGTAAGTGACAGGTCATTTACATATCTTGTGCACTAGCCTGCATGCAAGAGACATGCATTATTTTTTAATACCCTCCCACTTCTTTCTTGCTGCTCTGCCAGGATTCCACACCTCAGCATAATTGAGCATGCTGAAGTCATGTGGTTACTTTCCTGTCTTTTCACTGGATGCTAGAGATCATAGCAGAAGTTCAGTGTAAGAAATACATAGGAGAAAATGCATATTGACAAGGGGAGTGTAGAGGTGGGCGGGAAGTCTACTGACATCACGACTCCACCCACCGAGCTCCAGACAACAGATACACCGACAGAATCTGCAGTTTTTCGGGTCTCATAACAGACAGAGGGGAGAAATTAAACAGGTAAAGATACATGCAGGAGACATGTATATCCTTATAAATAACCCCTATGGCAGTAGTTTAGAAAGGATGATATTGGGTATACATCCACAATGCACAATATTACAAAAAAATGATATATATATATATAAATATATATATATATATATATATATATATATAGTGAAGTGTATTAGAAAAAGTACACCACTGAATGCACTGTATATTTAGGCTACACTGGATGCAGAGTATATATATACATACACATACACACACACACACACACACACACACACACACACACACACACGGGCTTATACCATAGAAAAAAATCAAGAGGGATTGCTGCACAAAAGAGTGCCTGTAATCTATAGGATTTGTTTTTTTGACATGGTTTGGGGGACAATATACTTGCCTGTGTGTGAGTCACTGGACCTGACTTATACCATGCTTGACTAGGAATTCCAATTGTAACTAGAATATATATCAATAGAAAACCTGCACTGCACTCAGCACTTACATTTAAAGTATACAATGGTAGTGCCATATAACTGAACTTTGCACTGCCATTTCTATGACAAAGCATGACACTTCTATCATGATAGATCACATGGATTACTGAGACGGCATGTACTGACTATTCAGCTATAGGGATGAGCTCGATGTTAGGGTCAAACATAAGTTTGACTCAAACATTGGGTTTTCGCCCGTTCGCAGAACAGCAAACATTATGGGGCGCAGCTGAATGCCCCATAATGCCCTGCGAGATCGCAATGCATTTCTGTATGATGATAGGCCAAAACCTGCACCTGACCTGCATTCTTTGGTCAATCACAGCGCTGTGCTGAGAGAGCCATAATTGGCCGAAGGCAGGGTGCTCAGTATTTTCTTAACAAAATTCAAAATCTTACATTACCTTCTGGCTCGGTGCTAGTCACATGGGATGTGGCTAATTTATACACGGCCATTCCACACACTCTTAATCTATAAGCATTTAAACATTTACTATACAGATGTAAAAAATATACCCCTGCACACATTTATTTCCTTTTAGACTTTTGAAAATAGTCCTGGAGAAGAATTTCTTTCTCTTCAAGGATACTTACTATTTGCAGCTCGCTGGAGCTGCGATGGGCTCAAATGTGGCACCTCCATATGCCAATGCATTTATGGATATGTTAGAGCAGGCATTTATTTACAATTGTACGCTTTTTAATGATAATTGTACACTACGGTACAGGTTCGTTGATGACGCCTTCGCATCTGGACAGGCGACCTTGAATCTCTATCTGTTCAATACATATCTTAATTTATTCATTCCATGCCTGAAATTGAACATGTCGGTTTACCATGAGTAAACTCCATTCTTAGACATACTGTTATCTATCAAAGAAAGGTATATTTTTAGTGACCTACAGGCATACCCCACTTTTAAGTACACAATGAGGTTTATTTACGAAAACTGGAAAGTGCAAAATCGGGCTCAGTTCTGCATAGAAACCAATGAACTTCTAACCCCAGCTTGTTCAATTAAGCTTTGGTAATAAAACCTGGAAGCTCACTGGTTTCTATGCAGAAGTGAGCCTGATTTTGCACTTTCCAGCTTTAGTAAATAAACCCCATTGTGCACTTAAAAGTGGGGTATACCTGTATATAGGAAACCAACTGATCGCAACCAGTTATTAAAATTTTGTAGTTTTCATCCTCCTGGAGTCTTCAAATCCATCCCCCGTAGTCAATTCAAATGAGTAGCTAGGATTACTACTACTCCCGATACACGAGAGATTAGATTAGGAGAGATGGAGGACAGGCTGCGACAACGAGGATACCCTAGAGACATGGTTCATAAAGAACGTGCTGGTTTTTATGATAATACTAAAATCCCAATCTCTGGTCGCAGAATGCCCTTCATCTCTCAATTCCATCCATTTTCCAATAAAATAAATAACATCATTAAAAAAAATTGGTCCATTTTCAACAATAGTTTTCCTTTGGTTCCACAGTTTTACGATCCCCTATGCCATCATACTGTCGTGGCAAGTGTATTTATGATAGAGTGGTAAAATCTGACTAGTATTCTGCACCTACACCTCGTGTGACCTTTTTAGGTCCTAAAAATAAGGGATCGTTTCCCTGTCTTTCTTGTATACAATGTACTAGTATGATGAAAGGCAAATGTTTTTCACACCCCCAAAAGGGTTATGATATACCTATCAAAGATTATTATACCTGTCAGTCTGCTTATGTCATTTATATTATTAAATGTCTGTTTGGGCTCCTCTATGTGAGGGAGACCACACAAAAAATAAAAGATCGCATCGCAAGACATAAATATTCCATTAGAGACAAGTTGGAGAAATTGCCAATAGACAGACATTTTATGGAAAAAGTTCATACGGTTTCCTAACTCAGATTTATGGTGATTGATGGGGTGCTAAAGAACAGATGGGATGGCAATAGGGGAATTGGAGTTGAGAAAGAGAGAAGTGAATTGGATACATCGGCTTGATACCTTTCAACCTAAGGGGTTAAAGGTGTTCCATCTATCTATCTGTCTGTCTATCTATCTATCTATATCTATATAGCTATATATATCTATATATATCTATAGCTCAAGGGCTGAGCGACACGCTAACGTCACCTCATGTTCGGTGTCCAGGCAGGACGGTTTGTCCGTGTGCATCCGGCCGGCGCAACAGACTTAAGGCTCTAAAGTTTCATTTTTATTGTAAGTGTTATTTTATATTTTTAAGTTTTTACAATAAAGGGTTTTACACTATTGGAGCTTTATCTCTCTTCCATGGTGCATATCTTGAGCCTTCCAAATATATGAGAGGTATCCCATGAAAATGTATCCAGTCATTTACATATGAAAACGGTGGTGCAAGGCGAACAATAAGGATTCCTTTGGAGTGGGGGACGATTACACACCTACCATATTTATTGGCATATAACATGCACAAGCGTATAACACGCACCTTCACTTTAAGAGGGACATTTTCCATCAATGCAGCCTAATCAGTGCCCATCTACAGTGTCACCATTGCCATGAATGCAGCCTCAAAAGTGCATATGAATGCAGCCTCACCATTGCCATTAATGCAGCCTCTATATTGCCATGAATGCAGCCTCACCTTTGTATGAATGCAGCGTCACCATTGCCATGAATGCAGCCTCACCATTGACACGAATGCAGGCTCACCATTTACATGAATTCAGCCTCACAAGTGCCATGAATGCAGCCTCACCATTGCTATGAATGCAGCCTAACCATTGCCATGAATGCAGCCTCTAAATTGCAGCCTCACCATTGACATGAATGCAGCCTCACAAGTGTCATGAATGCAGCCTCACCATTGCCATCAGTGCAGCTTGATCCATGCCCATCTGCAGCCTTGGAGGAGACAGGGAAGGGGGGGCGAGAATTAGTTGGGGGCCACAAAAGATATATATATACAAATTACCAATGTGGCCATATTAAACCGGAAAACACAGGCCGCAATTGGCCCATGGGCCAGACTTTGGACATGTCTGACCTAAATAGTGTATGCCTAACCTGCATTATATCTGTGGGGATACAGGGTGTGGTGTCTTTCAAATGCACCATTCATCCATGGAAGTTAGTACATTATAAAATGTAAATGCTTATTTTTGCTTTTCTTAATGGTCAATGTTGTTATAGCTAAAATATGTTTTATACAAGTTTTTCTTTAATCAGGGGTATATTTTATGTTTTGAGGAATATTTTATTGAAAGAGTTTTATAGGTATAAACCTGCAGCAATTTGCTAAGCAAGGAAAAAAGCCCATAGGTGATTCAAGTGGCAACAGCACCCATTGTCGTTTAACTAAGGATGTATCTAAATCATCCGGTTTAATGACAAAATGCTTTATTTGACCAAAAAAAAATAATTGACTTATACCCAGGAATGTGTAATAATACTTTGTGAAATTTCTTCATTAGCTTGAAAAAATTGTGATACTTTTTCTTTATGGGTCTTCTAATAAACTGGTCTCTATTTAATTTTCACTTTAAAAAATAAACTTGGCTGCTGGGGTTTTGAAACATCTGTTGGGGAATTATGAATATATCAGTTTCATTTCCTTAAAACAAATGAGGTAGTGTGGTGGAAAAGAAAAACAAAGTACAATCAAAATTATAATCAGTGTTACATTATATGCTTAAATAGGAGGACCGCCAAACCCTGCAAAAATTTAAATCCTTTACTTTAATAATAGGATATTTTCCTGTATTGGAGTCAAACAATATTTCCATCAGCTGTTGGGTGCTGCTGCCACCATTGCGGGTAAGGGAATCCACCAGTGCAGCATTATGGCTTCACACCAGGTCCTTACTGTGCATGTGCGAGGCCCCGCTGCACTTTCCTACTGGCCCGGCGGCGGGGGAAGGGGAAGGGTGGTGAGCTGTGATGTAATAGGCCACGGCCTGCACTCCCAAAAGTGGGGACAGGATACCTGTCAGAGACAGGCATCTGCTTCCCCCCTAAAGGTGCCAAATGTGGCACCGGATGGGGGGAGGAGACAAATGTGTGGAAGTTCCACTTTTGGGTGAAACTCCGCTTTAAATTTTACAAAAATGTGCTAAAATAAAATCATTATTTAAACATTCCAGAAAATACTACTGGACATCATATTGTGAACTGGATATACAGTAATTCTATAAATGTATAAATGTATATGTTGCCTTTTAATGCTGTGCTATGTTGCCTTTTAAATTGTCCTTTGTGATGCTTCTTTAACAAAAAATGCATTGTTGCATGTGATTATTGATTTAAAGGAATATCTACTTTAGGATCATTATCTGAGCAATCTGATATGTCTATAATGTGTAAATAGCACTCTATTCTACAGCCCTGACACTTAAAAGGTACACACCTTTTACATGCCTGGACTTTTCTATGACCTGAAATCACATCTGCTTACAAAAAACGACGTGAACGCACGTCCAAATAGCAACACCAGTGCATAAAGAGTTAACCCCTTCCAGCCCGAGCCAATTGACATTCTTCTCCTACATGTTAACTGTTAACGTTCTTTGAGTAAGTGAGATGCTATATAGATAGGGGGAGGCCTGTGGATGTGGTATATCTGCATTTTAGAAAAGCATTCGATACGTCCCCATAATTGATTAGTCTACAAGCTGAGGTCTGCAGTCATGGACCATAAGGTTTATTCTTGGTTAGAAAACTGGCTACAGGGGCGCGTCCAAAGGGTAGTGATAAATAGCGTGTACTTAGACTGGTCTGGAGTGGTAAGTGGGGTACCCCAAAGTTCTGCCTTGGTACCAATTCTGTTTAATGTATTCACATATTCACATAGAGGAATAGATATATAGCTCAATCTCAGTTTTTGCGGACGATACAAAAAATAAGCAGGGAAATAACTTCACTTCAGGCAGCGGTGGCTGGTGCTCAAATTTTTTTTGGGGGGGGGGGGCGCAAACAAACTGAAAAGTTCTGAAAAAAAACCCATCAATCACAGCCACTGTACCCATCAAATGCAGCCACTGTGCCATCAAACGCCGTCACTGTGCCACATCAAATACAGCTACTGTGCCCATCAAATGCAGCCTCACTGTCCCATAAAATGCAGCCTATGTCCCATAAAATGCAACCTGTGTCCCATCAAATGCAGCCTTTGTCCCATCAAATGCAGCCTGTGTCCCATCAAATGCAGCCTCACTGTCCCATCAAATGCAGCCTGTGCTCCATCAAATTCAGCCTGTGTCCCATCAAAAGCAGCCTTTGTCCCATCAAATGTAGCCTGTGTCCCATCAAATGCAGCCTCACTGTCCTATCAAATGCAGCCTCACTGTCCTATCAAATGCAGCCTGTGCCCCATCAAATGCAGCCTGTGTCCCATCAAATGCAGCCTCACTGTCCCATCAATTGCAGCCTGTGTTCCATCAAATGCAGCCTGTGCCCCATCAAATGCTACCTGTGTCCCATCAAATGCAGCCTGTGCCCCATCAAATGCAGCCTGTGCACCATCAAATGCAGCCTGTGTCCCATCAAATGCAGCCTTTGTCCCATCAAATGCAGCCTGTGTCCCATCAAATGCAGCCTCACTGTCCCATCAAATGCAGCCTGTGTCCCATCAAATGCAGCCTGTGCCCCATCAAATGCAGCCTGTGCACCATCAAAGCCACCCTCCCCCCGTTCTCTGCGGGAGGTCTGGACTGGCACTTACTTTACCTTGCTGTGGTATCCTCTCCTCCTGCTGTCTCCTTCAGTGGGCACTGGCAACGGAGTTGGAGGAGTCTGCTCCTCATACTTCCTCTGCTCAGGCGCAATGGGACTCAGAGAGAGAAAACCGGAAATTACATCTTACTGGGATGTCAATAAAATCACACGGCTGTAGCAATACATACTATGGATGCAAGCTGCATGGCGCTTTGGAATGCGCTGCAAGGTGGGACAAAAGCCTGCAAATGAAGCGCCTCAATTGCCATCTTGTGATTGCATAGACATGGCGCTTCTCTTTTTGTTTTTTAAAGGGTCATTATTAAAAATGTATTTTTTTATGACTGCCTGGAGGGGGTGCAGCACCTGTGCACCCCCATGGACGGGCCTCCGCTGACTTCAGGATATAGAAATTTTAAAGAAAGACCTGAACAAAATATTGGCGTGGGCAAATACATGGCAAATGAGGTTTAATGTGGAGAAATGCAAAATAATGCACTTGAGGTCTAAGAACACTCTGATTCCCCTTGTCTTGAATTGTATTGTATTGTAATGTCTACCCCAATGTTGTAAAGCGCTGCTTAAACTGTCGGCGCTATATAAATCCTGTATAATAATAATAATAATAATAATAAATGTAAACTACTCACTGGGGGAGTACCTCTGGTAGATTACAGATTGAGTAATAGTATGCAATGTCAAGCTGAAGCTACGAAAGTGGGCAGAATATTAACATACATAAAAAAGGGGATATACACCAGAGATAAAACTATAATCCTGCCACTTTATAAAACTCTGGTCCGGCCACATCTGAAGTAAGGATGAGCCGAACACCCCCCAGTTCAGTTTGCACCAGAACCTGCGAACAGACCTACATTTCACGTGAATTTTAGAACCCTATTAAAGTCTATGGGACACGGAAGTTCAAAATCAAAAGGGCAAATTTTAAAGGCTAATATGCAAGTTCTTGTCCTAAAAAGTGTTTGGGGACCTGGGTCCTGCCCCAGGGGACATGTATCAATGCAAAAAAAAACTTTCAAAAACTGCAGTTTTTTTAGGAGCAGTGATTTTAATAATGCTTAAAGTGAAACAATAAAAGTGTAATATTCCTTTAAATTTCGTACCTGGGAGGTGTGTATAGTATGCCTGTAAAGGGGCGCATGTTTCCCGTGCTTAGAACTGTCCCTGCACAAAGTGTAATTTCTGCAGGAAAAAACAGACATTGAAAGTCATTGAAAAAAAAATAAATGTGTGGGATTCCCCCCAAATTCAATTACCAGGCCCTTCAGGTCTGGTATGGATATTAAGGGGAACCTCGCATCAAAAAAAAAAAAAATGAAGTGGGGTTCCCCCCAAATATCCATACCAGACCCTTTATCTGAGCACGCAACCTGTCAGACCGCAGGAAAAGAGGGGGGGACGAGAGAGCGCCCCCCTCCTGAACCATACCTGGCTACATGCCCTCAACATTGGGAGGATGCTTTGGGGGTCTGTGACACCTCAAAGCACCATGTCCCCATGTTGATGGAGAAAAGGGCCTCATCCCCACAACCCTGGCCGGTGGTTGTGAGGGTCTGCGGGCGGGGGGCTTATCAGAATCTGGAACCCCCCTTTAACAAGGGGACCCCCAGATCCTGGCCCCCCTTAAAATGGTAAGGGTCACAAAAGTACCCCTACCATTTCACAAAAAAAGTGTAAAAAATTGTTAAAAAACACACAGACACCATTGGTAAAAGTCCTTTATTAAAAATAAAAAAAATTAAAAAAGATTCCAGTGGTGGTAATCCACTCGTGCTATCCAGCGATGGCATATCATCTCTCTGGGGTCCAGCAATGGGTGATCTGATCTCTTCTCTGGGGTCCAATAATGGGTGATCTCTCCAGATGGTCCAGCATAGCACATCCTGTCTCCACCGGAGACACTGCGGGAATCCCGGCAGCCTGACAGGTCTTAGCTGAGGAGGATGGGGCCACCTGTCATCTAACACCACCCCCTCTGACGCAAGGAGAAACCCGGGATTCCTCAGTGATGTACAGGTGATCCCGCCCCCTCTGATGTAATGCAGGTTTCTGTTACATCAGAGGGGGGAGGGGTCACCCGCACATCACTGGGGAGAGGCACCGGAGGGTGGCAGGAGGGGGTTGTGTTGCCTGTAAGAACGATCAAGCAGCTGAACTGCCGCCATGATTGTTCATATGGTGCACAGAATTACTAGCGGTAAAAGATGATATCTGAATGATGCCTGCAGCTGCTCCCCACTCAACGTCAAAGATGTCATATGAATTCCTTGGGCTGGAGGTGGTTAAAAAGTAAAAGTTACTTTTTTCGTTAGCCGCTAGGATTACTTTTACTTTGTAGGGAATCACCGGGCCTAAAAGATGATATCTTGATCATTGCTGCAGCTGCAGAAATGACCAAGATATCACTCTTCCCAGCCGAGGACGTTTATAAGCATACGGCGGAAGGGAAGTGGTTAATTACATAAATTAGGGTGCTGAAAACATAGATTGGGTTTCCTCAAAGACCCTAGAAAAATACACTCTATAATAGGCCACATCCCATTTACTCAGGTAATTAGCAAAGTTAGGTTGATGTGTAGGACTATCAACTCCAAAAATGCTGAATCTGGTAAACTGGTGGAATATAGAGATGATTTTTATTTACACATTATACTGTCTTGTTTTATCAGTTGTCTGTAAGAGGGCTGTTAAAAAAAAAAAAAAAAAGAGAGAACTGGCACTAATCCATTGTTTAATTTTTACAGAAAATATAAAAGCTAAGCATGGATATTTATGTAGGTTACAGCTCTGCTTTCGATCCCTATTTATTTTCATAAATATCTCACATGGTGCAACTGGCGCTTCACCCTTGTGATAAAAATATCCTAAACAATGCGATAAATATACAAATTTTGCATCGTCTTTGCTATTTTCATTAACAAATTTTCTGAAATTGTAATATATGCAAGACAGATTTGTTACAATTACTGTTCCATTAACCATGTAAAGATCCCCACATTAGAGCAAACCTTAATGACTTTAATCTTATCTATTCAGAAGCAAACTCCAGCCAAAATTTTTTTCTTAGCTTTGTATAGTTTGGATAGAATTTTATCAGGTTGTTATTGCTGTCTATAATGCTGTTTGAGATATTTCAACAGGGTTCTGTCCAGTGGCGGCTGGTGGTAATTTTTTTCGGGGGGGGGGGGCAGCAAACAGTGCACCCACAGCCACCCCCCCCGGTTCGGTCGGTCTGGTCCGGAGCACTTACCCCATCTATGGCAGGCAGCGCTTCACCCGGGCAACAGGCGGTGGGCATCACCAACGGCTTCCCCTGCTCTCCGCGGGCAGCACAGCAGCTTCCTCTACTCTCTGCGGGTATCATGGCAGCTTCCCCTGCTTCCTGAGGGCATCATGTCTGCTTACCCTGCTCTCTGCTTACCCCGGGCATCACAGCAGTTTACATTTCCACCCTCCTCTTCGGGATGCACCCGGGCTCCCCTAACGGATGGGCTGCCTATGGGCATAGCATAAGGGGTTGCAGGGGTCACAATCGCAACCCTGCCCCTAGCTCCAGGGGGCCCCTGCAGCCTCCCTGTCATATTATCATATATTCCACAAAATCCAGCTCCGATCTGCCCTAGGGCCCCACAGCCACGCTCCAGTACTGGGCTTCTACTTTGCCTTCCACAGTCCACATCCCTCTGTTCTCATTGGCTGGAGAGAAGCTGTGAGCCATTTCCTGAATGGAGAGGAGCACAAACTGAGAACAGCCCAGGATAGGGAAGTGTCTGTGCTGTGTGCTGGCAACATGGAATGGTAACCAAGCTCAGAGAGGCAAGAGGAGGAGAGTGCCGTCCTGTAGCCACGATGGGGCCGATGTCGCTGGTGAGGTAAGACACTGCTCAGTGTCTCCTAGTCACCAGCTGGGATTCTCTGTACTCCCTCACCTGGGGATGTCTACTTTTTTTTTTTTCCAAGAAGTTTATTGACAAATATTGTAAAGATTACAAATAACCAATAACATTCGTAGTAAGCTAGTACAAGCAATACGAACATGGAGCAGTACTACGAGAAAGTACAAATCTGTTAACAGCAGTTTAGCATAGATGCACGTATATCATATCATCACGGATAAGATGAGAAAACTAAGAAAAAGAATAAGAATATTGGGGGGAAGGCAGGTTAAACAATACAACACAACCATCGTAATCCGGTTCATGTTATTAAATCGAATGAGCCTAAAATCATCTGAAGTATTGGATTACAAAGGTAGGAAGCCTGAATACCCCCAGGGGGACTAATCTATGTATTAACGGTAGTTGTGTGATTTTGCAGCTATCACCTGAAGTAAAATAAACAGAAGCCTATGAAGCATAACCTGTATCAAGTACAGGCTCACTCCAGATATATGTGCGGGTACAGTGGCACAATGGGATATGTCTATGTGTGGTCACTTGTAGCCATGCCCAGTCTCCAAGCAAGCCATCCACCCCAAAGGGGAGCACACTGTGGATGGATAAGTATTCTCAGTGAATTAGGGTTGTTTATTTAGAGACTGGACACAGCTGGTAAAGTAGGTCAATCCATCGTGTAGCTTAATGGACGTATCTTATTCTTAATTTATTAACATAGAGCAGGAGGATCTCTCCAGGAGCATATGGCGGCAGGGGCGGACTGACAACTCATGGGGCCCCCGGGCAACAGGAGATAATGAGGCCCCCGCCCACACTCAAGCCACACCCACACAAAGCCCCACCCTCCAGCTTGCATTGTGTGGACGCCTCAATTCTGGGTCAAACATGAGATAAACACAGGAGGCAGCAGGGCAGAGCATGGGATATTAAGCAAGCACAGTACACAGAGGGCACCAGGGCAAAGCATGGGGGAACCATGGAAAAGTATATAAGTCAGTAGATCATAGCACAGGGGGTCAGGAGGGCACAATATGTGTGTGTGGAGGGCAGGAGGGCACATTATGGGGCACACAAGGGCACATTACAGGTTGAGGGGGCACAGTAGGACACATTACATGGGGGAGGGGGCAGCAGGGAACATTATAGGGCACATTACATGGGGAGTGGCAGAGGGACATATTATGGGGCACAGCATGGAACTTTACATGGGCAGGAGGGCACATTATGGGGAACAGCAGAGTATATTACATAGGGGCATGAGGGCACATTATGGGGCAGAGCACATTATGGGGCATATTACATGGGGGCAAGTGTGCACATAATGGGACACAGGGAATATTACATGAGGGCACATTAAGGGGCACAGCAGAACACATTAGGAGGGATAAAATCTCATATTATGGGGCACAGCAGGGCACATTATAGGGCATATCACATGGGGGCAAGAGGATACATTATGAGGCACAGCAGGGGATATTACATAGAGCAGGAGGGCACATATAGGGCACAGTATGGTGCACACAGCAGAGAACTGAATGATGCATCATGGGCCACACAGCAGGGCACATCATATGGCACACAGCAGGGTACAGGGCACATCATGGGGCATACAGTAGGGCTCAGGACACATCACAAGGCCCACAGGAGGAAATTGGGCACACAGTGAGGCACATAGAAGGGCATGGGGCACATAGTAGGACACACGATGGGGCACACCACAAGGGCACACAGTAGGGCATATCACGAGGCACACAGTAGGGCATGGGGCAGACAGCAGGGCATGGAGGCACACATCAGAGCATGGGCCAGACATCTGGGCATGGGCAGACAGCAGGCCATTGGGCACAGAACAGAGTGTGGGGTAGACATCATGGCATGGGGACACAGAGCAGGGCATGGGGGCACAGAGCAGGGCCTGGGGCACAGAGCAGGATATGAGGCAGACATCGGGGCATGGGGGCCCAGAGCAGGGCGTGGGGGCATGGAGCAGGGCATGGGGCAGACAGCAGGGCATGGGGTAGACATCAGGGCATGGGGGCATGGAGCAGAGCATGGGGCAGACATCGGGGCACAGGGCAGACAGCAAGGCATAGAGACACACATCAGAGCATGGGGGCAAAGGGCAGCGCATGAGGCAGACATCAGGGCATGGGGCACAGAGCAGGGCATGAGGCAGACAGCAGGGCATGGGGTAGACATCAGGGCATGGGGGCACAGACCAGGGCATGGGGCAGACATCGGGGCACAGGGCAGACAGCAGGGCATGGGGACACACATCAGAGCATGGGGACACACATCAGAGCATGGGGCAAAGAGCAGGGAATGGGGCAAAGAGCAGGGCATGGGGCTCAGAGCAGGGCATGGGGCTCAGAGCAGGGCATGGGGGCACAGCAGGGCATAGAAGTGCAGGGCATGGGGCAGACATCATGGCATGGGGCAAAGAGCAGGGCATGGGACAGTCAGTATGGCATGGGGGCACAGAGCAGGTCATGGGGCAGACATCAGGGCATGGGGGCACAGAGCAGGGCATGGGGCACAGAGCAGGGCATGGGCCAAACATCAGGGCATGGGGCACAGAGCAGGGTATGGGGGCACAGCAGGGCATGGGGCAGACATCATGGCATGGGGCAAAGAGCAGGGCATGGGGCAGTCAGTATTGCATGGAGGCACAGAGCAGGGCATGGGGCAGACATCAGGGCATGGGGGCACAGAGCAGGACATAGGGGCACAGAGCAGGCCATGGAGCAGGGCATAGGGCAGATAGCAGGGCAAGGGGGCACAGAGCATGGCATGGGGTATATATCAGGGCATGAGGGCACACAGCAGGGCATAGAGCAAAGAGCAGGGCATGGAGCAAAGAGGGCATGGGACAGACAGCAGGGTATGGGCAGACATCAGGGCTTGGGTCAGATATCAGGACATGGGGCAGATATCAGAGCATGGTGCACAGAGCAGGGTATGGGCAGATTCATGTTTTCTCTCCTCTGCAACTGCACATGCCAGTTATGCTGCTCAGAAGGTTAACTTAACACGTGGGAAGTGGCTCTAAACATACCTCTTGTGATGCATGCCTCCCCACCAGCTCTTCTCGTCCGTCTGAGGTGATGATAAACACAAGCACCTGGAATAGAGGGGAGGGAAGGAGGGGTCGGCGGGGAGACGTGCATCATGAGGTCTGTTCACACTGCAGTCTCTTCTGCAGGGAGCAGTATTCGGGACCCGATCTACCCGTCAATCACAGCTAGCTGACGGGTAGATCGGGTCCCGAAGTGGAAGATATCATGGGGCCCCCTACTGGCCACGGGCCCTCGGTCAGTGCCCGAACTGCCCGATGGTCAGTCCGCCCCTGTATGGCGGGGTATGATCTATCGATTAGGGTGGAAATAAAATATAGGGGAAGGTGGGGAAGGGGGCTAACCCTTCTGGAAGAGAGGACGGAGTAGAGGTACGGGTGGGGTTGGCCAGGTGGGGTAAAGGGAGGACGGAGTCCGAGTAGTATTTTAGGTTATCTATCTTAGCATTATATCAAGGTGGTCGTGGTGTAGTGGCGGAAGTTTGGTTTAAGGAGGCTCGAAAATGGATCCAGCAGGCCCAGGTGTTGGTGAATGTGGAGTGTCTGTCGTTTGCCTGGTGAACCAGTCTTTCCATTTCTTCCGTTCTGTCAATTTGTCTATACCATTCCTCAATAGTCGGGGGAGTTGTAGATCTCCAATGCCTGGGGATACATTGTGTAGCCGCGTTAATCATGTGCAGGAGTAGTGATTTCCGATAGGTCTTTTTTGGGAGGGATGTATGATGTAGTAGGTATTGGGATGGGGAGAATTCTGGATGATGTGTGGTTACCTGGACTATGACACGATGGACCTCACTCCAGTATGGTTGGAGCAGTGGACAATCCCACCAAATATGCATGAAGGAACCAAAGGTAGCTTGGCACCTCCAGCACGTTGGAGGGATCTCCGGCACAATTTTATGTACTTTGTCAGGAGTGCGGTACCATCTGGAATATATTTTGTATCTGTGTTCCTGTACTGATACATTGATTGTGCCCTTATGTGTATGTTCGTAGATTATATTCCAGTTGTCGTCTGTCAACTTGGTCGTCAGGTCTTGTTCCCAGCGTTGTAAAATAGGTTTGTGTGGTGATGTGTCGGAGCTTAACATTTTCGCAATAATCGAAATCAAATGTTTTTGGGGTTCTGAGCTACTGCATAATGCTTCAAAAGGGGTTAGGTCTCGGTGCCAAAATGAGAGTGGTGTCGTTGAGGTCAGAAAGTGTCTAATTTGGAGAAATTTAAAGAACGGGAGGTGCAGGTCTGGAAATTTAGCAATCATTGTGGGATGGGAGAGTAGTTTGCCCCGTTCAAAGAATTGGTGCGCTCTGTAGGGTGGGTCTGGAAATGGGAGATGGGAGTCACAACCCGTCAGATCTGGGGGAAATTCAGGATTTCGTGAGATAGGGGTCATGGGTCCGTGCGGCTGCGTTATGTTCAGCGACTTACTTGTGTGTATAAATGCCTTTAGAGTAGGGCCTATGAAAGGGTGGGACCAACAATTAGCAGGGGTTGCCCGTTTCGAGATCCAAGGAAGATTGGGCAGTGGGATGTGTGTAACAGCCTGTTCTAGATGAATCCATGCTTTAGCGTCATGGTGTAGGTGCCAATCCACTATTCTAGTGAGTAAACTTGCATTTTAGTAGGTGTGGATGTCAGGTAGACCTAGTCCGCCACACTGTTTGGGAAGGATTAGTTTAGCCCAACTCAATCTTGGGGGTTGAAAGGACCAAAGAAATTTTCTGCAAATAGTTTTGTATGTGAGAAAAAAGGATTTAGGGAGCGTGATAGGGATAGTTTGGAGCAAATAAAGTAGTCTAGGGAGGATATTCATTTTTAAAACCGCAAGTCTACCAAACCTGGGGATGTCTACTTACCCCACTTCCCTGACTACTGGAGGAAAGACACACACCTCCGAGAGGTGACCTTCCCCCAACACCTGCCAACACTGACAGAGAAACCTTCAGAAATTGCTAAAACAAATCTCTTAACACCTCCTCGAGGGGCCCCTGAAGGGCTGAAGGCTCCAAATTTTGTGTCACATGGCTTTGCCCTCCCAGATCTAAGTTTCCCCCTCAAAGCCTCCTGACCACCCCCTCCACCCTGAATGCTATGCCCAGCTGCTGAGCTCCTTTCCCATTATAGCACTCTATACAGTTCATCCTTCGCAGGGCTGGAATCACATTCCTTTACCACACAGCCAGTTAGTAATGATCTGTACAGGGTCTATCTGCCTTCTGCAACTACACTCCAACCAGAGAATTTCACAGGTCAGAAGGGCAACATAAAAGCCAGATACACCCTGTGAAGACTGACAGACTGTGTGTAAAGGAATGTGATTTCAACCCTGTGTAGTGTGTGGGGGGAGCTGTATACAGTGCTTGGATGGGAAAGGAGCTCTGCCAAGTGACCTGCCAGGGGTTCCTGTCCTCTGATGCTCCAGCGGTGATCCCTGTCCTCTGATTCTCCAGCGGTAATCTGTGTCCTCTGATGTAAAGTGTAACTCTGGGAATCAAAAATCTTAAGACACTTTGAGTGTCTTGGCATGCAGTGGATGTATCTGCATGCATGTTGGAAGTAGATATTTAGAGCCCTGCTAAGCACTGCTTATACCAATGCAGTGCTAGAATATAGTAAATTGTACTGTAAAAAAAAAAACAATTAGCAAGGTATTTGGGGAAATATGTCAAAGTGTAGGGTCCAATGTTGATGGGTTTTTGTTTGCTTCAACCTGGTTTTGCATTCCCATAAGTCAATGAATGCAAAACTTGCTCGTAGCAGGTCAGATACAAATCGGTCGGCTAGAAGGACATCTTCAGGGCAAATGCACCTGTCAATGAATTATGAATGATTTTAGAAATATATAATTGGGAAATATGAATGTGGTGCTAATACTATTAAATAATGGGATACAGAAAATTCATTGTGATCTTAGATATATCTCAAACTGATGTCAAACTGATGCCATCAACACAAGCCCACAGTCCACTCACACAGGTCCTTGGGCCTCATGCACATAGCACCCAGCACTTTTTGGGCATCCAGCTTTAATTGCGGTATTTTTATACCTAGGAGTGTATAGTAGACTGCAGTAAACAATACAAGGGAAGAGGAAAGAGCAGCGCTATCTAAGTACAGCAGGACAAATTGTAATGGGCAATAAAAGACAGCAACTTACAAGATGAAAGATGTGTCATGTGCTTTTATAATCAAATAGGGATCATCCGCTCCAGAGGAGGACTCGGTGCAAAGAGATGGATATGCAATCTTTGCAGTCTGATTACTCTTCCTTTCACGGTAACGCCGTTCCCATTACTTGGACTTCGTTCCCGCAATTACATCCTGTCTGGACCGCCACCATCCCGCCCCGCCTATCCAGAGAAAGAGAATGTAGGGCGGCCACTGAAATATGAAGTCAACTGACCAGCTTAATTTTGAACGTGACTCCAGGTAGATGGGACTAGCGAAGGCCTGGTACGGTTCAGGAGAGGGGGCGCTTACAAAGAGTAATTATTGAATTTTCATTTTCATGATTATTAGCTAGCTATGACTAGGCACTGTGTGTAGTGCGAAACGGGTCAGGCCGCGAACACACGGGCGGACTGTTCGCCCAACCTTGTTCGGCAAACAGTTTCATCAAACAGTCCGCTCAAAATTTGCATGAGCGGACTTGCCCACACACGAGCGGACTGTTTGACGAACAAGGTTGGGCAAACAGTTCGCTCAACTTTTGAAATGAACGGACTCGCCCACGTAAGGCGGAGGCAAATCCGCCCATTTCGAGCGCGTGTACAGGTAGGCGGGGCCCGCGAAGGAGACGTCGCGGGCTCCGCCGCCTGGAATGGGCTTAAAGGGGAACCCCAACGCCGAAAAAGATCGGCGTGGGGGTTCCCCCCAAGTCCAGACCAGACCCTTGTCCGAGCACGCTACCCGGCCGGCCAGGAAAGGGGGGCGAGCGAGCGCGCCCCCCCTCCTGAGCCGTACCAGGCCGCGTGCCCTCAACATGGGGGGTGCCTTGGGGAAGGGGGGGGCCGCGCGGCCCCCCCACCCCAAAGCACCTTGTCCCCATGTTGATGAGGACAAGGGCCTCTTCCCGACAACCCTGGCCGTTGGTTGTCGGGGTCTGCGGGCGGGGGGCTTATCGGAATCCGGGAGCCCCCTTTAAGAAGGGGGCCCCCGGATACCGGCCCCCCACCCTATGTGAATGAGTATGGGGTACAATGTACCCCTACCCATTCACCTGTGAACTAAAGTACAATAAAAAACACAACACAGAGAAAAAATATTTTATTGCACAGCTCCGGGGGTCTTCCGTCTTCGGGGGTCTTCTCGCCGGACTCCTCCGCTATCTGTGTGTAGCTCTTTTGCTAGCGGAGGAGTCCGGCTTTCTTCCTCCCCGCCGCCGGCCTCTTCTCCCGACTTCGGGGGTCTTGTCCCCCTCTTCGGTTCTTCTGCCGGGCCACCGCGCCTGGTCCGGTGGCCCGGTCTTCTGTCGCCGTCTTCCGTCGCCGCCTTCGGTTCTTCTGCCGGGCCACCGCGCCTTCTTGTAGCTCTTTTACAGGCGGTGGCCCGGTCTTCTGTCGCCGCTGTCGTCGCCGCCGCCGCCGCCTTCCGTTCTTGTTCTTCTTCTTGTTCTTCTTCTTCTTCTCCTTGAGATGTTGACTCGACGATCTCTCCGGCCGGAATGCCAGGGACACGCTCCGCTGCCACTTATATAGTGACAATGGGGCGGTGTCACATGGTATATGTCACATGGGTTGGTCACATGGGTTGATGTCACATGGGGACTATGACATCGTAAGGGGGCGGGGTCACCATGTGACCAACCCATGTGACATATACCATGTGACACCGCCCCATTGTCACTATATAAGTGACCGCACAGCGCGGCTCTGGCATTCCGGCCGGAGAGCTCGTCGAGTCAACATCTCCAGGAGAAGAAGAAGAAGAACAAGAAGAAGAACAAGAACGGAAGGCGGCGGCGGCGGCGACGACAGCGGCGACAGAAGACCGGGCCACCGCCTGTAAAAGAGCTACAAGAAGGCGCGGTGGCCCGGCAGAAGAACCGAAGGCGGCGACGGAAGACGGCGACAGAAGACCGGGCCACCGGACCAGGCGCGGTGGCCCGGCAGAAGAACCGAAGAGGGGGACAAGACCCCCGAAGTCGGGAGAAGAGGCCGGCGGCGGGGAGGAAGAAAGCCGGACTCCTCCGCTAGCAAAAGAGCTACACACAGATAGCGGAGGAGTCCGGCGAGAAGACCCCCGAAGACGGAAGACCCCCGGAGCTGTGCAATAAAATATTTTTTCTCTGTGTTGTGTTTTTTATTGTACTTTAGTTCACAGGTGAATGGGTAGGGGTACATTGTACCCCATACTCATTCACATAGGGTGGGGGGCCGGTATCCGGGGGCCCCCTTCTTAAAGGGGGCTCCCGGATTCCGATAAGCCCCCCGCCCGCAGACCCCGACAACCAACGGCCAGGGTTGTCGGGAAGAGGCCCTTGTCCTCATCAACATGGGGACAAGGTGCTTTGGGGTGGGGGGGCCGCGCGGCCCCCCCCTTCCCCAAGGCACCCCCCATGTTGAGGGCACGCGGCCTGGTACGGCTCAGGAGGGGGGGCGCGCTCGCTCGCCCCCCTTTCCTGGCCGGCCGGGTAGCGTGCTCGGACAAGGGTCTGGTCTGGACTTGGGGGGAACCCCCACGCCGATCTTTTTCGGCGTTGGGGTTCCCCTTTAAGCCCATTCCAGGCGGCGGAGCCCGCGACGTCTCCTTCGCGGGCCCCGCCTACCTGTACACGCGCTCGAAATGGGCGGACTTTCCGAGCGGGAACAGTCCGCTCATTTCGAAAGTACAGCGGACAAGCCCACACACGGGCGGACTGTTCGCTCAAACACAGTTTCAGCGGACAGTTTTTCGGAATTTCCGAAAGACTTTGTCCGTCCAACTGTCCGCTGAAACTGTCCGCTGAAAGCCCACACACGAGCGGACTGTCCGCCCAAACACTGTTCAGCGGACAAGGTTGGGCGAACAGTCCGCCCGTGTGTACGCGGCCTCAGCTGTCTTGTTCTGTTGTGACATGCATTTTGGATTTTGTTTGTTTTTTTGAATAAAATGCTTTTTTTGGACTGCAGCTGTCCAGAACTATTCTTCATTCATTAATTGCACCATGGTACTGGGTATTGCAAAGGCTTTCCTTCGACCTGCTATATCTAGTATACATAAAATTACAGTTCAACATATTATACCATACTTGTGAATCTGCTCTACATATTTTGTTTTATTCCCACTTCTTCAGGAGAATATAAAGTGCAAAAATATTTTTCGGTTACAATTACAAATCGTAATTCTAACCGTATGTGACTTCACAGCAGCGTGAAAAGGTTTTGGGCAAGTGTGGGAGCGCAGTAACAGAGAGAGAAATATAGAGGGCCAGTTCCAGTTAACCTAGATTTCCCACAGCATCTATTGACTAGGCCAGACACAGCACACTGCTGCAGGTTTAATTTCTGTACAGAGCTGAAAGCAAAGCTTTTTTTTTCCATTTCGGAGAGTAACCCCCAGTTTCAGATAGCTGTGTTATATTGGGGAGATTTTCCTTCAATTCCTGTCCCATAGCCAAAACAGGAAGTGAGAACATTTCTTCAAATTGAAACAACACGTAGTTTTCACCAGGCTTACCACGACTAGTGTCTTCCTTAGACAATTTCCCCGCTATTCTTGTTCTGGTAACAACACAAATCTGGGGATTTTTTTTCACTTTCACTCTTGACGATAACAGTAAACAGGACAAGTGGAGAGGTTGAATCTTTCTAACGGGGACACAGACAGCAATAAAATTCTGGCAAGTGTTCTAAACCATTCTCCAATCCATCCAAAAAAAAAAAACTATTGCCGTAGTTGTACTTTAATCCACCTAATGCCTTGTACACACGGTCGGACATTCCGACGGATTTTGTCCGAAACTGGTGTTGCATACACACGGTCGGACAAAGTTGTCGGAAAATCCGATTGTTCGGAATGTGGTCAGTGACATTCGTTCTACGGGACTACGTTGAGGCTAGTAGCCAATAGCTTTGGTCTCGTAATTTGATCTGAGCATGCGTGGCACTTTGTCCAATCGGAATTCTTTACAAACGATCGGAAAAAGTCTGATCGGATTTTTTTTGTGGAAAATTTGAGATCCTGCTCTCAAATTTTTTCCGTCGGAGTTTCAGACGGAAAAAGTCAGATAGAGCCCACACACGATCGGATTTTCCGACAATATAATCCGATCGGACCTTTTCCGTCTGAATTTCCGACCGTGTGTACAGGTCATAACAATTTCTTATATCTCAGGGGATCCATTGGTGAGATCTCTGTTCCACTAGTTCCTGAGTTTGTGCATGTGCTGTTGCAATTATGAAAATATGCCACTATGCCCGTAGGATGTTTTCTTTTTTTTAGATTATGAAGAATATAACAGGAAAAGCTGGAACACCCAAAAGTGGGCAGCAACACCCAAAACTCCCAGATAACATCAACAGTGGTGATAATTAAGGGCAGTGAGGTCTTGCTGTTGGAGTATACAAAACATATAGGAATCCAGGGGTTAACTGAGCCCACCATATTACACCCATCATTAAATACCACTTTTAGATGGACTGACTCTTCAAAGACTTCCATTAACATGACTCTGAATATCAAATGGGAAAGCTCGGTGAGGTTTTCTGGCAGTTGTGGACTGGTCTAAAGGGCATTTGCACCCTGAGCCAGCACTAATGTTGGGCTGATAGTCCTGGGGTAAGATACCTCACCATTAAGACATCGACCACAGAAGGATCTGCGCTCAGTGATAGCTGCTGAACATTATGTAGCTTATCGCTCTTTCTCAGACCTGCAATCACAGCACCTGGTTGAGAGAAATTTTCCACCAACAACTCCCTTTGCAGCTATGGGATGTCATGCATGTGGCTAAAATCAGAGCTGAAAGAAAGCTGATGCTGGTATATATGAAGGAGTGTCACAATGATAATATTCTATAGGAATATCCTTCTCTTATAATGCCCACCACTCATACTCAACACGTTCTTTAGCCCACAGAAATCAGAACTATAAGAAAGCCAGTTGGTGGTGATGTTTGCCCGCAGTCCTCCCCTTTGTCATAATGCCTATACAGACTACTATCCAACAATAGTTCTATGTATAACAAAAAAAAGCAATTGTTACAGAGACTAGCGTGGTTCTTGCACATCAGCTCTACTTACCGGAGGTCGCTTCCATTCAAATTTAACTGGAAAAGTCTGGCTGTAAAACAAAGAGCTTTCGTCAGCTGGGAATTCCCGATCTTGAAAAAGGACCTTCCTGTCCAAACATTTATTCCGTAATTCCTCAAAAGTCTTATCTCTTCCTTTTATAATGGGCAAATTTCTGCTGATGATGGCAGAAAAGGTGCCCGTTCCGCCACCTGGGCCTGCATCATTAGCAGCACTGGTAGTGGCTGAGCCAGATTCAGTCGGCTGTGCTACCTTGGCAAGTACTTCAGACGGCATGAAGAGCGTGTGTGTGCAGAAATAAGACTGCAGGAATATAAATACAACAATTTCTCAACAAAAAAAAACAGGAAGTTTAGTGATGCAATTTCTCTCTAGGTGGCTGCATTCTTATTTTAGAAGCCAGTAAATGTAGAGGGAACCATTGCTCTTCCTTATCTTCGTAGGGGAATGCACAGGCCGTGTTCAGTCACTTGTACACACAGGATCTTTCAGCAGGTTGTTGCATGAAGGGTGGGAAGTCTGCGCCTTCTGTGCCCTGTAGCACTGAATAAGTTTCTGCCAGGATGCTAAAAATAAACTAACCAAAGGACTCTTCCAGGCAAGCAGATTCCTTCCATCATAATGTGACCCCAGGGAACAGACATATCCGATCACAATTTCATTTATTTGCCAGGAACCCACCTCTAATTTAGCCTCTATAAAGAGATAATGCTTCTCAATTTGTGTCTTTTTATGACAGGAAAGTTAATTCCTTACCCTTACTGATCACACATCATTTCTGTAGTGCATGGGAAGAAACACAGGAAATAAGAAACATACACATGAAAGAACATATAAAAAATGTATTCTGCTTGAAAAGGCTGCAGTTATTTATTTATCAGGGTTACCTAATATAATATTAGGGATGAGCTTGATGTTCAGGTCGAATATAAGTACTACTTGAACATTGGGTGTTTGCCCGTTCGCCGAAGAGTGATCATTATGGGGCGTTCGTGGCAAATTCGAGCACCGCGGAATGCCACATAACGCACTGCAAGATCGCAGTGCATTGCTGTATGATGATTCACAGCGCCCTCTGCTAAGAGAGCCATAATAGTGAGGCCCGAAGCGAAAGGAAAAAAAGAGAAAATAGTGTAGGGCTGGGCATAACAGTGTGTATAGGGGAGACAACAATGGGTTAAAAGCAAGGATGTTTGCAAGGAAGGGGATGGTATGGATTGATAAATGATCAGAGTGGGAGGGGCATTGTTTATTTAAGGGGGAGGTGGGACTTTCGGATTTTTTACTGGGACCCTCCCCCAGAGATTCGCGCCACGTCAGGAGCCCCCCACAGGACCCGTCAGGTCCCCTGGCAAAGCACCCATCGACTTCCACTGGTGGGGGTCCTGGTCAGAATCTACGCCATTGGCGGAGCTTGGTGGGTGGGGCTATGGGCCGCCATCACGCTTCTTCCCCTGCCCAATCGTGGCACAGGTCAGGAGCCTCCTCCCCCTCAGTGGTGCCTGCGTTGGGGGGGGAGTCTCGGCAAGAGAGACGTGCAGCCACGGCCACCAGGCCATTACCAGATGTGGCCAGAAACTCCACTGTGAGAGACAGGGGCCAGTGGCTGCTAGAGCCATTCCACAGTCATCTGTAGGCCACGGCACTCCGCTTGACAATTCTGGGACAGAGGCGCAGCTGCAAGACTTGCTGGGGGGGTCTGCGGGATTTGGTGCAGCGATTTGCAGATGGAAAAGGAGGCCAGCCCCCGCAGGTGTCACCGTGGGTCCAATCAGTTGGCAGGGCTAGTGCAGATGGCGGGGGGATGGGGTCAAACGGGGGGATTCCAAGAAGGAGGATAAGAAGAAGCGGAGGTACAGATTAATTCCATTATAATGGCATTTGCTATTATATTGAGCATTATAAGGGACAAGAGCCCGGAACATTGTTCGGCTCTGTTTTGTTACATGGACGCCATCAGAGAGGCTCACTGGGTCTATGGGGCATCGGCCAGGTTAAGGTACGATGAGCAGTTCCGACAGCGCAGGGCCGTCCGTTCGTCCATCTCTTCTCTGGGATTACAAAGATGTTAGCCCCTGGATGCGCCTGATGTCCTCAGCTCGGCCCCAAGATAACTGACTGGAAAGAAATGGGGTCTCTGCTGGCAGTACAACAAGGGATCATGCAAGTTTGGAGGGTCCTGCTGTTTTAAGCAAGAGTGCTCCGGATGTAGAGGTTCCTCACATGTTCCGCTGCTTAAAAAAGGTAAGGGAGGCCTTGCTGCTGAGTTTGCTAACAAGAGGGATGACACTGGTGAGGGGTAAAAAGTATGAAACCTTTTCTAAATAGGTACCCACACTGGGAAGCTCTTGGCCACAGGATTCTTGGAGGGTTTTATGATCCCATGTTCTCTGACTGCTGTCCCACCTATGGCACAGAATTTGCAGTCTGTATTGCAGCATCCTGCGGTGGTTTCGGAGAGGCTGGCTAAGGAAGTGGCACTGGGTCGCATGGGTGGGCAGTTCTCGGTTAAGTCTTTTCAGAATTTAGTTATTTCGCCTCTGGGGGTGGTGCCTAAGAAGGAACTGCACAAGTTTCACCTTATTTACCACCTGTCTTTCCCCAAGGGAGGTTTGGTCAAGGATCCCAAAGCTTATACGGTGTCATATACTTCCTTTGACGCAGCTATTGGGTGTGTTTGTCGATATGGACAGGGGGCGCTGATGGCAAAATTCTGACACTGAATCCGCTTTCCGCTTGCTTCCAGTACATCCGGACAGTTTTTGGCTGCTGGGGTGCTGCTGGCAAGAGGAATTTTATGTGGATCAAAGCCTGCCCATGGGCTACTCCATTTCCTGCGCCAAGTTTGAGACGTTCAGCTCTTTTGTGAAATGGGTGGTTAGAGACGTGTCTGGTTTGGATTCCATCATCCATTATTTGGATGATTTCCTCTGCGTGGGGCCACCTTCCTCTAATGTGTGTGCAGCTCTCCCGTCCATGTTGCAGCACATTGTGGGTAGATTCCGTTGGCTGCATATAAGACGGAACGCCTGACTATGGTGATTAGTTCCTTGGGCATAGTTCTTGACTCCGGCGCCATGGAGTGCCGCCTGCCAGAGGATAAATTGATGGTACTCAAGATGGAGATTCTGGGAATTTTGGGACAGCGTTCAGCTTCGGAAGCTACAATCATTGCTGGGTAAGTTTAATTTTGCATGTTGCATTTTTCCTATGGTAGGATTTTTTGCAGCTACAGCAGGGGTTAAAGCCTCGACCCATTTTATCTGTTTCAATAAGGAACATCGAGACATCAAGGAACATCGAGAGGACTTGAACGTGTGGCACACATTTTTGGAATCTTATAACGGTCGATTGGTCTGGATGTCTGACCCGGTGAGTAACTTGGAGCTGTTTATGGACACGGTCGGGTCTACTTGGTATGGGGCCTTCTATCAGGGTCATTGGAGCACGGAACCTTGGCCACGCTCCTGGGTGGACGTGGGTTTTCTTCATAATCTGGTGCTCCTGGAACTTTTTACGGTGGTGCTGGCTATGTACATATGGGGTGAGTCTTGTCAGGAATTTTTAAGATACGGCTGAACTGTGACAACATGGGAGTGGTACAAGTCATCAACCGCATCTCAACAATGTCACAACCAGTAATACGGCTGCTGCACCACATGGTGCTACGTTGCTTGCAGTTGAACATTTTTCTACGTGCTGTTCACCTTCTGGGCTTTGAAAATACTTTGGCTGACTCTTTATCTCGGTTTCAGTGGGACAGGTTAAGAGAGCTGGCTCCAGTGGCAGAGAAGGAAGGGTTTCCTTGTCCCGGATGGTTAAGGGAGATTGCCTTGGAGTCACTACTTGGAAACGGTCAGTGAGTGAGTCCACGTGGATGGCCTACGTCAAGGTATGGCAGAAATGGTTATGGATGGTTAAGCAAGCCAGGGTGGAGCAGGACAGTCTGAAGGGGAGGCTACTGGTTCTTTATTTTGTTTCCAGGAACATGGAGTGAGGTGGGTCAGTGTCTGCCATCGAGCAAAAACTGGCTGGCTTGGCCTTTTTCTTTAAACTACAGGGCATGATGGATTTGACAAAGGACTTTTGGGTTCAGCATGCAGTTAAGGGGTATCGGAAGCTACACAAGCGCAAGGATACTGGGCAGCCCATATCCTTTGCGAATCTGCAGGCCATTTTTGGTCAACTGGGGTCTTTGTGTGCATCGAGTTACGAGGTCTCCCTCTTTTTTCAGGCAGCGTTTTCTTTATCCTTTTTTGGTGCATTTTGGATTTAGGAATTGGTCAGACCGTCTAAGAGGAGGTGGGTTCATGGCACAGGACGTGATTTGTAGTGACGACAGGGTTCTGTTATTGCTGCGCAGGTCAAAGATGGACCAGGGGGGTAAGGGGGTGCAGTTGTTTCCACTTCTGGGTTCCGCGGTTTGCCCAGTGGGGGCAGTAAGGGAAGGGCCGTCCTTGTTACATCGGGATGGGTCTCCTTTATCTAAATTTCAGTTTGTGTCAGTTTTCATGAAAAGTCTTAGCCCTTGTACACACGGTCGGACATTCCGACAACTTTATCCGTCGGATTTTGTCAGACGGATTTTATCCGAAACTTGTGTTGCATACACACGGTCGGACAAAGTTGTCAGAAAATCCGATCGTACGTAACGTGACAACGTTATTTCGTTACAATGGGACTACGTTCAGGCTAGTAGCCAATAGCTTTGGTCTAGGAATTTGATCTGAGCATGCGTGGCACTTGGCCGATTGGAATTCTCTACACACAATCGGACAAAGTCCGATCGGATCATGTTGTCGAAAAGATTTATAGCCCAGCTCTAAAACTTTGTCCGTCGGATATTCAGACGGAAACAGTCCGATGGAGCCCACACACAGTCGGATTATTCGACAACACGGTCCGATCGGACATTTTCCATCGGAATGTCCGACTGTGTGTACAAGGGCTTAGGGCAGTACGCCTTGCACTACTTCCGCATCGGGGCAGCCATGGAGCCCGCCCAGTGCGGGTTTGACAAGGCGGCCATAAAAAATGGATTGGTAGATGGGAATCCAAGAGATTCCATACTTAAAACCGCTTGCAGTTGTTGGTGGATTAGCTGTTGAAGGAGGATAATAGTGGGGTGTATGTCATTATGTGTTTTTCTTTTTCATGTGTGGTGATTGTTTAGTGTTCTGTATTGGTACTATCCCGTGATGTTTATTCGTTGTTTTCTTTGAGATGAAGTACACCTACGTCTCGTCTGGATTATGGGCAATGGTGGGCACAGTGAGGCTGCAATGGTGGGTACAGTGAGGCTGCATTCATGGGCACAGTGAGGCTGCAACGGTGTGGACATTGAGGCTGCATTCACGGCACAATGAGGCTGTAATGGTGGGCAGAGTGAGGCTGCATTCACGGGCACAATGAGGCTGCAATGGTGGGCACAGTGAAGCTGCATTCATGGGCACAGTGAGGCTGAAATGGTGGGCACAGTGAGGCTGCATTTGATGGGCACAGTGAGGCTGCATTCACGGGCACAGAAAAGCTGCATTTGATGGGCTATCGTGCATGATTGTGTAGACAGGGCCCCAGTGTACTGTATTGCCTGGGGTCCTATAATGCTCTTAAGTTGGCACTGATACTTGGAATAATATGGAGTAAGGTCGTGCCAGAGGTGCATCGTTTTGCACATCTTGATTGGCTGCTTGACATTTTGGTACTTCATGTTGGTGGAAATGATTTGGGGGTTCAGTCTATTTGAGAGCTAATTATGGATGTCAAGTCTGATTTCTTGAGGCTCCGCAAGGCCTTTCCTGACATGCTGGTGTTGTGGTCCTACATTGTTGCTCGGAACACTTGGTGCCTGGCATGGTCAGTGGTGAGGCTCGATAAGGTTCGCATAAAGGTAAACAAGGTGGTGGGAAGATTTATTACTTGGAATGGGGGCATGGTCATCTGCCACATGGAGTTGGAATCCAATACCGGCCTCTACCTCCAAGGAGATGGGGTTCACCTGTCTGCAGTGGGGATTGATTTATGAGCTTTCTAATACACTTCAGGCAGTGTACACAGTATCTAATACAGTGTGTACAGTGTCTACTACACTTCTGGTGGTGTACACAGTATAAAATACGGTGCAGCCATTGTACAGTTTCTAATACAGTGCAGGCGGTGTACACAGTATCTAATACAGTGTGTACAGTTTCTACTACACTTCTGGTGGCATACATCAGGTCCCCCAGAGTGCCTCCTAACATTAATGCCCTCAGCATGTTCCCTTACATCAGTGCATCCCGAGTGCCCCCTTACATCAGTGCTCCCCAGTGTGCCCCCTTATATTAGAGCCCCCAGAGCTACACCTTACATGTACCTTCACCGTTGCTGGCTGGCAAGGGCTTTAAAAAAAATACACTTGTCCCCGGCTTTGAACTGCACAAGTGCAGTTCCGAAGCCAGCTAATTAGTGAACTGCTGGGTTTGACAACAACTTGTATGGCAGGGCATGTGAATATAAGATACGCCTGATGAGTACTGTGATATTACCATGCAGACCCACCCCACCGCCTGATCCGAGATCAAGCCCAGAAGTTTTCTATTTGGCTGGGTACTGAACTGCAAATGCGCAGTTCAGAGTAAACAACAAGTGGATTTTTATGGGCATTTTTCTCCTGTCTAAAAGTGCCTGTTTATTACAAACTGCCCAAAAAATTTATGAACGGATGCCTGTACTGATTCTGTCTAACTGTTACCGTAATTGACTTAAGAAATAGAGTAATAGTTTCCCACTGGTTGATTCATCATTGCACACGGTTATCTGTAACAATATACAATATAACAATATATAATATATTTGCAGTCAACCAGTTTGGTGTCAGTTTCTGGTGCCTTTGCAGTCAAGCCTGGGGATACTTATATCTATGTGTGCACAGATGTCTGCAGCTATCTTCTATCCAGCAAGGTGTGTCAGGGAGTAAAGAGCTGTTCTCATAGTCGTGGGACAAGATCAAAGGACCCGATACATTAAGCTGCTCCTTAAAGTGGTTGTAAACCCTTTACAACCATTTTATGCTACAGGTAAGCCTATAATAAGGCTTACCTGTAGCTCCCCTTGATATCTCGTAAGCCGGCATGGACCCTGTCCCCTACATGTGCCGATGACAACGGCACATATGTGCTGTTGCTTCAGTCAGTGTGCCGTTACCGGGGGCTCCCACGTGCATGCGCGGGAGTGACATCATCGTGACTCCAACCAATCACAGCATCAGAGCCGCAATACCCAGAAGTAGCCCCCGGGAGGGGGAGATGAGGAGGGCTGCGGGGGCTTAATTCCCGGGTAAGTAATTCATAATGAGCTAGTGTGCTATGCCTATGCCTTGCAGGGTTTTTAGTTTTTTTTACCAGGATTTACAATCACTTTAAGCGCTACATACACTTTTCCTATGCATTGCAGTAGTGGGTTACAACACTTAGAAGTGGGTCGAACGCCCCCTGGTTCGGTTCGAACCAGAACACCTTGAACAGGCAAAAAGTTCTAGACAACTGTGAACCCTATTAAAGTCTATGGGACACGAACATGAAAAATCTAAATTGCTAATTTTAAAGACTTATATGCAAGTTATTGACATTAAAAGTGTATGGGGACCCGGGTACTGCCCTAGGGGACATGTATCAATGCAAGAATTTTTTAAAAAAAAATCGTTTTTTCAGGAGCAGTGATTTTAATGCTGCTTAATGTGAAACAATTAAAATGAAATATTGTTTTAAATATCATGCCTGGGGGGTTCCCTTAGTCTGCCTGCAAAGTGGCGCATATGTGTAAAACATGCTGCAGCAATACTGACATTTCTAAAGGAAAAAATGTCATTTTAACTTGTTCACGTCTGTAAATGTATTGCTGGTTCCGGGCAATATAGATGAAAAATCAATGAAAAAAACAGCATGGGGTCCCCCCCAGTTCATACCAATCCCTTAGGGTCTGGTATGGATTTTAGGGGAACTCCCCCCCCAAAATCCATACCAGATCCTTATCCGAGTATGCAGCCTGGAGGTCAGGATGGGGGGGAAACGAGCACTCACCCTTCTGAACCATACCAGGCCACATGTCCTCAACATGGGCATCACATGATATCAGAAGGGTCACTCGGTTGCCCCACCTTTGCCTATATAACAGCTGTCAAACAGGAGGCCTCCCGTCGAGGCGCAAGCTTTTTATATTTTTCCTAATTTTTCAGGTCTGTCGGGCAGCATGATTGAAGATAGATGTACATTTTTTAGTAGAGGAATTGCCAAAAACTCTCTATTGTGGTTTTTACTTTTTGACACTTTTTTGGTGAATAGGTAGGGGTACAATGTACCCGATATCCATTCACATAGGGGGCGCAGGAACTGGGGGCTCCCTTGTTAAAGGGGGCTTCCAAATTCTGATAAGCCCCCGCCGCAGACCCCAACAACCACTGTGTGTTGGAAAGAAGCACTTGTCCCCATCAACATGGGGACAAAGTGCTTTGGGGGGTAGAACGGGAAGATGCTTGTTTACATTAGCATCTCCCCGTTCTTCCTCTCTGGGAGGTGATCGCAGGTATGCCTGTGGACATCGAGTCCGCGGGACCCGCTGTCGGACTCACAGAGCGCGCCCGCTAGACAAGCCTCATGAGATCACGTACAACAATGTGATTTTGCGCAGCGGAGCCAGCCTGCAGCAGTAAAACTGCGGCGGCTGGTCCGCAAGCAGTTAAACAAAAATAAACAGTCCTTCCAGGATTCCCAAGCAGGGGTTTCAACTTTACCCAGCAACAATGTTAGCCAAAATAAACCAAGCCTCCTGACTCTCTGGTCAGCACTACTGCTCAGGCTTTGGGCCTTGGTCCTCTTGACAATGTAACAGTATCCCTGTTCTGTACACATTCTGTATCTCTGCTGGCACTCTCTCTTAAACAGATTCCTTGATGCTCCAGCCCACAGGCTTGGGCCCTCTGGCTTTTCCCTTGCACATCTGGACTCATCGGGCGGGTGGAGCTCAGAACACTGGTCCTGACTCTTACAAAAAGCCCTGAACCCACCTGCACAATCAGTGTCCCAGCTAATCCTAAATCCTGGTCCCAGGACTAGAGATTTCATCCCACCCAGATCACTACGAAATCTCCGGGATCCAGGTCCCAAATCGAATTCTACCAACTACGGAGGAAACCTCAGAAAACAGTTTCCTCCAAATAAATTAATCATTCTGGAGCCTCTCAACCTGCCTTGTTAAGAATCCTGGGTGACAAAAGAGCATTGTAACACCTATAACAAATCGCTGTACTATAACACTATACAAATAGGATAAAACGTTTACGTGAAATGTTTACATTATTATGTTCAGCCCTGTAAATTTCTCTATCACAATATGACTATCAATATTGCAGGAAATGTTATAAATATAAAACTATGCACACAATTCATTCAATCGTAAGGATATTTTTTTCTGAGAAAATGATAAAAAAAAAATATGGCGGTGGACATGGGGTTATTAGAATATGCTTGCAAACTGTGTATGCTTGTGCAGGACTGGGCTGAGAGGAAATTGTCCACGGTCCAGTACAGATAATAGATGTTGGACTGGTGGCACTGAGTGCAGATACTTCCCAATTTAGACATTGATAAGAGTGGTACCCGCAGTCATTGACAGCTAATGGGCTTTATATTACTATCTGCTCCTTGTTCTTATTTGTAATAACTTTATCTAAATGAAGGAAGTCTTCCAGCATTGACTGTTTTTGGCTCTGAAATATTATGTGACCAAATAGAAAGGGCTTCAAAGGAAGTCAATGTTGAAAGAGTAAAAAAAAACGTGAAATGTATTGTCTTATATGTTTTAAAGAAAGCTGAATGATAGGAAATATTTATGATTAAGGCATTGTATTTCCATATCATTTTTACAGAGCAGCAGTTATTTTGTCCAGTTCATAAATGTACTAAAGTGGTGCGTGAAGCGTGTGGGTGTGCACACTTTTGGAGAAAAAAAAGAGGACGGTCAATAAAGTGGTTTTGTATCACAGTGTATGTGCCATTTCCCCCATTTTGACTAGACCTGGGGTACACTGAAGAAATCATGGCAGTAAAATAAGCCCCATTGGAGCCTCCAATGGTAACGGCCTGCATTTGGACAACTGACGGCAATATTAAACCCAGCATTGCTGTTGCTGAGTGCAATAATAGCTCCACCTTTGGTGCCAATGGCCACAATAATATCCCAGCATTGGTTCTGGTAGACACGATAAAGGCCCCCAGCATTGTTATTGATGAACACAATATTAGTCTTCAACACCAGTTTCAGTGGTCTCGATAATACCCCCAGGACTACTGTTAATGGACACAATCATAGCCCCCAGCATTGGTGTTAGTGGCAACAATCATTGCTTCCAGCATTGGTGTTAGTGACAACAATAATAGCTTCCCCACATTAGTTTTAGTGGTTACGATAATAATCCCTAGCATTCGTACCAGTGGCCTTAATAATACCCTCAAGCATTTGTGCCAATGGCCTCAATAATAATCCTCTTCATTGGTGTCACTGGCAGTATTATTACCTCAATCCCATTTACAGATGGTCAGTGGCAGCGCTGTTAGCCCCCCACCCCTTTGTATTGCTAGGCAATTGGAGTGCTCCTAAATCCTATCACCACCTTGAATTGCTGGTCAGTGGTAGTGTCCTCAACCCTTCCCCTTGCATTGCATTGATAGTCGGTGGCAGTGCTGTTATAAATCCCCCAACCCCCCCCCCCCCTCCCCAAGCATTGGTGGTGGTGTTTACTTTATCACATTCTTTCTCTCCACCATACAGTCCAGACTATGCTGTCAGGTAAAGCGATCTTCAGGTGATATATATCTGTTTTTTTAAATGGCAATATGCTGTCACTGTGCAAAAGCTTTTTCCATAAGTACAGTATATGCATCCTCTACATATGCATATGAAAAAACTGTGCCCACCCGAAAAACACAATATCAATGCAGCACTTTGGGGGGAAATTACCAAAACTGAAGCAGACAAATCTGGAGCAGCTGTGCATAATAACCAGCGTCTTAAAATGTGTTCACTTAAGCGTTGAAATGAAAGCTAGAATCTGATTGGTTGCCATGCACAGCAGCTCCAGATTCTGTCTGTTCTAGTAAATTCTCATGATTGTGTCAGAGCACTCCCTTTCTGGGTCTGCTGAAATTAAACAATCACTTTCATTCTGACTCTAGAGCAGCCACATATCAATCCACTGCCCCAGCAGGGCCAGAGCTATACTCTAATTGTTGGGAGCTGGTCAGCCATGGTATTAAACCATAGACTAGTCAGAATGAAGATAAGTCTCATCTCTGCATTGCATGGTCAAAAGTCAAGTCTGCATGTGTTATGTGAATGATCTGTTGAGGGTGCTGTGGAGGTGCTAGCAAAATTTTGTGAGGCTATGTCACACTCACTCCTGGTGCCACCTCTGCTTGTGATGGTGTAGTTCCATATCCATATCCCCATTGTGGGATAGATAGGGTTAGTGATTAGCCTGGGTTGAGGTTGGTTATTAGCCTAGGTTATGATTATGGTTAGTTACTGTATAGTGATTAGCTACGGTCATTGATTATCTAGTGATTATTGACAGAAAGTTATGGTTAGGTTTTTTTTTTTCTTTTATTGTATTAACTCATATAGCATCAATAAATTCCACAGTACTTTACAGCCCACATTCAATCATTTACTTACAATGGTTTCTAAATCATTTTAACATTTTTCTGTGTTTTAGTATTAGGGGGTTTTTTACTTCTTTTAAAGACCAATAAAGTCATTTTATTGTTATGCAGTCAAGTTGCATAATAAGTCAAGAACAATGTATTTTATTTTATTGAAAAAAACATGCATTGGCCTTGAATATAGAGAAGCATGCAACACACTCCATGTGACAGTGACGGTACTCGGTGATTGGGATAGCACTGTCAAATGAGGGGTGGGGATACCATCCTTAGACCATGTGTAAGCTCTGACTAGAACAACTCTGAGCTTACACATTGTTTCTTTGTTTTCTTTGGAGAGTGAGAACAGTGGAGACGAGAAAAAAATTGAGTAGAGTGAAGTCTACATCTTTGCTTGAAGTGGCAGCTTAAGAAATTCAGTTTAGACAAGATCTCCAGTTCCAGTGGAAACATATTAGCCAGTTAATTATCTGCAACTGTCTATTACAGAGGTGCCGCTGAAAGAAACTGTATTTCAGTCAAAACTTTACACAAAATGGTGTTTATCTTATTGCTAGGCACCATCCTTCATCTTACTGTGGTCCAGTACAGCACTATCGTGGGATGGTGCTCTCTGCATTCTCAGCACACTCAGGCCGCATACACACGGGCGGACTGTTCGCCCAACCTTGTCCGCTGAACAGTGTTTGGGCGGACAGTCCGCTCGTGTGTGGGCTTTCAGCGGACAGTTTCAGCGGACAGTTTGACGGACAAAGTCTTTCGGAAATTCCGAAAAACTGTCCGCTGAAACTGTGTTTGAGCGAACAGTCCGCCCGTGTGTAGGCTACTTTCGAAATGAGCAAACTGTTCCCGCTCGGAGGGAAGTCTGCTCATTTCGAGCGCGTGTGCAGGTAGGCGGGGCCCGCGACGGAGACGTCGCGGGCTCCGCCGCCTGGAATGGGCTTAAAGGGGAACCCCAACGCCGAAAAAAATCGGCGTGGGGGTTCCCCCAAAGTCCACAACAGACCCTTGTCCGAGCACGCTACCCGGCCGGCCAGGAAAGGGGGGCGAGCGAGCGCGCCCCCCCTCCTGAGCCGTACCAGGCCGCGTGCCCTCAACATGGGGGGTGCCTTGGGGAAGGGGGGGCCGCGCGGCCCCCCCACCCCAAAGCACCTTGTCCCCATGTTGATGAGGACAAGGGCCTCTTCCCGACATCCCTGGCCGTTGGTTGTCGGGGTCTGCGGGCGGGGGGCTTATCGGAATCCGGGAGCCCCCTTTAAGAAGGGGGCCCCCGGATACCGGCCCCCCACCCTATGTGAATGAGTATGGGGTACAATGTACCCCTACCCATTCACCTGTGAAATAAAGTACAAAAAAAAACACAACACAGAGAAAAAATATTTTATTGCACAGCTCCGGGGGTCTTCCGTCTTCGGGGGTCTTCTCGCCGGACTCCTCCGCTATCTTCGTGTAGCTCTTTTACTAGCGGAGGAGCCCGGCTTTCTTCCTCCCCGCCGCCGGCCTCTTCTCCCGACTTCGGGGGTCTTGTCCCCCTCTTCGGTTCTTCTGCCGGGCCACCGCGCCTTCTTGTAGCTCTTTTACAGGCGGTGGCCCGGTCTTCTGTCGCCGCTGTCGCTGTCGCCGCCTTCCGTTCTTCTTCTTCTTCTTGTTCTTCTTCTTCTTCTTCTTCCCCAGGAGATGTTGACACGTCGCTCTCTCCGGCCGGAATGCCAGAGCCGCCCTGCGCTGCCACTTATATAGTGCCAATGGGGCGGTGTCACATGGTATATGTCACATGGGTTGGTCACATGGGTTGATGTCACATGGGGACTATGACATCGTAAGGGGGCGGGGTCACCATGTGACCAACCCATGTGACATATACCATGTGACACTGCCCCATTGGCACTATATAAGTGGCAGCGCAGGGCGGCTCTGGCATTCCGGCCGGAGAGAGCGACGTGTCAACATCTCCTGGGGAAGAAGAAGAAGAAGAACAAGAAGAAGAAGAAGAAGAACGGAAGGCGGCGACGGCGACAGCGGCGACAGAAGACCGGGCCACCGCCTGTAAAAGAGCTACAAGAAGGCGCGGTGGCCCGGCAGAAGAACCGAAGGCGGCGACAGAAGAACGGAAGGCAGCGGCGACAGAAGACCGGGCCACCGCCTGCAAAAGAGCTACAAGAAGGCGCGGTGGCCTGGCAGAAGAACCGAAGGCGGCAACAGAAGAACGGAAGGCAGCGGCGACAGAAGACCGGGCCACCGCCTGCAAAAGAGCTACAAGAAGGCGCGGTGGCCCGGCAGAAGAACCGAAGAGGGGGACAAGACCCCCGAAGTCGGGAGAAGAGGCCGGCGGCGGGGAGGAAGAAAGCCGGGCTCCTCCGCTAGTAAAAGAGCTACACGAAGATAGCGGAGGAGTCCGGCGAGAAGACCCCCGAAGACGGAAGACCCCCGGAGCTGTGCAATAAAATATTTTTTCTCTGTGTTGTGTTTTTTTTGTACTTTATTTCACAGGTGAATGGGTAGGGGTACATTGTACCCCATACTCATTCACATAGGGTGGGGGGCCGGTATCCGGGGGCCCCCTTCTTAAAGGGGGCTCCTGGATTCCGATAAGCCCCCCGCCCGCAGACCCCGACAACCAACGGCCAGGGTTGTCGGGAAGAGGCCCTTGTCCTCATCAACATGGGGACAAGGTGCTTTGGGGTGGGGGGGCCGCGCGGCCCCCCCTTCCCCAAGGCACCCCCCATGTTGAGGGCACGCGGCCTGGTACGGCTCAGGAGGGGGGGTGCGCTCGCTCGCCCCCCCTTTCCTGGCCGGCCGGGTAGCGTGCTCGGACAAGGGTCTGTTGTGGACTTTGGGGGAACCCCCACGCCGATTTTTTTCGGCGTTGGGGTTCCCCTTTAAGTCCATTCCAGGCGGCGGTGCCCGCGACGTCTCCTTCGCGGGCCCCGCCTACCTGTACACGCGCTCGAAATGGGCGGACTTGCCTCCGCCTTACGTGGGCGAGTCCGTTCATTTCAAAAGTTGAGCGAACTGTTTGGCAAACAGTTCGCTGAAACAGTCCGCTCAAAAAGTGCCGTGTGTGGCCATGTCCGTCCATGCTAATTTTGAGCGGACTGTTTGCCGAAACTGTTTGACAAACAAAGTTGGGCGAACAGTCCGCCCGTGTGTACGCGGCCTCAGTGTTACATCAATGCAGAGAGTATCGCACATGCACTAGTGATGTCATCAGCTAAAAGCAATGACCATATCTACCAAACATCATCAAACAACCCTTTAACATCAATACACAGAAGTCCAGTATTCCATCAGAAGTTTGGGCATTCTGACAAAATTGTAGGTATGTCTTTTTTAGGTTTGGATATCTTCCATTGATGTATTGGATTTTCTTTATTTATATGTATTCCAAACAGATGGCTCTCTAGAATATATCCCTCTCTATGGTATCATCATATGATCCTTGCTTTTATCCAGCCACATGTGGATTATCCATATTAGTTCAATTGAAGTGTACATGTCAGCTTTTGAGGTTGAAAGACTTGTGGTCTCTATGATATCCTGTGTGGTGCTAAATTGTAATTATATTGATTAGTGTTTTTGTGTGTTTTTTGATTTTTCTTTATTTATTTCAGAGATTATGTGCTTATGCAAGATAAATGAATTCTCCTGAAGAAGCCTTATGATATATGGCGAAACATGTTGATATGTATCCGCAATGCAATTGTTCATATCCATTCTATATCATTTCTGTACTAAATTCAACTATGTATTTATATGTTTTTTCTATATTGTATTAAAAATTTATATTTTTATATAATATGGTGTCATTGCGCTTAAAAAGTCCCCTTATAAATCTTCTATTATTCTACCAAACATCATATATTTAGGTAATTTCTAAGGCACCTACAGGTAAGACTTTTCATAAACTTATCTGTAGGGCAAACTTAAAATTGTTACTTAAATACCATTTTAATACACTTTATAGGCTGACTTTTGATTAATGGAAAAGTACAATCAGGTTTGATCAATCTTATTTTCAATTTTTAGAATTTTACAAACTCATGTAACGTACCTCACAAAAGTGAGTACACCCCCCACATTTTTGCAAATATTTTATTATATCTTTTCATGTGATAACACTGAAGAAATTACACTTTGCTACAATGTAAAACAGTGAGTGTACAGCTTGTATAACAATGTCAATTTGCTGTCCCCTCAAAATAACTCAACATGCAGCCATTAATGTCTAAACCGCTGGCAACACAAGTGAGTACACACCTAAATGAAAATGTCCAAATTGGGCACAATTAGCCATTTCCCATCCCCGATGCCATGTGACTGATTAGTGTTACAAAGTCTCAGTTGTGAATGGGGAGCAGGTGTGTTAAATTTTGGTGTTATCGCTCTTACTTTCTCATACTGGTCAATGGAAGTTCAACATTACACCTCATGGCAAATAACTCCCTAAAGCAGTGGTCATCAACCATGTCCTCAGGGCCCACTAACAAGCCAGGATTTATGTATTACCTTAGGGAGATGCAGACTAGAATACTGAAATCACTGAGCAACAAATGATATCACCTGTGATGTATTTTAGTTATCTTGCAAACCTGGCCAGTTAGTGGGCCCTGAGGACAGGGTTGAAGATCACTGCTCTAAAGGATCTGAAAAAAAAGAATTGTTGCTCTACATAAAGATGGCCTAGGCTATAAGAAGATTGCCAAGACCCTGAAACTGAGCTGCAGCATGGTGGCAAAGACCATACAGCGGTTTAACAGGACAGGTTCCACTCAGAACAGGCCTCGCCATGGTCGACCAATAAAGTTGAGTGCACATGCTCAGCGTCATATCCAGAGGTTGTCTTTGGGGAGAAGACATATGAGTACTGCCAGCATTGCTGCATAGGTTAAAGGGGTGGGGTGGTCAGCTTGTCAGTGTTCAGATCATACACGGCACACTGCATCAACTTGGTCTGCATGGCTGTCATCCCAGAAGGAAGCTTCTTCTAAAGATGATGCACAAAAACCGTTTGCTGAAGCCAAGCAGACTAAGGACATGGATTACTGGAACCATGTCCTGTGGCCTGATGATACCAAGATATACATATATATATATATATATATATATATATATATATATATATATATATATATATCAATCATTTTTTTTCATTATTTCTTTGCTGTCTTTATTTTACAAAAAAAACAAAAAACATTTCGTACAATATGCTTCCATTTCACTTCCATTTACATAATTTGATGGTGTTATTGATGATAGATTAGCATCACTTAACAGTGTCATTGAAGATAGAGTTACATCGCTTATCAGATTGCTGCATTCATCAATGTTTTCACCAATAATATTTAGAAAAATGTTGGGTGAAACAAGGCTGCACACATTGTAATCTCCAGATCATACTGGGTGTTCTAATAAAATACCAATTCTACACTTGTTGCCCAGTCCTACAGATCAAGTTGGTTCTCATCTCTGCTAGCAGTGAGGAAAGATTTTTTATTGCAATCAGTCAGGGCCGTCTTTAAGGCAGGGCAAAAGGGGCAGCTGGGCCCTGTCATTGTTGGGGGGCCCAAAGCAGCTGCCTCATACTTGCCAACTATTTCAGTTTAAATTCCCTTGTCCCTTGAAGTTTTAGTCCTGTGCTGTGTCCTGATATCTCAGTGTGAATTGCTGCTACTAATGCTGCCCAGCTCTGCCCTATTGTTGTGTACATATCACGTAGCTGTAGACCCTGTGTTTACATGTAAATAACCGGCATTCATAGGTAAATAGCTGCATCCGGTGGCATAGATATGTAAATAAAGGCGGCATTCATATGTATATCATGCCCCTTGCAGTGAGGAGATGATGTGCTGTAACCTCTAGCAACCAATCAGTGAGCAGTATTACTGTACAGTAATCTCTAGCAACCAATCAACAAACACAAATCATGTCCTGTAACATCTAGCAACTATTCAGTGAGCTGTAATGTGTGCCATAACCTCCAGCAACCAGTCAGTAAGCGGTAATGATACACTGTAACCTCTGGCAACCAATCGCTGCCTTATCTGATACAGTAAACTGATTTTAAGTCTAGCTGCTATTTAATGTCTCAGAGCAGGTGGATAGTGAAATTTTATGGGGGAGCGGGCCCAAGAAAATGTTTGCCCAGGGTCAAATCAATATTAAAGAGGAAGTAAACCCTGATGGGTTTACTTCCTCTTTCATTCCCTGCAAAGGTAAAGCATAATGGACTACTATGCATCGCATGCGCCGTAGACAGCGGTGGCTGTCTTCAGGTAAATATCTCCTAAACTGTATAGGTTTAGGAGATATTTCTTGGACCTACAGGTAAGCCTTAATCTAGGCTTACCTGTAGGTCAAAGTGGTTTGTAAGGGTTTACAACCACTTAAAAGACGGCCCTTCAATCAGTGATTCTGTTTTTTTTTTTTTCACTTTTTATAACAGTGACAAGAAATACAATAACTGTGATCGGTAAGTTCCATTCCAACAGTGAGTGCAAAGCCTCCCTAATAGGAAAACAAACAGCAATACAAGCTTTACAGACAGTCTAATTATCCCCCATTTATTATAAAAAGTGCTGGCTGGAGCTGGAGTTTAAATATTTTATCTATTATATTCTGACAATTAACAGAAAATCATCCTGATATTCGAAACAGAAAAAAAGAGCTATTCTCTCCCCCGCTCCTATTAAAAAATTAGCTAAATAGAATAGAAAACAAAAAAGTCAAAGCAACATTCTGAAAACCTGAAATATGTTGAAACATTTACTTAGCCAATGCAGAATTGATTGAATTAACACTAAATGACTATCTCAATTAATCCGGAATGTTATGCAGCATTGCAACATAATCTGTTTCCTCTACTAATCTGACATCTAGAGGTAATTGCTGTTATTGCACCATATTTCAAATTGTTAATAAATGTTTTCAATATCAGGGTACAACGGTTTGAAAATGCCCAAGGGGAGAACAGTATGTCTTTTTCAGCCATACCTTACCGTTTATTCCTAAAAAAACTGATGGAATAATAATTGGTTGTTCAACACCTCAAACAATTTTTCACATGCAATTTCTCACATGAGACTTAATGCTTTTTGCAATGCAAAGATTTATTGCTATACAGATAGCCACTAAAGAAAATATTCAAAGATGTATATATGAAAGAAAAGTCAAAATAAAAAAAACACAAAACATATATGTGATAAACGTGAAGTCTGACCACTGTCAACTTCACCAACCAACAAATAATTGGTCAAACTCTGGTGCAGCTGTGCACGGTAGTCAATCAGCTTCTAACTTCAGCTTGTTCAGTTAAGCTTTGACAAAAAACCTGGAAACTGATTGGTTTCAAAGCAGAACTGCACCAGATTTGCACTCTCCAGTTTTAGTTCATCGACCCCTCTCGGTCTCACCCTGAACAAAGATTTTCCAGCTCGCGGGACCACAATCTATGTTCCAACAGATTCAGAGCAATTGTCACTAGGTTTGGTTAACTAAGCAATTACTCTTCACTTTGCCACCAGATATTTTTACAGTAAAATATCAAAATATTAGTGCTTTTTGCAGATTTGCACTACAGTTCACTTAACATGGTTTCCTATGGAACACGTTCTGTAGTGCAAATCTGCAAAATGCAAAAATCACCAAAAATGCATAGGTGTGAACCGGGCCTAAAGTAGTGTTCTTCAAGAGACAAGGGTTCTTTAAGTTCTGCGTTAGGGCATTAGAGACAATATTAACAATTTGGAAATATTGTTTAATAAAAAATAAAAAGCAATTAAACAAAAAACTGTGCAAAGAAAAAATGTATAGAAAATGGTATTACCAAAGGAAAGGAGACAATAATACAATAGTAAATAAAAAAATAACATACTCATGGATGGGAAGAATAAATATAATGAAAATGGAGATAATCCCAAAAATGTATATTTTTCAAACAATACCTACCGGTATATTGCCACCAAGGAAATTAATGATGGAGTTAAGGAAAGCAATAGGATGCTTCATTTGGGCCCCCCCAAAAAAAAACTAGAATAAAAAGAAACTTTAATTAGAACCAGAGAAAATGGAGGATTAGCACTACTTGACTTTGTAAAATATTTACAAGTAGCATCATTAATTCGAATAATTGAGTGGCGCCATAATACGGAAAGTAAACAATGGGTTAGTTTAGAGTGAGGATATTATAGGGATACAACTTAGATTCTTGCCCTGGATAAAACCAGAGTTAAGATAAAAAAAAAAAAAAAAGAAATGCAGATTTTTGTAAGAGCTACATTAAAAATATGGGATGCCGTACAAAAAAAGGAAAACTTTCCACTAGATCGGACCTATGACCCCACTGTTCTTCAATCCAAGATTTACACCAGCTTTAGAAACCACAAAATATTTAAAATGAAATAAATTGGAGAACCTAAGGGTGGTACAGATCCTAGTGGATAGAAAAATGCCAAAGCTTCAAGATTTGGGAACCCGAATATAAAAATAAATGACTACAATACCATCAATTAAGTACATTTATTGAAGCGAATAAAACATTATTATTTTTTTTCAACTCAAAACTGATTTTATTGGTACAAAAATACAAATGACAATCACAGAATCAGCATAACATACATGTTCATGCAGCATACAAAGAAAGGTACTTTTCACTTGTCAATGTCATGTACCACTATTGGTATAGATATTCTCCTATATAAACAGCATACCAAGTTAAAGAAATAGTATGGTCCATTCGGGCCTCAGCCCCTTTGCAACCTGGCCTGCCCTTACCACGTCAGTTGTTATTTCTCTATAACTCTATATTCCCCGGTATATCTCTCCTTAGGCCGCGTACACACGCGCGGACTGTTCGCCCAACCTTGTCCGCTGAACAGTGTTTGGGCGGACAGTCCGCTCGTGTGTGGGGCTTCAGCGGACAGTTTCAGCGGACAGTTGGCCGAACAAGGTCTTACGGAAATTCCGAAAAACTGTCCGCTGAAACAAGGTTTCAGCGGACTGTTCGCTCGTGTGTAGGCTTGTTCGGCCAACTAAGTCTCGCGCATGCTCAGAAAGGATTTCCACGTCGGAAGGTTGCATTGCAGTGTATAGGACGTCGTATTTTTCGTCCCGTCGTACGTGCCGTTCACGTCATCGCGCACGGTTTCAGCAAACTGTTCGTCCGTCGTGTGTGGCCATGTCCGTCCATGCTAAGTTTGAGCGGACTGTTCGCTCAAACTGTTGGACGGACAAAGTTGGGCCAACAGTCCGCGCGTGTGTACGCGGCCTTACACTTCCTAAATAAACAGCCTATCCATAACCAGCTCCAGGGGGGACAACCCGGGGGCATCAAGCCAAGGACCCCATAGCCGTTCAAATCTTTCCGCCCGACCCCTGTGTTGATAAATGTACTTTTCCATGCTTAACATGTTCCCCATCTGAGATATCCATTCCTTCAACCTCGGGGGGTTGCCCGCTCTCCAGTGTTGAAGGATAAGTTTACGTGCCTGAAAGAGGGCTCTACCTATGGCCTCCTTAGAGAACGCCTCCAATGGGAGGTCGTCCATTATACCTAAGAGACAAACCTTTGGATCTTGTGGCACCTTTACCCTGAAGGCCCCATTGAGAGTATCAATGACTCCCGACCAATATATATGCAATTTGGGGCAACGCCATAGTAAATGAATGAGATCTCCCTGGTCCCTGGCGCACCTGGTGCATTGATCCTCCTCCCCAATCCCCATCTTGTACAGTCTGGCCGGTGTGCGGTGCACCCTCATTACAATGTACAGTTGTGACAATCGCTGTGCCGTATTCAGCGAGCAACCCTGTATTGCCTGTAGGGCCTCAGCCCATTGGTCCTCCTCAAATGCTCCTACATGTCTCTCCCATGAGGCAGTTAACCTTGCGGGGAAACCAGGTACAAATGCATTAAGTAACATATTGTATGAACTGGATATAAAACCCTTGTAACTGGTGACTTCTATCACATAGCGAAAGATTGGGGTGGGAGATTGTATCCAGGGATTATTTCCTGCCTGCGCCTTAACGGCATGTCGCAGTTGCAAATAATAAAAATACATACCCTGGGGGACACCATATCTTTCTCTCAACTCTGCAAAAGAGAGCAGTTTACCCCCAGTGAAAATGTGAGTCAGGAGGGTCACTCCGTATTGTCTCTAACGTTCAGCACAGGTCAGACCAAGCAGCTCCCCATAATACCGATTATTCCATATCGGACTGTACTCCGTGAAGCCCTCCACATTTTGTAATTGACGTGTTTTATTCCAAATTTTCTGAATTAGGGCATACGTTGGGAACTGCCTGTTAGACTTGGCGAACGATAAGGTTTCTAGGCCTTCTACTACCCCACCCGAGCCCGTGGTGTGTTTCAGGAGAGCAGTGGTGGGATCTCCCTCCCCTCCCCCAATCTCCCGTTCGTTTGCTGTGGCACGGGCAATATGTTGAAGCTGTGCAGCTAAATAGTAAAGCCACGGGTTGGGAAGGGCCAGCCCTCCTGCCTCCTTGGGTTTCTGAAGCTGTTCCAATCTTATTCTGGGAGGTTTGTTAAGCCAAATGAATGCTCTAAATAAGGAGTTAATGATTCTAAACATTTTAAGTGGAATTACCATTGGAGTGTTATGTAAGATATACAATAATTGTGGCATAAAAATCATTTTGATAAGGTTTACTCTGCCTATCAGCGACATTTTTAATTTAGCCCAAACTTTTTTTTATCTCTGATCCTACTCAATAACGGGGAGAGATTCAGTGGTATGTATTCGCATGGCTGTGGGGTGACCCATATCCTAAGGTACTTAAATTTTGTAGCTACCGGGATGTCGTGCAGTGTGGGATCTTGCAGAGAGGTAGAGTCTAATAACATGATATTTGATTTAGTCCAATTAATCACTAGACCTGAGAACGACCCAAAGTTCTTTATCACCTTCATGGCCTCATCCAGGGACCCGACATATCCCCCAATAGCAGCATGGCATTGTCAGCATTTAACATAAATTTTTCATGCAGCTGCCCATATTTAAAACCCGTTATTAAGGAGTTACATCTCACCAGAGCTGCCATGGGCTCAATGGCAATGGCAAAAAGTAGAGGGGACAGGGGGCAGCCCTGTCTAGTCCCTCTATATAAAGGAAAAGGAGCAGACACCCTTCCAGCTTCCCTTATTACTGCAGAGGGGGAGTTATCTAATGGTTGTACCCATGATAAAAAGCCAGGTCCAAACCCAAATTTTTCAAGAGTCACCCATAGGTACCGCCATTCGATGCTATCAAAAGCCTTATGGGCGTCTAGCGAAAGCAGCGCACTGTCTCCCACATTGTCTGCGCGGGACTGCATATTAAGAAATAACCGGCGGAGGTTAATTGCCATAGTCCTTTCAGATATAGAACCCGATTGATCCGGATGAATGATAGAGGATATCACAGTATTAAGTCTCCGGGCCAGCACTTTGGCAAGAATTTTGATATCATTCTGTAAGAGCGATATTGGCCTATACGAACCGGGGTCTAGCGGGTCTTTCGAATAATACATTATTAAATAGACAAACAACCAAATTTGAACAAATAGTGAATGAACAAAAACCGATTAAAAAATGATCTAAGATATATGATCTATTACTCCCCTCTGGAAACATTAGGGAACTAATAAGATTGAAAAAATGGGAAGAAGAAACAGGAAATCCAATATCAGAGGAAGAGTGGGAATTTTTTTTTGGACTAATTCATAAAACATCTACAGCGATTAAATATCAAGAGAGAAACTACAAGATTGCAATGAGATGGTCTGGTGCCCAGTAGCATTGAACACAATAACTAGGGGAATACAGAGAACTGTTGGAGATGTAAGGTAGGAAGGGGGACTATGGATCATATTTGGTATGGATGCGTTAAGGTGAGAAGTTTTTGAAATAAGATTTTTGAGATATATCAGAAAGTAATTGGAATAGAGGTGTGTCCAAATATAAATATTGCGTTATTTTCTCTCACGGCAAACTCAATAAATGGTATGAAAACAGATATAATACATCATATGACAACGGCAGCTAGAACAGTAATAGCACAAAGATGGAAAGAAATAAGCAGCCCAACAGTGACATGAATGAACGAAATACATTACATGGAAAAACAGATAAGAGAAGAGGGATATATGAAAAATCAAATACTAGTAATATGGCAAAAATGGGAAGAATTTCGGACCTCAAGAAGTATGATAGAATATCAATAAATAGAAGGGGAACAATTGGCCCATAGGGGAGTATAGGGGGCACGGGAGTAGAGGGGGAGAGGGAAAGGATGGGTGGATTAAAAAAAAAAAAATTGTGAATGAGATGAGAGTGAATGGGGTGAGAATGAACAAGAAGTAGGTAAGGGTAAGGGGAAAGTTAACAAAGAAAATAGACAAAATTGAGAACGCTTTGTTGATATAAAAAAGAAGAAATTTATGTTTTAATGAATGATGTTAGTTGGATTATTGTAAAAATATTTTTCTTAAAATTAAATAAAAAGAGATTTGGTAGAATAGTAAATAAATAAAGGTTTAATGAAAATACTTAACAAAGTCCTAGTTCAGCAAGGTCCAAACAATGAACAGGATGGCTCTCAAGTCTCGAGAGATGTTCCTTGTTTTGATATTAAACGAGAGCCATCGATTACACGCGCAAACCCCTTTTCTTGTCTGTAAGGAGGGTGTTGCCAGAAGTTATCTGATCAATTAATAGGGGAGGAGTGGCCAATGGGATGTCACATGAGCTTACAGTGGCCACCCCCTACAAATAGTTTCATCCAGATATTAAAATCTACAAGAATGTACAGGTTGAAAAGCCCACCTAATAGTCACTTACATACAGCCATGCAGCCATAGGCGCGGTATCGGTAGCCACCAAGCACCAAGCGTCACTTGGGGTGCTTGGTGGCTCCCGATACTGCGCCTATGGCTGTATGTAAGTGACTATTAGGTGGGCTTTTCAATCTCCTTTTTGTTTTAATTATTATAAATATTAATTGATTACTACCCTGTATTTTCAGAGCAATCATGAGCTTGCTCCTGATGAGCGGCAGTAAGCCGCGAAACACGTAGAGCTACCAGTTGCCGTGTATTTTGGTACCCCAACTCCAACAGTATTTATTTCTGTAATATTGTAGCAATTATGCTTGTTTTATTTAATTTAATGTATTAATCATGAAGTCATAGGTTCATGTAGCTGCAATATTTTATCAATTGTCGAATTCATCATTACCATTGGTTGTTTCTATGTATACAATTGAGGTGCGCTTTTTTAACTTATTTTGTATCGGTCACCATCAGTGCATAAAGAAAATTTTGATATTAATGATATGTATGTCTGCGCACCTCTTTAAATATATGTAATCATGCTTTGATAGACAATAAATAATAAATCTTTTTCAATAGCCATTTTCTTTCTTTTTTAACCCCTTACTTCATTCATATAAGCTCTTGTTTTTAATTTTTGCCTCATATTGATAGGGATGGAGGCTATGACCTCATTTAAAGTCCCAATTTTTCCCTTTCCCCTTTCCCCATTATTTGATCATCTATGTAAAGTTACCAGGCTAGGGCAAGGCTGGTGTACATAGACGCTATATCATCTGAAAATAGGAACTGCTCCCACTCCCCCAGATACAGGTTGGCATGAGAGGGGGCACAACAAGTGCCCATAGCCACCCCCTGTACTTGGAGGTAGTGGGAACCAGAGAATGAAAAATAATTGCATTTCAGTATGACTTTGAGAGATGTTAGGAGAAATTCAACAAGTGAGGAGTCGTACTGACTCTCCCTTTGAAGTGTGCATCATATGATTGATATACCTATTTCGTGCGGACAAGGATGGTGTCACCATTGATATGGAGGCCATCCAGTATCTGTAGACGGTGGATAGTATCTTTTATATAGGATGGAAGTTCTTCCACTATTGGTTGAAGTAGATTTTCAATGAATCTACTGAGATTTTCAGTTAGGCTCCCCCTGCCTGACACTATAGGTCTGCCTGGGGGTTTTCTGGAATTTTTGTGCCTTTTGGGAAGAGCGTAAAAGAGGGCCCCACGTGAGAAACCAACTTTTATCTATTCCCATGTGTTCCCATGTGTTCTTATCAATGACATTGAAGTAGTAGGCCTTATCCACAAGAATTACCTAATATAGCTGTCAATTAGGGACTTGGGTATACACTGATACAATTCGGGATTGCCTAAGATGTTTTTGCACTTGTCTAAATTTGGATTAGACAGACCAGGTTGCCTTATACACCTACCAATTCCTCCTCTATTTTCAGATGCTGAGACGAGAACATCCTTGCTCTTGGCACTAAATGACCATATAACCATTTCTCTGCACCATATGGTGAACCTCTGAAAGTCTCTTAATACACATTAAACATTTTCGATAAGCATTTTAAAAATATAAAGTGTTGATGGAGCACTAGACTCTTAACTTGCAGGGTAGTCTTTAATTCTCTGATTAAAATGCAACTCTTCTATAAACTGGTTGGCCTAAAAGGGTCCTAAAATGTCAGCAAATGGAACATGTGAGCATTTTGGGGGCTCATTGGTCCCCCTTCATCAGACCTATTTTGATCAGAAAAGCCCCCATTGCTGGGCTACAAATAAAGGCTATAACTTGCAGCCTGGAAATAGGGATTCTTATGATCAGGATAGTCCTGAAGAAGGCGGAATCGATGAGCCCCTGAAAAGCTACTACTGTGACTTTTTACTGGTGTAATTTAATAATTACTTTATTTATTAAACACTTGTTATATTCTCATCCTTTTAACCAGGGCTCAAGTCCTGCGGGAACGCATGGGAACGGAGTTCCTGTACTTTTTCCATTTGAGATAAAGGTTTTACATAAATATAAGTGTATCACTTTAAGCACCCCTGTTAGTGTTAACCGGCTTGTCTCATCTCTGTAACTGATACATTCTACTGAAGAGTTTGTTCTTTTGAAATACAACAGACTTACTGGCTGGATCACCAGGTGAAAATAAAAGAAAGAAAACCTAGAAAAGAAAATGAATGCAGCCATCACATCTAAGAAGCGGTAAGCTGCAATATAATAAATGTTCACTTTTGAGTTTAACACTGCTTTAAGTTGACTATACTTTATGTGATGAACGCTTAATAAAATTAATAATAGATTCAGTTGAGTTTTAGGAATGTCTTTCTAAAGTACATAATCCGTGGATATAAGACATTCTTTTTTATCTTGAGGATAGATTGCTCAGGTTTTAATAAAGGTGTGTCACCTTCAGTCATAGTAAAGTATAGTTTAATTGTGAAATCTGGCTTCTATTCCCTGGCTGCCTCCTCCCTGTTCACCAATCCATTTCATTCCGGACTCGTCTCCAGTCAGCTATCAGTGCTGCAATCTAATAGCATTTCCTGAACTTTGGCTACATCAGTTGGGTAGTAATAAACACTAGAGAAAATAAAAGTGTTCATAAATCAATTACTAAGAGATCAGCAGAGGTGACTTCAGGGAGAAGAGGAGCCAGGAGCCACAACAGAGCTACTGGGAGCCTGGGACAAGGACGAATTTACTGGACTGGCTGGAGGAAATCACATCTGGTGTTAAGAGACCTACACTGAATGGTATTTACTACTCACAATTATTCTTCTTTATATAAAGTGTAACATATTACACAGCAATTGCATATGCTTTGACTTTATAAAAGGTCATCATTTTTAGAATTACAAATTATTTTAATATAGCTGCAGCACCATATGAACAGTCTAAATTGAGTTTATTTATACTATTCTACTATAGCGTTCCAATAGTATGTTATTTTTTATATAACTGCCACAATTCCGTACATTCCTACCATTGCTGATCTGCTTCTAAAAATGCTATTTGCCTGTTTATTATACTAATTCAGTGGCTTTAGTACTATGTGGTTCACTGATCCAGAACAAGTATGAAGATAAGGAAAGTTATGCCGCGTACACACGATCGGAATTTTGGCCAGCAAAAGACTGATGAGAGCTTTTCATCAGAAAATGCGACCGTGTGTATGCTCCATTGGAATTTAGCTGGCCGAATTGCCGCCAGCAAAAATTTGATAGCATGTTCCAAATTTTCCCAATGGAAAAACTTCCGATCATGTGTATGCAATTCCGACGTGCAAAAACTCACACATGCTCAGATTCAAGATGGAAGCTATTGGCTACTGGGTATTGAACTTCCTTTTTCTAGTCCCGTCATACGTGTTGTACGACACCGCTTTCTTGGCGGTCGGAATTTGGTGTGACCATATGTAGGGAAGACAGTTTGAGCGGAATTCCGATGGGGAAAAAAATCAACAGAGCTTTTTCCGGCGAGAATTCTGATAATGTGTACGCGGCATTAGAAAACCTTTTGGACATGTTTTCTCTAGTTTATTGATTCAAAGTATTGAAGAGAGAGTAAGAATTACAGTCAGGCAACTTTCATTTGCAGAAAAAGAAGTGTGGTTACATCCTACATTTAAGGCCATAGGTATACTTAAACATACATTCCCATGAGGGCTGTTTGCCCACATGGGATACCCAAGTGTTCTGTGCATCTGTGTGCAGGGAGTCCTAATCATTGGGATACACAGACTGTAAGGACACCGCCACTGCTCCCATTTTGACATTCTGGTGCTTGAACTCGCATTGGGGTTATTTACGAAAAGGCAAATCCACTTTGCACTACAAGCAGTGCCGATCCTGACCTCCCTGGGGCCCTAAGAAAAATTCTGCTGAGGTGCCCTCTACCTGACCCGTGATGCCATGAGCTATGTAAACCATTTGTCATTGCCACACAGTCACACTTGACACTTTAGTGCTCCCAATACAATCCTCCCTCCTTTAACCCTTTCATGACTAAGCTTATTTCTGACACTTGGTGTTTAAAGTTAAAATCTGTATATTTTTTGCTTGAAAAATTACTTAGAACCCCCAAACATTATATATATATATATTTTTAGCAGAGAATCTAGAGAATAAAATGGCGATTGTTGCAATATTTTATGTCACATGGTATTTGTGCAGCGGTGTTTTAAACGCAACTTTTTGGGAAAAGGGACGCTTTCATGAATTTAAAAAAAACTAAACAGTAAAGTTAGTCCAATTTTTTTGTATAATGTGAAAGATGTCATGCTTTATAATTGCACGCACTCGTGGAATGGCGACAAACTACGGTACCTAAAAATCTCCATAGGCGATGCTTTAAATTTTTTTTACAGTTACCAGGTTAGAGTTACAGAGGAGGTCTAGTGTTAGAATTATTGCTCTCGCTCTGATGATCGATAACTCACATGTGTGATTTGAACACCGTTTACATATGCGTGACTTTTGTATGCATTTTCTTTGCTGCGCAAGCCCGCGGGAATGGGGGGCGCTTTAAAAAAAAATAAATCGTATTTATTTTATTTATTTTTGTGATCACTTTTATTGCTGTCACAAGGAATGTAAACATCCCTTGTGACAGTAATAGGTGGTGACAGGTATTCTTTATTATACTCTTTTAGACCCCCAATCCCTCCTTTGCACTTTAATGTATTCAGATCGCCATTTTCAGTGATTCTGAATACTGTATATTTTTTTTAAACTGGCGCCATTGGCAGCCGAGTAAACGGGAAGTGACGTTGTGATGTCGCCTCCATGTTTACAATCAGGAGACTGGAACAAAGCTGTTTCCGGCTTCATGCCACTCTGTCCCTAGCCACTGGAAGTGGCGGACCAAGGATCGGGTCTCCCAGTGGGACGGGAGGCCCAGTCAGAGTGGCAGGAGGCGGCAGGAGGGGGGGACATCCCCTCCCACTCCTCCGGGATAACAACCAAGCTTTTAGCCACATCAGTTGTTATCCCTGGAAAGCCAATCGCCTGCTCTAAACAACGGTACTGAGATGATGCCTGCAGCTGTGGGCATCATCCCGATATAACCCCCGAAAGCCCAGCAGAGCTCCGACAGCAGGGCTGATCTGCCCTACGCAGCTTGTGTAGTGAGAGTATAGGGCGGATCGGCTCTGACTACAAGTGCACTTGGAAGTAGATCCGAGGGGAACATGCAAGGGAAATAAAAAACAGCATTTTAGCTTGCACATGATTGGATGATAAAATCAGCAGAGCTTCCCCTCATTTCAGATCTACCCTTCAGATTTACAGCAACTGCACTTTCAAGTGCACTTGTAGTGCAATGTGGATTTGCCTTTCATAAATAAACCCCAATGTTTGCATTCAGGGACAAGCACCCACACAAATTAGGAGCAGCTGCTGTGTCCGTGCAAACGATGCATCCCAATTGAAATTAATGGGACTGTCTGCATGGGGAATGGATGCACGGAACATTTGTGTATCTCATGCCCTTCACACAGATGTACGTTTAAATATGGCCAGGGCTATTTTTCTCAGAGAATAGGTGCAGGAACTCCCTGCTTCACCCCTTTATTTCCATCTCCTATCCACCTCCGTGCATGATCCTCTGCAGTCAGGAACAATAGACCCCCCAAGCAACAACAGATTCCCTCCAACAACAATAGATCCCCCAGCAAAAATAGATCCCTGAAGCAACAACTGACCCCTTCTCCAGCAACAATCGACCCCCCCAGCAGCAATAGACCCCCCAGCAACAATAGATCCCCCCAGCGACAATAGATTCTTCTCCCCCCCACAATAATAGACCTTTAGCACCAACAACATAACCCCTCTAGCAACAATTGACCCCAATGTAATAATACAGTAGATCTCCAAGCAGCCAGCAACAATAGACCCCTCCCTCAACAGTAGATCTCTCCCAGAAACAAGTGATCCCCCCCCCCCAGCAACATAAGCTCCCCCCAGCGACAAGTGATCCCCCAGCAGACAGGATCAATAGACACTCCAGCACACCCCAGCCCCCTGTTCAGTGCTGGAGGTACCAGAACTGCATTCTCAAATGCTCCCGGTGCAAAAAAGCCCTGAGTACGCCCATGTAAATGAGACCTTATACCTTTTAGCTCAACAGGTAGGGGCAGCAGGGCATATCAAAATGGAACTGTTTCTGTGCACACTAGGCAATACTTATCATGATGGGTTGATAATCATATCTGCACATCTGCAAAGCTTTATCTTTGTATGTACATTTAATAGGCTCAGTACACATTTGTTTCTTTAAAGGGCACCTGTACCTGCCATTGATGATTCCATTTTAAAATTCTAGTTGCTCGGCTTTCTCTGGTTCTAGTACTATGAGCCATGGGACAAGTAGAAAGAAAATGAAGTTAGTACAGCTAATCTGCATTCTTGTGGCTAGTCAATGACTCTAAATCTCTGACTCTAAAATAGAACACTAGATCCAGTAAAATTTTAAGTAAGCCATAACTGTAAGCCAGCTGTCCCTGTTACCAAACACCCCTTAGATGACAAATCTGTTGAAGTTTGCTAGGAAACTGACACTTCTGGGAATGTAGCTCTCCGATGTTCTCCGCCACTCTCACTGGTTACTCTTGCTGGCTTCCATATCATTACTGTATGCTATTTTGCACATTGTTCCGTACAAGATCTCAGATGACACACATTGGTGTATGTAATCTTACAGACTTCAGTAGACTGCAGACATGCTTTTTCTGGGTTCTTCCAAAGTCTTTGTTCCACTTGCAGAAAGCACAAGAAACCACAAATACAGTTGATTGGCAGGTAAACAGTCAGTTATAACAGTTATTTACTGTAACAGTAAGTCCCAGGGCCCCTGAAGCAAAATGGTGACTTATGGGGTTAAGGACGGCTGGCATCCTTAAGTGTAGAGTGGGTCGCAAGGCATGGTGGGTGCAATGCAAGATGAACAGGTGGGCGCCAGACACTTTTTGAATGCAAAGAGATTTATTGTCTTTTAAACAGTACTGTGGGAAAGAGGATTAGGGCCAGGACACCCTTAGGTAGATACAATGTTAATTGGCAGACTCCGAGACTTCTATAGGTAGACAGCTATATAGATGAAGGCCTCCAGCCAGACACCACTTCTGTATAGGTAGGACCTCTGTCTCCTATGGCAACAATCTTGTAGCTGTTACTAACGGTAAAGGTATTCAACTTTCTGCAACATGAACAGTTCTCTTTACCCCACACTCACTCACTGTGGATCTTCACTTAACAAGCTCCCAGCTTGTCTCACTAGACTAGATCCCCTAGCCACTGGATAGGCCTTAGGTTTTTGGCCTAGCAGCCTGGGGCAAAATGACACACGTCCACCCAGACAGCCGTCCAGGTGGCACAGAACCCTGATCGCCTGACTCCACCCAAATAAATAGGTTCTCCCAGCAAGCCAAAGGACCCAAGAAAACTCCTGCCCATTGGTTGAGACACCCCATTCATTCCTAATCTGTCCTTGCAATGCCCTTATCTAATCTAATGTCACCAGATACCCAGCCATCTAGTGACAGAAGAAAGTGCAGTAATTACCAAATTATAGTGAAATCAACTGACCTCCTAACAATTGGCTGAGGCAACTATCACTTGGCAAATACATTTAATAGCAACCCTGCCTAAACATCAGGGTTCTACATCACCATGATCCTTCATGCGTTTCCATTCACATTATCAACTTCTGAAATACAATCTCATAATGCACCGGGACTGACCTAAGTAGGAAGACTGTGATGACATTTTGTAAATACGAGCTTGGCATAATTTAATAGCAAATGACATTGAAGTAATTCCTTATCCAGTCTTGCTTTTTCTAATTTACAGTGCATATAACGCCTCTGTACCTGTTCTCTAACTAATTCTGCTTTGAACACACATTGAGGATCATTCAAGCCATGCTTATTTTCTTATAGTATATCATGGAAACCAGCACTGCCAATCTTTATATGCCCAGTTAGCTGCAACAAAATAAAATCAGCAGTATGTGGTATCCATTCTGTGTTTTAGCTATAGGGAAATGAAGGGTGCAGATTTTGGAGGAAAAGAGAATTTCAGTCTGTGGAAGTCAAGCAAGAATACTGTAGGAGCTACAATGACTCTCTTGCTTTAGTGCTTGTATTAATGAGGAAAACTAGAAATTCTACATACAGTAGGTGACCAGGTCATTGCAGTAAACAGGCTGCCTTTTGAAAGAGTGCCCCCTTCAGACTGCAGGTTGTTAAAGTTAGTTCTGAGGCAGGGGCCTACTATAAGGCATATCTCGCAAACTTTAGAACATAAAAATGAGGGACACCTTCAAGGGGGCTGATGACCTGCTGCATGCATAGCGTGCCTTGGCAAAAAACTGGTGTTGCCAAACTGTTAAGAATCTCACAGACACATGTATACCCCAGAACAAACAAAAAAGTTACAAAAACACAACAAAACAGATGATTTGTGTACACTAAAAATAGGCAGAGAACTAACACTTTGAACTTCATTAACATCATCAGGACAGGGCAGATGTCCTGGGGGCCCATGCTAGTGTTCCCCTGTCTTTGCACTGAGCTCTTGAATTCCAGCCTGGATTCACCGGGTGGCAGGATTTCATTTAAATCTCGGGATGGTTCTGCCAACAGCCGGGAGTGGTATGCCCCTGTCTGTGCACTCTTCCCTTCTCCTGCGCACATTATCCCCTTTTATGTACACACTGCCCCCTCCTGTGCACATTACCCCCCTACATGTACACACTGCCCCTCCTGCACGCATGATAGCCCCTGTACACACTGTCCCCTTCTGCACACATTACCATCCTCCATATACACACTATCCCCTCCACATCCTGTGCACATTATCCCCCTCCCTGTACACACTGACCCCTCCTGTGCACATTACTCCCTCCCTGTACACACTGACCCCTCCTGTGCACATTACCCCCCTACATGTACACACTGCCCCTCCTGCACACATGATAGCCCCTGTACACACTGCCCCCTTCTGCACACATTACCATCCTCCATATACACACTGTCCCCTTCACATCCTGTGCACATTACCCCCCTACATGTACACACTGCCCCTCCTGCACGCATGATAGCCCCTGTACACACTGTCCCCTTCTGCACACATTACCATCCTCCATATACACACTATCCCCGCCACATCCTGTGCACATTATCCCCCTCCCTGTACACACTGACCCCTCCTGTGCACATTACCCCCTCCCTGTACACACTGACCCCTCCTGTGCACATTACCCCCTCCCTGTACACACTGACCCCTCCTGTGCACATTACCCCCTCCCTGTACTCACTTACTCCTCCTGTGCACATTACCCCCTTCCCTGTACAGACTCCCTCCTCCACACATTACCCCCCTCTCTGTACACAATGCACCCTCCTGCACACATTACCCCTCTCCATATACACACTGCCCCCTCCTGTGCCCAATACTCGCCCCATGCATGCACTGCCCCCTCTTGTGCACATTATCTCCCTCCTTTACACACTGCCCCCTCCTGTGCACATTACCACCCTTCCTGTACACAATAGCTCCCATCCCCCTCCACATTACCCCCCTCCTTGTTCATTTAGGTGCCCATCTCCCTCAGCAATGCCCTGCTTTCTCTTGTACACTGTCCCTAGAAATCTAAGACATCCTGATGCTGAGACACTGCACCAATTATTGCTTAGCCTGGCATTGGTTAAAGTTGATCCTGGGAAAGTGCTGTCTCAGCTCAGCCACTCTCTGCTTGCCATCCTGACATCAAGGTCCATCCTGCTGACCTGTCCAGCTGCAGTTCTCTGTAATACAGACCAAGGACACCAGAGCAGCTGCAGTGCCACCTAGTCTGCAAGAAATGCAGTGTGCTAATTCTGATTGAAGGCTTCGAAAACATTTGTTTTTCCTTTATCTGGGGCAGTTGACAGACACAGAGGGAGTAATCCTACTTCTATTCCACAGAGTGGCTACAGGTCCAAGACAGGGTAACTGTACTGGACTTGGTACAAAGCCCAGATCTGAGGATGAAGGGATTATGTTGCAATCTTCGGACTGTTGGGGGTATGTATAAGGTGGAAAGTGGCAGTGGGTTGTTAAACCAGTTCATGTGACAGGGCCTACCATTAACTATTCAGTACGGTAGGTCATAAACCTTTCCTATTGCTTGGGCCCACTCTTTGGCCTACAGGCCCTTCAGGAAATTCACACTTGTCTTGTTTAAAACTGAGCTGCACGGGGCTCAAATTCTGTGGTTGCAGGTCAGGTCTGCTGGGGGTGCCAGCAAATACCTGTCCCAAAGGTTTCTCAGGTATTTTCTGTCTAATTGTATGACTAGAGGGTATTTTTGAATAGTCCATTAATTTTGGTAGTAAGATCATCTTCCTCACCCGACTTAGCCTTGACCTCGCTCATACTGGCAAACTTCACGTGGCACATCACAGAGACACATATTGCTTGAAATGTTTACTTGCATCAGTAAGGGCCGGTTCACACTGCGACGCGAGGCGAGGCGACACGGCTCGCCTCGCCTCGCTCCCGCAAGTCGCCCCCATTCAGTGCTATGGAACCGTTCTGAGAGGAGCGACTCGAGTCGCTCCGACTCAGAAAAAAGGTTCCTGTACTACTTCGGGGCGACTTCGGGGGCGACTTGCATTGACTTCTATGCAGAAGTCCTCTGCAAGTCGCCGCTGACCCCCCCTGCAAGTCGCGGCGAGGAAGTCGGAGACGCCTCGCCGCGGCTCGCAGTGTGAACCGGCCCTAACTATGTACAAAGTCCAAATAGTTGGAAACAGAAAAGCCACTCTCATGAAGGAAACAAAAATGATTTCATTAGAGCTGTTACTGATTAAAATTTTCATGTTCGATTAATCGTTTTTTTAAAATCGATTAATCAACTAATTTTGATTAATTATAACGCACATACAGATCCAACTACTTTTAGCTGATCTTCATGCATTGCAACTCTGCATTAGTCAGTGGTAAATGTGGTATGCACTATAAACAATCACCGGACACTAATTAGTTTCCACAATCCATGACTTAAAGGGATTGTAAAGTAAAAAATGTTTTTTTTTTTTTAAATAACAAACATGTTATACTTACCTCCCCTGTGCAGCTCGTTTTGCACAGAGTGGCCCCGAACCTGCTCTTCTGGGGTCCCTCGGCAGCTGTCTCTGCTTCCTCCCGCGGGTACTTCTCACGTTCATGCAAGCTCCCTCGCATGGTGAGAAGCACCTGCGGGCGCGCTCCCGTGATACAGCCGGCGGTTATAGCCGCTTGCTGTATCACAAGGACCCGCCCCCGGCGCTCCGCGTCAGTGGATGTGATTGACAGCAGCGCGAGCCAATGGCTGCTCTGCTTTCCATCCATCCACTCCAGCCAATCAGCGGCCAGGCTGAGCAGTGAAGAGGACGGCGGGGGCAAGCGCAGGATTTTCGAGGGGTCAGGTAAGTAAAACGGGGGGGGGGGGCTGGGGGCACAGGCAGTGTTAGATGTTTTTTCACCTTAATGCATAGAGTGTTTACATTTTGTTTTTGTTTTTTACAGCAATGTTAAAAACGGAGGTTATCAAATTTGCCTACACTTAGCTCACTGAATGATCCGTGTTAACCACACCCATATTTACCATCACTGTCCAGGCTGTCCGGTGACGTCACAGACATAGACGTCACTGGACTCCTCCCCCCTTCCCTTCGTTAGCAGATGGAGGCACTTGGGGAAGGGGGTGGAGTCCAGTGACCTCACCCAATCTCCGACGGAACTCCCTGAAGACCCGGAAGCCGGCGGAGAGGTGAGTACTGATCAAAATAATTTTGATCGATCAAAAAAATTAACGATTAATCGATTAATTAATCTTTAGCCCTAGATTTCATGCATTTGTTTCCAAATCTACATTTTTATGCTTAGAGCAAAAAAGGCCATACAGGGTTAGTTTTTTTTTTTCATTTAGCCAAAATGATTCCACCATCCACCTCTCTGCCGGGACACTGTCTCAATGCATTGATCAGTGGATGCATTGGCTGATCGAGCAATTTTTTTTCCCTTCAACAAAAGTCAATCAAAAGATCAACTTCTGTCAAGCAGGGAGAGCCACACACTGATCTAACTGACCAGTCCCTGTTAAACCAGATTCATTTCAATCAGTGAATGGCCAGCTTTAGTTTGCCCACCACTGGTCAGGTGCTTGTCCCTGTCTCATAGAAAAGTACTCCAATTACTGTTCTTGCCAATTGCCCCAGGCTCCCCTGACAGAAGGGGCCCTTCTCTATGCAAAAATTATATAAAACAATAGAAAAAATTATATAGAAAATAATCAAAAAAATAATAAAATAATATGAAATGTATAAAAAAAAAATTTTTTTTTATTAAATGTATCTAGGGAAGTAAAATTTTGCTAGCCATCATCTGTAAAACTCTGGACAGATATATTGTATCCTTTTTCAAAAGTGCATTTTGGAGGCTCAAGCATACATAGAGCTCAAAATGGAGTCATTCCTCCAGATGAAGCTAAGTGAGAGATGGCATAACTAGTAGAGGTGGAGCCTGGCGGTGGAACCTAGTCGCAATAAGTGAGACCATTCTGATGAATTTTGTACCAATGCTTTTAAACTTTTTAATAAATGTAATTTGAATACTAGCTGGGGTGGTAAGGTTCAGTCCTTTATCCCCTGGATTGGAGGAACTTTTTGTTTTTTCTATGTATCTGTGGAGTTATCGGCAGCCAATGTGGATTCAAGTTTGAAGCAGCATAGTGGAAGGAATCTACATCTGAAATAGATTATTACCTGTCCCTTGAGAGGACGCAAACCGAAAACACAATACTCACTATCCTCGGACAACCCATCACCCCCAGCATTAAAGCCAAAAGCCTCGGAGTCATCTTTGAATCAGACATGACAATAGATGCACAAATAGGATCCCATTACTTTCTTCGCCTATTGCATAGACTCACCCCCTTCATCCTGGAAGGAGATAAAGCAGCAGTAGTTGGAACAATCATCAATTCCTGACTCGACTACGCAAATTCTCTCTATCTAGGACTTTCCAAATATCAAATTTCACATCTACAAGTCCTCCAGAACCCATTGTTTTGATCCATTGTAGGGTCTTTCAAGGAGGTGAGCGAGCATTGCATGTGGTGGCGGGAGCACTATGGATATGGAGGTTGTTTGAAGCAAGAAAAAACGTCCCATCTTCCTGCATGCCTGTGGAAGAAATGTCACTTATAAATAATTATTGGAATTTTTTTAGAGCATTTATATTGTACACAATTTTCTGATTTTCATTTTATATTATTCTGTTTTATTATTTATGCAGCACTGTCTCATTTATATACTTTATATCTTGTTTTTTGTGGGAGCACAGAGGTGACAGCAGCAGCAACCCAATGTTAGTCTTTTTAGTATAGTAGCGCGCAACTACCTTACTTATAATTTATATTTCAACTATTACTTCCTTGCATAATGCCGAACTAGCGGCATTCTGTACATCATTTAAAGTCTCATACTTTCAAGTCTTTCAATACTTTTCTTAGAAGTCTTCAAATAGCTGAAAGAGCCAAAAGTCAAATTAGAGGCATCTACTGCATTCCTCACCATGGTTAAAAATGGATGTGAATTATGTTCCCTTTCTTATTAAAATACTTAGCTGGTTCAGTTTGTGATAATGAAGGCAGATCTTTGCATTTAGTCATCATTTTTAGAAAGGGCATGGGAAGGCAGGCATTCTTTAGAACAAAGGTAAGAATCTGCAATAAAGTTTGCTAAAGCCCTTGCAGTATATATATATATATATATATATATACATATATATACATATATACATATATATATATACATATACATATATATATATATATATATATATATATATATATATATATATACATACATATACATACATATATACATATATATATATATATATATTCATATTCATCTGGAGGTAATGCATTTTCAGATTATTTTTTTTTAGCAGCCATTAAGGAAATATACACAAAATGTTCTCCTTAAAGCAGAAGTTCACAAAAAAACGCTTTTCTGAGGGAGGGGGGTGCAGATACCTGCCTATTTCCATCCCCCCGCACTGTCACACGGGTCCCAGAGACAGCATTTGGATTGCGCAGAGCGACTCATGCATGTGCAGTAGGGAACCTGGAAGTGAAGCCACAAAGCTTTGTTTCCTGATTCCCCTACCGAAGATGGCGGCGGCAGCATCCAAGGACCAAGGGATGGTTCGACCTCAGGTGCCGACATCGCTGGGCCCTGGGACAGATGAGTGTCCTTATTTTAAAAGTCAGCAGCTGCAGTATTTGTAGCTGCTGACTTTAAAAAAAAAAATGTTGACGGGACTCCCACTTTAATATGTGTTTTGATGCTGTGGAAAGAACATTAAAGTGGTTGTAAACCTCAGATATGAAATATGAACAAAGCATATCCCTCTATAGTGTGTAATTGTTGCAATTAACAGCGCTATGTGTCATTTCTGCCTGCTGCTTCATTCCTCTGCTATCATCAGCAAGAATAACTTCTGACAAGTTTTCCTGACACCAAGAGAAAAAATTGTGGGGGGGGGGAGAATCTCCAGCAGATTGACTGCCTCAGCTCTATTCCTGTGAGCTATGTGGAAAGGGGGGGGGGGGTGTCTCTTCCCTCCAGTCAGCTCTATGAACTCTCCTCACTGAGCTCAAGCACTGAACTGATGTAGAGAAGAAAAGACTGCAGATAGATTGGTACAACTTATATGTAGGAGAATTAGTTTCATCTCTGTGTATCATCTGAGGCCAGTCACTTCATTCGGTATAGGCAGGGGTTTACAACCACTTTAGCCACTTCCTTGCTGCGCCATAGCCGAAAGACAGCTACAGGACAGCTCTCTCTTTCCAGTAGGGCATGCAAGGGCGTCCCCCCATGACCAAGCTTCCCGCACCAACTGGGGCACACACCAGGAAGTATCTGTGATCACTGTGTGTCTTGGACACAGTGCATCGCAGATCAGGGTCAATCACAGCGGCCCTTTACCACATGACTGCTATGTCTTTGGTTTGACAGGTCTCCTTCCTTCACACAGAGGCAGAGTGTGAGGGAAGGAGATGATCTGTGCCAGAAACAGTGAGTGCATTTACTACAAAGTGCTACATGGGTTTTACACTCACACACAGTGCTCATCAGTGCTACCTCATTAGTGCCTCATCAGTGCTGATTATCAGTGCCTCGACAGTGCTGCTTCATCAGTGCTGCTTCACCAATGCCCCTTATCAGTGTCCATCGGTGCCTTCCTATCAATGGAGCCTCACCGGCACCCAGCAGTGCCGTCTCATCAGTGCACATCAATGTAGCTTATCAGTGCCTATCAGTGGAGCCTCATCAGTGTTGCCTCATCAGTGCACATCAGTGTAGCTTATCAGTGCTGCTTCACCAGTGCAGCCTCAGTGCAGTGCATTAGTGCACATCAGTACTGCCTCATTAGTGCACATCAGTTTAACCTCATCAGTGCAGATCAGTGCCCTTTAGTGCATCCTTATCAGTGCTCATTAGTTCAGCCTGGTCAGTGCCCATTAGCACCCATCAGAGCAGCCTCATCAGGACCCATCAGTGCAGCCTTACCAGTGCCCATCAGTTCAGCTCATTAGCGCCCATCAGAACTGCCTCGTCAGCACTCATCAGGGCATCCTCATCAGCACCCATCAGTGCATCCTCATTAGTGCCCATCAGCTCAGCCTGGTCAGTGTCCATCAGTTCAGCCTGCTCAGTGTCCATCAATTCAGCCTGATCAGTGCCCATCAGCATCCATCAATGCAGACTCATCAGTACCCATCAGAGCAGCCTTATCAGCACCCATTAGTGCAGCCTGATCAGTACCCATCAGCACCCATCAGAGTGGCCTTATTGACACACACCACTGCATCTTCATCAGCACCCATCAGTGCAGCCTCATCAGCCCCCATCAATACAGCCTCATCAGCTCCCATCAATACAGCCTCATCAGCTCCCATCAATTCAGCCTGATCAGTTCCTATCAGCACCCATCAGAGCAACCTCATAACCATCCATCACCACAACTTCATCAGCACTCATCACGCAGCCTCATCAGCACCCATCAGTGCAGCCTTATCAGCACCCATCAGTGCAACCTTATCAGCACCCATCAGTGCAGCCTGATCATTGCCCATCAGCATCCATCAGTGCATCCTCATCAGCGCCAATCAGTGCAGCCTCATCAGTGCCAATCAGTGCAACCTCAATAGTGCACCTCAGTGCATCCTCATCAGTGCACATCAGTGCAGCCACATCTGTGCCAGTGTCCCCATCATAGCAGTGTGGGCTTTGGTGACTGTGTCACCAAAGCCCACAGTCACCACTATGTCTAGAAAATTATATACGAGTGAGGAGGCCTACCAAATCCCAAGTATGACTGATGACAGCAGCGGGGAGTCCTCTGTGTCTGAGTCTGATTCTGAATACAAACCAGTTTTAAGTAGTGGGTCTGTAATGGAACCAGAGGAGGAGGAAAGTGTGCCCACCAAACAAAGGCATTCTGGTGACGGAGCAGGCAACTACTGATAGTGCAGTGGCATTCACCATTAACTAAATGGCATCCACCAGAAATGGAGTGCCTTTGCAAGAAAGGTCAGGCACTAGTGGGGTGTCATGTCAGCCCCAAAGAGTGGATGTTGGGCCTCTGTATGTGGCCAGGCTGTAGAACAGTCTCACACATGTGGGTTCGCCATACTCAGGAGGAGTAGCAGAATGTATTTTGGGGTGTAATTCTTGGTATGTACATGCTATGCATTGGAAATATCTTATAAATGGACAACTTTGTGTAAAAAAAAAAAAAAAAATAATAAAAAAAAAGCTTTTCATTTTGTTTCCACATTCTCCAAAAACTGGAAAAAAATGACATGTTCAAAAGACTTATTATGCCTCATACAATATACATTGGGATGTTTGCTTTCCAAACTGGGGTCATTTTATGGGTGTTTCAACTGTCCTTGTGCTCCAGGGCCTTCAAAAATCTGATAGGTAGTCAGGAAACTAGATGTGTCATTTATGCCCCTAAAACGCCTGGAGGTGATACTTGGTTGTTGGGCCTCTGTATGTGGCTAGACTGTGAAAAAGTCTCACATATGTGGTATCGTCATACTAAGGAGGAGCATCAGAATGCTTTTTGGGGTGTAATTATTGGTATGTACAGTGATGTGAAAAAGTGTTTGCCCCCTTCCTCATTTCCTGTTCCTTTGCATGTTTGTCACACTTAAGTGTTTCGGAACATCAAACCAATTTAAACAATAGTCAAGGACAACACAAGTAAACACAAAATGCAATTTGTAAATTAAGGTGTTTATTATTAAAGGTGAAAAAAAATCCAAACCATCATGGCCCTGTGTGAAAAAGTGATTGCCCCCCTTGTTAAAACATACTATAACTGTGGTTATCCACACCTGAGTTCAATTTCTCTAGCCACACCCAGGCCTGATTATTGCCACACCTGTTCACAATCAAGGCATCACTTAAATAGGAGCTGCTTGACACAGTAAGGTCCACCAGAAGATCCTTAAAAGCTACACATCATGCCGAGACCCAAAGAAATTCAGGAACAATTGAGAAAGAAAGTAATTGAGATCTATCAGTCTGGAAAGGGTTATAAAGCCATTTCCAAAGCTTTGGGAATCCAGCGAACCACAGTGAGAGCCATTATCCACAAATGGCGAAGACATGGAACAGTGGTGAACCTTCCCAGGAGTGGCCGGCCGCCCAAAATTACCCCAAGAGCGCAGCGATGACTCATCCAAGAGGTCACAAAAGACCCCACAACAACGTCCAAGGAACTGCAGGCCTCACTTGCCTCAGTTAAGGTCAGCGTTCATGCCTCCACCATCAGGAAAAGACTGGGCAAAAATGGCCTGCATGGCAGAGTTCCAAGGAGAAAACCACTGCTGAGCAAAAAGAACATCAAAGCTCGTCTCAATTTCTCCACAACACATCTTGATGATCCCCAAGACTTTTGGGACAACATTCTGTGGACCGATGAGACGAAAGGGGAACTCTTTGGAAGGTGTGTGTCCAAGTATATCTGGCGTAGAAGGAACACTGCATTTCATAAAAAGAACATTATACCAACAGTAAAATATGGTGGTGGTAGTGTGATGGTCTGGGGCTGTTTTGCTGCTTCAGGACCTGGAAGACTTGCCGTGATAAAAGGAACTATGAATTCTGCTGTCTACCAAGAGATCCTGAAGGAGAATGTCCGACCATCTGTTCGTGTACTCAAGCTGAAACGAACTTGGGTTCTGCAGCAGGACAATGATCCTAAACACACCAGCAAGTCCACCACCGAATGGCTGAAGAAAAACAAAATGGAGACTTTGGAGTGGCCTAGCCAAAGTCCTGACCTGAATCCTATTGAGATGTTGTGGTATGACCTTAAAAAGGCCGTTCATGCTCGAAAACCCTCTAATGTAACTGAATTAGGACAATTCTGCAAAGATGAGTGGGTCAAAATTCCTCCAGGACGCTGTAAAAGCCTCATTGCACGTTATCGCAAACGCTTGGTTGCAGTTGTTGCTGCTAAGGGTGGCCCAACCAGTTATTAGGTTTAGGGGGCAATCACTTTTTCACACAGGGCCATGATGGTTTGGATTTTTTTTCACCTTTAATAATAAACACCTTCATTTACAAATTGCATTTTGTGTTTACTTGTGTTGTCCTTGACTATTGTTTAAATTGGTTTGATGTTCCGAAACACTTAAGTGTGACAAACATGCAAAGGAACAGGAAATGAGGAAGGGGGCAAACACTTTTTCACACCACTGTACATGCTATGAGTTAGAAATATCTTATACATTTTACAACTTTGTGTAAAAAAAAACAAAAAACATGTTTTCATTTTCTTTCCACATTTTCCAAAAGCTTGTGGAAAAAAGTGACATTTCCAAAGACTCATTATGCCTCACGGAATATATGATGAGGAATTTGCTTTGTAAAATGTGGTCATGTTGTGGGCATTTCCATTGTCCTGTTGCTCCATTGCCTTCAAAATTGTAATAGGTAGTCAGGAAATTAAATGTGTGATTTATGCCCGGAGGTGATACTGGAATGCCTGGAGGAATGCCTGGAGGTGATACTTGGATGTTGGGCCTCTGTATGTGGCCAGGCTGTGAAAAAGTCTCACACATGTGGTATTTTCATACTCAGGACAAGTAGCATAATGTGTTTTTTGGGTTGTAATTGCAAGTATGCCTGTGCCGTGTGTGAGAAATAACTTGTTAATATAACATTTTTGTGTAAAAAAAAAAAAATATTCTTAATTTACCAATTTATGGGAAAAATTATAACTTCAAAAACCTCACTGTGCCTCTTACTAAATACCCTGAACTGTATACTTTCTAAAAAGGGGTCATTTAGGTTATCTTTGCCTCAAGAAATGAAGAAATGAAGAAATGAAATGAAAGGCAGTCAGTACATCAGGATTATTCAATTTTCAATGATACATAGCATAGCTTGTAGACTCTATACAGACTATATAATATACACCAATTTGGGTTATTTTTACCAAAGATATGTAGCAATATAACTTTTGGCCCAAATTTATAAAGAAAAATTGTTGTATAATCGAAATTGTAATAGAAACGAAAAATGTTGTTTTTTTTTTTGTCAAAATTTCTGTTCTTTTTTTAGCTTATATTGAAAAAAATAAAATAAAAACAAAAACAGTGGTGAATAAATACCACCAAAGGACAGCTCTATTTGTTTGAAAAAAATATTATTTTTAGCAGTTCGATGCACCAGAACATGGGTGATGTGTTACTGTGAGTTGTGTGCTTCAACGTAAGTGCATTGTGGTGTTGCATTGGGGTTTCACCGCAATATTCGTAATGCACACTTTACCAAAACGCCATGGTGTGAATTTTTCCTATGTTATGCTTAACGTATCCAGATTCAGCTCTTTCATGGCTTACTTTTAAACTAATGCCAATCTAGCTCCCTTTTAAGGGGATTATGGGAAATGGCTCTCCCCAAACAGACTGTGGCACTAAACCTGCATGTAATTAGGAGAACCACAACCTTCATTTAGAGATATGGCAGTGCCTCCACCCTAATTCTAATTTGCCATGCAACTGGACCTCTCGCTACCCACAGCCTGTAACTGAACAGGAAAAGAAGAAGCACACTCTATCACTCTGCTCTCTCCTTCTATCAGCATGTTCCTTGTTAGCACATGAGCACTGCAGCACAGCTGATACTGCTTCACCCTCTTCTAGTCTGAGCTTTTTGAAGAGTAGACTGCAAGAGGATACCAAGTGAAATTCAGGTACTTACACTGTTACACTGTTGAGCACAGAGCTGCACTGATTTGAGCCTTTCATTTATGGAGTATAGCTTAACCACTTGCCGACCGGCCACAGTATATACACTGCGGCAGACCGGCTCACCTGCGCAAAATGACATACCTGTACGTTGGTCTGTGCATGTTAAACTGAAAGGCGCACATGCTCTTGCAGCACACCGCGGTAGCACATCCGTGGGTCCCGCAGACTCAATGTCTGCCAGCCACCCACGATGGCAGTGAGGAGAGTATGTAAACAAGGAAGATTCCCGTTCTGTCAGATGACAACTCTGAGATCTGCTGTTCCGGAACAGCGATCTCTTTGCTGTCCCAAGCAGCCCAGCCCCTACACAGTTAGAACACACCCAGGGCATACAGTTAACCCCTTGATCACCCACTAGTGTTAACCCCTTCCCTGTCAGTGTCATTTATACATTGATCAGTGCATTTTTATAGCACCGATTAAAGTAATAATGTCACTGGTCCCTGCTGGGGTCAGATTTGTTTGCCGCAATGTTACAGTCTGACTAAAAATAGCAGATTGTCGCCATTACCAGTAAAACAAAAAATATAAAAGTTCATAAATCTAGCCCCTATTTTGTAAATGCTATAACTGTGCAAAGCAATCAATATATATGCTTATTGTGATTTTTTTTACCAAAAATATGTAGAAGAATACATATCGGCCTAAAATGATGAATACATTTGTTTTGTTTTTTATAGTTTTTTTGGGGATATGTATTATAGCAGAAAGTAAAAAATATATATATTTTTTTTCAAAATTGTCAGTCTTTTTTTTTTGTTTAGAGCGCAACAAATAAAAACTGCAGAGGTGATCAAATACCACCAAAAGAAAGCTCTATTTGTGGGGAAAAAAAGGACATCAATTTTATTTGGGTACAGCATCTACAACGTCCCACGCCTGCTCAGTTGTCAGGTAAAGCGACACAGTGCCGTATCGCAAAAAAATGGGCTGGTCATTAAGGGGGTAAAACCTTCTGGGGCTAAAGTGTACAGCAGACATTGTATGTAAACGACTGTGGATCCACTTTAAAACTCCAACATCTCTCACATAATAAATGAGTGGGATTGATGCCAATCAACTTTGGAAATATTTTTTTTCTCATTCACTTTATTACATTTATATTATCTTTTTAGCGATTGTATACTATAACAAATGTCTCTGTCCCACTCTGACTTTAGTTCATCATGCATCGGATGAAAGTCCTGGGAGTTATCGCTTTGGGAGTGGCTTCTCTGGTGATCGGGATTCTTATTGGACATTTTGCCATTGCGCCAAGACTACCCACATGGCTTCAGAGGATGAGCACAGATGGAGACCCCAAATACAGCAAGCAGCTTCACCAAGAGATTCGAGCAGAGGAAATCCATAAGAACTTGCAGTAAGATCAAAGTTTTTTTTTTTTTAAATATCACACCACTGGTACTGCTTTAATGTGCGTCATCCTGTGTATGCTTTATTATCTTGAAATTTCACTTGAATGCATTGTACATACCAGTTATAACACCCATTACAAAGACTTTGCATTTCCATATTACATAATGTTAACCACAATCAGTTCTTTTATTGATTAAAATGAATGTGCCTTAATGCCTAAACATTAGATGTTAGTGACTGACATCACAGATGTGCTGATGCATTGTTTACAGCCTATTATTTAATCCTTCACAAAAATCTAACTCCTGCTCAGTAATCATTTCATTAGATGTACTTTTATTCAAAGTTTATTCATCTGTGTTGCAGAGCTCTATATATATATATTATTATTATTATTCATGATTTATATATGTAGCGGTGGGCTCCTGAAGAGCACGCACTATGTGTTTTTCAAAATTTTACTTTACCCAAACTACAGTTTGGTTTGGGTCTATTTGCCTAAATTTGACTTCTGTGTCAGTCTGACTGGACTGTGAGATGTTCAGTTGGCCACAGGGGGCACTATTTCTGGTGGCAGGCATGGAACTATGGAGGGTATTTAAGACACGGACGTTACGTGGTTCTGGGTTCCGTTCCAGTATGCTGTGCTGATTATATGGTCCTGGTCCTCCTGACCAGCCCCCAAGAAGGCTATGGCCTGGGGTGGGGATCCACCCGACTTTAATGCCTCGGGGCTGGCTAGCCCAAGGCAAACGAACTAAGGAGGGATTCCAAGGTGGATGGGTGCTGTCTCCGGTTCGGGAGAAGCCCAGTGTACTTCAAGCATTCCAGGGGAGGACTCTTTAGAAGAACACCACGTACGGGTTGGTTTTCTTAACAAGAGCCTGGAAGGGCTGAAGTAACCGAGAGAATCCAGTCTTGTGAATATTGCCAAGCAGGCTGAAAGATCCAGGTATCCTACAAGTGTTCTACAGCTTAGTTTCCCTATGTGTTTTGCAACAACGTTGGGGATAATGACTTTGTTCCTGCGTAAACACTTGGTTGGCTGCTAGGCCTTGTGAGAGAGGGACTGTCCAATCTGTGTGAGTGATCATCCAGCTGCGAATGGCTATTCTCTGGATGCAGTCAAAGCAAGCAAGTTCTTTAATGTTTTTTGGACTTGAGAGTACCTGAACTTCCTTTCCAACCCTCTGATCCCAAGTTGAAAGACTGTTCAATGGTTTCAGTTTTTGCAAATAAAATCCATTCAAGTGGATCTATTGTCAGTCTCAAGTTACTGGGCCATCTACCACGGGACATCCCCTAGACGTGCAACAAGGAGAACTAAAGGTAACGGTAAGCCCAAAAATAACCAGCAGCTCCTTTGGGGGTTAGTGCTAGATATAGTACCAACAGTTTACGCAGCGCTTTACAATGTAGAGACAGGGGCAACATAATTACAGTACAGTTCAATACAAAAGGAACAGGAGGCCCCTGCTCGTAGAGCTTACATTGTAAAGGGAGGGGGTGGTGGTACAAAAGGTAATAGCTGCAGAGAATGATTTGATGGGGGTATATATATATATATATATATACCAATCCTAGATTAACTTTGTGAACATAAAAAGTAACTGGGCACTTCAGAAGTGAGCTTTTGCCTTTAGAATGTTTATATTACTGTACATGCCCCGCTGGGGAGATTTTCTGTTTCAGTGACCAGTGTTAGTGGTTCAAGAAATGGGGAAATGATCCCCAATGCAGATACTGCAATATAAACAACAAAGGTTATAGCCCTTCCCTTCTCTATCCATAACTCTCTTGGGTGGTGGACTGGGTGGGGGTTACCTTCTGAATATAGGGGACACAAGGAGTTGGAAGTCAATTATTCTCAGAAATCAACCAGCCCAACAGCCAATTAACTTGAGTTGGTCACCCTAGGGGTGCTCTTAGTAATACTATGGGCCTGGAAATCCCACTGTGTGAAAAGGCACAAGATCATATCACCAATTGTTTTTTCTGCACTGCTCCTCAATGAACTAGGCCTCTTGGCCAAGTCCAGGGCAATTTCTGCTACCAGGCTACAAGGCCTAGCCCAGTGATGGTGAACCTTGGCACCCCAGATATTTTGGAACTACATTTCCCATGATGCTCAACTACATTGCAGAGTTAATGAGCATCATGGGAAATGCAGTTCCAAAACATCTGGGGTGCCAAGATTCACCATCACTGGCCTAGCCTGTGCACCTGCACCAGCACTATTTACTTAATTTATTTTTCTCTCACATTTGGTAACTTTGCACTTTGGTCTGTGTTTATTTCACTTGAATTGAGGGTATGGGTCTTTGGGTCTACCCTGAAGTCTAGAGGAGGATGTGTGGCCATTAGATTCCTTCCTCCCCTGAACCCGGGGATCTCTTCTAGGGACTCGTACCTAGTACTCGTTGGCAGGCTTCAGCTGACCATGGGGTGAGGGGTCCACCAGACCCTTTAGCTAGGTGGACCAAGTTGAGCCTTGCCTCCGTCATTGCTTCATGCCCTGGGAGGGGTCAGGGTAGAGTTCTACTTCTTTGGGAGGTGGATGAGAGATACACCCTTAGGTGCACATTTTGTGTGTAATTTTTAAATGCATTTTTTTGTACACTTAAGTGTTTTGTTTTTGTGCACCACCGTGGGTTAAAAAAGCAAAAAAATAGTCAATTAACTTGAGAACCCCCAAAGTTCCCCCTGGAGTGGACTTAGTTGTCTGGCACCGTGCATGTCTTTAAGTGCACTGTGTCCGGGCGCTGGATGCAGTGCACTATGGGAAGCACCACATCATTGCAATCATGAGATTGCAGACGTGGTGCTTTATTTGCGGGATTTTAACCCGCCTTGTGGCACAAACGAAAGTGCCGATTAGCTTCCGCCTGTAGAATCACTACGGGCTGGAGTATTGTTGTTTAAATTAGAGGTTACTTCCGGGTTTTACAAAAACCGGAAGTGACCTCACAGCTCCGTTCTTTGCATGGCCCGAGTGGAGGTGGAAGCAAGGTAAGAGCCTTGCAGCCCTGAGGGTTTTTGTTAGTACTGAGGAACATTTGCCAGCTCAGCTGCCTAGCTGATATTTAATTGTAGTGTCTTTGTGCAGTTCTGCTTTTGCACATAACCATGTCAGTATTCCTAACCTCCCTGACCTGCTTCATAAAGCCGTGACAATGCTTTCTCATTGCTATACATCCCTCAATTACTTCCCAGACTGTCTTATCACTGTGCAGTTTTCTGAACATGTCCTCCAGTCATTCCTCATCCCTCCAACAGATAATATCTTCCTGATGAGTTTACTTCCTCTTTGTCTCCCTGCAAAGGTAAAGCATAATGGGCTACTATGCATCGCATAGTAGCCCATTATGTGTCACTCACCTGACACAGGAGCCAGGGATGTCACCGCTGTCCCCTGTAGTCCGGAGAGTCCATCTTCTTCCGGGTATCGCTGCTCCGGCCACTCACAGCGCCAGAGCAGCGATGACGTCAGCGCATGGGAGCCGCCACTAATGGCGTATCACCGTTAACAGCGGCATGCTGCTAACGGCGATAGTGTGCCTGCGTGCCGCTGTCTACGGCACATGCGCCGTAGACAGCTGTCACTGTCTTTTAGAAAATATCTCCTAAACCGTGTAGGTTTAGGAGATATTTCTTGGACCTGCAGGTAAGCCTTAATCTAGGCTTACCTGTAGGTCAAACTGGTTTGTAAGGGTTTACAACCACTTTAAACCCCCTTCCTAACCAGACCAATTTTCAGCTTTCGGTGCTCTCACATTTTGAATGACAATTACTCAGTCATATTGTACCCATATGAAATTTTTGTCCTTTTTTTCACACAAATAGAGCCTTCTTTTGGTGGTATTTAATCACTGATGTTTTTTTTTTTGCGCTATTAAAAAAGACTGAAAATTCAGTAAAAAATAAATAAAAATTCTTTGTTTCTTTTAAAATGTATTGCAGAGTATTGGCAGACTATTGCACAGTGTTGCATAGTATTGCACAGTGTTGCAAAGTATTGGCAGAGTATTGCACAGTGTTGCAGAGTATTGGCAGATTGTTGGCACTGAGCAGCACTGTGGGCACTTCACATCCAACCCACAGAACTGCTGCCATCTCTCCCCCTCTCCCTTCTCACTGTACAGATCGGTATAGAGAGGGGAGGGAGGAACCGTTGTCATGACGTGACACAGGTTTGTTTACAAGTGGTCACTCCGTCACTTGATAGAGCAATCACATGGTAAACAGCCGATATCAGCGGCCGTTTACCGTGATCCGTGCTATTCTTCATACATACACACACATAATATAATAATATATACATACATATATATATATATATATATATATATATATATATATATATATATATATATATATATATATATATATATATATATATATATATATACACACACACACACACACACATATACATATATATATATATATATATATATATATATATATATATATATATAATGCAAGATGTCCGATGATATTCAAGCATTGAGCTGTTTGTGCTGCTGAGGGACTGAGGAACCATTGTCATATTGTCATAGGCATGGACAGGACATCCTGGGACTTGTAGTTCCACAGAGATCAGAACACTATAGGTTTGTTATTTGTGAACATGCACTTTAAGTGATAATACCTTGTGTAGATTTGCTGAGTTATGGATTCAAGTGATATTGAACCCAAATGCAAACATGTAAGATATTGCATTATTCCAGTCCCTAAATGTGATGACTGTATTCGTTTTATTTTTTTAGTCTTTCTTAGACTAAACGTACATAATGTGCAGCCTGGTATATGATGTACAGAGCCCTGTGTATAATGTACAGCATGGTATATGGTGTACAGAGCCCTGTGTATAATGTACAGCCTGGTATATGATGTACACAGGAGACGGAGTGGGTGGATCCTATAAGGGGTGTGGCTTGTGAAAAGTGGGAGGGGGAAAAAAGGAAGGTCGGGATCTGGCGCCCCCCCATCTTAAAACTTCACCAGCCGCCACTGTGTGAGATTATAATCATAGGAAATAGATACGTTTATTCCCAGGCTTCTGAATAATTAAACCATTAGATCACAGGAACACTTGTCTAATAGTTTCTGGTCTAGATGAAATACAGCAGTAGCAGCTGTAGCTGCTGCATGGAAAGTCATGCGATCCAATTCTGTGCCTACTTCCTGGAAACTTCCCTCCAATCCCCACCAGACCTGCAATCTGGAGTTTTTAACCTAGATAGCAGGGACAAGAAGTACCTGCTAAGACCGTGATAATTACCAAGCAACAGTTATATAGAGACACTAAAAGTTTGGAGCTCCCTCAGGGGTGTAACTAGAAATCACAGGGCCCCATGGCAAAATGTTGTATGGGGCCCCCCTGCAAACAGCCCCCCCCCAGAAAAAAATGAATGCCATTGAATGACAGATTACCACACCCATGTAGCACGGTACCCAGGCAATAGCTTACATTAATTTTGGACAACAAAGTATGCAGTATACTGTATGCAGCCTCTAAAGGACACACATTGTTGACCTCAGTGGCGGTGCATCCATAGAGGGTGTAGGAGTGCTGCACCCCCTCTCCTGCACCCATCAATCTCCAATAGATAGATTCATGCATTGCATGAATCTATCTATTGTTGCCGATGCCGCCCCCTATTCAGGTGTCCGGCACCATCACTTGATGGGCATAGTGGCTGCGATTGATGGCACAGTGGCAGTGTTTGATGGCACAGTGGTGGCAATTTCTGGGTACAGTGGCTGTGTTTGATGGCACAGTGGCTGCTCTATGTGGCTGCGTGTGCCGGGACATGACCAGACTCGCGTGGCCCGGGAGGCTTAACAGTAAACTTACATTCCTCATCCTTACCCATGGACAGATCCAGAGTCTAGTCTCGGGAGGGACACTGACAGAAAATATGATTTTTTGGGGGGCAATTTATTTAGGAAATGGCTGGTGTTAACGCTTCAATCACCACGGTACCATGGTTGTTATGGTGTCAGGATGATTAAAGCGCATTATTTCTATCATTACATTGTTATAGAAAAGGAAATAGTTCAACTCACCATAATGCAGAATCAGTGGGAGCCCTGAGTGTGTCACTTGCCACCATCGCCTGCCACCAGATACAGATTGTCACTTGCCACAAGTTGCAGATTGTCACTTGTCACAAGTTGCGGATTGTCCACTTGTCACATGTTGCAGATTTCACTTGCCATGTCACCTGCCACAAGTTACGGATTGTCACTTGCCACGAGTTGCAAATTGTCCACTTGCCACACCACCTGCCACAAGTTGCGGATTGTCACTTGCCACAAGTTGCGGATTGTCCACTTGCCACGTCACCTGCCACAAGTTGTGGATTGTCACCTTGCCACGTCACCTGCCACACATTGCAGATTGTCCACTTGCCACGTCACCTGCCACAAGGTGCGGATTGTCACTTGCCATGTCACCTGCCACACGTTGCAAATTGCCCACTTGCCACATCACCTGCCACAAGTTGCGGATTGTCTACTTGCCACGTCACCTGCCACAAGTTGCAGATTGTCTACTTGCCACGTCACCTGCCACAAGTTGCAGATTGTCCACTTACCTCTCTGCTGCCTGCACAGTGAGTGAGGGCGGAACTGCCGGGATGCAGGGCGGGTGCCGGGCGGTGAGAGATGACGTCATCTCTCTGCTCCACCACCCACTGATTGGCCATCCACCGAGCCCCCCAGCTGGCAGTGAGGGCAGAGTGACTGTGCGAGTGCCAAGCAGTCGAGCAGCTCGGTGGCTCACCCACCACCCGCGCTGCACGCCGACTCACCGGGCCCCACCCGGCTGCAGCGCCTCATAGCACCCGTGTGGGTCCTTAAAGCAATTGTAAAGTCTCTTTTTTTTCCTATAAAATAATAAACATTTTATACTTACCTGCTCTGTGCAGTGGATTTGCAAAGAGCAGCACAGATCCTCCTCTTGTGTACTTCTTCCAAATTTGATTGACAGCAGTGGGAGCCAATGGCGCCACTGTTGTGTCTCAGCCAATCAGGAAGGAGAGTCTCAGATGGCTGACACAATCATGGACATCGCTGGACAGAGATGGGGCTCAGGTAAGTATTAAGGGGTGCTGGGGAGGCTGTTACACACAGAAGGCTTTTTATCTTAATGCATAGAATGCGTTAAGTTAAAAAAACTTCTGACTTTACAGCCACTTTAAGCTGACCATACATGATACAACAGAATTGTACAGTTAGATCTGTAATCAGCTATGCAGTACAAGGGCTTGCCTCATATGATACAAATTGAAATTATTGTTTAGGTGTTTCCTCATCTATAGTTTTCTTCAATTGGGAGAACACTAGGTATCAGCCAGAAATAACACTGCATGCACGCACTAATATCTAAGCTGTCACAACCCACAAATGACATTGTACAGACTGGTGGGGAACCTTGCTTCTGACACCTCTTTAAAAAGTCCTCCCTTGCAATGGGGCTGCAATGAGGCACTAGATACAGAAGTACAGAAGTTTTTCCTGACCCTCCCCTCCCACAAGTTCCTACATGCTGTTAGAAGGGTGATGTTTTTATTCCTGTAAAAGAGGGATAGAGTTTGCGCTATGGAGACAGAAGTTAATTGGAAAAGAAAGTAAAAAAAAAAGAAGAAAAAGGCCAAGATTAAATTGCTTTTGGGAAGGGAGGCTGCCACTACCAAAAAAGCCCAACTTGATAGGTTGGGAAAAACTATAAATAACAAGGTGGTAGTTATGGCGCTCTCCTATGACAGTGCAAAAAATCGCTTCCTATTTATGTTAAAAATCGCATACTACTTAAATTACAAATATTCAGCCTTCTCAAAGTGCTAGTGGTGCTAAATCACGGTGCAAAAATCTGCAAATTATTAAAAATCTACAGGAAACATATATAAAAAATGAATTGGAGGTTAAATAAAATCACAACTGTGCAAAAAAAGTGCTTACGTGCTGTAGTGTAAAATATGTGCATATAGTGCCTGTCAGGCTTATATTATCTTCACACAAACAAGCTTTTCAAAGTGCACAAAAAACCATTTGAAATCTAATAGAAAATCCAAAAAGACCAAAAAAAAATTCGATAAAAATAAAAAATCCTCAGAAAAAGTATTTTCAGAAAAAAAATTTTCCAAAAGAATTTCACAAAAAGTTCAATGAAAATGACTTGTGCTCAGTGCCTGGTGTATTCTGAAACACAACCGGTGCGTTTTCCGTGCGTAAAGCAAATTGCCGCACTCACCAGCTCCCCTGCCCCTGCAGGGGTTAACTCGCCTCCACAGTGTGAGCCCCTGTGCCGCTGTATAGAGCTGGTCCGGTTTAGTGTTCAGTTATTTCTCATTTCCTCGTGTATAAAGAAATATAAAACATCCATAGTGTAGTACTGTTTTTAAAATTAGCCCCTTTATTATATACAACAACAAGTGGCTACTCACATGATTACAGGTTAAAAACGTTCGTAAATGTCACAGATATCTCAAAACACCGCCGCCGCCTTGTAAGAGAGAGTGTGTACATTAGGCCACGCCCTATGCGTTTCATCATTGGACGTCGTCTGGAGCGGCCATCTTGGTGCACCTCTCTCTTATTATAGGGTGCCTGTACTGCGCATGCGCGGGCGCAAAAACGCCATATTGGATACTGGAATGAGACCTCACAACGGAGTCCTATGTATTACAGCATGCAGGCATGTACCTCATTACATCCGCCTTCTTATCCTCTTAAACAATTTCCACAGATACTCGGATTCCACAGATTCCACAGATTTCCACGGATACTCCGACTGTGTGTGGTATGCACCGGACTGATTGCGTCGGAATATCCGTCGGACCCAATTTTCCAACTTGTTGGAAATATTTTCCGACCAACTGGTTCGATCGGACATACTTCGATCATGTGTAGAGAATTTTGATCGGACCAAGTGCCACGCATGCTCAGATCAAATTCCTACATCAAAGCTATTGGCTACTAGCCTGAATGTAGTCCCATCGTAACGAAATTACGCCATCAAGTTCTGAAAGATCAGATTTTTTGACAACTTAAGCCGCGTACACACGGGCGGACTGTCTGTCCAACTTAGTCCGCCGAAACACATTTCAGCGGACAGTCCGCTCGTGTGTGGGCTTCAGCGGACTTTTTCAGCGTGCAGTCTGGCGGACTAAGTATTTCAGAATTTCCGTAATATTGTCCGTCCAACTTTGGTTTCAGCGGACAGTCCGCTCGTGAGTAGGCTAGTTGGACGGACTAAGTATGGCGCATGCTCATAAAGGATTTACACCGCGGAAGGTTGCATTGCTGTGTATTGGACGTCCTATTTCTAGTCCCGTCGTACGTGCTGTACACGTCATCGCGCAAGCTTTCAACGGACTGTTTGTTCATCGTGTGTGGTCAAGTCCGTTCATTCGAAAGTAGGACGGACTGTCCGTCGGATTGTCTGACGGACTTAGTTGGCCAGACAGTCCGCCCGTGTGTACGCGGCTTTAGTCCGACCGTGTGTATGCAACAGTTTCGGACAAGATCCGACGGACAAAATCCGACGGATTTGGTTGTCGAAATCTCCGACCGTGTGTACAGGGGCTAAGAAGGGATCAGCCATGAGTGCAGCAACATCTTTTATGGTAATAACTGCAGCATCATCTCTATGTTGAATAGAAAAAAAAACTAAAAGAAATGTTTAACGTTTCTCCACTCTATGCAAACATAGCAAAATAACAGGAATGGCTGGAGTTAGGCTTGAACTGTTAGGTAAAAAGCCTATGTATTCATGCAGAAAGCTGAGGGTCATGGGACTTGAGTTCCAAGTAAGCCATATTGTAGAGCATATGGACCCTTCACACTAGAATTCGCAACAGACACAGGGGCAAGGAGGAGGAGTGGACCTGTTTTTCTGAGGCTGTTCAGCTACTGTATTTTCTGGCATATAAGACTACCTTTTACACTTAAAAAAAATTTCCAAAAATCGGGGGTCGTCTTATACGCTGGGTATACAATGCTGCCCGATGGATGTCGGCCCCCAAATGTCTGCTAATACTGTATGTGGCTTCAGCTACAAACAGTATACGCCGTTGAGCTAATCCCGGCGAGCGATGTATTCTATTAATGAATACAGAGCCTGCTTGGATTGGAGTAACAACCTCTGTCAATCCGAGCAGGCTACATAGAGTAGCCTGCTCGGATTGGGAGAGAGAGAGCGAGAGAGAGCGAGAGAGAGCGCGCGAGAGCGTGCGAGAGAGAGAGCGAGAGAGAGCGCGAGAGAGAGCGAGGCAAGGGCTGATGATGCTACAGCCTCTGCCAATCTAAGCAGGCGTTGTATTCATTAAAATAATACACCGCTCACCATACTTCCCTGGGTAAATCCATTCACTGATCTTCTACTACTATACATCCTGCTGTTTGCCTTTGAGGTCCCAGGCACCCAAGAGGGACAGGTAAATCTGGGACATATGACAGGGGGGTTATTAAATGTATTTTAGTGGACAATTCCCATAGAATGTAACCCAAAAGTGGTATAGGTTTGGTTAGTTAAAAATTCTACTTTCCAGAGTTGTGGCATTCAATAGATCTCTGTGTTATTATTGTTTGATTTACTTTATGACATATCACAGCATGGCGGATGAGTAGTTGGCATTCTTGCTTTGTGTTTTTTAATGGTTCTAATGTTTTTTTAAATGGTGTTGCCTCAGAAGGGGGGTAGTCTTATACCGCGAGTATTTCCCAAAACCTATGTTTTCACTTGAAAAATAGGGGGTCGTCTTATACACCCAGTCACCTTATACGCCGGCAAATACGGTAAATCTATCTCTTGTTGATGAGAGAGTGATTAGAGCACGTCTGCTGCATACTGACCAGACTGCTGAGAGGCCAGGCCAATGAAGACACAGAGGCTGCAGTAATCGCATCTGCACTGTTGCTGCAGGGAGACCAGAGCATCCTCTCACCCACTACTTCCCAGTACTGAATCTGCATAGGCATTCTGTAGAGAGACTGAAGGCCCCCCCTTCTACAATGAGAGATCGCAGCCTCACCAGGTGAACTAGTGAGAGGGTACTGCTCATTGTTCCCACTGCTATACTGCACCTATACTGCATGCTGGTTTAACAAAGCTTTCATTAAAAGCACCAATGCTTCTTAACCACTTGCCGACCGCCGCACGACGATGTACGTCGACAGAATGGCACGGGCAGGCATAAGGGCTTACATGTACGTCCTTGCCTGCCCGCGGGTCGGGGGCCCGATCGGGCCCCCGCCCGGTGCCTGCGGCGGTCGGTATTCGTTCGGGAGCGATCCCGGACGAGGGGACGGCCATTCATTCATGGCCACCCCCTCGCGATCGCTCCCGACGAATGAAAATGTCCCGTGACATCACTTCCTCTCCTGTAATGTAAACACAGGAGAGGAAGTGATGTATTCTCTCCTCCGTGTCGGTATTTTTCGTTCCGGCACCGAGGAGAGAGCATCGGTGAGTTGCACAAGCACTACACTACACAGTAGAACATGCCAGGCACACTCACACCCCCCCTTTACCCCCCGATCACCCCCCAATTACCCCTGCCCCCCCCAGTCACAGTGACACCAATTGCTTTTTTTTTTTTTTTTTTGCATTGGTGTCATTTGTGACTGTAATAACTGTTAGGGCAGTTAGGGTTAGCCCCCTTTAGTTCTAATGTGCCCCCCTAACCCCCCCAATAAAGGTTTAACCCCGTGATCACCCCCCGTCGCCAGTGTCACTAAGGCTGGGTTCACATTGCAGCGGTTTATGAGAACGAATGTGATTCGCACCGCACTGCAGTGCAAATCACATCCGATCTCTGTGCGATTCGAGTTCAGCCATACAGATAGTATGGCTGAATTCGTGTCGCACCCGCCGCACCCGCCGCAAATTCGCACGGGACCCTTTTTTTGGTCCGCAGCAGAATCGGATCGCATGGGTGTTCACACCATGCGATCCGAGTTTGCAGATCGCACTGCGATATGCGAACTGATCTGGGGGTGTCATTAACATTTCACTGACACTCCCAGCAGTTCGCATAGGGCAGTGTGAACTGCCGCCGGGAGGCATGCGATGCGGGAACCCGCCGCGGATTCATGGCGTTCCCGCATCGCTCCAGTGTGAACCCAGCCTAATAAGCGATCATTTTTCTGATCGCTGTATTAGTGTCACAGGTGACGCTAGTTAGGCAGGTAGGTATTTAGGTTCGCCGCAGCTTTTTATAGCGCCAGGGACCCCCATATACTACCGCATAAAGCCCCCTGATTTCCCCCTAGTTAACCCTTTCACCAGTGATCACCATATAACTGTTACAGGTGACGCTGGTTGGTTAGTTATTTTTTTATAGTTTCAGGGCACCCGCCATTTATTACCTAATAAAGGTTTAACCCCCTGATCACCCGGCGGGTGTCATTTGTGACTGTAATAACTGTTAGGGCAGTTAGGGTTAGCCCCCTTTAGTTCTAAGGTACCCCCCTAACCCCCCCAATAAAGGTTTAACCCCGTGATCACCCCCCGTCGCCAGTGTCACTAAGGCTGGGTTCACATTGCAGTGGTTTATGAGAACGGATGTGATTCGCACCGCACTGCAGTGCAAATCACATCCGATCTCTGTGCGATTCGAGTTCAGCCATACAGATAGTATGGCTGAATTCGTGTCGCACCCGCCGCACCCGCCGCAAACTCGCACGGGACCCTTTTTTTGGTCCGCAGCAGAATCGGATCGCATGGGTGTTCACACCATGCGATCCGAGTTTGCAGATCGCACTGCGATATGCGAACTGATCTGGGGGTGTCATTAACATTTCACTGACACTCCCAGCAGTTCGCATAGGGCAGTGTGAACTGCCGCCGGGAGGCATGCGATGCAGGAACCCGCCGCGGATTCGTGGCGTTCCCGCATCGCTCCAGTGTGAACCCAGCCTAATAAGCGATTGTTTTTCTGATCACTGTATTAGTGTCACAGGTGACGCTAGTTAGGCAGGTAGGTATTTAGGTTCGCCGCAGCTTTTTATAGCGCCAGGGACCCCCATATACTACCGCATAAAGCCCCCTGATTGCCCCCTAGTTAACCCTTTCACCAGTGATCACCATATAACTGTTACAGGTGACGCTGGTTGGTTAGTTATTTTTTTTATAGTTTCAGGGCACCCGCCATTTATTACCTAGTCTCACTAGTGTACTCCTAAATTTAGGGGTGTCTACTTTCCAAAATGGGGTCATTTGGGGGGGTTTGTGCTATCTTGGCATTTTATGGCCTTCAAAACTGTAACGCCCTTAGAAAGCCTGAAGGCGGTGCTTGGTTTTCGGGGCCCCGTACGCGGCTAGGCTCCCAAAAAGTCCCACATATGTGGTATCCCCGTACTCAGGAGAAGCAGCAGAATTTATTTTGGGGTGTCATTTCACATATGCCCATGGAATGCGTGAGCAATATATCATTTAGTGACAACTTTGTGAAAAAAAAAAAAAAAAAGTTTGTAATTTTCCCGCAACTTGTGGCAAAATATAAAATATTCCATGGACTCAACATGCCTCTCAGCAAATAGCTTGGGGTGTCTACTTTCTAAAATGGGGTCATTTGTGGGAGTTTTGTGCCATCTTGGCATTTTATGGCCTTCAAAACTGTAATAGGTAGTGAGGAGTGAAGTCAAATATTTACGCCCTTAGAGAAACCTGAAGGCGGTTCTTGGTTTTCGGGGCCCCGTACGTGGCTAGGCTCCCAAAAAGTCCCACATATGTGGTATCCCCGTACTCAGGAGAAGCAGCAGAATTTATTTTGGGGTGTCATTTCACATATGCCCATAGCATGTGTGAGCAATATATCATTTAGTGACAACTTTGTGTAAAAAAAAAAAAAACAAATTATTTTTTGTCATTATTCAATCGCTTGAGGCAAAAAAATAAAATATTCAATGGGCTCAACATGCCTCTTATCAATTTCCTTAGGGTGTCTACTTTCCAAAATGGGGTCATTTGGGGGGGTTTTGTACTGCCCTGCCATTTTAGCACCTCAAGAAATGAGATAGGCAGTCGTAAACTAAAAGCTGCGTAAATTCCAGAAAACGTACCTTAGTTTGTAGATGTGACAACTTTTGCGCAAACCAATAAATATACAATTATTGACTTTTTTTTTACCAAAGACATGTGGCTGAATACATTTTGGCCTAAATGTATGACTAAAATTGAGTTTATTGGATTTTTCTAATAACAAAAAGTAGAAAATATCATTTTTTTTCAAAATTTGCGGTCTTTTTACGTTTATATCGCAAAAAATAAAAATCGCAGAGGCAATCAAATACCATCAAAAGAAAGCTCTATTTGTGGGAAGAAAAGGACGCAAATTTTGTTTGGGTACAACATTGCATGACCGCGCAATTACCAGTTAAAGCAGCGCAGTGCCAAATTGTAAAAAGACCTCTGGTCATTTACCAGCAAAATGGTCCGGTCTGAAGGTGGTTAAAGGGCCCCAATGGTAGCCAGCAGAAAAACAGCATAAAGGACTACCCCTCCTGTAAAACTATCCTGCAGGCCCCCTTGCTCCCCATTCCTTCATTTTCGATGGACAGTGCTCATTCAGTTGTTATAGGCCTAGCATTGTTGCCATTAATACACTTTGCCAGAATAGTTCCTGTGTTTGGTATATCAAGCTTTATTACTGTTCACTTCTGCACTGTAGGTGATCTTGGTACCTTTTATGCTGATCTGGGCGCCAGGTGTCATCTTATGTCTACTCCTTATCTCTGAACACACCGTATGCTAATTTTTATTACCATTGTCAATCTATTTCTATGCTTACTTTATTACTACCCATATCAGGTGACAATATATCTGTCATGGTTTTGCAATCGTTTATCTGCTTGTGGCCCCGACCTTGGCTTTGTCCCTCACCATCCCTATCCTCCTGTTGCCTACTGTGGGTGTGAGCTGGGGGACCCTGGGGGTCGCGACCTGGAGCCAGTTGCAGCCAAGTCCATCCTCACCACTAGAGGCGCTGGTGAACACCTGATGGCTCTTAGACTCTGCGCCCCAGGGAATCTTACGCTCTAACCCCGGTGGGATCCCCCGTCCGCAGCAGTCAGCCGTAGGGTCCACAACCTTGCGGTGCACTCCTGACCCCTACGGTGTGCATCTGTCACCTCGCCTCGAGGTGACCTGACAATATCTAGTTTGCCTTTACTAATTGGTTCAGTGCCTGTTTTCTGGGTGTTAAGTATTGCTTTCAGTGATTTTCTGTGAAATTGCATGATTTGTACAAGTTCAGTTCTTAAAGAGGTTGAGGCAAAGGACAGAGGACACATCCAAACCAGAGAGCTCCTGCGAGGGTAGCACTATACTAACCTGACTGCTATAAAGCATAGGCATAAAGCATTGCTAATAATTATAGCCTTGCCCAATAAAGACTCAAAAAAGAATCATAAATTATTCACTTGCAATACGCCTTTAATCGTGCTAGAAAATTTGCTTATTTCAGGGAAATAACTTCCCTAGCACAATCCCCTCCCTCCTTGCATTTGTAGGCAGGTGCAGGCATTCCTTCAACCTGTAGATGGCACTGTGCATTATTACAGGTGGAGATAGGTTTGTTAATTGTACACTTACAGACTCCATCAGTCTTCACCTCTTCTAAGAAGTTCCCCACACACCTTATGGTAAAAAAGTGTACAGGAGAGCCATTTGTCAGATTAAGACAGAATCGAGATATAGATTATGACATACAGAGTGCTACAGCAATAAGCAGATTTATTTTGGAAGGGTTTAGGAAAGGGGAAGTAGAGGGGATTAGAGGGGATTAGCAGAAGGGCAAGAAATATGGATAGAGAGCAATTACTACAACCTAAGAAGAAAAAAGAACAGTCAGAATTGGCCTTAAAGTGGTTGTAAACCCTCCCCCACAACTTTGTCCCATGTAAATCAGCATAAAAAACCCTAATGCACACTGCTTGTAGATATCTCCTTACTTGCTTAGTATTGTTGTAATCCTTTTTGTTCTTTAGAATGACGTCACTGAGCATGCCCAGATCTCTCCTGATTTACGGCACACTCTCTATGTGCTTTTCTATCTGTTATCAGGACTTCCTATGGCACACAACACTGAACTCCCAGGAGGCTGCAAAATCACTCAGAGCTTCCTCCTACACACCATGTGACCATGTGACATCACATGCTGTGTAAAGCAGGGCATGGGACAGCATAACTGCAGTCTTATCAGTTGAAGCTGATACGATTGACAAAGGCAAACACTAGGTAATTGGCACAAGTAAATACTATGAACAGGGAAGCAGGGTTGCCATAGAAACGTTGGATTGAGAAGGAGGCTTGGTTAACAGTACAGGAAGTGCTCAATGTAAGGGTGGAAATACACTCCACTGTGGACGCAGAAAACAATACTTAAGATGGAGCTGCCTTGCCCCTGGAAACAAGTTTTTTAAAGTTTCTTTAAACAGTAAGTAATATGCAATTTGGGCTGGATTACAGTGGCTATAGTTTGATAATTACTTATTATAATGGACTAAATGAAAAGAAGCATCAGAGTGGGAGAGTTTACTTCTGCTTTAATTATCGCTTGTAGTAGATGATACAAACAAGTAGAGGACATTATTAAAAAGCACCTTCCACACGAGTTTAATCTCCCCAATACCAGGACTGAATACACATACTGTATATGGGGAGGTGGTTGATGAAATTTATCTTCTGATAACAGGGTTCCCTTAACAGACAAATTCACTTTTAGTGAAAGTAATTGTGAGGTTGCTTTAGTTGCCATTCAAATCTGTCTAAGTGTATGATTTGGCTTAGTCAATAAGCATTTAAACAGGTCACACACTGTTTGCTTTCTGTTGGTTTTGCAATGTATGATTACTTTTAAAACGACAATGTATGTTTACTTTTAAAATGACATTGCTCAGACAAATCTGGCTTGATCTTCCGGTTTTTCAACCTTTTGTTTTCAAAGATTTATTTCTATCACACAGGTCTAAATTGCTAATTAACTAAGAAGGCCCTGGTCCTTCACTTTTGCTGCAATATTATTTATAATAACCATGAATAGACTCGTCCTTATGTATGACTTTAGATCTGACCAACAAGATCATTCTTCTTGATTATATAGGAACACAATGACATCCAGCTATTCAGGTAATTAGTTGGATCTTTTCCACCTTCAGTGGAAGTGACCCAATTATTTAGCTGGATAGGATACTGTTCAGTGACATTTTAGATTTACCACTACAGTGTATCGCAAACAACAACTACCATTGTACTTTCACGCCAATGATGACATGCTATCACCTGCCCTAACATTTAAAGTGGCATAATGGGCAAAATCAAAGTGGCATTCATGATGTAGGTTAGAACTAGTGATGACAGAGCAGGTGGTGTTTTTCTCCATCTCAGTCTTATCTGTAACATTTGTTTTATTGCCTTTTGATTCTGCCGATAAATCAATTCATTTTATATGCCCTTTTCAAATGGTGATTGTTCCATACTTGCCAACTGTCCTGGATTTTCTGGGACAGTCAAAATATTTAGTAAGCTGTCCCATCATTAGGACCGTGGGGACAGCAGTAGTTCCCTAAAACCCTAAGGCTACTTCCATACTAAGGCGCTTTACAGGCGGTATAGCACTAAAAATAGCGCCTGCAAAGCACCTGTAAAGCGTCTCTCCTGTCACTCCTGTGTGAAAGACAAAGTGCTTTGGCACTGGAGTGGTGTGCTTGTGGGACCTTAAAAAAAGTCCTGCAAGCCGCATCTTTGAGGTGCTTTAGGAGCGGTGTAGTGGCGCTTTTAACCCTTTATTCAGCTTCTAGCTGGGGTTAAAAGCACCCCACTAGCGACCATCTCTCATACACTCAGAGACATAGAAAAATCCATAAGCTTTGTTTTTTTTTATTTAGGGGATCTAACTTGGATGGGAATGGGAAATTATGGGATGCTCAGAAAGATTCAGTGTAACTTGCTTGGGACTTCTATATACACTCCTGTATATACACTCCCGTCTGCTCTCCAGGACAACTCTTGCTTAAGACCTCTTTCCCTTTACTCCTCCAGCACTTCACTTGCTGAAGACCGTTACTCCTCAAGCACTTAATTTGCTGCAGATTCCCAGACCAGCTAGCACCACATGATTGGACCTGACAGTGAATCAGCCAGGCCTCAGTGAATTGCCTTTTGCGGGCAGGGACCCCGGGCCCCTATGATGTTGGAATAGTTCCGATGCTATCTCATAGCTCCCAACTGTCCCTGATTTGCAGGGACTGTCCCTGATTTGGAGCAATGTCCCTCTGTCCCTCATTCCACCTCATTCGTCCCTCATTTTGGTCTGATCTATATAGTTGTATATAAAATGCACTTTTTATCTTTCAAAAAGTGTTTCCCAGTGCTAAACCTTTCATCCAATTTCTAAACTGCTGCATTTGTTCATGTTGAAAGCCAAAATAAAAGAATATTAGTGGTAAAAAAAGTCGTTGTGGATTTAATTAACCTTTTTTTTTAATTAATTCTCCTTTAAGCGGGTGTAGCAGGGGGCGTGTCCTATGCCTACATACATTTGTTAGTAGGTGTCCCTCATTCCCATCTCAAAATGTTGGGAGGTATGCTATCTGTCCTCAGCTCGGCTACTGATTCCAGTAAAACTTCTTCAGGCCCTGCCAACCCTCCTGGCTGCAGCTGCCTCTTTCCACTGCCCTTCGCACAGTCCACACTTCTGGTTCTGCACCCATCACAAAACTCCCGGTTATCTCAGGCATGCCTCCTAAGTCCTCCTGACTGTGCTTCACTCACCAGCCCACCTGGCTGCAACCAGTTGTCCTCTCTGGAGCCTCTTAGCAGTGTTCTCCTTGCTCTCTCATGTGCCTCTCCTCCAGGATCTCTTCTCCTCCTGGCTGCACCCGAGCCCAGGCCCAATGTCACCACCCCCCCCCCCCCAGACTGGGGAGCTCCCTGTGGGCCCCGACAGCCTCCATACTCTCTCATTTCAGCTCTTCCATGCAACAAATCCTCCCCTGGGTGTTTAAGGAGGACTGCCTCCTACCAATCCAAGTTGGGTTTGGTCAAGGCTCCTTAGAATACCCAAGGCAGCTCCACCTCTCCTTCTAGCACCTTCCAGAAAGAAGAGGGAGGTGACAGTGATGCTACCTCTGAGTCACCCAGCCCTGCCCTGAGCCACTCCCAGCCCAGAATGAAAACAAACAGGCCTTGCCACCAGCTAGGTCTGCCTACATTTTCCTACTCTATAGAAAAATCTAACCACTAGCTACTGCCTAACTAGAGGGTGCTATACAGAGAATATCTATTGCCAACGTCTGCTGCTGACACCGGGTGCATTGCTCCAAAGAAAGGGATGTGAGCTAAGCTAATGTCCGGAGACATGTTTGGGAAGGTAAGCAGGCAGAGGTTATGTCAGGAAAGATTTCTTTGCATGCAGGTGTGGACGCATGTTAGCATGCCAAAGAGGGTCAGGAGAGAAGGGAGCTGGTCAAGTCTGCAGGCAGGCGGTAGGGACTGAGTGCAGATGATGAAGTGGGCTTCAGTTGCTGTCTCTGTTCATTCCAATGCTTAGTGACTACAGCAGTGCTGGAGCTCAGGGCAGAGGTCATTGAATATGGCTAAATCCCCACAGACTATCAAGGCTGTCCACCCAATTAAAATGAATTATTTTAAATGATTATTATTTTTATACAGGATATATATAGCACCAGTTTGCGTAGCGCTTTACAACATGAGGGCAGACACTACAGTTACAATATATTTCAATACAGGAGGAATCAGAGGGCCCTGCTCGTTAGAGCTTACAATCTAGAAGGGAGGGTCAAGTGAAACAAAAGGTAATAACTGTGGAGGATGAACTGAGGGAGAAAATGAAAATGCAGTTGTTAAGTGTGGGTAGGATAGGCTTCTCTGAAGAGGAGGGTTTTCAGGGATCATCTACAAGCTAATAGAGTAGAAGATAATTGGACAGGATGGAGTAAGGACTTCCATAGGATTGGAGAGGCTCTGGAAAAAGGCGAGCATGGAAGGAGGTGATAAGGGAGGTAGAAAGCAGGAGGTCTTGGGAGGAATGAAGAGAATGATTAGGTTGGTATTTTGAGACTAGGCTATTGATGTTGCGAGGGACTAAATTGTGGATGGTTTTGTAAATTGTTGTTAGTATTTTGAATTAAATTTGTTGGGTGAAGGGGACCTAGTGGAGGGATTGACAGAGAGGAGTAGCAGACATAGAGTGATTGGTAAGGTGGATGAATCTGGCAGCAGCATTCGTGATGTATTGAAGGGCGGATAGCCTATGTAGAGGTAAGCCAATGAGGAGGGATTTGCAGCAATCGAGGTGAGAGATGACCACGGAGGGAATTATTGTTGTGTCATTGGTTAGAAAGGGGCGTATTTTGGAGACGTTGCAGAGGTTGAGGCGGCCAGATTTGGACAGTGATATGACATGGGTCTTAAAGGAGAGTTCAGAGTCCAGGACTACACCTAGGGCACACGGCTGCCACCCCCTCTCTCCAGCATCTCCCCCTCTATGATTAATGGATAGATTCATGCACTGCATGTATCTATTCATGGATGCCCCCCCCCCCCCCCCTGGCCCCTTTTTCGGACAACGGTCGCCTGAATTACAACGGCAGGGGTGTATTTCTGAAGTACCTAAATAGAGCCATAGGCTCTAATAGGCGTCAAAAAAGGTGAACTCTGAGCACAAAGCATCGTGATTGCAGTCCACCCAGGTGTGTTAGAAAAGCAAATGTATATTCGCTTTTCTAACACTGAACCGCCAATCAGGTAGCGTGGGTCTATTACCCGTCATCTGATTGGCTGAAAGGACAGGCGCTGCGATTGGACACCTATCAGGAGGAGGGGAGGAGACGCATGGAGGACACAGCTTGCCACTGCTAGGTCTCACAGCTCGCCGCCGTCACCGAGATGGGGGGAGGGTCACAGTGGCAGCATTTGATGGGCACAGGGAGGCTGCAATTTATGTTTTTTTCTGAATTTTTCAGTTTGCCCCCCAAAAATTTTGAGCACCAGCCGCCACTGCTTAGGACCCTGACATGTGGGGATGGGCTTATAGTTGTTTCATTGATTTTTAGAGAGAGATCAGGGGAAGGTGCACGTGATGTAGGAAAAATTATACGTTTTAGTTTTAGATAGATTGAGTTTGAGGAAGTGGTGTGACATCCAGACTGATATATCTGTTAGTAAATCAGTGATACGTGATATTAAAAGGAACATGGGGTTGTGTTCAAAAATAATCTCTCTCTAGGGTTCACTTATGCTAAGTTTGTCAAATACTAATACAGCAGGTATATTACAGGACAAATTCATTGCCTATTTTGTATGCATGTAGTGTTTTTCCACGGTTCCTATACTGTGTAGAATGATTGTTTACTTTAATATCTCCTTCTTGTAAAGACCTCAGGATCAGTGTATGTTTGTTCTTACTACCAGTGTTTTCTGTTGTTTAGTTTATTTTTGTTTTTCTTTAGCCATGATAACTACAGCTTTCTTATATATGCTAAATTAAAGCATTGCATTAGGTTAATGATATGCCCAATGTAAAAACACGCCCATTTTAAATGAATTCCCCACCCCTAATTAAAGTACATTATTTACTTAAAATGGCTTGCTAAATGCACAACATAAAAAGGTGTCCCTGGAATTTTTTTTTAATGTTGACAACTATGCTGTTCCTTCTGCAGTCAAATTGCAGTACAGAGTTGTCACTGGGCAGACCTAAACTTCTAGTCTGACTTTATAGAACATGTTTATATGTAATTAGAAATACCCCTAAATCTCCTACCTCCTAAGGTTACAACAACAGTTTTTTTTCTTTTTCAAACAGGGAGTGTGACAATAGCAGATCTACTGGCAGGATCAACAAGTAATAAAACTATGTAACAAAGGGCTCAGAAAAACAAAAATGGCTGTGTTAATGCCATTGACAGATTATATCATGCATGTAATGTTTGCTCAGACCATAGTTCCATAGTTAATGTTTAAAGTGAGCGTGTAATAAAAGCAGACCTTTACAACTGGATAAAAAATAATGCAAGGAACATACACTCCACAATAATAATTATGCTACCAAAATTAGTGTGTGCTGTAAATCATAAAGCACAACTAAACCCATTGATTTAACGCTTTAAAATTTTTTTACATTTCTGGAATGCTGGGATTGCTAACTGTCACATTTGCTTGTGTCCTCAACCAAACTGTCAAATCATCCAATGGCTGGTGTCATAACTGATCACATGTGTAGCACCATGGAAATTGCAGATCAAACAGAAGCAGCTTCCTTTGCTGTAAAGGATAGGAGACTTTAAAGAGGAAGTAAACCCTGATGAGTTTACTTCCTCTTTCATTCCCTGCAAAGGCAAAGCATAATGGACTACTATGCATCGCATAGTAGTCCATTATGTGTCACTTACCTGACACAGGAGCCAGCGATGTCACCGCTGTCCTCTGTAGTCCGGCGCATCCATCTTCTCGGTGGGGTCTCGCTGCTCCGCCGCTGTCATTCGGCGAAGCATGCACCGTAGACAGCAGTGCCTGTCTTTCGGCAAATTTAGGAGATATTTTTTGGACCTACGGGTAAGCCTTAATCTAGGCTTATCTGTAGGTCAAAGTGTGTTGTAAGGGTTTACAACCACTTTAATTCCACTTTAGGACTGTCAGCAGATTGGCCTCTACAAATTCGGCAGTGCCTAAAAGTACCTAAAAATGGAGAGCAACTGTGCATGTACAGAGCAGGGTGAGACAGTGTATTACTGTATTTTAAACAGTATAGGCCAATGATGGCAAACCTTGGCACCCTAGATGGTTTTGAACTACATTTCCCATGATGCTCATGCACTTTGTAGTATAGTTGAGCATCATGGGAAATGTAGTTACAAAACATCTGGGGTGCCAAGGTTCACCATCACTGCTATAGGCACTTCATTTTCTGACTAAAGTTCAACTTTAATTTTAACCGGTTCCCGACCAGCGCACACTGATGTACATCGGCAGAATGGCACGGGCAGGCAAATGGGCGTACCTGTACATCCCTTTAAATTTGCCGCCCTGCCGGTTGGGACCCCTGTGAGTCCGGTGGTGGGTCCCACGGACTCAATCGCCGTGGGCATACCTGCGATCGTCTCACGGGGCAGCTGAACGGAGAGATGCCGTTGTAAACATGACGCTGGTTTCTCTCTCCCCTCTCTTTACTGATCTGTGCAGTGGAGGGGAGAGCCCAATACTCTGCCAGCCCAATACAATACAATACTCTGCCATATAATGCCATACAATACTCTGCCATATAATGCCAGTCAATACTCTTCCATATAATGCCAGTCAATACTCTGCCATATAATGCCAGCCAATACTCTGCAATACAATACTCTGCCAGCCAATGCTCTGCCAGCCAATACTCTGCCAGCCAATACTCTGCCATGCCATACAATACTCTGCCAGCCAATGCCATACAATACTCTGCCAGCCAATGCCATACAATACTCTGCCAGCCAATACTCTGCCATACAATACTCTGCCAGCCAATGCAATACAATACTCTGCCATACAATACTCTGCCAGCCAATGCAATACAATACTCTGCCATACAAAACTCTGCCAGCCAATGCAATACAATACTCTGCAATACAATTCTCTCATGGTTATCCAAAGGATTAATTAGCTAATCAAAAAAAAAACACTAGATTCATTAAAAATTAAAAATAAAAAAATAATCGGATAGTCGTTCACTAATCGAAAAAATAATCGATAGATTAGTCGACAGACAAATTAATCGTTAGTTGCAGCTCTAGTTCCTATAATTAGCTAGTCTATCAAAGCTCGGATAATATTAATGGTGATGATGTAATACCAAAATTAGCTACAAAATAAATACAATGCTCAAAGAAGCAAAGGTCTTTTTTATTTAGAGGGAAAATAGAACACTAACATAGAAATCTAAGAATATTAGAGAGCATATAGAAATAAAAGAGCAGAGATGATACGTTAGATACATCTGCCCTCTGTTCTGTGTCTTTTAGCTGGGCTCAATGAGAGACAGAAGAAGAGATTGTAGAAATGAGCTACAATCCGTAAGCTATAGGGGCTGTCCTTCCTAATCAGCAGGAAGTATGTTATTACCCCGCACGTTCTCCATGAAGTATGTTGCTGTCTTTCCAGTAGGGAGCAGTATTACGCTGTGAATAACTGCTTGACCCAGGTCAATGTTCCCATCCACATCTGATTTCTTTGATCCTACTGCAGGCCCATAAATGAGTCACTTTAATCTCCGCCTCATCAAGAGGTCCAAAGTGAGGCTTTTTTATCTTCATGCCCCACCACTAGGGGGTATGTGTGAGATCTGTTCCTGAGGCAGGGCTCTGGTATGCAATCTTTTGTTACACACACCCTTCTGTGTAATCTGATTCTTATGGCATTCCTGGGATGACAGGTTAGATAGCTCTTTGATAACCAGGTCTCAACAGTCCAGAAATATCTGATATAAAAAAAAAGTTGCACCATCCAACAGCGGCAGTGTGTACTAACATGGATGGTATTCATGTTAACTGGTGGCTGAGTGGTTGGGGGTGGTAAATCACATCTCCACTGCCAAGTTTTACTTTCTGACTGCCCATATAAACGAGACCTAAACCTAGCCATAAATAAATACAAGAGCTTATCACTAAATCTAGCCTGCATGAAATGATAATCATTTTTCAACTTACATTATCAAGCAGTTATTTCCACACTAAATACCTGGAACGTGTTTTTCTCTAGGTTTTTCGCTGGCAAGCCTCATATCGCAGGAAGCCACCAAGAAGAAGAAGTGTTAGTCAACTATATGTACAAGACGTGGCAATCAAATCTAGATGGAGTAAAAATATACAACTATACAGTTCTCCTCTCGTACCCTAATGCAAGTGATCCCAACTACATTGCCATCGTGTCCGCTGATGGTGTGGAAAGCGACCTATCACAAAAAGTGGAGGAAATACTTAGTCCCGATCAGAATGATTCCACTGTGGTTAACCCGTTCAATGCCTATTCCCCATCCGGTGTTATTGTGGTGAGCCATTTAGAAAAACATGTTATCATTGATGATAAATATATGGTGAAAAAATAAAAAAATAATGATGACTTTCTAACTAAAATCTATTTAGATCTCCAAAATCAAATCTTGATAATTATGCAATTATTGTAATATTCTTAGTTCCATTTTTACTACATTAATGTAAATATAATGTACCAATTTTAATGCAACCATTTTTGTTCTAAAGGGAGATCTAGTATATGTTAATTATGCTACTGTGGAAGATTTTCATTTCCTGACCCGTAATCTGTCAATGAATTTAACTGGTACTGTGGCAATTGCTAGATATGGGCGAATATTCAGAGGTGACAAGGTCAGTAAAGTCAAATACATTACAGCAGCTTTGCAGGGGTATAACATAAAATAAATAAATTGTCAAGTCTCAATCTTTATTAGGTGAAAAATGGAGAGTTATTTGGCTGTGCTGGGATGATAATATACTCTGATCCAGCGGATTATGCATTTGGTGACCAGGAACGAGTATACCCAGATGATTGGTGGTTGCCAGGCACAGGAGCTCAGCGAGGAACAGTTTTAAGAGGAGATGGAGATCCGTTAACCCCCTTCTACCCTTCAATTGGTAAGAAGTCCAAATGCCTATTAACACAATACTGTATACTTTTGAGGTAAGGATAAATTGAGACTACCTTATTTTCATTATTGTCAGTGAAGTAGTAAGTTCACATTTTTATAGCTCTATTTCTGAACAGATTGTACAGAGATTTTCAATTATGTTTAAGGTTTTTTTTCATCAATCACATATGACATTTTAAGGTATCGTTGTGAAATTATACACTGCCTAATTATTTTTAGAGATGCTCAGATCACATTTAAAGTTAGGTGGTGTATGGCCAAATAAATATAAAAACAAAAATTGCATCTGACAGGGCTACTGCTAACATGCATGAATGCACCACTATGTCTAAATCAGTTTTTTGTGATGTCACGATACTTGTGATTTTACACAAAAACGTGTTATCAGCAACAGTTCTAATTCATTCTCTGGCTACCATCTGCCTGTTAGAGTTCAGCATGTTGGCTTCACAGTTGATAACTCTTCAGTTGTGCCAATGTATGTACTTTTCTGCTTTCCGCAAAATTCAGAATTTGAGATTGACATTTTTTTGCCATGGTTATAGATTAGCAATTATTGAAGTTGGACATGATTTGCAGTTTTCAAACATTTACACATTCAAGAAACAAATCTAGACTTTCCAAAGCGGTATAGTATTTTAACAAAAAATAATAAATCAACCAAAACTGCATTTTCTTGTTTATAGTAGAGTGGAGAGGGGTTAGAACCTTTACGATTTAGGTTTACAAAATGTAATCTATTTTATATTGAATTTTTGGAATGTTAATTACAGTCAGGTCCATAAATATTGGGACATCGACACAATTCTAATCTTTTTGGCTCTATACACCACCACAATGGATTTGAAATGAAATGAACAAGATGTGCTTTAACTTTCAGTTTTAATTTGAGGGTATTTACATCCAAATCAGGGGAACAGTGAAGAAATTACAACAGTTTGTATACGTGCCTCCCACTTTTTATGGGACCAAAAGTAATCGGACAGATTAACAATCATTCATCAAACTTTCACTTTTTAATACTTGGTTGCAAATCCTTTACAGTCAATTACAGCCTGAAGTGTGGAATGCATAGACATCACCAGATGCTGGGTTTCATCCCTGGTGATGCTCTGCCAGGCCCCTACTGGAACAGTCTTTAGTTCCTGCTTATTCTTGGGGCATTTTCCCTTTATTTTTGTCTTCAGCAAGTAAAATGCATGCTCAATCGGATTCAGGTCAGGTGATTGACTTGGCCATTGCATAACATTCCACTTCTTTCCATTAAAAAACTCTTTGGTTGCTTTCGCAGTATGCTTCGGGTCATTGTCCATCTACACTGTGAAGCGCTGTCTAATGAGTTCTGAAGCATTTTGCTGAATATGAGCAGATAATATTGCCCGAAACACTTCAGAATTCATCCTGCTTCATTTGTCACCAGTCACATCATCAATAAATACAAGAGAACCAGTTCCATTGGCAGCCATACACACCCACGCCATGACACTACCACCACCATGCTTCACTGATGAGGCGGTATGCTTTGGATCATGAGCAGTTCCTTTCCTTCTCCATACTCTTCTCTTCCCATCACTATGGTACAAGTTGATCTTGGTCTCATCTGTCCATAGGATGTTGTTCCAGAACTGAGGCTTTTTTAGATATTGTTTGGCAAACTCTAATCTGGCCTTCCTGTTTTTAAGGCTCACCAATGGTTTACATCTTGTGTTGAACCCTCTGTATTCACTCTGGTGAAGTCTTTTCTTGATTGTTGACTTTGACACACATACACCTACCTCCCGGAGAGTGTTCTTGATCTGGCCAACTGTTGTGAAGGGTGTTTTCTTCACCAGGTAAAGAATTCTTCGGTCATCCATCACAGTTGTTTTCCGTGGTCTTCTGGGTCTTTTGGTGTTGCTGAGCTCACCGGTGCGTTCTTTCTTTTTAAGGATGTTCCAAACAGTTGATTTGGCCACACCTAATATTTTTTGCTATCTCTCTGATGGGTTTTTAGCCTAATGATGGCTTGCTTCACTGACAGTGACAGCTCTTTGGATCTCACATTGAGAGATGACAGCAACAGATTCCAAATGCAAATAGCACACTTGAAATTAACTCTGGACCTTTTATTTGCTCCTTGTAAATGGGATAATGAGGGAATGACACACACCTGGTCATGGAACGGCTAAGCAGCCAATTGTCCCATTACTTTTAGTCCCTTAAAAAGTGGGAGGCACATATACAAACTGTTGTAATTCCTACACCGTTCACCTGATTTGGATGTAAATACTCTCAAATTTAAGCTGAAAGACTGCAGTTAAAGCACATCTTGTTTGTTTCATTTCAAATCCATTGTGATGGTGTATAGAGCCAAAAAGATTAGAATTGTGTTGATGTCCCAATATTTATGGACCTGACTGTAAGTTTTGTTTTTGTTTTTTGAGTATTTAAAATAAATTTTTTGGCATTTTATACATCTACACCATGGTTGAAAACAGATATGCTGAAGTTTGCATTGTTTAATTAAACAGAGTGAAGTTTTTAACCACTAAGGATTTTTTTTTAAATGTTTTAATTTGTTAACATTAGGCTGGATTCACACCTATGCATTTTTTGGGGCTTTTTGCATTTTGCACTACAGAATATGTTCCATAGGAAACCATGTTAAATGGACTGTAGTGCAAATCTGCAAAATGCAAAAAGCACTAAAACTGCATAGGTGTGAATCCAGCCTGATAAAGCATTCAGGAAAACTGAAACCGTGGGGGTTATTTACAAAAGGCAAATCCACTTTCCAGTACAAGTGCAAAGTGCACTTAAAATTGCACTTGTAAGTGCAGTCATTGTAAATCTGAGGGGTAGATCTGAAATGAGGGGAAGCTCTCCTGATTTTATTATCCATTCATGTGCAAGCTAAAATGCAGTTTTTTATTTTCCTTCTATGCCCTCCTCGGATCTACAGCAACTGCACTTCCAAGTGCACTTTCAGTGCAATTTCAAGTGAAGTTTGCACTTGTAGTGCAAAGTGGATTTGCCTTTTCGTAAATAACCCCCAATGTTTATCAATGATCACCAGAATAAATGTAATTATTGTCGATAGAGTTTTGTATAGAAGTCAATGATTTTCAGAAGTCAACTTGTACAACATAAGCAAAATCTTCAGCTTGGTCAATGACTGAACAATTTTATGAGTGGGTCATTAGTAAAAGCAAAATCTAATTTATTTTTAGGCTCTGCGTTTTACTTCGATGAAAAGGATGTAGCATTACCAAAGATCCCAGTGACTCCAATAGGCTACAATGATGCAGTCAAGTATCTCAGGTACACTTATGTAACAGAGCCATCAAACCTAAACATTGTGGTATTAGTTACTCTTCTGAGTAGTGCTGGCCATGCAAGTTGATATTTTTGTTCAAATATCTTTGCAGAAATTATAAAAAAAATCAGAACATTCTTTCTAGCCATCATTGATTTAACTAATATCCTTCGAAAGCCCTTAAAATGTAGTTCAAAGTAGCTTTTTTAAGTAGAATCCCAGACGTATTATATACGCTTCATTACAATATGTACAATTTTTCCAGAACAAAGGTCACATTCAGTTAGAATTTTGTTCATTTGAGAAAAATTTTCCATCCTGCCCCTTTGAATTTTTTGTACAACCAGGGTGCCCATACATGGATAGAAATTCAGCTGGTCCCAGCCTAACTGGCCAAATTTTGATCTACAGTAAGTATAACCCGGCTTAAAGCGGAGGTCCACCCTAAAGTGGACCTTTCGCTCATCGGAACCCTCCCCCCCTCCGGCGCCACAATTGGCACCTTTCAGGGGGGAGGGGGGTGCAGATACCTGTACAGTACAGGTATCTGCACCCACTTCCGGGATCGCTCTCTGCGGAAACGGGCGTAGATTACGCCCCTTTCCGAAAGTCCCCCGCTGCCTGCTGGGAAACACACAGATCCCAGAGGCAGCGGGTCCATCCTTATTGCGCAGTGCGACTCGCGCATGCGCAGTAGGGAACCGGTAAATGAAGCCGAAAGGCTCCACTTCCTGATTCCCATACCCAAGATGGCGGCGGCAGCACCCGAGAGACGATCGAGAGATCGGCTTCGGGTGCCGACATCGCGGGCGCGCTGCACAGGTAAGTGTCACTATTTTAAAAGTCAGCAGCTGCAGTATTTGTAGCTGCTGGCTTTTAAAAAAAATAAATAAACGCGGAGTCCCGGCGGACTCCCGCTTTAACAATAATAATAACAATGATCTCTTTGCTACATACAATTTGCAGTTTTAAAGGCACAAACAAATCGACTAATAAACAATAAAAATGTGAAAACTACAGTAAAAAATAGCAAAAAGATATCTATTCATTGCAGTTGCAAATGGACAGATCAATTGTGATTGTTTCAGGAACCATGAATCAGATGGAGACAGAAAATGCAGTAAAAATCACACCTTTTTTACCACTTACGGACCGCCCGCTGTCGTTATACGTCGGCACTTTAACCACTTGACCACTGGGCACTTAAACACCCTTAATAACCAGACCAATTTTCAGCTTTCAGTGCTCTCACAATTTGAATGACAATTACTCGGTAATGCAACACTGTACCCATCTGAAATTTTCGTCCTTTTTTTCCCACAAATAGAGCTTTCTTTTGGTGGTATTTGATCACCTCTGCGTTTTTTATTTTTTGTGCTATTAATGAAAAAATACAGAAAATTTTGTAAAAAAAAGCATTTTTCTTCATTTCTATTAAAAATTTTTGCAAATAAGTAATTTTTCTTCATAAATTTGGCCAAAAATGTATACTGCTAAATGTCTTTAGTAAAAATAACCCAAATTAGTGGATATTATTTATTCTGCGTGAAAGTTATAGGGTCTACAAGCTATGGTGCCAATCACTGAAAATGTATCAATTTGATCACAGCTGATGTACTGACAGTCTATCTCATTTCTGGAGACCCTAACAAGCCAGTAATGTACAAAAACCCCCCAAATGACCCCTTTTTGGAAAGTAGACATTCCAAGGTATTTAGTACGTGGCACGGTTAGTTTTTTGAAGTTGTAATTTTTTCCCACAATTCTTTGCAAAATAAAGATTTTTTTTATTTTAATTTTTTTTCACACCAAATTGTCATTTTACCAGGCTATTTCTCTCACACGGCATATACATTCCACAAATGAAACCCCAAAATACATTCTGCTGCTCCTCCTGAGTACGGTGATACCACATGTGTTAGACTTTTACACAGCCTGGCCACATACACAAGTCCAACATTGAAGTAGCAACTTCAGGCGTTCTAGGAGCATAAATTACACATCTAATACCTCAACCACCTAGAAGCTTGTAGGCTTCCTCACTAGTAAAATATTTTTTTGCTATTCTTGTGGCTGGTGAGGCTGCACTGCAGAGCACTGTCGTGGCACAGGCGGCACAGGTGGGCACTGATGGACACAGGCGGCACAGGTGGGCACTGATGGGCACAGGTGGGCACTGATGGACACAGGCGCCACTGATGGACACAGGCGGCACTGATGGGGCACTGCAGTGGCACAGGTGGCACTGATGGGCGCAGGTGGCACTGATGGGCGCAGGTGGCACTGATGGGCACAGGTGGCACTGATGGGCACTATAGTGACTTTGGTGGCACTGGTGTGGCTCTGGTGGCACTGATTAGCACACAGGCGGCACTGGTGGGCACAGGCGGCACTGGTGGGCACAGGCGGCACTGGTGGGCACAGGCGGCACTGGTGGGCACAGACGGCACTGATGTGGCACTGCAGTGGCGCAGATGAGCACTGATGGGCACATATGGCACTGATGGGCACAGGTGGCACTGATGGGCCCAGGTGGCACTGCTGGGAACAGGTGGCACTGGTGTGGCACTGGTGTGGCACTGGTATGGCACTGGTATGCACTGTAGTGGCACTGGTATGCACTGGTATGCACTGGGGTGGCACTGGGGTGGCTCTGCTGGCACAGAGGTGGCACAGAGGTGGCACAGAGGTGGCACAGAGGTGGCACAGAGGTGGCAAAGGTGGCACAGGTCGCACAGGTGGCACAGATGTGGCACAGGTGATAGATGGCACTGGTCTGGCACTGGTCTGGCACTGTTCTGGCACTGTTGTGGCACTATTTGGGCACTGCTGGGCACTGCTGGGCACTCACGGTTATGTTTTAGTTTCACTGGAATGTTCTCCTCTCCTCTCACGCTGCATCGGTGTGAGGAGAGGAGACTGATGACCTTAGCTTGACCCGGCAAGCCGAATTGTTTACATTTGTGATCGCTCCGTCATTGGACGGAGCGATCACGTGGTAAAGGACTGCTGCCATTGGTCCTTTACCGCGATCCGTGTTGCGCCGGGTCCCGTGAACTCGGCGAGCACGGATGTTCCGGCGTGCGCGCCCCAGGGGGCGCGCACGAACGATTCTCCGGGAGGCCGTTAATTAACGGCCTCTCAGAGATAGCAAACCGACCTATAGCCGTTAATCGGCTATAGGCCGGTTATTAAGTGGTTAACCACTTGCTTACAGGGCACTTAAACACCTTCCTGCCCAGACCAATTTTCAGCTTTCGGTGCTCTCACAATTTGAATGACAATTACTCAGTCATGCAACACTGTACCCAAATGAATTTTTTGTCCTTTTTTTCCCACAAATAGAGCTTTCTTTTGGTGGTATTTGATCACCTCTGGGGTTTTTATTTTTTGCGCTATAAATGAAAAAAGACCGAAAATTTTGAAAAAAAACGCATATTTCTTTGTTTCTGTGACAGAATTATGCAAATTATTAATTTTTCTTCATAAATTTTGGTCACAATTTATACTGCTACATGTCTTTGGTAAAAATAACCCAAATTAGTGGATATTATTTGGTCTTTGTGAAAGTTAGAGAGTCTACAAGCTGTGGTGCGAATCGCACAAAATTGATCACATCTGATGTACTGGTGGCCTATCTCGCTTCTTGTGACCCGAACAAGTCAGGAAAGTACAAATACCCCCCAAATGACCCCTTTTTGGAAAGTAGACATTCCAAGGTATTTAGTAAGAGGTATAGTGAGCTTTTTGATGTTGTCATTTTTTTCCCACAATTCTTTGCAAAATTAAGATTTTTCATTTTTTTTTTTTCTCCACAAAATTGTCATTGTAATAGGTTATTTCTCTCACGTGGCATGTGTATACCACAAATGACACCCCCCAAAAAATTCTGCTACTCCTCCCGAGTATTACAATACCACATGTGTGGGACTTTTTCACAGCCTGGCCACATAGAGAGGCCCAACATGCAGGTAGCGCCATCATGTGTTCTAGGAACATAAGTTACACATCTAACTTGTTGACTATTTATTACACTTTTGAAGCACCAGGACAATGACACGTGACACTGATGACAGATGGCACTGATACGTGGCAATGATGACAGGTGGCACTGATGACAGATGGCACTAATATGTGGCACTGATGACAGATGGCACTAATATGTGGCACTGATGACGCGTGGCACTTATACGTGGCACTGATGACACGTGGCACTAATACGTGGCACTGATGACACGTGGCACTGAAACGTGGCACCGATGACAGATGGCACTAATACGTGGCACTAATATGTGCCACCGATGACAGATGGCACTAATACATGGCACCGATGACGCGTGACACTGATGACAGATGGCACTGATAAGTGGCATTGATGACACGTGACACTGACAACAGATGGCACGTGACACTGACAGGTGGCACTGATGACAAATGGCACTGATACGTGGCACTGATGACAGATGGCACTATGTGGCACTGACGGCAGGTGGCACTGACGGCAGGTGGCACTGGGGGCAGGTGGCACTGGGGGCAGGTGGCACTGGGGGCAGGTGGCACTGACGGCAGGTGGCACTGGGGTGGATGGCACTGGGGGCAGGTAGCACTGGGGTGGATGGCACTGGGGGCAGGTAGCACTGGGGTGGATGGCACTGGGGGCAGGTAGCACTGGGGTGGATGGCACTAGGGGCAGGTAGCACTGGGGTGGATGGCACTAGGGGCAGGTAGCACTGGGGTGGATGGCACTGGGGGCAGGTAGCACTGGGGTGGATGGCACTGGGGGCAGGTAGCACTGGGGTGGATGGCACTGGGGCAGATAGCACTGCTGGGGGCGGATGGCACTGCTGGGGGCGGATGGCACTGCTGGGGGCGGATGGCACTTTTTATTTCATTTTTTTAATTTTTTTTTTTTCCAGAATCAGAACGGCTGCCGCTGCAGCCGTTCATCTCTCCCCTCTCGCACTGTCTGTGCGAGGAAGGAGAGCGGCGCTGCGAGATGATCTCATATGTTTACATATGAGATCATCTCCCATTGGACACGCCGATCACGCTGTAAACGGCCGCTGTGATTGGCCGTTTACAGCGATCTGTGTTTGCCTGTCCCCGGGGGACACGGCGAACACAGAACTTCCGCGATGCGCGCCCGCGGCGGCGCGCATTGCGGAAGTAAACATCAGGCCGTCCAGGGACGACCGCCCGAACGAACGCGCCTGCTCTACGGCCGTAATTCGGCTATAGGGCGGGCGCGAGGAGGTTAAAGAGGGATATCGTTGTTATGGCAACAGCTAGCTACCATAATCCCGGGATCCTCTTCTTCAGTTTTGGAAGATGGCCCCCACCCCTCTCCATACCATTGCAGGGCGGAAGCAATGTCAAAACGTCACTTCCGTCCATAGCTCTTAAGAGCCTTTTTTTTTTTTTATTCAAATTACATTTAACTTTCTATTGTAAATATGAGATCTAAAGGTCTTTTTTTTAAAACCAGATCTCATATTTAAGAGGTCTCGTCATGCTTTTTTTCTATTACAAGGGATGTTTACATTCATTGTAATAGGAATAAAAGTGACATTATTTTTTTTTAAAGAACATTATAAAATTAAAAAATAAAAGGTAAAATAAATAAGAATTATTATTTTTTTAAACATGACCCGTCCCGCCGAGTTTGCGTGCAGAAGCAAACGCATACCTGGGCAGCGCCCTCATATAAAAACAGTGTTCAAATCATTCATATGAGGTATCACCATGATCGTTAGAACGAGAGCAATAATTCTGGTCCTATAGCTCCTCTGTAACTGTAAACATGCAACCTGTAGAATCTTTTAAACGTCACTGTAGAGCGCCTATAGAGATTTTTAAGGGTATTATTATTATTATTATTTTTATTATTATTATACAGAATTTATATAGTGCCGACAGTTTACCCAGTGCTTTACAACATTAGGGCAGACACTTACAATACAATTCAATACAGGAGGAATCAGAGAGCCCTGCTCGTTAGAGCTTACAATCTAGGAGGGAGGGTCAAGTTATACAAAAGGGTAATAGCTGTGGGGAATGAGCTAATGGACAAAATAGTGCAGTTGTTAGATGGAGGCGGGATAGGCTTCTCTGAAGAGGAAAGTTTTCAGGGATCGCCTAAATGTAAATACATTTGGAGACAGTCTGATAGCTTGGGGTAGGGAATTCCAGAGGATGGGTGAGGCTCAGGAGGAGGGCTGGAGGTGGATATGGGAGGAGGTAATGAGGGACCTAGAGAGCAGGAGGTTTTGGGAGGAACAAAGAGGGCAATTAGGTTGGTATTTTGGGACTAGGCTAGTCTAGTTTACTGCTAGGTGAGAGTGCTAACCACTACACCACTGCCGCCCACCACCACTGTGCCACCCACAGTTGCCGTAGTCAAGGCGAGAGATAACCAGGGAGTGAATCAGGAGCTTTGTGGTTTCATTGGTTGGAAATGGACATAGTTTAGAGATGTTGAGGTGGCAAGCTTTGGAAAATGATTGGATTGGGGCCGAAAGGAGAATTCAGAGTGCAGGATAACACCTACCATGCTGACATGTGGGGATGGGTGGATGGTTTTGCCATTGCTCTTGACAGATAAGTCAGGGGAAGAGGCACATGGGGGAGGAAATATTATAAGTTCGGTTTTGGGCCAGTTGAGTTTGAGGAAGTGGTGTGACATCCATACAGATATGTCTGTTAGTAAGTTAGTGATGCGTGAGGAGACTGATGGAGTGAGTTGAGGGGTGGAGAGATAGATTTGTGTGTCGTTAGCATAGAAATGATCAGCTGACCCAGGGAAGAGGTGTACATTGAAAATAAAAGGTCCAAGAACAGAACCTTGGGGGACCCCGATGGAGAAGGGAAGAGGAGGGGAGGAAGTAGAATTGTAAGTGACACTGAAGGTGCATTGGGATAGGTAGGATGAGAGCCACTGAAGAGCACAGTCACAGAAACCGAGGGAGTAACGTTTTTTGGGGAGGACGGGGTGGTCAACCATATCAAAAGCAGCTGAAAGGTCCAGAAGTACAGAATAGTGTCCATTGGTTTTTGCAGTTAGTAGGTTATTTGTGAGTTTTAAAAGAGAAGTTTCTGTGGAGTATTGAGGGTGAAATCCAGATTGAAGGGGATCAAGAAGGTTATTCTTAATGAGGTGGTCACTCAGTTGGTTAAAAACCAGGCGTTCAAGGAGTTTAGAGGAAAAGGGGAGCGGTACATGTTTTAGAGCACTGGGATAAATGTCAAAGGTGAGGGAGAGATTGAAGATGTGGGTTAGAGACAGAACGTGAGGTGAAATCTTCTGAACAGGGGCACAGAAGGCAAAAAAAAACATTACAGGGGTGATAACCCTTCCCTATGCTACCCAAAAAACGTAAAAATATTTTTTTTGGCTGGAGCTACACTTAAAATATTTACCTGTTCCAACTTATAAACAGATTCAACTTAAGAACAAACCTACAGACCCCATCTTGTTTGTAACCCAGGGACCGCCTGTATATGACATACTAACCCCACCCACCATACCCACCTAGATTAGAGACCTGACTAAAAGGACACTAACCTCTACAGCATGATTATTGTTTTAACACTTTTATTTACTCAGTCATTTCTAGGAAGTCTCAGCAGGGTCTGGAAGTTCTCACCCAAGCCAGATTGGTTGTTGTAATATGATAATTATAGCATAATATGATTATTATAGCATACTTTACAATGTCATATTACTTAAAAGGACGGTTCACATAATTTAGGCTAAACATGTATACTGCATAAAACTACTTAAGTGAAATCAGTCTTATAATGCTTTTGTTTGTTTTTCTAGTAAGATGTCTGGAATAGAGGCACCAAACTCATGGAAAGGAAAGCTAAATGTCATATACAAATTAGGACCGGGCTTTGCACCTCCTTTCGAGAACAGGTAACCTATTCAAAAAAGTGTATTTTTTAGTATGTAGGCTTTATGTTAAGTAAATATAAAATCTAAGAGAATGATTTACAAAGTGCTCTAACTGTGTATCCATAATCTTTATAAACCAAAATCTATCTGTATGCCGTTTTGTGACAATGAGTAATGTAAGTTACTGATTTACAAATCTCAGAGATTCTTTGCCATTTACACAGGTAAAACATGCACAGTGTGGACCATTGTAAAGTTTTATAATATCTTTGCCCAACTAGATCATCTGCATAATAGTCGCTAATGGACTTTTTTTTACATATATCGCCCATATCCTACATTCTATAGTCTATTATAAGTGCAATTAGCAAAGTCCCGGCGCCCCTGAAACCCAATGGTGACCTCCAGAATTAAGGACAGCTGACATCCTTCAGTGTAGAGTGGGTTACAAGGCATGACCGATGTAATGCAAGATGAACAGGTGGGCGCCAGACACTTTTTTTAATGCAAAGAGATTTATTGTCGCCTAAACAGAACTGTGGGACAGAGGATTAGGGCCAGGACACCCTTAAGTAGATGCAATGTTAATTGGCAGACTCCGAGATGTCTATAGGTAGACAGCTATACAGGTGAAGGCCTCCAGCTGGACACCACTTCTGTATAGGTAGGACCTCTGTCTCCTATGGCAACAATCTTGTAGCTGTTACTAACGGTAAAGGTATTCAACTTTCTGCAATAGGAACAGTTCTCTTTACCCCACACTCACTCAGATAGCCTAGCAGCCAGATTTCCCCGGGGTAGGCCTTAGGTTTCTGGCCTACAGCCCAGACAGCCGTCCAGGTGGCACAGAAACCCGATCACCTGATTCCACCCAAATAAATAGGTGCTTCCAGCAGGCCAAGAAAATCCCTACCCATTGGCTGAGATACGCCATTCATTCCTAATCTGTCTTTGCAGTGCCCTTGTCTTATCTAATGTCACCAGATACCTGGCCATCTAGTGACAGAAGAGAGAAGGGCTAATGTACTCAGGGCAGTTGAAAACCGATTCTGAATGCTGGAAACTGACAGCTGGAAACCAACAATGAAAAACGTCCATTTTACAGCTTTTACATAACGGGTTTATGCAAGTTTAGCACCAGTTATGAGTGTTTGCATCTTGAAGCATTTTTTACAGGTAAGCTCAGGAGACCCTCCCAAATGCCCGCAATGCATGAAAAACAAGTATCATTAACTATTTCAGCCATTCTGTGAGAGAAGAGAGAGCAGTCTGCTTTTTTTTCCACTATAATGAGCATGTGTGAGGAAATGCTACTGATGTTGCTCTGAAGATGTAGAAAATTGCATGAGAGGACCAGAGTTCATTGCTACCGGACTCATCTATTGATGCAGGCAATAGCATGTGGTGACATTTATGTTTTTTCAACATGTTTCTATGTTTAAAAATGATCAGAAATGTTTTCCCCTTTTAAAAACATTTATAAACGCAAACGTGCATAAACACAGTTTACCGTGGTTACACACGGTTACATGCATTTTGCGTTTCAAATGCCAGTAAATTACAGTGCTGAGTGCGATTTTTCTGCTTTAAAAAAAAAATGCCTGTAACCTCAACTGCCTCCAAAATACTATAAATGACTGAGTGTACATGTACACATAGGATAACAGAGGAGGGTTCAGGAGTTGCTGAAAAAAAACGCCCAACTGCTCCTAAACTTCAGTTTTTCTGTTCAGTTAGATGCAGGAAAAATACAATTCTTTGGCAATGTGACTTTTTGCCACTAGAGGGCAATGGATAAAAATGTTCTATGCAAGTAACCTTACTATTCAGATGCTATATTGAATAGTTTGTCAACTGAATAAATAGTATTATTGTTATTATAGCACACCTAATGTAACAGAACATTATTTTTTGCCCTCTTGCTCACCTTAGCTGTAATTAAAATATGTTAACTTATATCTAATGAAATACTTAGCTGTTACAAAGAAAAGATCAATCTTTCGCACTTCTTATGTTTTAGATACATAGGCATTGGGTCAAATCATCTTTGTTTGGAAAATGTGGCATTCTATACTAGGCATTGACAAAAATTGGAGCAAAGTTGGGTGGGACTTTACATGTATCATGTAGGGTTTTTAAGAAAAATACACCAATCGAGAAAATTTTAAGGAAAATGTATTCAATTTTATTTAACATATATCCAAAGAAAAATTAAATATCGAAAAACACACAAATTAAAAACACTGTTGCAGTATAACTTATCCAGGGTGTTGTTATCCTGGTTGAGGAATCCGTAAAGTTGGCCTTGGATGGAATGCCAGAAAATACTTTTGAGTATTTTGAGTTATTTTTGTTTATACGCGTTATATATTGTTTGGCTTGATTCATGGGAGTTCTGTGACTGTACAACATGAATAAGCCATCTGGAGCTGTAGTACAGAGTCTATGATTGGTAGGGTTGCCACCTTTTCTTCAAGCCAAACCCGAACACTTTAGCGGCGTACAGCATTTTTTTTCTGTAGTATACACTAAAGGATTTTAAAAGACCTGAGACACCTTTAGGTGCTCCAAGGAAAGTAGTAATTACAGCACGTGTAACACTCCATGGTAAACAATGGGTGTGGCCACTAGCTTGGTGCTCCCCTCTCCCTGAGAATGGTTCATACCCAACTCTGTGCTCCCCCCACTCCTCGATAATTGTGCATACCCAGCTCTGCCCCCCTAGAATGGTACATATCCAGCATTGTGCCCCTCTCCTCCCTCAAAATGGTAAACACCCAGCTCTGGGTCCCCTCTTCCCCCAGAATTATACATATTCAAATTGGTGCCCCCTCCTTCAAATGGTACATGCTTAGCTCTGTACCTCTCCTAGTCAATAGTGGTACATACCTAGCTCTCTGTCTCCCTTCCCTTCTCCCCCAGAATGGTACATACCCAGCTCTGTGCCCTCCCTCCTTCCCTATAGTAGTACATACCCAGCCCCTCCTCCCCAGAATGGTACATGCACAGCACCCCCATCCCTTCAATATTTGTACATCCCTAACTCTGTATCCTATTCTCCCCCAGAATAACTCATACCCAATCCGTGCCTCCCTCCACCCACATAGTGGTACACACTCAGCTTTGCAAACCCTTTATACCCCTCCATAGTGGTACATACCTAGCTCTGTGCCCCATTTCTCCAGAATGGTACATACCCAGCCCTGTTTCCCCTCCTCCTTCATAGTATTATATATTTATGTGTGCTCCCTCCTTCCCCGGAATTGTATAAGCACAACTCTGTGCCCCCTTCTCATTCATAATGGTATACACCTAGCTCTGTGCCCCTCATCCTCACTCAGAATGGTACATACCCAACTCTGTACAACAGCTCTTACAGGACATGTTCCCGATAGAAATAAGCACACAGACTGTCCCCCTACTCCAGCCAATCAGAGATGCAAAGGCTTACGTGACTGGCTGCTTCCAGTCTGCAACCGACACTGACATTGATTGGAAGGATGAAAAGTTGGATTGCCAGAAATTGCTGGTGATGGGACCAGGAAAGGAGGGGAAACAGACCGTTCATGCCTTCACCACTGGCAATGAGCACCCCAACACTGCCCATCCCCCAACCATAGTCCAGTCTTACCAATGTGTCCTGGGTTTCAGGCGGACTGTCCGGGTGAATCCCAGGCAGGTGGCAACCCTAATGATCAGGGCAGAAAATAGAGAAAGGGTGGGCATAGTCTGGCTCTCTTAATGAGAGCCTGTGAAAGTCGCTTAGTTGTATTAAATCCTGCTGCACCAAAAGATCATGGTGGCATAGGGAGGGGGTGGGGTCAAGGAGGATTTTAGCTAAAAGAAGAAGAGGCATCAGCACAACGAATCCATCCTACTGTTTGTACATTATGTCCCTTGTGCTGTTTTTATTTTTTATTTATTTTGGCTGCACGTTTACCATTTGCCGACCAATGCACGCCAATATACGTCGGCACAATGGCAGCGGTGGGCAAATGGATGTACCTGTACGTCCCCTTTAATTGGCGGGGCTAGCGGGTGCGCACAGCATGACCATGCCCATGGGACCCGCGGACTTGATGTCCGCCGGTATCCCGGCGATCATGTCACGGAGTCACAGAACAGGGAGATACCTATGTAAACAAGGCATTTCCCTGTTCTGCCTAGTGACATGACACTAGGGAGTAGTGATTGCTGTCATGTCAGTGGTAGCCCACCCCCCCCACAATTAGAATCACAACCTTGGACACGCTGAACCCCTTGATCGCCCCCTAGTGTTTAACCCCTTCCCTGCCAGTGTCATTTACACAGTAATCAGTGCATTTTTATAGCACTGGTCGTTGTATAAATGACAATGGTCCCAAAATAGTGTCAAAAGTGTCCCATGTGTCCACCATAATGTCACAGCCACGATAAAAATCGCAGATCGCTGCCATGACTAATAAATTTTTTTTTATAAAAATGCCATAAAACTATCCCCTATTTTGTAGACGCTATAACTTTTGCGCAAACCAGTAAATATACACTTCTTGTGATTTTATTACCAAAAATATGTAGAAAAATACATATCGGCCTAAACTGAGGAAAAAATTTGTTTTTTTTATATATATTTTTGGGGGATATTTTATTTTTTAGCAAAAAGTAAAAAATATTGTTTTTTTTTTTTTAAATTCACTCTTTTTTTGTTTATAGCGCAAAAAATAAAAACCGCAGAGGTGATCAAATACTGTCAATTTTGTTTTGGTGTAACAATGCAAGGCCACGCAATTGTCAGTTAAAACGACGCAGTGCCAAATCACAAAAAGTGCTCTGGTCAAGAAGGGGGTAAAATCTTGAGGGGCTGAAGCCGTTAAGAGAATGCACACCAATGTGTTGTGTGTCATCATAGGGTTAGTGTGAAGAGTGGAAACTGGCATGTAAGGTCTGGTCTTACTGACCTTTGAGGGGATTGTGGATAAGACATCCCCATGTAGATGGTGTTTAGGGTCCCCCATCCCCGGGGAAGTATGGCATAGTTAGTTGTGCTTTCCCTGTGAGCTTTTTGGAGTTTTCCTCTCTAACAACAGAGTACCTGGAAATAAGAGACATTTTGTAATAAAGTTTCATAAGTTAGCACATAGCTTAGGTAGAACCACTTGGATTCTGCAGCAGGTGCTGAATGTACTTCCACTGCTTCTATGTGACACCTTGACACCATGTGCGGTAAGTGATATATTTTGAATTTAATTGCACATTTATCTTGACCTTTTTCCCATTAAAGCGGGAGTTCCGCCGTTTTTTTTTTCCCAAAGTCAGCAGCTAGAAATACTTTTAAAATATGGACACTTACCCGTCCAGCGCGCCCGTGATGTTGGCACCCGAAGCCGATTTGTTGATCGGCTCTCTGGTGCTGCCGCCGCCATCTTGGGTATGGGAATCGGCTTCACTTCCCGGTTCCCTACTGCGCATGCTTGAGTCAAGCTGCGCAATAAGGACGGTCCCTGCTGTCTCTGGGATCCGTGTGTTTCCCAGCAGATAGCGGCGACCCCGCAGGAAGTGGCGCAAATACCCACAGATTCTGTGGATATCTATGCCCGGAAGTGGGTGCAGATACCTGTATTCCAATTTACTTTAGGATGGAACTCCGCTTTAAATGATGCACGGTTGTGCTGCAAAGAAAAGGAAACTCCAGGAACAGATGAGCAGTAACAAATGAACAGTGTGCTTTGAGCACTGCAAACATAAAACAAAATCCTACTTTTTTTGACAAGAAAGCAGCTACAGTAAAAGTGATCACAGGCCTCAGATCAATTGCAAACAAAAGTTAGACAGAAAAACATCCAAAAGTAAGAACAATAGGAAAAAAATAAGCAAAAGGACTAATAGCCCAAAGAACTAGCAGCCAGAATAAAATGACATTTTTCCAACGGTCCCTAATCTCTCTCTCTGCAGGTTATCACCTCTACCAATCCTTTCCCTACAGCAGCTGCAATCAGGGCCAGTGCAATGATTTTTGTCTACTTAGGCAAAGGTTCCTTTTTTTTTTTTTTTATTATGTCTCCTTATATGTGTAAAAAAACATTTTTTGTTTTAACTTTTATTTATTTTTACATAACTTTTATTGCTATCACATAAGGGACCAATAGCCCCCTATGTGATAGCATACAGGTGACATGTTCTCTTTATGGAGGGAGGCAGAGAGCCCGCTACCCCTCCCACCGACAGCACTGGGCCTGCAGGTGGGACACCAGAGCCCAGGAAACACAGGGGGGGGGGGGGGGAAGTGATAGGCGGCTTCACAGCCACTTGTATCACTTCAACATGAAAGCCGACAGTTGGCTTTACTAAAGTACACACACTCTCGGCTGCTATCGTGTAAGAAAACACATCTGCAGCACTGTAAAAATCGGAATCCCCAGGAAGTGGCTGGAGATTCAGATTTTACCACCACCCTATCCTATCGATCAAAGGCGGCTGCTTAAGCCGCCTTATGGTAGCGCCATCCCTGGATGCAATACACTGTCTACAGTCACCGCGCCCCCTTTTATAATGAGGGAACTGGCTTATCCAAAAGACCCTTTATTGGCCCTTCTAAAGCTGTCCATACAGTGCTATTTATTTTTTAATTTAAAGTGTAAATAAACCCCCCTATCATTTTCAGCCAAGGAAGCTGCCATCTTTGCCTCTGTTTAATATAAAACTACCATGATGCTGCACATGTGATCAGTCATGACACCAGCCATTGGATGGTTTGATTGAGAGAACAACCAATGGGAGTGTTACATTTCCGCCATGCCCCGGAAATGAAACTGTTTTATGGATGGGTTTACTTCCGCTTTAAGTGCAACCAGAAGGCTGTGCCAAAAAAATGAAAGCTTCTTTCATTAACATAAATAAGGAGGGTGGAGGAAACCCCCCCTGCTGGATTACTGTATTCTGATAGTGGGACCTGCCACTGTCAGAATACACCAATCAGCAACTGCAGCTGACTGGCTGCAACCGCTGACAGAGAAAAGTTTTCCAGCACATGTTGTTGAGCAGGAATGGCCACACACTGAATAAAATTCAACCAGTTCCAGCTGAACTGGCCAAATTTCAATAAGTGTATTGCCTTCATGAACCTGCTGGCTATGGGTTAAAATACATACACATTCCAAAATTAATTTCACAAGACTACGAATGTCAAACCTTTTTCCTCCAAGTAATAATAGCCCTGAGAAGGCACCTGCAATGATGAACCCTAGGTAGGTATCTCTTCTGCCTACACAATTTCCTGGTCCTGGTTGCAGCATCAGGCCTGGAAATTGAAGCCCTCATCCTTCTAAGTGGCTCGCATAGTCAACAACCACCTCCCAAAAGATCATGACAGCTTAATATAGCTTTCACCATGAAGGGGCTGTTGAAGATTAGATTAGGTTCTTTCTCAAAACAGTCCAAAGGCAAAACAAAAACACACAGCAACCGTCCATTCACTCTGGTTGAGAAATCAGTCTAGGGGATGTCTTTTTGTAATTTATTGCTGAAGAAACATATAACAAGAGAGGGTAGAGGGGTGTGGGATACTCCAAAACAGCAAGAACAACTTGCAGAGGGCACTTCTCTATCAGTGGCAGTAGCACAAGGACAGTTTGACTAGTACAGTCTGTAGGTGCACAGCTGAACACCATGCAGGAACATATAGAACAAGATTTTAGATTAGAACAGAATTCTTGCAACTGGGGACCACAGGACAGTTTGCAGCACAAATAGGCAGCCTGGAACAGTTCAAGCATCCACAGCTGGAGACCATGGATAAACTGCAGCGCAGGAATTAGGCTACTACTCACAGATCCTGGGGTAGAGAACAAGTCCATTGGTTCTGTCCATTGAGAGTAGTGCAGCAGCCAGTCCAGAGGTGCTCCAGGGGCCGACAGCCCCAGAAGCTTGCAGATCAATTTCCTCTTAGCTTATAGATCCATAACCACAGGGGAAAAAAATGCAATCTCCTCAGAGCTCCATAATATTTAATAGCAGCCTAGTCGCCATCGGGCTTCACCTCCCCAGGGATTAGCTAGGCCTTACTGAATATTCAAGCTGGACATCTGAATCCTCCTGCCCTAAACTCCAGAAATTTCCCCTAGAGGCAGGGGGAGGCAATCAAACTCCCATCCTGTGAAATCTTGAATATACTGGAACAGTCACTGCTCCTCTGATTACAGAGTAAGCCAGAAACTAAAATGACCTAGCGGTCTAACTAGGGGTGTGCTACATCAGTGCAGCTACAGCTGAACTTGCTTGTAGCTAACATGCCCAGTTAATTATGATTACTAGTAAGTATATTGACAGGTTGCTTAATTTCTATAGAAATTTGTCAGCTTGCAAGTCATTTTCAGTTAGATGAGATGAGTGAAGACATCACCTCTTTTGCAGCATCTTGAATTTTGTTGCAGGGCAATAACAGTATGAAAGCATTTAGGCACATGGTTCACCTAAGGGAGAAGGATAAGCTGGCATTGATTTCATCCTCCAATCTCACTGTCGTGGTGCAGCTATGCACCAATGAACCAGAATAACTGGATTCACTATGCCTTGATGGGTAACTTATCTAGCAGGATTTGAACAGAAAACACATTGTAGGCATTACTGCCTACATTGTCAGGCAGCCTGAAAATAAACATTCATAATTGATTTATCAAGTGCATTGATCAGACATTTACAAAAACAAAACAAATCTTGGCAGCACTTATTTCAATGTGTACATCATTTTAATAGCTACATAATCTATCATAGTAGAGCATGCTTTCATGTTCTGTGATATTTCAGCTAGACAAAAAGCCATTCCAGCTCTGTGTTATTGACATGCATTCGCCCCAGGAGATAAAGAAGATCAAAGGCAACAAATTATGCAGGTTTAAAGGAAGTGTACAGTAAAAATGAGCCAAGAGATAATTTTGCGACATATCATGTAGAAGAGGTAACAGACACAGCCTTTATCATCAGTAAATGGACACAAAGGCATTCTAGGTGCAATTAGAGGGAGAAGGCATAATGATTGCAGGATTCGGATGTTGGTTGATGTCACTGTGATTCTAACACGGTATATTTATTTCTGGCAAAAAATAAATAAATTATATGGCATTTTTGAGTACATCAGTTTAGACAATATTAAATGTATCATACCCAAAAACGTTATTTATCACAATCAAAACTATCCACAATGTGACCCCTAACCTAACCCCTAAATTTAAACCTTAACTTTTTTACTGCCATTTTTATCGCCATAAGTACAACATACCAATAGGATAGGAGAAAAATGTAGCTTGTTAGAAAGAAATAAACATAAAATTATTTGAATAATGCTTTTAAGGACCTATGGAGTGAGCAGAATAATTCTCCTGCTATCATTTATGTTTATTTCTAGAGAGGTTCTTAAAGTGACATTTCGGGTATTGATTGGTAATTTTGGGTACCATTGTTTTTTGCTGTTTCACAGTCCAGAGGTGCCACTTGCACTGGGCACCTGGATCATATGTCCCTCATCTACTAGTGGGTGCTTCTGATTCTGATGCTGTGAACGTGTATTTTTTTTTTACTTACTCTTTACTGATCTCTGCAATCTGTGCATTACTTAATTCTGATCTCTGTGCTTTGTCTATTGTGCAAATCTGATTCCTTTACACTCCTTTACATTACACAACTCACATGTCATCTCTGCACTATATAAATTACACATGCCTGTCCCCTGCATGCTCTGCGTTATTTGCTTCTGACCCCTGAACTCTGTATTTAAACACTCCTGACCCATGCACTCTGTGCAATACAGAGTCTTGTTCCCTGACACCTACTCTTTGTGCCTTATGCACTGCTGACCTCTACGGTCTGTGAGTTACTTACTCCTGACCACTGTACTCTGTGCACTACTTACTTCTCAACACTTCTCAACACTGTACTGTGCATTGCTTACTTTTGACCCCAGCACTCTGTATGTTTACACTCCTGACCTCTACACTGTATCAGTTACCTGCTCACTTTGTGCTACATTCTGTGCGTTATCTACTCGTGACCACTGCACTTAGTATATTACTTGTTCTTGATTTAGACCAGGATTTTTTTAAAGCATATCTTTTTAGACCCCTCCCACTGTGGGTGCAGTTTGGCCACACCCACTTTTCAATGAATCCTTACACTACTTAGTGTCCCTATAGGTTACCTTGGTCTTTAATAATCTTAGCAATGCCACTGGAACTAGCACAGCCTGAGATATTTTATATCTATTTACTTGACACCATCTTTTATTTAAAAGAAAAAGTACACATACAGTATCTCACAAAAGTGAGTACACCCCTCACATTTTTGTAAATATTTTATTATATCTTTTCATGTGACAACACTGAAGAAATGACACTTTGCTACAATGTAAAGTAATGAGTGTACAGCTTGTATAACAGTGTAAATTTGCTGCCCCCTCAAAATAACTCAACACACAGCCATTAATGTCTAAACCGCTGGCAACAAAAGCGAGTACACCACTAAGTGAAAATGTCCAAACTGGGCCCAATTAGGCATTTCCCCTCCCGGGTTTAATGTGACTCGTTACTGTTACAAGGTTTCAGGTGTGACTGGGGGGGCTTGTGTGTTAAATTTGGTGTTATTGCACTCACTCTCTCATACTGGTCACTGGAAGTTCAATTTGGCACATCATGGCAAAGAACTCTCTGAGGATCTGAAAAAAAGAATTGTTGCTCTACATAAAGATGACCTAGGCTATAAGAAGATTGCAAGACCCTGAAACTAAGCTGCCGCATGGCGGCCAAGACCTTACAGCGGTTTAACAGGACTAGTGCCACTCAGATCTGTCTTCGCCATGATCCACCAAAGAAATTGAGTGCACGTGCTCAGCGTCATATCCAGAAGTTTTCTTTGGGAAATAGATGTATGAGTGTTGGCTGCATTGCTGCAGAGGTTGAAGGGGTGGGGGTTCAGCCTGTCAGTGCTCAGATCATATGCCGCACACTGCATCAAATTGGTCTGCATGGCTGTCATCCCAGAAGGAAGCCTCTTCTAAAGATGATGCATAAGAAAGCCCACAAACCATCTGCTGAAGACAAGCAGACTAAGGACATGGATTACTGGAATCATGTCCTGTGGTCTGATGAGACCAAGATAAACGTATTTGGTTTTGATTATTTCAAGCATGTGGGGCGGCAACCAGGTGAGGAGTATAAAGACAAATGTGTCTTGCCTACAGTCAAGCATGGTGGTGGGGGTGTCATTGAGGGATTGTGAATGCCAACATGAACTGTGACATACTGAAGCTAAGCATGACCCCCTCCCTTCAGGGACTGGGATGCAGGGCAGTATTCCTACATGATAACGACCCCGAACACACCTCCAAGGCGACCACTGCCTTGCAAAAGAAGCTGAGGGTAAAGGTCATGGACTGCCCAAGCATGTCTCCAGACCCTATTGAGCATCTGTGGGGCATTTTTACGTACCTTGTAGTGGAGTCTGACTTGTAGGAGGAGACCTCTCTTACAGCCCTGGCTCTGAAGCGACTGGAGTGCGAACAGTGGCCTTGAGAGCGCAGTGAGGTAGGAGTGCCTGTGAGTACTATGATGTAGGCACAGATGGATGATGAGCCACCAGATAGGTCCGGGATGCCGGTGTCAGTTGAGGCAGGTGCAGGTCAGCAACCTGGTATGCTGGCAGGTATAAGCTGGAGCAGGGTGAGACAAGCCAGGTCAAACACAGGTAATCAACAGAGCAGAACAGTAGGCTGGAGAAAGGTGAGTCAAGCTGGGTCAAACACAGGCAGTCAGGCAGAGTAGGGCTGTAAGCTGGAGCAGAGTCAGATTCAGAGGTTGGCAACAGGATATCAAGCAAGGAAGTTATTATAGCAGGGTCAAGCAGGGTTGGAGATATCAGGTAGGTCAACTGAGCTGGGTCAATACAGATGATCAGAAGGCAGGTACAGGTTTTCAGGAGACACAAGCTGCAGATCAAACAGCACTGCACTTGTGCAGCTACTGTCCTTTTAAAGGCCCATTGGCGGCAAGCAGCATCTAGTGCGCGCGTGCACGCACCCAACGCATGCCCTGCGCATGCGTGCACACATGCCACTGACTGGCTTGTTGGACTGGCACCCATGTGCACATGTGCACAAGCACGCACATCTGTCTTGCCACAGAGACCTCTTTCATGAATTTTGGTAAGCATTCTAACCTTTCCTTATATGCCCATAAATATACTATGAAGTGTGTTAGTCTGACACATCTTACCGTGGACAGCCACTTTTACCTCCTAGCCAGTATACAAGTTGGAGTGGGAATATTTATGTATTTGACGATGAAAAACAGTGGTGTGTCCAGAGAAAAGTGCATCTCTACTCACCAGACGAAATTGACACCCATGACAGGTAGTCAAAAACAGCAGACAGCCAAGGATCCAGAAACAGCAGCTTAAGGCAAATATGTTCCCTGAATGGATATGGTATGTTAAAAAGAAGCAAACGGAAGCTCCTCATAGTGCAGTAACGTTAGCATATTTATTAAAACTACAGATTTCACAACATAGAGATGAAAATCATGCCCATAGGAAATGGCAGGGACGCCGTCAGAGTTCCACCTGCGTTCCAACTGGTGGCAGAAGTGATGAAGCATGTATCCAGGACCCGATGCGTTTCGTCAGCAGCGTCTGACGTCATCAGGGGTCATGTGACAGAGCTCATCACTTCCCCCTTTTTTACATTACCACAAAAAAGGATAACCAATCCGCTGCAATCCTTACAGCCGGTTCATATTAAAGCAGTAGTAAACCCACTGAAATATTTTTTTTCATACCTGCAAGGGAAAAGGCATAATGAGCTAGTATGCATCGCATACTAGCTCATTATGAAATACTTACCTTAGAACGAGGCCCCGACATCTCGCCCGATACACGCCGAGGGAACTGACATGTTCCCTCAGCGTGTTTTCTGGATATCGCGGCTACGGCGCTGTGAGTGGCCAGAGCGGCGATATCGTCACTCCCTCGCATGCGCGCGGGAGATTTCTTTCTGGCACGGTCCAGCGTCTGCCAGGCTTCCAGCCGAGAAACCCCTGCGCGCATGCGCCTCTGCAGTCATCGGCTCATTGCCAGGGGAATATATCCTAAACCATACAGGTTTAGGAGATATTTTATTTACCTAAAATTAAATTTACCTAAAATTTAATTTTTAGCAGGGGTTCCCTGAGACCAGAGAACTATTTTAAGGGCTCCTCTGTGTTGAAAAGGTTGAGAAAGGCTGTTGTAGAGGAATAACACATTAAATCACATGGCTCTAAATAAAAAACAACAAAAAGACATCTTGCGGTTGAATTATATATTACATTAGATGGCCATGGAACTAGAGTAAATGCCAAAGAATAGTATAAAAGAGGATTGGAACACCATCACATTAATATTTGAGATAAAACATTTAAGATCGATATCGATATTCAAGGACTAAGAGTGTTCAATTTATAAATCCATTCAGTTTCTATTTTGTTTTTGTTTTGTTTCATATTACCTCCTCTCCAATGAGGCTCAACTCTATCAATACCACAAAATAAGGCCAAACTAGGATCTCTACTATGGTAAATTCTAAAGTGATTTGACAGCTATGTTTGGGGAACCAGTTCTTGATGTTATTCAAATGCTCGTTAATTCTGATCCCTAGTTTTCTTGTGGTGCATCCAACGTATTGGAGCCCACATGGACAAGAGATGAGATTGGTTACGAAAGTGGAATCACAAGAGATAAAATTTGTCAATTTGATATTCTTTTCCAGTACTGTTAGACCTTAAAGTATTTACCCTCCTACTACGGATGCTTGTGGTTCTACAGGCTTTGCATCTCTTATAGGCTTGTGCAATTCGTTTCGTAACGAATCGAAATTCGGCCGAATTTTGCATCTTTCGGACATTCTAATGCATCCGAATGTCCGAATAAAAAAATAACGAATTACAACAAATACGAAAGAACTTTAACGAATGGATTCGAATGAATTCGAATGAATTCGACATGATTCGGTAATTCTTTAAAGATCTAATGAAACAAAAGGTCAGCTCAAAGTAAATCTTATAGTCCAGTCAGCTAATTAATTTTTGTGATGGAGGATGGATTACTGGCAAAGTGCACTCCTGAGAACTGAGTTAGAAGGGTGTTGTATTGTATTTGAGCCGAGGAGAAGAGACGTTGTCATTGTGTGTGTTAAAAGATTCAATAAACAAGCGACTTTCCAAACTACGAATCCTTATCACGAATGTCTATACATACATAAATAGCGAATTTCAACGAATACGAGCGAATGAATTCGACACTCTACGAATAATAACGAATCATCCGAAAACGTATTAACGTAACATAACGAATATAACAGAACGAAATTATGTATTTTACAAATGACAATTGACCGAAACTAAACTAAATATTACATTGTGCACAAGTCTCTCTTACAATGATAGAAACCCATAGTATCCAAGAAGGTACGCAACTTCTTTGGTGGATTATGGACATTAGGGGAGATCCTATTCCTCAAACTTGGAGCCTTCTGATAAATAAACGGCTGTTTTGAGAGAAAACTTGCCAATGTTTTATCTCTCAACAAAATCTGCCAATATTTTCTGATGTGCTTCATCATTTTGTAATCCCTGCTAAAATCTGTCAAAGTCACATTGTCTTTGAATCTATTGGACCTTTTTGGTTTATCCACCAAAACACTTTGTCAGTCCATTGACCCAACTGATGCCTGAATGGGGAGTGAAGTATTGTCAGGATAAATTTTCGCTGAACTTGTTCACCACAAGTTCTGACTGCTGGTGGTAGTCCTCTGTATTGGCACAATTGCGCCGAATGCACATTAGTTGTCCTTTTGGAATAGCCCCCAACCATTAGGGGTCATGACAACTAGCCGTGGGGATATAACCGTTGCGATCCGTCTCCTTAAAAAGGTCTTTGATGATATCACCCCTCAAGTTTAATAAGAACCAGGTCTAAGAAACTCAATTGATGGAAGTCACAAGTACCAGTAAATCGCAATCCATAAGGGTTGGTATCCAAACTTTTCAAAAACATGTATACGTTTTCTTTACTACCATCCCAAAGGATGACAATATCATCAATATATTGTTTGTATAGGGTGATCTCTGGCAGGTGGTTAGTAAAAATAGTGGTCTCTTCCAAATGGCTGAGGAGAGGGTTGGCTATGCTGGGTGCGTATTTAGCCCCCATAGCCACCCTTTTGATCTGGTTATAATATGAACCCGCATGCTAAAAATAATTATTGCACATGGCCAGGTCCAGTACAGTGGTGTGAAAAAGTGTTTGCCCCCTTCCTCATTTCCTGTTCCTTTGCATGTTTGTCACACTTAAGTGTTTCGGAACATCAAACCAATTTAAACAATAGTCAACACAAGGACAACACAAGTAAACACAAAATGCAATTTGTAAATAAAGGTGTTTATTATTAAAGGTGAAAAAAAATCCAAACCATCATGGCCCTGTGTGAAAAAGTGATTGCCCCCCTTGTTAAAACATACTATAACTGTGGTTGTCCACACCTGAGTTCAATTTCTCTAGCCACACCCAGGCCTGATTATTGCCACACCTGTTCACAATCAAGGCATCACTTAAATAGGAGCTGCTTGACACAGTAAGGTCCACCAGAAGATCCTTAAAAGCTACACATCATGCCGAGACCCGAAGAAATTCAGGAACAATTAAGAAAGAAAGTAATTGAGATCTATCAGTCTGGAAAGGGTTATAAAGCCATTTCCAAAGCTTTGGGAATCCAGCGAACCACAGTGAGAGCCATTATCCACAAATGGCGAAGACATGGAACAGTGGTGAACCTTCCCAGGAGTGGCCGGCCGCCCAAAATTACCCCAAGAGCGCAGCGACGACTCATCCAAGAGGTCACAAAAGACCCCACAACAACGTCCAAGGAACTGCAGGCCTCACTTGCCTCAGTTGAGGTCAGCGTTCATGCCTCCACCATCAGGAAAAGACTGGGCAAAAATGGCCTGCATGGCAGAGTTCCAAGGAGAAAACCACTGCTGAGCAAAAAGAACATCAAAGCTCGTCTCAATTTCTCCACAACACATCTTGATGATCCCCAAGACTTTTGGGACAACATTCTGTGGACCGATGAGACAAAAGTGGAACTCTTTGGAAGGTGTGTGTCCAAGTATATCTGGCGTAGAAGGAACACTGCATTTCATAAAAAGAACATTATACCAACAGTAAAATATGGTGGTGGTAGTGTGATGGTCTGGGGCTGTTTTGCTGCTTCAGGACCTGGAAGACTTGCCGTGATAAACTATGAATTCTGCTGTCTACCAAGAGATCCTGAAGGAGAATGTCCGACCATCTGTTCGTGTACTCAAGCTGAAACGAACTTGGGTTCTGCAGCAGGACAATGATCCTAAACACACCAGCAAGTCCACCACCGAATGGCTGAAGAAAAACAAAATGAAGACTTTGGAGTGGCCTAGTCCTGACCTGAATCCTATTGAGATGTTGTGGTATGACCTTAAAAAGGCCGTTCATGCTCGAAAACCCTCTAATGTAACTGAATTAGGACAATTCTGCAAAGATGAGTGGGCCAAAATTCCTCCAGGACGCTGTAAAAGCCTCATTGCACGTTATCGCAAACGCTTGGTTGCAGTTGTTGCTGCTAAGGGTGGCCCAACCAGTTATTAGGTTTAGGGGGCAATCACTTTTTCACAGAGGGCCATGATGGTTTGGATTTTTTTTCACCTTTAATAATAAACACCTTCATTTACAAATTGCATTTTGTGTTTACTTGTGTTGTCCTTGACTATTGTTTAAATTGGTTTGATGTTCCGAAACACTTAAGTGTGACAAACATGCAAAGGAACAGGAAATGAGGAAGGGGGCAAACACTTTTTCACACCACTGTATTTCAACCAAAAATGTATTTTGTGCTGTTTTTAAGATGATATGGGCATCAAGTGCTCTCTTAGTGGTAGAGATCACATCCTGGTGCTTCAAGCTGGTATACAATGATTCAACATTGATGGTGACTAAAATTGTCTTGTCATTAATGGGGGAATATCTTGCAACAGATTCATCAGCTGCACTGTGGCGGCACAGTGGTGTAGTGGTTAGCACTCTAACCTAGCAATAAATAGGGTCGCTGGTTTGAATCCTAACCACGACAATACCTGCCTGGAGTTTGCATGTTCTCCCTGTGCCTGCGTGGGTTTCCTCTGGGTACTCTGGCTTCCTCCCACACTCCAAAGACATGCAGGTAGGTTAATTGGCTTCTGTCCAAAAATTGGCCCTAGTATATGAATGGGGACCTTGGCTTGTGGGCTCCTTGTGGGTAGGGACCGATGTGAGTTTGCAATGTACAGGGATAGGGACAATTCTAAATTGTAGTCCTCTTTTCTTAAAACAATCCTGCCCTTCTTATTCCACCATAGATTTAAACACCTCCAAGAAATGATTTGAGTATATTTTAGGGTTAAATGTAGAAGTTTTTTTAAACCACTATTAATGTATTCATTAGGCTCTCCATTGACAGCACCTTGTGGAGGCTTCTCATGTTTTTTGTTTTTTAATATTAAGATTCCTGACAAATCTCTCAGGGTCAATTAATGCACTAAAACGGTTTAGACCTTTATCTGGAGTGAATTTTAAACCTAATTCTAAAACTCTTTGTTCATTATTGGAAAATACCTCATCACTCATAGTAAAAATGCCCTGTCCTAATGATCTCTTTCGTTTGGTTCTTTCGCCCTCCCCTGGGGCGTTTCTTGGTCTTGGTGCACCGTTCTGTTTCCAGATCGGGGTTTCCCACTGTTGCCAATCTGGGGGGCTTTGATTGTACCACGGGGCTGGTGGGCCCCTCCTAGGAATAGACGGTAGCTCACTGAGTCATTTAACCCGCGGAGGGGGGGGGGGGGGGTGGCCCACAGGGACACTATCCACCCAGTCTCCCTTTCGAGAAGGATCTTGTCCCAGTCACCACCCCTTCCACTGGGATGGACCTGATCATGTATCAGAAATGTAATATTCGGGAATTTTCCTCAATGGATATTTCGTACATGTCTTCCCAAATGAAGGTCTGGGTTGCAGGTTTTCATGCTCAATACATGCCTATAGGCTCTTTTGTGAAACTCCAACTTGTTTTTCCTATGTAAAAACAGCCACATGGACAGGTTAATAAACAAACTACTCTGTCTGTTTTACAATTTGCAAGATGTAAAGGCTTATATCTTTGTTCATTTGGTAATTTGATGTTAGAGGCTATGTTCATGTACTGGCAATATATGCATACTCCACATCTGAATGTTACCTTTCGTTTGCATGATTCTTTCCTAAATTCCCCTGTATATTTTACTTCGGACCAAATGGTCTCTCAGTGATTTCGTTCGTCGATAGGTGATCAGGGGTTTCTCTGGGACAAATGGACTTAAAGAGGGATCGGTGCGTAGAATATGCCAATGCTTGGCTACAATCTTCCTAATTTTATCATGTTGTTTGGTATAATTAGTGATAATCCTAAATGGGTTGTCTTCCGCGCACCATTTTGTCTCTGCTTGAACAACTGTACAATTGAATACTGCACCATTTAGCCCATTTGGTAGGTGCTCTCTAGATATGGGTTTAGCTTTTATGCAATATGTTTGTTACTATATGTCTATATCACAATATCTTGCTTTGTTTTCTTTACGTATTAGACAAATTATTGAACGTAGATTCTCCTGTATAAATAATTCTGACAAAGGGCTTGAACCTGAAACGTGTTGGGTACAGAAGATTGTTCTCAGACACTGGAGAGTATGATATGAATACATATACATACATGTACAACATGTCAATTTTGAAAAGTTTGCAATGATCTAGTCTTTTTCTCTGTTTTTATAGATCATCACATGTGTGATTGATCATATTTTACATGTTTAATAAAATATTCTGTTTTATACAACTCTTGGTAGTGTTGTTGCCATTCAAAGTCCCATGTGGCAACCACCTACCATATTCTGCTATGGTGGAAACATTCCAATAAGTTAAACATAGATTGCCTTGTGTTTATTTCTTCTCATTTGTTTTTATTATTCAAAAGCTCCAATGTTGGGGTTGATGCATATGATACTCAGGTATAAGGTCTACTGGTCGGATTTTATATCTTCAGTGGTCTAAATACCTGGCCAACGAATGGAAAGCCATCCATAGGTCAGAGAATTATTGGGCTGGTTAATTTTGCCTCTCTCTTGTATGTACCCAGTTCTTTAACAAGATGGACAGATGTCTGGACAGTCAGATTGTTGTATTGTACATCACTTCTATGTTATTGTTGAAAAATTACCAATACAAACCATTTGAAAAGAAAGCTATGCTGCCCCTTCTCAGTGCAAATTAATATTACCTGGTTCAGTCTTAACTGATGGCCTATACAAAGGTGTCTCATTACCAAGATGTCACACAAGAAACATCTCATGATGGGTAAAAGCAAAGAGCTCTCTCAAGACCTTTGCAACCTTATTGTTTCAAAACATAGTGATGGCATTGGTTACAGAAGGATTTCTGAACTTCTGAATGTTCCGGTAATCACTGTTGGGGCCATAATCCGGAAGTGGAAAGAACATAATTTCACCATAAACCAGCCATGACCTGGTGCTCCTTGCAAAATTTCGAAGTGGAATGAAAAGAATTACCAGAAGAGTTGTCCAAGAGCCAAGGACCACATGCGGAGAGCTTCAAAAAGACCTGGAAAAAGCAGGTACAATTCTTTCAAAGAAAAGAACAAGCAATGCACTCAACCGCCATGACGGTGAGACCAAAATTGAACTCTTTGGATGCCATAATACACACCATGTTTGGAAGTCAAATGGCACTGCACATTACTTATCTAGTAAGCACAATATAATGGTGTAAACTTCCCTTAATTGTGAATGAACACAAATATTAACTCAATACAGGGTAGACATGTGCGATTCGTTTCGTACGAATCTCTCAAATTCGTACGAATTTCTCAAAATTCGTACGTTCGGGAGGATCCGAAATACGAATTGCCGTGCGTCCGAATTCTGTACGGAATACGAACTTTTGTTTACGAATTCCGGATCTCAGTCATTATGCTTATTATGACTTGCAGAAGACTTCTGTGATAGAAGTCAATGTAAATTGCCTGAAGACATCAGTGAAGGACTTTCATCCTCTCTGGGCAGGCTGCCAAGAAAAGAACAAAATGATACAATGTTTCTTCTTCAATGGCTGAACTCCGTGTGTAGAAGTTTTCAGTTTAACCATTTAAAGACTAAATCTTTTCTGACACTTGTTGCTTACAAGTAAAAATCCAGTATTTTCTGCTAGAAAATCACTCAGAAGCCCCAAAAATTATATATATTTTTTTAGCAGAGACCCTAGGGAATAAAATAGTGGATGTTGCAATATTTTATGTGACGCGGTATTTGCGCAGAGGTCTTTCAAACGCAAGTTAGCCCTTTATCACGGTGCTGGTGTCATTGCTGTATGTCACGCTGCTGATGTCAGTGCTCTCTATCACGGTGCTGGTGTCAGATCACTCTATCACGGTGCAGGTGTCATTGCTGTATGTCACGCTGCTAATGTCACTGCTCCCTAGAGGTCGACCGAAAAAAAAAAAAGGGCTAACTTGCGTTTGAAAGACCTTTGCGCAAATACCACGTCACATAAAATATTGCAACAACCGCTATTTTATTCCCTAGGGTCTCTGCTAAAAAAATATATATAATTTTTGGGGCTTCTGAGTGATTTTCTAGCAGAAAATACTGGATTTTTACTTGTAAGCAACAAGTGTCAGAAAAGATTTAGTCTTTAAATGATTAAACTGAGAACTTCTACACACTGAGTTCAGCCCATTGAAGAAGAAACATTGTATCATTTTGTTCTTTTCTTGGCAGCCTGCCCAGAGAGGATGAAAGTCCTTCACTGATGTCTTTAGGCAACTTACAGTGGCTTATATCACAGAAGTCTTCTGCAAGTCATAATAAGCATAATGAGCAATGTTTTTGCCTTTAAATTCATCGTAAAGAACTTTCGTACACGTTAACGACAATTCGTATTTCGTACGAAACAGAACGGAATTTCGGACACGAAATACGAAGTACGAATTAATTTTATTACGAATCGAAATGGAACAGAACAAAACGAATTTATTGACGGCGCCCATGTCTAATACAGGGACCTATGTGTACAGGTTAAAAGGAGAGTAGACACCTGGCACAATATCTTATGTGTCAGATCTCTCCCTTCTGCCTCCTCAACTCACAGGCCAGCAAATCCTGCACAATATGGAAAACAGTATAAACAATATTATATTCAATAGGATGGCTCCCTTTAGCAGTGCAATGCAATTAGAGCAGATGAGGAGAGAAAATTATAAAAAGGTGAGAAGGGGTATTCCTTGAAATCCAGATATCTTCAGCTAGCCTCTTTTTATGTTGTAAATAAAGTAATCCAAAATCGCAAGGTGTAGCAAAGTTAGCAAAGCTGTAATTTATCCTGGTAGTAGTATAACGTCTTTCTTTTATAATCCTAAGGATGTCATCTGATATGGCTACTGAAATCAGTAATGTGTACTGAGCATAGGCCTCTGCTTGCTGTGTCCATTATAATAGAGGTACAAAAAACACAGTCACTTCCAGCGATAAGGTCTTCCAAGGTCTTCCAAGGTGTGAAGTAACAGATATCAAATAAAAATGGTGGTGTGAAAGGTATATATGGTATCCAAAACTGAGTGGATGCTGCCTTCCTCAGATGGGGTAATCCGAAAGGAACTACAAGAAAAACAGAAATGGAAGGCACGCACACCTAGTGCATTACCAAAGATAATTTAATAATAAAAATGTTTTATATAAAAGTGGGTACTTACAAAATGCAACTGACAAAAGGCCATAAAAACAATGCATGGACATGCACAGAACACGGGGTACCTCTAACGCGTTTCGGGCCTGCACTCCCTTTCCTCAGAGGCTAGCTCTGAGGAAGGGGGTGCACCCCCGAAACGCATTAGCTGAGGGTTTAACCACTTCCCGACTGGCGCACGCCGATGTACGTCGGCAGAATGGCACGGGCAGACATATTGGCATACAGGTACGTACAGTTTTTAATGCTGGTCGGGACCCCCGTGAGTCCGGTCGCGGACATACCCGCGATCGTCTCAGGGGGCGGCTGAACGAGGAGATGCCGTTGTAAACAGCATCTCCCCATTCTGCCTAGCAACAAGTGACACTGATCTCTACTCCATGTGATTGGAGCAGAGATCTGTGTTCACTAAAACAAAGCCTAGCCCCCCACAGTTAGTAACACACCCCTAGGAACACTTTTGTATAGCAGTGATAGCTGTATAAATGACAATGGTCCCAAAAATGTCCGATGTGTCCGCCATAATGTCGCAGTCACAATAAAAATCACTGATCGCCGCCATTACTAGTAAAAAAAAAAAATTAATAAAAATGCCATAAAACTATCTCCTATTTTTTAAACGCTATAACTTTTGAGCAAACCAATCAATAATCGCTTATTGCGATTTTTTTTAACCAAAAATATGTAGAAGAATACATATCGGCCTTTCTTTGTCTTTATAGTAAAAAAATAAAAAATGTAAAAATTTATTTGGGCACAGTGTTGCAATGTAATTGTCAGAGAAACTGAAAATGAATCACGTCATTACTGAAAACAAAAACAGCCTAATGAATCGGCTAGTACTGAAGTGGTTAAAAAGAAAAACTCTTGTCTTGAAAGGGTTCATGAGATTTTTTTTTATTTTTATAATAAAGCCATACAGGGAGAATAAAAGAAGAGATCAAATGTTTTGTCTTGGGAGAAATAGAGCAGCTGAGAATAGTCAAAAACTAGAAGTGAGGTTCAAAGATAAAATACAGTGCAAAAATAGTAGGTATGATACTATAAACAGACTAATAACGTGCATCTTCAGATACAATTTGCTTTTGACTAATGTATGGTAGAAGTATTACATGAAGTAGGTTCAATTGTATCTGGCAAAATCATCTTTCATTCTATCTGATAATTTTGCAACTGCAATACATATGTTATAGTTAAACTTTAATTGCTTGTCATTATTAATATTATTATTATTATTACTACTACTACTAAAGTAATACAGAAAAAAAAAAAACTTAAAAAAAAGGCAGTTTACAAATGATCAAAAAGTATTAAGGCACAAATAGAGGTGTCAAAAATATCAAACTGTAATTAAATGCCCTGGAGTGAATTACTCATAATAATGTTTGCCGCAGTAGCAAAGGCCTTTAGGCCTTTTGTGTCCATAGTAACCAGGCAGATTCTGCTAACAATTCACTCCCAACAGCCCCAAAAGCAAAACTGAGACATATACAGTATACAAAACAATATACAACACATGCTCTGGGAAACTAAATTAGTTCCTCAAAACGTTGTATTATGATAAATACTGTATCTCAGTTTAATTAGGTAAAATTTGATAAGTGTTAAAAAAAGGATCTTTCCGCTTCCACATGGCTGCACTTCAGTTTAGCCGTGGTTTCCAATACAATCTCTGTTATATCTCAATGTTTTTGAGCCGTTTTCTAAAAGCACATCAAAGATGCAGTATGCGGGGGGTGTGACCAGATGTGATCGCTGCAAGACGTGCTAGAACAGAGCTCCGGCTTACATACAACTATACATCCTGATAGCGGCCAATAGACCGACGATCCGCAACACAGATAGTGACAATCAGCAAGCGTAGAAGCCCTGGCAGTGGGAAATGCAATTTTCAGGCTAAAAAAGCAGCAGAGAAAACGACATTCCCAGCCGCCGAAAGGTCAGAGAAATCTCCGCTCGCAGGGAAGCATGGCGACTAACCCCGCCCACCCATCCTCTGCCTAAGCTCACAGCTCCGCTGCACAGCACGCCAAAACTAAAGCTGGAAGCATGGAACAACAAGGGGCAGCAATTTCAGGGGGATTAGTGGACTCATCCCACGCACTGCAGGAGATTGAGGTAGACATAGCTGTTATCACTGGCCCGATTCTGGAAGCTATCGCAGCTTCAAAATCTGAGCTAATGGGGCATATAGATCTGCTGGCATCAGATTGTAATCTCATCTGTCATGATCTGGACAAAATTAGAGTCAGACTGACATGGCAGAGGACCGCATTTCAGAAGTGGAGGACACCTTTCACGTACAGGGCTCTCAGCTGGTGGAACTAAAGGAGATGGTAGGTGCACTTCAACACAGAGCAGATGATGCCGAAGACTGCCAGAGAAGAAATAATGTGAGGGTGGTGGGGTTGCTGGAGGGAGCTGAAGGGACTGCCACTACCATATTTGCCAAACAATTCTTTAAATCCCTGCTGGCACTAGGCGACCTCCCTCCCACTTATGTCGCTGAGAGAACGCATAGAGTACCAACGGGAGCTAGACCATCGGGCGCCCCACCACGTCCATTCCTGGTTCGGTTCCTAAACTATAGAGACCGCAATATGTTGCTGGCGGAAGCAAGAAAGCATAAAGACTTAAAGTTTGAAAACACCCGTATTATGCTGTTTTTGGATTTCTCGGCAGAAACACAACGAAGACGTCGTTCCTTTACAGAGGTGAAGAAAAGACTCAGGCCGCGTACACACGGGCGGACTGTTCGCCCAACTTTGTCCGCTGAACAGTGTTTCAGCGGACAGTCTGCTCGTGTGTGGGCTTCAGCGGACAGTTTCAGCGGACAGTCTGACGAACAAAGTTTTTCGGAATTTCCGTAAGACTGTCCGCTGAAACTTGGTTTGAGCGGACAGTCCGCTCGTGTGTAGGCTTGTTCAAGTCTCGCGCATGCTCAGAAAGAATTTACACGGCGAAGGTTGCATTGCAGTGTATCGGACGTCGAATTTCTCGTCCCATCGTACGTGCCGTTCACGTCATCGTGCAAGTTTTCAGCGGACTGTTCGTTCGTCGTGTGTGGTCAAGTCCGTTCATGCTAATTTTGAACGGACTGTTTGTCAAACTGTTTGACGAACCTAGTTGGGCGGACAGTCCGCCCGTGTGTACGCGGCCTCAGAGAAAAGGAACTGAAATACAGCATGCTGTATCTGAGTCATCTCTGTGTACACTACAAAGGTACTGTCAAATCTTTTGAAAACCCGCAGGATGGCAGCGACTGGCTGGATCGCAACATGTGATGCTCTACTACTACTTTGGCGTGAGGCTCATTGTTGTTTCTGGGCTACCCTCAAGTTGTCTTTAAATTTTTTGCCTTTTGAGTTGCTTTTTCTTTTCTGGAGTTGCATTTTTATAATTCTGATGCTCTTCTACCCTCCATTTGGTCGAACACCGGCTTGCAGAGAGACAGTGGGAGACACTGTGCCCTGAAAAATGGTTGTCTGCCCTCATAGTGCTCCCTCCTCTGCAGACCTGGTAATCTATACATGTAAGGCCAACTTAACAGGTAAAAGAGGGAGCACAAATAGAATGATGGATAATGCTCAAAAGTCAGTTTATCCAAAATAGTCGCAAATATCGGTCATTGCAGGTTAATAGTCCAGTTAAGGTCTATCTGGCTGTTCTTTTGCATAAAAATACCAAGCATGGAGACTCATGTGAATGGCATGGACTATTTTTTCACCTTTTAATGCCAAACTGTAGACACACTTGGTCGAACTTTTTTTGTTTTTTTTGGTTACAACATTTTTAGGCTCTCAGTTTCTGGTGTAACAGCAGGGGAGGGTGGGGTTCAACAAAGCCTTATAATTTCTGCTAAATGTCTTTCAAGTGCACTTAACTTATACAGGTCCTCAAATATAACATGCTTAGGAATATTGCGAATGATAATAAGGGCAAACTGAATGTTAGAATGTTTGCGTAGAGATGATGAATAGCAAGATAAAAGTATTGTCTTGGAATGTGAGGGGACTTAACAACAAATTTAAGAGGGCTGCGGTATTCCAGTACCTCAAACAGGTGAAGCCACATATTGTTCTCCTTCAGGAGACCCACTTGGAGGGAAGCAAGATACTTTCCCTCCGCAACCCCTGGATTCAGAAGTCATTCCATTCTGCCTAATCGGCATATGCCAGGGGGACCTCAATATTAATCAGTAAGGCAATAGCATGCACGATTCATCAGGTGTTCACTGATCCGGGAGGACGGTATGTGGCATTAGTACTGGAAGTTGGCTATCAGAAAATGCTGCTGGTAAACATCTACCTACCCCCACCTATTGGGGTACACTGTATGACCTATGGGTAACACTGGCACTGCACCTACATCTGCCAATGCTATTAAAGGGGGATTATAATGCCATCCTGAACTCAGCATTGGACTCATCTAATGCGGCTAGGCTGGCCTCAGCAGATCTGTGCTCCTGGGTGTCCATGGCGACTCTAACTGAAATCTGGAGGTGGAAACACCCAGAAGATGTTTCATACTCACACCTCTCTTCCACACACAAATCTTCAGCCAGAATAGATCTGGCATTTGGGAATTCTTCCATTCTTAAAAACATATACACAACAGAATACTTGGCAAATGTGCATACGGTAGACCCACCCATAGTATGGGATGCATTCAAAGCAGTTTCCAGGTGCGAGTGTATCTCGTCAATAAAAGCTGTCAGGAAGGAGCATAATGAGAAGAATCTTGCTTACCCTTAAGAGACTCCATGAAAGCAACCATTAAGGCATGGGAGATTACCACCACCCTGATGTCCCCTAGTTATGTGGGGGTTACACTGTCAGCCCCATTGTGGATGAACCCGAATCTTCCACAATTTTTTTCTCTTCCAGACCCCATGATGTGGGCATGTAAGGGTATCAAGGTGTTAAACGACATTACCAGAGAAGGGGAGCTGTACACATTTGATCAGTTAAAGGCCAGGCACGACTTGCCCAACTCCTACTTCTTTCGCTATTTGCAGCTGCGCCACACTTTTCAGGCTCAGTTTAATGGCCAAAGAATAGAGTACCTGCCATCCGTACTGGAGTCTCTTTTGACTAAGGAGGACTTGTCTAAGCCACTATCAACTGTGTAGAAATCCCTCTTTAAAAACACCCCTTTGGGAATATCCAAATGTAGAGAACGGTGGGAAAGTGAGATCACGGACATACAAGCAGAGGATTGGGAGGATATGTGGGATCATCCATTCAAGAATCTGGTTTCAGCTAGAGACCGATTGATACAATTCAAGTTTCTGCACTGTGTATATTTTACACCTGCCAGGTTAGCACGTATATACCCAACGGCGAGCAGTCAATGTTGGAGAAGCCCGCACACACCTGATGACTCAGAACATGCCTTTTGGAGCTACCCACAGATTCAAGCTTTCTGGTCTGATATTACAGACTGTCTGGTGGAGGTACTTACCATTCCAGTACCTAAGACACCTAGAGTCTGCTTGATTGGCTTAGTGGAAGAGGTAGTCCCATCACGAGCACACCGCACTTTACTGAATATTGTGCTATTTTATGGTAGAAAGGCTATATTATTAAAATGGAAGAAGGCAGCGGCACCCACACTGTAATTTTGGAAATCTAATTAATATGGTCATCTACCTATATAAAGCAACATACAGGTCCAGAGTGATAAAAAAATCAGCAAGGTTTGGCAGGCCTGGCTTGACTCCTCAGAGACAGTAGGTTAAGCAGCAAATGACACATTTGTGTGATATGTATGATACGTATACATATATAAGTATAGATCTGCTCTGTTCACTGAATTAAATAAACAAATGAGCCCCTACACACTAGTGTAATGATGCAGGACCCAGCATGAATGTGACCACATCTAGTATTTGAGGGACAAGCTGAATACATCTGTCATCACTAGGTGCACTTCAATTACAATAAGGAAAAATAAGGCAGGGGACAGGGTGGGGTAGGGAGCGGGAGGGAGGGACGGGGTTAGTTGAACTATGTTAGTTCTGTTAATGGCCAAATGTGGCCGGACTTGGTGAGGTATGTTACCCGCTGGAAGGTAGTATGTTTAACTGTAATGAAAATAAAAAAAAAGAATAATAAAAAAAACAAGATGCAGCATGCAGGATGTGACAGACCCAACCGGAACAGAGACTTTTGGAGAGGACTGCAGCAGTAGCGGTGCGTCCATAGAGGGTGCAGGAGCGCCGCCCCCTTTCTCCTGCACCGCTATATCAGCAATAGATAAATTCATGCATTGCATGAATCTCTCTATTGTCTCTGCTGCCGCCCCCTATTCAGGTGTCCGGCCCCTTGTCGGGTGCCGGGCATCTGAATTACAGAGACGGGGGGTGTTTTTGGAAATGCCCGATTAGAGCCATAGGCTCTAATATGCGTCCTGATTAGAGCCATGGGCTTTAATAGGCTTCAAAATTGGTAAACAGCGGGCGCAATGCTGTGGGTTCACTGTTTACACAGTGTTGTGTTAGAGAAGTGAATACATTGCTTCCCTAACACTGACCCGACCTCTCAGCCAATTAGGTGCACGGGTCTGGTACCCTGTCACCAGACTGGCTGAAGCGACAGGTGCTGTGATTGGACGCCTATCAGGTTTCCAATCATAGCAGAGATGACAGAAAGAGGATGGGAGAAGACATGGCGTACTCAGAGCGTTTAGGACAGTGCCGAGACAGGTAAGTGCCGGGCAGGGCACACTGGCAGCATTTGATAGGGAACAGTAGCGGCAATTGATGGGGCACACTGACGGCAATTGATGGGGCACACTGGTGGCAATTGATGGGGCACACTGGCGGCTATTGATGGGCACAGTGGTGGCAATTGATGGGCACACTGGCGGCAATTGATGGGCACACTGGCAGCAATTGATGGGTACAGTAGCTGTGTTTGATGGCACAGTGGCGGCAATTTATGGGTACAGTGGCTGCATTTGATGGGCACAGTGGCTGCGCTTGATGGGCACAGTGGCTGCGCTTGATGGGTTTTTTTTTCAGTTTGTTTGTGCCCCCCCAAAAATTTTGAGCACCAGCCGCCACTGGACTGCAGGGTAGCCTCTTGCCTACTGACTATGGGCCTTGGCTTTTTTGGAGGCTCAGTCCTTTGGGAGGTGTGTGCCTGGGGGACCTTTGAACTGCTTTTGCTTCAGATTTGGGTCCATGTCTCCCCGAAAACACACAGACTCTGGGAACCCAGGATCTGCATACAATTTTGGGGCCTCTGTGCCCAAACCAGCACTGATTGCTTCAACCCCCCTCCTAGACTCAGACTCTAAGCAGAAGATTATAATCAGCTTCAAACAATGTGATGCTGGTGTCTCCTGCTGTTGTGTAATTTGTTTATTAAGGTGTCTTTCTCTCATTGTATAATTCCCTCATTGTGTGCCTCATTGGTGTGAATCCATATGGTTAATGCCGTCACCTATTCTTTCTGTCTGTCTGATAGTACTGTGTTCACTTCTTGTTACCTTGTTATTGGGGGGGGGGGGGAGGGTTATGATAGTTAAATGTACTGTTAGACTTACCCATGAATGATATCACTGTTTAAAGTTTGCATTTTTTAGGATTATATGATCAAGCTCTTATTTGATTTTGTGTTCTATATATTCTATGTGAAATTACAATAAGGATAATTTACAGTTTGCAGCTATGGTAGTGTCATCTATTTCTTGGGTGCAGTTCTCAGCTATAAAACCTGGTTCCTGGTTCAAGAGTGGAGGAAGCTGTATCTTGGCGGAGGCACCCAGGCTAGACTTTTGGTGCGCTTTCAGAAAACACACCAAAAACGTGGGACATAATAGCAAGTCTATAGGAAACTGAGTAATTCACAATGCTATTATATTGTCCTGCAGCCAAACTGCAGTAGGGCAGCGTGAAACAGCTGTAAGGGCTCTTGTACACAACTCTCGCACATTTAAAAAAAAATGTTCTTTGCATACAACTGTACACTGTACTCATGTTCACAATAGCACCACCATATACATGAGTATGGCAGTGCACAGCCATTCTTGTCAATATCGGGCTATACGCTGCATCTAGGCTGCCTGGGAGGGAGAAAATACACCAGCAGTTATGCGGAATGGGCTATGTCAGTGCATGTGCAAGAGCCCTTAGACCCCTTTCACACCAGGGCGTTTTGCAGGCGCTATAGCGTTAGAAATAGCGCCTGCAAAACGCCCTAAAGAAGCTGCACCATTGTGTGTAGTGTGAAAGCCCCGAGGGCTTTCACACTACAGCGGTGCGCTGGCAGGACGTCAGAAAAAAGTCCTGCCAGCAGCTTCTTTGGAGCAGTGAAGGAGCGGTGTGTTTACCGCTCCTCCACCGCTGCTCCCCATTGAAATCAATGGGGCAGCGCTGTAATGCCGCCGGCAAAACACCGCTATTGCGGCGTATTGCCGGCGGTTTTAACCCTTTCGCGCCCGCTAGCGGGGGGTAAAAGCGCCCCGCTAGCGGCCGAAATGCGCCGCAAATCCGGCGGTAAAACGCCGCTAAAATTAGCGGCGTTTTACCGTCGACACTATCAGCGGTGTGGTGTGAAAGGGGTCTTATAATTTTCTTTGCGTGCTTAAAATGGGTGTGCAAACAATTCTCTTGTGAATTAGCACATCAAGTAAACTTGCTCACTTTGGAGTTGATTAATCAATTAGATCCAAATGTTAAAATCTGCATTTAAAGGCTAAGTTCACTTTTTTTCCCAATGTACCATTAATGTACCTCGGTTGCAGAAAATAAAAACTTTCTTTGAATTTGAGAACAAGGTCTTACCTTAGGCCTTGTTGTATTCCTTAGAAACGTTCATCACCTGCTGGCATGTAGATTTGGGATGGAGAAACCAGTAAGACGCAGAAAGGAGTTTACCAGCTGACCTCATTAGCACACACCCTTTTACCCATCAACTATGTTTGCACAGTTTCCCAGCATCTCTCCACAAGTGCATTTGTCTGGCTTTCCCAGGGTCCCTTCAGACAGGCTCAGGCTGCATGCTAAACTCAGAGGGGGACACGTGCAGCCCACAGGAAACCCCCGATGTAGCGCAAAGGCCTACCTGGTTGGATACAGAGTGATTGGATGCATGGTGTGTCCTCCTGTTATATAGTTTTAGTAAATATACAAAAAGATTGTGCGATCAGATTGTATAGTGTACGGCCACATTTATACACCTAAAATTACCTAGTTGCTCTTTCAGTGTCATTAACACCAAACACAGAAGCAAACACACATTTTGCCACATTAAAAAACAGGTGACAAATGCAGCGAAACGCACAGTAAAAGACAAGCAACTTACACCAACGCCAAAATGTCCCATGAGCTACTTTGCCACATGTAGCGCAGCCCAATTAAATCAATGGGCTGCCTTATGTGTGTCACTGGAACAACGAGCCAAAAAACATGCACTTCCACTACTCTAGGTGGGAAAGGGGCCTGAAAGTGAAATTCATGTGTTTACACAAGAACAGGGGGTGTGTCCTATGCCTACATACTTTTACTAATAGGTGTCCTTCATCGCCATGTTAGAAAATTGGAACACAACTTTTCACAAAAAATTTGTATTTTTTTTAACCACATCCCATTCATAAGGCGAACCTTTGGCAGGGCAGCCATCAGAAATGTTGGGGCCCCTTACATAGCTTTTGGCCTGGGCCCCCTCCGGGCCTGACCACCAACATTCTCAAGAGCCCACCCACTGGCTATCTCACAGAGTCCTTCATCGTTTCAACTATTTATTTTAACACTTTTACAACTTAATATATGAAAATGAAAAAAGTCATCAGTGCTTATAAGATTCAATACTAAAGAATTCTATTTTGTATGAATTCTGCCACCACTAGAAAATAGACACTTTTGAGCAGGACCCTACACTAACATCAACTGCACTACTTTTTCACTTCCCCCCCAATCTATACCCCCCTAGCAGATCAAAGAAAACAAAAAATCTCCAAAACAAAAAAACAGAGCACTTGTGTTTAATATCCCCCATATATTCAGCAAAGAGACATCCCAATTTAGCAAAGACACATCCCAATCCAGCAAACAGACTTCCCCATATATCCAGCAAAGAGACAGTCCAATCAAGCAAAGAGATGGCCAAATCCAGCAGAGGCATCCTCATATATTTAGCAAAGTTATCAGCATTTCCTTTCTGGTGGGTACATTTGCACTGATTATTAGTCCAGCCCCATCAGTGCAGCATATCGGTGCTGCTTTATCAGTGCAGCCTCATCAGTGCCCATTAGTGCAGCTTATCAGTGACCACCAGTACCGCCTCATCAGTGGCCATCAGTGCAGCTTCATCAGTGCCATTCCCTCAGTGCAGCCTCATCAGTGCAGCCTCATCAGTGCCCATCACTGCAGCCCCATCAGTGCCCATCACTGCAGCTCCATAAGTGCAGACTTATCAGTACCCATCAGTGCAGCCCCTTGAGTGCCCATCAGTGGCCATCACTGCAGTCCCATCAGTGCCCATTAGTACAGCCTATCAGTGCCCATCCGTGAAGAAGAAAAATTACTTACCTGCAAAATTGATAAACAGAAATGAAGATGAGAGAAGATGAAAATTCACACAGAGGATGTCTTGGTGTGACACCCCTTGGATCTGAAATGCTGGCTGCTGTTACCGGCCTCCCCACCTCCTGGATCAGCTCCTCTGATAGATCTCACACTAGTTCAATTCCCTGGCATTGGACCAGTGTGCTGTCTATCAAAGGAGCCGTTCCAGGAGGCAAGACTTTGTTTGACAGCGAAAACAAGCCATTACCAGCCTGTGAAAGAATCTGATCAAACTGATCTTTGCTTGATCAGATGCTTTGGAGGCCAGAGGAGAGATCTGGGGATTAATAGATCCCCAATCTCTCCATAAAGAGGACCTGTCATGACCCATGCTTTCACGAGGTCCAGACTGGAAGTAGTTAAAAAAAATTGCTGATTATTTAACACTTTGTAGAGTTCTTTCCTTAAGCTGCATTCACACTTGAACTAAGCACCTTTGTTCATTTTTGTTTTTGTGCTTTTTTGTTTTTCTTAGCATTCGTACAGACTATTTTGCACATTTTTGTGGGTGACTGATACTTGTACTTTTTTTTATTATTTTTAGCCAAATGGAAAGCTAGTTACTAGAGGAAAAGAAAAATGAGATGTGTGTTTCTGCACCTGTTCTTGCATATGTAGGCACTTCTGTTAAAGACTATTGTGGTCAAAAATGCTTGAAGCTTGTAGCTCCAGCAAAAGTCATGTTATTTTTTGATATTCAAGAAACACTACCTTTTTTATCTTTAATGTGACCCTGTCAGTATAGGATCAACAAACTAAAAACAGTATACCTGTAAAATGATTAGATAATATATTCATGTTTCCCAAGTCTTGAAACTCTGCTGCTTTGCTGTTTCCTGGATGATGCAGGTCAAATATTAAGGTCAATTAAATATCTGTGCCCCCCTGGCTGTATGCAGTGGTTCCTCCTGCAGGCTTGTACATCCTGTAGTGACATGTGAATCAGCAGAGGAAACCACAGCTAGCAATGGAGCAGCAGGTATAGCACACACACAAGCATGTGTGGAATACGTACAGTAACCGAGCAGCAGCATTGTGGTGGTGTTTCAGGACATTAGCTGCCAGAAAACTAAGTATATTGCCTCTTCATTTTGAAGGTATGCTGTTTTTCTGTTTCGACCCTTAAAGTGTCATTAAGCTCAGACTATGAAACTCTCATTACACGTTTACATTACATATAATGGAGTGTCCATACTCACAAAGCCTGTTAAGCATTACCTTTGTATAGAGTGAAATATACCCAGTTGAATCTGCCTTCAGCTTTCCCTCCCATCTTCTCTGTGTCCTCATTGTAGCAGTCAAAAAAAAAAAAAGGGGGCCCTTTAAGACATTTAAAAATAAAAATAAAAATGTCCTTTAACAATTTAACATAGTGTACTGTGGCGCCAGTCGCAGTGCACTATGAGAAGCACCACGTCGATGCAATCACAAGATTGCATCCATGTCGCTTCATTTGCTGTTGAAAACCCGCCTTGCGGCACACTGTAGAACGCCGACTAGCTTCCGCCCGTAAAATCACTGTGATTCTACGGGCGGGAGCATTGTCATTCAAAGACAGGCAGGTCACTTCCGGCTTTCGGCTGCTTCACGAAACCCCGGAAGTGACGTCGGCAGCTCCGTTCCTCAGCCCGAGCGGAGCTGCAAGACGGTGAGTGGCATAATTGACTCTCTGACTGTGAAAAAAAATAATAATTAATTACCAAATGCACCTAAGCCTTTACTAGACCACTCTCTGTGTGCTGTGCACTTGTGCAGGAATTATTATATTAGAGCAATAAGCAATTTGTAAAAGAAACAAATAATTTCATGCTTCTTGCAGGAGGATCACATCATGCCATGCGGTATTCTTATTAAGCAAGTGCAAAGTAATGGTCTGCTCTGTTGCTTGTTACTCACAGTTATTGTTAATTTGCTGGCAAAGACATTTTATAAACCTTTTTGTATTTTAGTGTAAATATGAGATCTGAGGACTTTTTGACCCAGATCTCATATTTAAGAGGACCTGTCATGCTTTTTTCTATTACAAGGAATGTTTACATTCCTTGTAATAGGAATAAAAGTGACACCATTTTTTTTTAAAACTGTGAAAAAAAATGTTTTTTAAAGCACCTAGTCCCGACGATCTCGCGTGCATAAGCGAACGCATACGTGAGTACTGCGCCCGACCGCCCGCATATGAAAACGGCGGTCAAACCACACATGTGAGGTATCGCCGCGATTGTTAGACTGAGCTCAATAATTCTAGCCCTAGACCTCCTCTATAACTTAAAAGATGCAACCTGTAGAATTTTTTAAACATTGCCTATGGAGATTTTTGAGGGTAAAAGTTTGACGCCATTCCATGAGCGGGCGCAATTTAGAAGCGTGACATGTTGGGTATCAATTTACTCAGCGTAACATTATCTTTCGGAATATATCTAAAAATTGGGGTAACTTTACTGTTATCTTATTTTTTTATTTAAAAAAAATATTTTTTTTTCAAATAAAGTGCGCTTGTAAGACCATTGTGCAAATACAGTATGAAAATAAGTATTGCAATGACCGCAATTTTATTCTCTAGGGTGTTAGAAAAAAAAAACAATATATAATGTTTGGGGGTTTCTAAGTAATTTTATAGCAAAAAAAAACTGTTTTAAAGATGTAAACACCTAAATTATAAAACGAGTCTGGTCCTTAAGTGGTTCAGAAGGCATTTGCTGTATATAACGTTTAAGACTGATAATATCACTGCTCGGTCAGATACATAAACCCAGGGCAGGGACATCTTTAAGGCCGGGCAAAAGGGGCAGCTGCCCTGGGCCCTGGAATTGTTGTGTGTCCCCAAGCAGCTGCCTCCTACTTGCAAACTATCGCAGTTAAATTCTCTTGTCCCTTGAGGTTTTAGTCCTGTGCTATGTCCCAATATCTCAGTGTGAAGTTCTGTTACTAAAGCTGCCCAGCCCTATTGTTGTGTACAGATAACTCACTATGACACTATGGGTGGAAGGAAGTGGAATACAGGGGACGGATTAGGTGGATTACATAAGGGGCGTGGTTTATGAGAAGTGGGATGGGCCAAAAACGATGGGCGGGGTCATGATGGGCGGGGTCTGGCGCCCCCCCATCCAAAAACGTCACCAGCCGCCACTGCATTGTAGACTGAGATTTTGTAGACCAGCTGGTGTCCTCTACTGAGCATTCTCATATTAGTTCCCTTCTAAGCTCTTCAGTTCTTCCTTTTTCCTATCTGTACAGCCCACATGACTATCAAGTCACAAATGTGGTAGTATACACAGTGGTAAACCACACTCCTTTTCCACTCTCCTCCTCCATGACTTCCTATTGTTAAAGGAGTTGTAAAGGAAGAAGGTTTTTTTTATCTTAATGCATTCAATGCATTAAGATAAAAAACCTTCTGTCTCTAACAGCCTCCCCATCACCCCCCTAATTACCTGAGCCCCTTCTCTCTCCAATGATGTCCATGATCCCCTTAGCCATCCAGGACACTCCTCCTGATTGGCTGAGACAGAACAGCTGCGACATTGACAGCCACGGGAGCCAATCAAAATCAGTCAGCCAATCAGGGGAGAGAGGGGGCGGGGCCAGGTTGGGGCTCTGTGTCTGAATGGATACACGGAGCTCTGACTCGGCTTGGGTGCCCACTGTAGCAAGCTGCTGGCTGGGGGGCACTCAAAGGAGGGAGGGGCTAGGAGCAGCAAAAGAGGGACCCGAGAAGAGGAGGATCCCGGCTGCTCTGTGCAAAACCAACTGCACAGAGGAGGTAAGTTATTTAAAAAACAAAAAAAAGAGCCTTTACAATCACGTTAAACAATCGGGTGGATATAGTATGCTGATTAATTACATTCACTAAGAGACTCACAAAAAAGCTTAGTTTTAATATAAATCAGTATTAAATATATCTAATGTAATTGCGAATATCTGAAGGGTTACAAAAGAGCTTTGGATGCAGAAGTTGTCTTAAAGTAGTTGTAAAGTCTCAAGGTTTTTCACCCTAATGCATTCTATGCTGCTGCAGCTGCCCCCCAGAGCCCCCTTTTTATTACCTGAACCCGATCGTACCACTGACGAGCATGAGCCCAGCAGCTCCAGCTGCTGCCTCAGGTCCTCATTGGATAGATTGATAGCAGCAGGAGCCATTGGCTCCCACTGCTGTCAATCAAATCCAGTGACACAGACGTCGGGGGTGGGGCAGAGTCCTTCTGTCTGTGTCCATGGACACAGCAGCAGGACTCAGGAGTGCCCCCATGGCTGGGCAGTCTTCCTAATCTGCCTCTTCCTCGTCTGCAGAGCTGTTCCGTCACTTACACCTCTTCAGCTAGCTCACCAGTTGTCTTCTGGGACCTGTGTGTCCCCCAGAAGCCAAAGGGGCCATTCACAAAGTGCCACGCGACTTGTGCATGCACAGAAGGAAATGGGCAGTGAAGCCGCAAGGTTTCCCTTAGGCACCCGATCTGATCAGCCTCGGGGGGGGGGGGGGGCGACATTGCGGGCTCGCTGGACAGGTAAGTGCCCTTATTAAAAGTCAGCAGCTACAGTGTTTGTAGTTGCTGACTTTAAAAAAAAAAAGAATGCGGCTGGAACAGCGCTTTAATGCACAAAAAATACGCACCAATCAGGGCTGGCCGGTCAGACTCAAACTATAGGGAGTATACAACAACGCTGCAGGAATAATGTGCTTAGAGGATTAAAAAAAAAACAAATACAAAATACAGTGGCATGATATTTATGATTTATGTAAATGAATTGTAGCAAATAAAACTTCTCTGTTTAGTATCACTTTAAAGTGGTTGTAAACCCTTACAACACACTTTGACCTACAGGTAAGCCTAGATTAAGGCTTACCTGTAGGTCCAAGAAATATCTCCTAAACCTACACGGTTTAGGAGATATTTGCCGAAAGACAGGCACCACTGTCTACGGCGCATGTACCGTAGACAGCGGCGCGCAGGCACACTGAGCACGCCGCGGTCAACGCCGATATGCCACGAGTGGCGGCTCCCTTGCGCATGCGCGGGAGGGACGTCATCGCGGCTTCGCCGAATAACAGCGGCGGAGCAGCGAGACCCAGTGAGAAGATGGATGCGGCGATGCATAGTAGTCCATTATGCTTTACCTTTGCAGGCAATGAAAGAGGAAGTAAACTCATCAGGGTTTACTTCCTCTTTAACTAACATGACCACCTTTTGTTTTTTAAATCAGATAGTTATTAGGCATTAGATAATACAGAGACAATAATTCTTTCCTTTGTATCCCACCCCTTCCCTGCTCATCCCCATACACAGGATCACTTTGAGCGAGAATTTGTTAGTGAATGGGTATATGGTTACAAATCTGCCTGGAAATGTCAATTGAATATACTATTACCACAAAATAAAGTACTAGGAATATAGATAACCTTGTTTAAATAATGAAATATAATATTTTTTACAAAAAAATCCATTGTATGGAGATTCAATAAGGATCCCAATTAAGACATTGTTGTGCTATGTTATTATTACTAAATACGGTGATTGCCTTACTATTAAGTACAGTGATTGTATGCTGCCTGGAATGTATGCTAGTAATGTGCTCTATATAGTCACTAAGTGGAAGATTAGTAAACATATTGGGCTTTTACGATTGTAATATCAGTGGCATGGAAGCTGCGCTGGACCATTATTAGATTTAGATTTTTTATTTATTATTATATTTTAACAAACGTATGGCTTATTAAAATCCTAAGCACATGTAGGATAAAGCACAAAGTGGGGGGCTTCAGTTAGTAGATTCACGCACCCTTTTTTTAAATAAAGGACACTTACATCTAAAAAAAAACCTTGTCCAGCCTGTGATGGATGATGCATCACCATAAAGTAGCCTGGATGCATGTAGACATGGGGATCTGGTCAATCACAAAGCAACAGACAGCAGCATAAAGTGATTTGATTGATGACTGATCATGACGTTCGGGAAAGGGTGCTTTGCCTCCGTTTTCAGGGAGACTTACACACAAATCCCTGTGCTGGCGCCCATGCATACCACGCGCAGCAGGTCCCCCACCTTGCAGCAAGCTTGCGCGCCCTCTGGTGGCTGAAAAAGGGTAGGATGTACCGGCGTGAGCCGGTCGAGAACCGGTTAATGTTTCAGCATCAAAGAATGTTCTGCTTTTGTAAATTGCCCAAGGCAATGTCCAACTTCCCAAACATCTGTTGACAATCCCTGTTTATCAGCTTAGAAAATGGCCATTACTGATTTCTAAGTATTCTCTCCCATTGACTTCAATAGGATCCAGATTTGATATCTAAACTTCAGTAAAGTTACACAAAAGCTACCCTGAACCAAAGCCAGGTACATTTAGCTCAACACTAATTCTAATTTATTTAATTCTCTAGGGGCTAGAGCAAGAATGGATAGAAACGATCTCACTGGTTTGTGCTTTTTGCTAATGTTGATCATTACAGGTATCTGTAAATGTATTAAAATAAGGGTCTCTTTTTTAGTGTATTGTCTTTAATGTATGGTTTGAATTATTTTCATTTTGTTCAGTGATGACCTAATTGTTTTTCTTAAATTGCAAGAAATATCATCATGATTGTGTAAAAAAAATTTGCCTATAATGTTGTGCTAAATATGCACCTCTTTGGGAATGATGATATAAATTAAGGAAAATTGTTGCCCATACTTACCGTAATTTTCCTTTCCTGGATCTTCCCCATGTCAGCCTACTATGGGTCAACCCCGCCCCCTCTGACCCCTCCAGGACCACCTTTTTCTAGCCCATAAAGGGCGGCTGTCTGCCCACACCAGTGTTCAAAAAATACCCACCTCGCGACGGATAAACTGGGTGGGAATCCTCCGGCTGACATGGGGAGGATTCAGGAAAGGAAAATTACGGTAAGAATGGGCAACAATTTTCCTTATTCCTGGACCTCCCCATGTCAGCCTACTATGGGATGTAGCAAGCTTTCTAAAAAGGGAGGGAAGACAAATAATAAGCCAAACCCTCAATGCTACTCAAATTTTTAATGGGCGACAGCCACCATAATAACCATAGAGCCAAATGTCACCTCAGGCGGACAAGCCAATTAAGCCTGTAATGCCTAACAAAAGGTGTTGGGCACGCTCCAGTTTGCTGCTCTGCAAACTACCTCAGGGGCGACCTTTGCGTATGCTGCCCAGGATGCTGCCATACCCTTCATTGAATGTGCTTTGATCTCTGAAGGAGGAGGAAGAGCACAGAGTTTTGTATGCAATATGCATGGTCTTTGACAAATCTGGAAGAAAAAATACTCTGGATGTTGCCTGCATACCCTTTTAGGCCCCATTGGGAAAAAAAACTATAGCTGATCTGCTTCTAGACCATTTGAGGTAGGCTGAAACCGCTGAGCCCAGGTCTAACCTACTCCACTCATCAGCTGTATCCAACAGAAAGGCTGGGAGAATGACCTCCCAGTTCATATGAAATCATATGGCAACCTAAGGTAGTAAGCTTGGAATCAGCCTAAGGACTATCATGTCTGGGAGTACCAAACAATATGGTTCTTTAGATGAGAAGGCGCACAACTCGGAGACCCTTCTGGCCGAGGCAACAGCTAGTAAAAAAACCCAAAAAACTGTTAAAAGAAATAATGAACAAGAGATAGCTTGATCAAATGGAGGAACCAGCGATGTTCCCAAGATTAGTGTTAAGTCCTCTTTTTGAAAAAAAACTATTTCAATGGAGGTCTGAGTTCTATGGCTGCCCCTAAAAATCAGATCACCAACAGATGTAGAGAATATCTTGTACCTGACATAGCCAACAAAGTGGGGATTTGACCCTTCAGGGAATTATAAGCTAACCCTTAGAGACCACTCTGCAAAAACTCCAAAATGTTAGACACTGAAGGAGATCCAAGGTCCCAACCCCTTTCTGTAGTATTCCAGATCTGGTGATAGGTTACATTTGTGGACCTCTTACGAGCTTGTAAAAATGACTCCACTACACCACCTGAGAGACCCAAGCCAGTTAAAGCCTCCCTCTCACTTTCAATTTATTAACTTCATCCTCCTGCAGTTCGGGTGTCAGACCCCACTCCGTAGAAGGAGATTTTGACAAGGAGGCAGTGGGATTGGCGAGCCCAACTTTATACTCCAAGCCAGAGGAAACCACGGCTCCCTGAGCCAGTAATGTAAGACTACTATTGCTGTGATCCTTTTCGCTGAATCTTCAGCAGGATTTTGAGAGCCAATGGAAGCAGCAGGAACACATAAACCAAGGGGAAGTTCCAAGACCTGGACAGAGCACCCTGACCCTGAACACCTGTGGACGACAGGTCCGGGAGAAGAAGCAAGGCAGTTGACAATTCTTCTCCAATGCCATAGGATCTATCAATTCAGGCCCCATTTCTTGTGATCCTCAAAGCCTTGACTCAAGTGATCTGCTAAAACCAATCCCAGGCCCTGGGAGATAAGATGCTGTAAGAGCCGAGATTCTTCTCTGCGCATAGGAAGATTGACATGTCACCTGAAGGAGAGGGCGACTTCTTGTGCCCCCTTGAGACACATAAGCCACCGTAATTGTTGCCCAAGTATCTAGACAGCTCGACCTTGCAATATAGGTTGGAACGCTAAGAGAAAGTGCATCTGACAGCATCCAATCCTAAGAAATTCACAAAAGTTCCATTGGCCTTAAACCTGCTGTCCCAGGCATTGTGCCCCGCAGCCTACCAGACTGACATTGGTCATCACCACTATTGGTTCTGAGGCCTTCAACGGAACTCCGCGGGAAAGATTGCAAGCTACTGACCACCAAACCAGGGACCAGATTATCTGAATTGGCAGATAGAATTTCTAGTAGAAGGAGTGACGATCCCACTGAAGAAGAAAGTTGCATTGAAACCTCCTTCTGCACCACTTGACCCATGGGACTACTGGAACTGTGGCTGATGGAACCCCCAGATACTGCATGCATTCCTTCACCATCATTGAAGACCTTGCTATCACTGCTTTTGTCTAAGACTGGATCTCCTGGACCTTCCTCTGAGGAAGAGAAACATCACCCTGAGCCATGTTGAATTGTACTCCTAAATACTCCAACATTTGGGTCGGATGCATCTGGCTCTTCTGATAGTTGAACAACCAAGCGAAACGAGCTAGTGTTTGCAGGTGAAATTCACATGAAGTAGAAGGAGCTCATTTGACGGACCCAGAAGAAGCATGTCGACTAGATAATGGAATATTTGCACTCCCTTGACCTTGAAAGTCGTCACGACAGCAGACAGTAGCTTTCAGAACATTCTCAGAGCCTTGCAGAGACTGAATGGGAGACATTAAAAGTAAAAATGAGAGCCTTCCACGGAAAACCTGAGAAAGCGATGCTGAGATGCGTCTATGGAAACAAGAAGATACGCATCCGCAAAATCGATGGAAACCATCCAGTCTCCTAAGTCCACAACGAAAATGATCGTTTCCCCATTTTGAATGGTGGAACCTTCATGAAAGAATTCAGAACTTTGAGGCCAAAAAAAAAAAAAAAAACTGGTCCTAAGCCCCCTGAAGCCTTTGGGACCAAAAACAGAGGGGAACATACCCTCTGACTGAATTCGTGCCTTAGAACCGGAAGGATGGCCCTTGCTGCCAACAGCTCCCCTATATATTCTCTCAAACATCTGTAGGAAGCCCAGTTTCTACAAACAAGGTCTGATGGGGCCTTGTTCTGAACTTGAGACAGTAATTCAATCCAGGCATCCTGTAATTTGACTACCCAAACCCCCCCGAATTAGGCTAGTCTTGCTCCTACTTGAGAGGGTTAAGTGGAGACACCTTCAGAAGGACTTATTTGAAGTCTTAGAAGCTTAGTTGACCCTGGGCTCGGAAGGTTTCTGGAAGGAAGAACCGGCTCCCTTCCATGAAAAACTGTAAGTACCGGCCTCGCTGGACCCTACTTTGGATCTCTTGTTGAACCGAAAGGGCTACTGTTGTCTTTTTCTCTTCTGCAGGATTAGGCTAGATCTGCCGCCAGAAAGCCGCTGAATTGCTGATTCTGGGTCTTCCTGAAGAGTATCTTCCTGTTGAATGGAATCAAACATAGACTGTGCTTGGAAGCCTTGTCGGCCGACCAATGCTTCAACCATAAGGCTCTGCGGCTGTGATGGAATGAGCCATTTTCTTTGCTGTGAATGAATGAATAAATAATTTGTATAGCGCACAATGCAAACTGAATCGCCTCATCAATCGCTTACATCTTTTGAACCGGTTCCCTGACATGGTCAACAGCCACTTCAGCCACAAACTCTACAGCAGTCCTGAAAACTGCAAAAGAGAAGAACTGCCACTTCCCAGACTTTCATCTGAACATCCACCCACCAGCTCTGCTACCCACAGCCTAAGGCTGGACTCATGCATTCTCCCTTCATTCCACAGATCCGCACCACCGAAGATGCCCCATAGGAGACCATGGTAAATGAATGGTAGTGCAAAACGCACCAAAAACACACAGGTGCGAATTCAACCGAAGTGCTGCTGCCACAGAAGTGAGCACTACCGCCAGCCTGCAGGCTGCTTCGGCCAAACTGTACAACCTATTTAGGTCTGCGTTTATTCTGCGATCCATAGGATCCCTAAAGGAGACTGAATCCTCCAGCGGTAATGTGGCAGGCGAATCTAGGTAATGAAGCATCCACCTTAGGCATAGTGTCCCAAGGGTTACAGCTTCGATACTCTATTATGCACATTGAGCTTCTCAGGCCCTGCCCAGTCACTTTAATTTCAGAAATGAATGGGAAGGAAGGTAAAGATTTAATACGGGTAGTATCTCTGCTGTTTCTTTGAGGCCTCCACCAAAGGGGAATCAGTGCAAAAATCAAACGTATGCGATTCCGAGACCATCTCAGCCTCAGATGGATCTGAATCGCTATCGACGTCAAAGTTAAAACGCACTAAAAACACATGATCTGAATCTGCAAATGCTGAAGATACATCAGGATGAACAGGATTGCTGGAAACACTGCTCAACCCTTCCTTGACTGCGTGCTTAATGTAGGATTTAACCTGGCATGCATTCGCAGCATTGTCCTGAGCCGCCTCCTTGAAGCAAGATGCACACCCGCTTTCCTCTGATGACATCAACTGAGCAAGCCCAACAGGATCCTTCTTCTGCCTGGGCCGGCGATGAAGACCTATCTCAAGAAGAGAATCTTCTCTGTCTGCGCCCAGATTTCCTCTTTCTAGAGGCTTTCTGATGTCTTGACCTCTCCTGGCTCAGGTCCGAGCGACTAAAGTGAGGTAAGGGCGAGCGAGATCTGGAATGCTGTGACAACAGGCGTCTATCCAGCTGCATGCGACTCTGCGACTTGTCATGTCTAGCCTTTTTACTCCTTTGAGGCTGGAATGCTGATTAGGAACCTCTTTGCGGGCAGTTAGCTCACACTGGGCCCTTCTCTCTGTAAAACAGAGGATGTGCTCTCTTTTAAATAAACAAATAAATAAAATAAACTTCTCCATCTGAATCTTCGGTGCTAAGACAGCTAGGCAGGCAGGCAGGCAAAACTCCCCAGATCTATAAAGGCACAGGATAGTAAAAACACTCTGACAGACAAGTAACACAGCAGTAAGAAATGAGAGTCCTGGAAATGAGGCTTACCAGAGCAGAGTAGCAGATTGATCAACTGGAGACTGAGATTAGCCCTAGAGGACAGAGCCTGCTGCAAATCAGCAGTGAGCATTCTGGTGTTTGCTAGGTAATCCAAGAGGAAGGTACCTCTGACCTCACCTGCTCAACTGAGCTTCCTGAATGGAATACATGTGGAGGTGGTGAACTACAAGACCCAGTGAGCCAAATCACTGCCTGAACACACAAAACATGGAAGGAGAGAGTGCCAACACCTGCCTAACGAAGGTATATACAGTCATTTATACTGCCAGTGACCTTTGCCAGTAATACACAGTCATTTATACTGCACCTTTTTATCCCAGCACCAAGGGAACCCACACTCCTCAGGAGATTTACTGCCTCTATGGGGGGTTCTTCTGATACGGGAGAGGCTGAACCCAAACAGGATGGATGGTGGATGGAGAAAATAAATAAATAAAAAATAAATAAACAAATAAAAACAAAATAAAAATAAATAAACTTTAAAAGGCATCCGAAGCGAGGGCGAAAAAAGAACACTGGTGTGGGCAGACAGCCGTCCTTTATGGGCTAGAAGAAAGGTGGTCCTGGAGGGGTCAGAGGAGGCGGAGCTGACCCATAGTAGGCTGACATGGGGAGGTCCAGGAAATTGTATTATATTTGATCCTATTGCATAGTAGGTCCTGGTAATTCTGTTCACTGGTTACCATTTCATAGCTCCATCCATAATAATAATAATAATAATAAAAAAATCATAACTAGGTTTTTTCTTTCTGGTGTACAGCAGTTTCCTTTTCCAGCTGCTGTATTTTATCCTAACCTTTCACAATCCATGTAAAAGGCACGAGTAGGTGTCTTAATAATTATGTGGTTTTAATTAATTTGAGGCTATATTTGTACAACGCATTATGTTTGGTATCAGAAAAGCCTACAGTAATTACATCGGAAGTAATTTCAGATTCAGAATAGTTTGTATTACGAAAAGTATTTTGTTTCTGAATACAGATTACATTTTCATCAAGTAGCAAAAGAAAATCAGATTAACCATTATGTTATGGTTGTTTATTGCTGCATTTAGCTCAGGCTAAAAAAAAAAAAAAATTTAATGTAAATGTAATAATGAGAAATATTTAACTGTAGTTTGTGTGCATTAAACATAACAGCAAAGTTGCACATTAGTCAAACAGCTAAATACATATAAGGCTCCTTTCACGCAGGAGGTTCAATCAGGTCTGTGTGTCAGTTTTTTAGGTGGACCTGATCAGAAGTGCTATGTAAGTCTACCAGTAGGATCAGGGCTAGTGCTACCACTAGACATACTAGGCAGCCGCCTAGGGTGCACTGCTGCCTAGGGCGCAGCAAGGGAATCTGGGGACCCTGATGTAAGAAGGAACTATGGGGGCCATTATGTAAGGGGGGCTATGGGGACCCTGATGTAAGGGAGGCCTTTGGGATTCTAATGTAAGGTAAGACTTTGGAGATCCTAATGAAAGTGGAGTCTCTGTTGTAAGGGTGAACTCTGGGGACTCTGATGTAAGGGGGGGGATTCTGAGGACCCTGATTTCAGGAGAGGGGACTCTCTTGGGACTCTGATGTAAGGGGGGGGGGCTCTGGGGACCCTAATGAAAGGGGTGAAAAGGGGTCAGGCCCAGGGTCCTAGGCCTAAGGCTGTGTAAGTGGCCCCAAAATTTATGATGGCTGCTCTGTTCCCCACACACTGTGCTGACATTCCTCAAACTGCCGCAGAATTGAATGATGTTAGCTGGAGACGAAGCTGTCTCCTGCAAACTTCAGCCAATCCATGAAGAAGAGGTATCCAGCTAATGAGGTGCCATGCAAGCTGTGCTGCATGCAACATCACTTCCCCCCAGTCAGTCTGCACACGGAGCTAACAATGGCAAGAAGGGGAGAAAGCATTCCTGTGCAGGCTGCATTTGGAGCCTTTACTTTTTGAGGGGGGTGGGGTGCTAGTAGCTGGTCTTGCCTAGGGTGCAAAATAGTCTAGCACCGGCCCTGGGCAGCAGGATGTAAATACATGTGTGTCCTCTTCAGTTCAGGACCTAAAGGAACTATTTTATCACAAAATATTTGTATTTCTGTCCATGGAGTCCTGAGATTTAGACAGCCGGGTTTTGGTGACCTGGCTGTTCTCTATTGCAGTGAAAGACCATTTTAACCCTCCTACCTGCATATTGTGTTTTTCCCCTGTATAAGATATGCACTGATCATGTAGTTTCATGATGTCATTTGTTGCCTTGTACACACAGCCTACAGCAGAGTTAATCTTCACTAGGGATGAGCTGAACACCCCCCAGTTCAGTTCGCAGCAGAACATGCGAACATGCAAAAAGTTTGTTCGAACACACGAACACCGTTAAAGTATATGGGACATGAACATGAAAAATCAAAAGTGCTAATTTTAAAGGCTTATATGCAAGTTATTGCCATAAAAAGTGTTTGGGGACATGGGTCCTGCTCCAGTGGACATGTATCAATGCAAAAACAAGTTTTAGAAATGGCAGTTTTTTCAGGAGCAGTGATTTTAAGAATGCTTAAAGTGAACCAATAAAAACAATAAAAATGAAATATTCCTTTCTTCCTGGGGAGTGTCTATAGTATGCCTGTAAAGTGGCACCATTTTCCGGTCTTTAGAACAAAACCACAGCAAAATGAAATTTCTAAAGGAAAACAAAGTCATTTAAAACTGCTTGCAGCTGTAATGTATTGTCGGGTCCAGACAATATAGATGAAAATCATTGAGAAAAATGGTATGAGTTCCCCCCTCTAATACCAGAACAGACCAGAACAAATGATTACCGCTCTTCTAGCTACAATAGGACCCAAGTAATAAATAGAGGCAAAAGGTAAGAAAATATTTTGCACTTTTGCATGTCATGACCAACCTAATTACTTATAAAAAAAAGTTAGGTATATGCAGTATAAAAAATACATGGGGGGGGGGGATAGCCATGGAGACTTGGGGTGTAGTTGGGCCTTAAAGTAGAACTAAAGTCAATTAATGACAAACACCTGCATGCTCATAGTGCTCTACTGAATGCATGTTGAGCTCATTGTACATTCCTGGAACATTCCTGCTGTGCCGGATTTGAGACAATGTCATTCTGACACCGGCCGATCAAGAGGCCGAAAACCTGCCACCTAGAAATAGTCTGGGAGAAGTTGACAGTGGCTGGTGGATTTAACAACCTCATCACTGGAATGGGGAGGTGAGTATTTCCTCCAGTTTAACAGAGTCAGACTGATGAAGTCACCAGTCTCCTTTTTCCCTTCCCAAGCACAGGGCTACTGCAGGATATAGATATACTGTAAATACAGATTAAGCTGCTTATACTGGCTGCCTTTAAAGTGGTGATAAACTTAAAAAAGAAAAAGAAAAAGATTTCCCCCTGCAAGGTAAAGGCATAATTTGCTAGTATGCATAGCCATGGGAGTCATGGCTGTGACACAGAACTCTGAAGGAGCTGCACGAGTATGCTGTTCCTTCAGAGCGTATGCACCGGTGAAACCACTGACTGCTGCTCACTAGAATATCTCCTAAACGATGCAGGCTTAGGAGATATTAATTTAACCTACAGCTAAGCTCAGGGGCCTATCATGAAATCTGTGGGCCCGTGTGCAAAATGAAAAGTGGGTCATAACTATGGAGAAAAATGTAAACGTGGTGCGTGCAGGTTGGTGTGGTTTAAATTGCGCTAAATATTGGGTGGGGCTTAAAGGGATGATTACAATGTTAAATAGGGAATGTACAGTGCCGAGTGTATGGCGGTGGCAGTGAGTGTATGACGGTGGGTAGTATGTGCAGGAGAGGAGTGTGGAGTGTATGGTGGTGGATAATATGTGCAAGGAGAGGAGTGTGGAGTGTATGGTAATGGGTAGTATATACAGGAGAGTAGTTCAGAGTGTATAAAGTGGGTAGTATGTGCCACAGAGGAGTGTATGGCGGTAGGTAGTATGTGCAGGAGAGGAGTGTAGAGTGTATGGTGGTGGGTAGTATGTGCAGGGAGAGGAGTGTGGAGTGCATGACAGTGGGTAGTAGGGTAGTATGTGCAGAGAGAGGGGTACGGAGTGTATGGCGGTGGGTAGTATGTGCAAGAGAGGAGTTGTGCCCATCAAACGCTGCCCCTGTGCCCATCAAATAGTGCTACATAAAATGCTGTCACTGTGCCCATCAAATATCCCACATCAAATGCTGTCACTGCACAATGCCCCGTGCACCCCTCCAGGATCGGCCCTGAATCCATCAATGCTCCCACCTCTTGGGCCCACTGATTGAAATTATGGGGCCCAAGGAAATGTTATGGACCAGTTTTTACTTATTCCATGTGGGCAGTGTGTCAGAGCACAGTGGGCCCCCCTACCCTGGGGGCTCATGTTCACCGCACACCCTGCACACATGGATGATACGCCACTGGATAAGCTATATTATGAATTTACCTGTAATACATACGTTTAAATATTGTCTTTATTACCACTTTAAAATATATACTGAAGCTTTTAAATGTAGGGCAAAGTGACATTCCCTGACTGCATTGACTGACTTTACCTGTCCTCCCTTGCAGCTTCTTGCTCCTCTGCAACCGGAGCTGAAATCATTGGTGTCACTGACCCCGGCAATGTGTGATCTTACTACATTATAAATGGTATTTTATATGTGCCTGCAGTTTGGAAAAATACTTTTTTCGAATTTTACAAAGAGGAATCTCCTTAGTCATAAAGCAAAGCTGAAGTGCTGCACGATTGTAATCACAAAATGTATTGTGTCCTTGTGCACGTCTCAAAGACACGCAGTATAATCTATAGCAGAATTATCAGGGCGTGTAATCTTCCACCAAATCCAGAATTGCACACATTTGGATAAAGCTGGCCAATATCCAGAACAAAATCTTTATAGTTAGTTTTAGGTCAATTGGCAGCTTGTGCTGGAATTCAGCCACAGTGTAGAATAGTACTCTGTGAAAATTCTAATTTGTTATACAATGTAATTATAGCATTTTCCATTCACAAGCAGTTTTAAATAGTTCTTTTTCTATGCCTGTTTCATTTTTACTAGAGGCCTTTGAAAGAAACCTTTCAAAAGAAAAAATAATTAGGGTGCCATTGTTGATCTCTTTCTGTATGCTAGTTTTCTGGCTGTTATGCCGATCACGTGGCTTTATATTTGGGAGAGGAAACAGCAGTTCTCTGAGCTTTCCAGGGCTCTATTGTTGAGGGAACATTCTCAAAGGTGATACTTTATTGCCCAATCATCAGGTTGGGGCTTGTTTTTGACCAAGCCATATTTTATTTCAGAGTACCGTATATACTCGAGTATAAGCCGAGATTTTCAGCCTCTTTTTTGAGGCTGAAAGTGCCCCCCTCGGCTTATACTCGAGTCATCGCCGTCTGCCTGCTCGATCAGCGTGTCGAGCAGACAGACAGCGGACATTCTAAAATTCAAAAGCCGCGCCTCCGCCTCCGCCTTCGCCTGTGATAGGCGGAACACTGAATTTCCCAGCAGTCAGTGTTCCGCCTATCACGGACATCCGCTCATCCTCGTACTACGGACGAGGATGAGACGATGTCCGTGATAGGCGGAACACAGGCTGCTGGGAAATTCAGTGTTCCGCCTATCACAGGCGAAGGCGGAGGCGCGGCTTTTGAATTTTAGAATGGCCGCCGAGGCGCCGACGAAGAGCGGCGATCCTGGCAAGGCACGGGACGGAGGCAAGGCAAGGCACGTCACGGGACGGGACGGAGGCAAGGCACGACACGGGACGGAGGCAAGGAGGCAAGGCACGGCACGGGACGGAGGCAAGGAGGCAAGGCACGGCACGGGACGGAGGCAAGGAGGCAAGGCACGGGACGGAGGCTCGGGACACAGGCTCGGGACACAGGTAGGCTGGACACACACACACACACACACACACACACACACACATGGACACACACACACAGGGATGGATGGATGGAGACACACACACACAGGGATGGATGGATACACACACACACACAGGGATGGATGGATGGAGACACACACACACAGGGATGGATGGATGGAGACACACACACACAGGGATGGATGGATGGATGGAGACACACACACACAGGGATGGATGGATGGATGGACACACACACACACAGGGATGGATGGATGGATGGACACACACACACACAGGGATGGATGGATGGATGGACACACACACACACAGGGATGGATGGACGGACACACAGGGATGGACGGACACACAGGGATGGACGGACACACAGGGATGGACGGACACACACACAGGGATGGACAGGCATGTCTCACCCTCGGCTTATACACGAGTCAATAAGTTTGCCAGTTTTTTTGGGGGTAAATTGGGGGCCTCGGCTTATATTCGGGTCGGCCTATACTCGAGTATATACGGTAGTCTTCACTAACCTACAGTAGGCATGCTGTCTGGTGTTGGTGGAGCCTTGGACTTGGAGAACATGGTGAGAGCACCAAAAAACCTAAATGCATCGAGTAAGATTTTATTTTTATTTTTTTCACAAAAAGAGGTCAAAAAGTCTGTTTTTCAGGGACTTGACCCCCATGTCCTCTTCATCAGAGTTAAAGTGTTTATAAAACCTCAGACTTGAAAAATGAACAAAACATATCCTTAGTACAAGCCTCAGTCCAAAGCACTACGTGTCATTTCTCTCTCCCCCTGCTATCTCAATTATAATATTGTATGCTGACTCCACAACCCCCCTTTCCAGCACACAGCAGGTGACTGGTGTCTTGGTTTCCTATCACAGTGTGTAGAGGGGATGTATCCATCCCTTCCACTTAGGTTTCAGGTTTCATCGAGCTCTGTGCTCTAGCACTGCAGTGGGTGTGGCATCAGATCTCTGTCCCCTGCCTTCTACTACTGAGAAATAGCCTTTAATCTGTGTATTTTAACTCCTTTCTGACCACCGCACCATGATATATACCACGGCAGAATGGCACTGGTGGGCAAAAGGGCGTACAGGCACGTCCCCTTTAAGATGTGTCATTGTGGGCGTGTGCACCCGCCGCGTGCTCTGTGACTGTGAGTCCCGCGGACTCGATGTCCTCCAAGTGCCCACGATCGTGTCAAGGAGCAGAAGAATGGGGAGATGCCTTTGTAAACAAGGTATTTCCCCGTTCAGCCTAGTGATATGACAGAGATCACTACTCCCTGTCATCGGGAGCAGTAATCGCTGCCATGTATGTAGTAGCCCATCCCCCCCCACAGTTACAATCACTCCCTAGGACACACTTAACCCCTTGATCGCCCTCTAGTGGTTAACCTCTTCCCTGCCAGTGTCATTTACACTGTAATCAGTGCCTTTTTATAGCACTGATTGCTGTATAAATGACAATGGTCCCAAAATAGTGTCAAAAGTGTCCGATGTGTCAGCCATAATGTCGCAGTCCCGATAAAAAAAATCACAGATCGCTGCCATTACTAATAAAAAAAAATGAATAATAAAAATGCCATAAAACTATCCCCTATTTTGTAGACACTATAACTTTTGTGCAAACCAATCAATATACGTTTAGTGCGATTTTTTTTTAATCAAAAATATGTAGAAGAATACATATCGGCCTAAACTGGGGGACTTTTTGGAGATATTTATTATAGCAAAAAGTAAAAAATATTGCGGTTTTTAAAAATCGTCGCTCTTTTTTTGTTTATAGCGCAAAAAATAAAAACCGCAGAGGTGATCAAATACCATCAAAAGAAAGTTCTATTTGTGGGGAAAAAAGGACGTGAATTTTGTTTGGGGGCAATGTCGCATGACCGCACAATTGTCAGTTAAAGTGATGCAGTGCAGAATCGCAAAAGTGCTCTGGTCAGGAAGGGGGTAAATCCTTCTGGGGCTGAAGTGGTTAAACTAGTATAGACAGGGATGCAGATAAACGGGTACAGTAGAGTTTGTTTCATCTCTGCGTAGCACCTGAGGCTAGTCTGGGGCTAGTCAGTTCATTGTGCATATGTAAAGCCGCGTACCCACGGGCGGACTGTCTGGCCAACTAAGTCCGTCAGACAATCCGACGGACAGTCCGTCCTACTTTTGAATGAACGGACTTGACCACACACGATGAACAGACAGTCCGTTGAAAGCTTGCGCGATGACGTGTACAGCACGTACGACGGGACTAGAAATACGACGTCCAATACACTGCAATGCAACCTTCGGCCGTGTAAATCCTTTCTGAGCATGCGCCATACTTAGTCCGTCCAACTTGCCTACTCACAAGCGGACTGTCCGCTGAAACCAAAGTTGGACGGACAATATTACGGAAATTCCGAAATACTTAGTCCGCCAGACTGTCCGCTGAAAAAGTCAGCTGAAACCCACACACGAGCGGACTGTCCCCTGAAATGTGTTTCAGCGGACTAAGTTGGACAGATAGTCCGCCCGTGTGTACGCGGCTTAAGGGTTTACAACCACTAGGGATGAGCTGAACACCCCCCGGTTCGGTTCGCAGCAGAACTTGCAAACAGGCAAAAAATAATTTGTGCGAACACCGTTAGGCCGCGTACACACGGGCGGACTGTTCGCTCAACTTTGTCCGCTGAACAGTGTTTCAGCGGACAGTCCGCTCGTGTGTGGGGCTTCAGCGGACAGTTTCAGCGGACAGTTTGACGAACAAAGTTTTTCGGAAATTCCGAAAAACTGTCCGCTGAAACTTGGTTTGAGCGGACAGTCCACCCGTGTGTAGGCCACTTTCGAAATGAGCAAACTGTTCCCGCTCGGAGGAGTCTGCTCATTTCGAGCGCGTCTCCAGGTAGGCGGGGCCCGCGAAGGAGACGTCGCGGGCTCCGCCGCCTGGTATGGACTTAAAGGGGAACCCCAACGCCAAAAAAAATCGGCGTGGGGGTCCCCCCAAAGTCCACAACAGACTCTTGTCCGAGCACGCTACCCGGCCGGCCAGGAAAGGGGGGCGAGCGAGCGCGCCCCCCCTCCCGAGCCGTACCAGGCCGCGTGCCCTCCACATGGGGGGTGCCTTGGGGAAGGGGGGGCCGCGCGGCCCCCCACCCCAAAGCACCTTGTCCCCATGTTGATGAGGACAAGGGCCTCTTCCCGACAACCCTGGCCGTTGGTTGTCGGGGTCTGCGGGCGGGGGGCTTATCGGAATCCGGGAGCCCCCTTTAATAAGGGGGCCCCCGGATACCGGCCCCCCACCCTATGTGAATGAGTATGGGGTACAATGTACCCCTACCCATTCACCTGTAAAATAAAAGTACCCAAAAAAAAAAACACAACACACGAGATAAAATATTTTATTGCACAGCTCCGGGGGTCTTCCGTCTTCGGGGGTCTTCTCGCCGGACTCCTCCGCTATCTTCGTGTAGCTCTTTTGCTAGCGGAGGAGTCCGGCTTTCTTCCTCCCCGCCGCCGGCCTCTTCTCCCGACTTCGGGGGTCTTGTCCCCCTCTTCGGTTCTTCTGCCGGGCCACCGCGCCTTCTTATAGCTCTTTTGCAGGCGGTGGCCCGGTCTTCTGTCGCCGCTGTCGCCTTCCGGTCGCCTTCCGTTCTTCTTCTTGTTCTTCTTCTTCTTCTCCAGGAGATGTTGACACGTCGCTCTCTCCGGCCGGAATGCCAGAGCCGCGCTGTGCGGCCACTTATATAGTGACAATGGGGCGGTGTCACATGGTAGGAGGCCGGCGGCGGGGAGGAAGAAAGCCGGACTCCTCCGCTAGCAAAAGAGCTACAAGAAGATAGCGGAGGAGTCCGGCGAGAAGACCCCCGAAGACGGAAGACCCCCGGAGCTGTGCAATAAAATATTTTATCTCGTGTGTTGTGTTTTTTTTTTTGGATACTTTTATTTTACAGGTGAATGGGTAGGGGTACATTGTACCCCATACTCATTCACATAGGGTGGGGGGCCGGTATCCGGGGGCCCCCTTATTAAAGGGGGCTCCCGGATTCCGATAAGCCCCCCGCCCGCAGACCCCAACAACCAACGGCCAGGGTTGTCGGGAAGAGGCCCTTGTCCTCATCAACATGGGGACAAGGTGCTTTGGGGTGGGGGGGCCGCGCGGCCCCCCCTTCCCCAAGGCACCCCCCATGTTGAGGGCACGCGGCCTGGTACGGCTCGGGAGGGGGGCGCGCTCGCTCGCCCCCCTTTCCTGGCCGGCCGGGTAGCGTGCTCGGACAAGGGTCTGTTGTGGACTTTGGGGGGACCCCCACGCCGATTTTTTTCGGCGTTGGGGTTTCCCTTTAAGTCCATACCAGGCGGCGGAGCCCGCGACGTCTCCGTCGCGGGCCCCGCCTACCTGCACACGCGCTCGAAATGAGCGGACTGTTGCCTCGTGTGTGGGCGAGTCCGTTCAGTTCAAAAGTTGCGCGGACTTAGTACGACGCGCCGTATTTGTCCGTTCAAAAAGTGCCGTGTGTGGGCGTGTTCGTTCATTCAAAAGTTTGAGCGGACTGTTTGACGAACTTAGTTTCGGCAGACAGTCCCCGCGTGTGTACGCGGCCTTAGAGTATATTGGACACAAACGTAAAATATCAAGAGTGCTAATTTTAAAGGCTTATAGGCAAGTTATTGCCATAAAAAGTGTTTGGGAACCCGGGTCCTGCCCCAGGGGACATGTATCATTGCAAAAAAAGTTTTTAAAATGGCTATTTTTTTCAGGAGCAGTGATTTTAAGAATGCTTAAAGTGAAACAATAAAAATTCAATATTCCTTTAAATATCGTGCCTGGGGGGTCTCCTTAGTCTGCCTGTAAAATAGCACATCTTTCCCATGTTTATAACAGTACGACAGCAAAATTAAATTTCTAAAGGAAAAAATGCCATTTAAAGCTGCTTGTGGCTGTAATGTATTGTCGGATCCCAGCAATATAGCTAAAAATCATTTAAAGAAACCTGTGTCAAAAATACCCCCCAAAAAATGGTGTGGATCCCCCCGCCAAAAAAAAATCCATACCAGGCCCTTAAGGTCTGGTATAGATATTAAGGGAAACCCCACGCCAGAAAAAAAAAAAAAGCGTGGGTGTCCCCCAGGCCCCCCAGCCACTATATACTGTACTCTAAACAGCAGTATATATACTATACAGCCTGCCCTATATACTCTAATACCTATAATTGTAATTACATGGCCATGTTAAACGGGAGCAGAAAAATGTGGCCTTTGGTGTTGGTGGCGCCAGAACACTGGAGGCCCTCACTGTTGCTCTTGTTGGGCACTGCCGCACACACATACATCGGCATAATGGCACAGGCAGACAAATGGGCGTACCTGTACACCCCTTTGAATTTGCCTCCTATCAGTTTAGCACTCGCTGTGGGAGCATGTCCACAAGTCCCGTGAACTCAATGTTCACCGGCGGCCCACGATTGCGGAGAGGTAGAACGGGGAGATGCTTTTGTAAACAAGGCACTTCCCTGCGCTGCCTAGAAACATGACAGGGATATACTGCTCCCTGTCATCAGGAGCAGTGATCTCTGTCATGTTGTAGTGAGACCATCCCCCCACACACAGTTAGAATCACTCCCTAGGACACACTTAACCCCTTGATCAACCCCTAGTGTTTAACCCCTTCCCTGCCAGTGTCATTTATACAGTAATCAGTGGGTAGTTGTAGCTCTGATTGCTGTATACAATTGCTGACAATGGTCCCAAAATAGTGTCAAAAGTGTCCGATGTGTCCGACATAATGTCACAGTCCCGATAAAAATCTCAAATCGTGGCCATTACTAGTAAAAAAAAATGTATACTAAAAATGCCATAAATCTATCCCCTATTTTGTAGACGCTATAACTTTTGCGTAAACCAATCAATATACACTTACTGTGTTTTTTTTTTATTTTTATTTTTTTAACCAAAAATATGTAGAAGAATACATATCGACCTAAACTGGGGATTTTTTGGGGATGTTTATTATAGCAAAAAGTAGACAAGTGCATTCATTTTCGTCCGAATGCATTTTCGTCCGAATTTCAGGTATTTTCGTTGTCATTTTAACAAACGATAACAAAAGTGCAGAATCCGAAAAACAAAAGATCCAACATAAATAAATGCTTTATTTCCATTTTCGTTGTAACAACAGTTCGATATAGATAGGAGATTCAACATGACGCTGACAATAACAATCTGTGTCTATCGAACCTGTGGTCAAATGTGCCTAACCTTAAAGGGGTTGTAAAGGTAAATATTTTTTCACCTTAATGCATTCTATGCATTAAGGTAAAAAAACATCTGACAGTGCCGGCACCCCCAGTCCCCCCCCCCCCCCCTGTTTGGCTAGAGTGGATGGATTGAAAGGAGCGCAGCCATTGGCTTCCGCTGCTGTCAATCACATACAATGATGCGGCGAGCCGGGGATGGGGCCGAGTGATAAAGCGAGCGGCTATAGCCATGCGAGGGAGCTCGCATGAACGTGAGAAGTACTTGCGGGAGGAAGCCAATACAGCCGCCGAGGGACCCCAGAAGACCAGGTTCGGGGCCACTCTGTGCAAAACGAGCTGCACAGTGGAGGTAAGTATAACATGTTTGTTATTTAAAAAAAAAATACTTTACAACCCCTTTAACTCTATTAGTTCAAGATTATTCTACATAGAGAGAAAAGATTCAACATAGAGAGAAAAGATTCGACAGAGAGAAAAGATTCGACAGAGAGAGAAAAGATCGCTGCTGTAATTGGGTGGGGGAAGTAAAATAAAAATAATGATGATGATGAATGTTATTGGCTGATTGTAACCAAAGAGGAGGAGCAGGAAAATAGCTAGAACTAAGTACACACTTACAGCCAACTTACTTTCACTTATGATTGCTAGCAGAGAGAGACACACACTAAATCATTTCATAAGAAGTCAATCTTAGCTGGTGCGTTTGCCAGAGAACCTAAATTATTTAGCAATTAAGCATAAGCACAGAAGCAGAACAATAGTGAAGCAAGCTACAGTTCAACTTAACTTTTTCATAATAATCTGCTGCTGTTGTGAACCTGATAGTGATATTAGTGTTGCTAGTGTTGTGATAGCCTCAGAGGCTTCCCGTGTCATGGGGGGGGGGGGGGTATATATTATTATAGATTCTATATTATAGATTGAGATTCTATATAGATTCTATTTACCCTATCTTGTTACCTGTCTGATCAGTGATCACTATCACCAGTCCATTTTCTGTTTTAACTATATACATTCAACATGAACGACAAAGATTCAACAAATATATATATATATATATATATATAATTTTATCATACGCGGGATGTCTTTTAGACTCTTGTTTGGATGGATTTAAGTGAATCATTTCTAAGAATTACAGGCCTACAATATAAAACGCCAAATTTCCATGCAAAATAATGGTACCGCTTTCAGCATCTAAAATCTGAAATAATCATACCGCCAGGGAGGTTATTTTGGATTTTCGGATGAATGCAATTTTTAATGAAAAACTGAATAAATAAAAATGAATTTCGGAAGTAACTAAATAAATGTATTTTTCGGACGAAAACGAAATTCCGAAATGAAATATTTCAGTGTGCACATGTCTAGCAAAAAGTAAAAAATTGACGTTCTTTTTTTGTTTATAGCACAAAAATAAAAACCACAGAGGTGATCAAATACCACCAAAAGAAAGCTTGAGTTGTGGGAAAAAAAGGACGTCAATTTTGTTTGGGTACAACCTGCAATTTTCAGCTAAAGTGACGCAGTACAGAATTGCAAAAAAAGCTCTGGTCAGGAAGGGGGTAAATCCTTCCGGGGCTGAAGTGGTTAAACAGTGGCAGAAAAATTGGGCCTTGAGTGGTGGTGCCCTAAACCAAAAATATTGTTGGAAGCTAGCATCATCAAGATTGAGGGGAAATAGGATAGTCAGCATAGGCAGTCTTCAAGGGATCCCAGATGCATAGAAAATTCAGTTACATCAGCATCAGGTGCTTGAGATCTGCTGATCCAAGACTGATTAATTTTTATGAATGTGAGCTTATCAACAAAGTCTGTGGACAGGCCAGTAGCTCACTTGCATATTGAGGAAGTTATGGCCAATGGTTCATCCTCAAGACCCAGTAACCCAGTGGATGCTCTGTTGGAAAGGTCTCCAAGTCTGCTTTTGCCCCCATGTATTCCTGCACCATATAATGCAGACGCTGGCAATGGGAGCCTGGGAGCGTCTGCTTGTCCTTGGTGGCCTTCTGGACAGAATGCATTTTTTTGTTTTGCAACACCACACTACATTGTATTATATACTGTGTACACCCACTGAAGTGTATTAGAAACTTTACACACTGTATTAGATACTGTGTACACCGCCTGCACTGTATTACAAACTGTACAATGGCTGCACTGTATTGTATACTGTGTACACCACCAGAAGTGTATTAGAAACTGTATTAGATACTGGGGCTGCACTGTATACTGTGTACACCACCAGAAGTGTAGTAGAAACCAGCGTTGGCAACCTACCAGATTGGAATTTACTGGTAAAGCCAAATTTTTACTGGAATTTTACAAAAGTTACAAAATTACAGTTTTAAGTGCAAATTTCAGTATTTAGGCTACAAACAACTACACTATCTGAATAGCAATGCGATTTAACCCCCCTAGCGGTAATCCCGAGTCTGGCTTGGGTTAGGAATTTACTGATAGGAGCGGAAACCCCGAGCCAGACTCGGGATCGCTTCGCTGGATGCAGGGAGAACACAGTGAGACTTACTTACCTTGTCCCCTGGATCCAGTGATGTTCTACGCGCTGTGTGAGCTAGCTGTCCTCCGCTCGATTCACAGTGCCGAATGCCACCGAGCTCCGTGCCCTGCGGCTTTACGGCGCGGGAGCGGAGAACGGCGGCAAATTCAAAAAAGTAAAAGTACACAAAACACACACAGTACTGCAATCTTACAGATTACAGTGCTATATTACAAAATTAGACACCCCCTTTGTCCCTAGTGGTCTGTGCAATGCCCTGCATGCACTTTTATATTATAAATACATTTTTTTCTGCCTGGAATTTGGAGATTGTCCATAGCAACCAAAAAGTGTCCCTTTTTCAGTGTTTTAGGATTTGATTACATTATTGAATAGTTTTCATTATTCTTTATTGTATTATAAACGTTACCATACCCGGGATGTCTGCTAGACTCTGGTTTGAACATATTTGAGAGTTATTCCTAAGAATTACAGGTAGAATTACAATATAAGATGCCAAATTTCCATGCAAAATAATTGTACCGCTTTCAGCACCTAAATCCAGACTGAGTCATACCGCCAGGGAGGTTAAGGTAGATATTAAAGGTAAAAAAACATATTTCTGTTATTTTCAATATAAAAGTAGTCCATCGCTTTTTGTTAGCCATCGCCTCCTGCCACGATCACCTCCTCCTTCTGCCACCACCAGCTTCTGCCACCTCCTCCTGTCACCTCCTGCCACCACCAGCTCCTGCCCCCATCACCTCCTGCCCCAATCAGCTCCTGCCACCACCAGCTACAAACCATCTCCTGCCACCCCCAGCCCCCTCCACTTCCTGCCACCACTGTCACCTCCTGCCACCACCAGCTACTGATGTCCATTATCCAAATATGTGCCAGCAAAAATAATTTTTCTTGCATGTGAGTGGGTATTCTCTGCAAAGTGAAATTTTGCCAAATTCACTAAGGAAAATTCCCTTGCAAAGCGCAGCTTCCCTTAAAAAAAGTGAGCAGTCTTTTTGCCTTTTGTAAATCAGACCCAATGTATTGTAATTTTATCCTAATGTAAAAATGTTATTGAATTACAGTATGTAAATATCAAATGTACTAAACATAATAATTACAATCACATGGGTAAACAATACGTACCAAAGGTAAAATAAAGAGTAACTCTGAAGGTAAATATCACATCCACTAAATTAAAAGTTATGAATATATATCATATTATATAACATATATATTTGTTATATTGACAAAATATACTGTACATATACCTACATGTAAAAGCAAGCACTTAGCTCGTGGTAGGGTCGCGTGCATGTGATCACACGGCGGCAAATTTAAAGTGACGTACCGGTACACCCATTTGCCTGTTCGTGCCATTCTGCCGATGTAAATGTTTGTGCGCGGTCGGCAAGCGGTTACAAACAAATCGATAAAACCAAAAATAAGACTATATCTAGTCACGTGATAGATAGATATCTATTCTATATAGCGCCTAGAGGCGATTCAGTTCGCATTGTGTGCTATACAAGTATTTCATTCATTCATTCATTCATATAGTAACATGGGAGCCATGAGATTTCATGGAAGATGCTTTTGGCATTGATTCAAGCCAGTCAGGAACTAAATTTGAGGGCATGGTAGCCCATTTTTAATAAAAAGGCAAATGAAAGTCTGTAACATAAAGGTTTCCCACGCAGGGGTTCTTCTCCAGCAAATACAAACAACGGAAAATGCTACCCTACTTGGCTCTCTTTAGCAGTACTTCAGCTTTTTATCCTGGTCACACAGACCACAGGATTCTTCATGTGGATGGCTTCATTTTAGCTCTGCTCTGGCCTTAGTCCTCAGGCCATTTGCCCCCTGCAGCCCCTTTGACCCCTGGAGACCTCCTGTCTCTCTTGGGGTGGAACAGTCTCCAACTGGGAGCCATGAGGTCTTCCCATACCCTCATTATAAGGGCTATACACATCCTGCTGGTCATCTCAAAATCTGGACACAGGGTTGGAGATCCCGTCCCACCCAAGACACTATGGAATCTCCAAACTACAGAGCCCCATGATGGAATACCAAAACCTGGAGTAAGCTGGGGAGTGAGGCTGGGAGTGCTGAGTGTGCCAGCCTGGGACCCCTCTCCTCAGGCTGCATGTATTGATTGTGCAAATTAGGGCCCAGGCCCCAGGCCACTCACTCCTCAGTGCTCATTAAATGCAGCCTGATCAGTTCCCCTCAATGCAGCCTGTTCAGTGCCCATCAATGCAACCTTACCAGTGCCCATCAATGCAACCTTACCAGTGCCCATCAAATTTAGCCTTACCAGTGCCCATCAGTGCCCATCGAATGCAGCCTTGTCAGTGTCCATCAAATGCAACCTTGCCAGTGCCCATCAAATGCAGCCTTACCAGTGTCCAGCAATGCAGCCTGATCAGTGCCCAGCAATGCAGCCTTACCAGTGCCCATCAACGCTGCCTCATCAGTGTGTGGATGGCGGCCATCCTCCCCTCCCTCAGTCCTTTTCCTCCAGCATCTGCTGTAACAAGGTCCCACCTCCTATTATAAACGACACTGGAGTCTAGGAGGCGGGACTTTGTTACAGTGGCTGCTGAAGGGGAGGGGAGGGACACCGAGATGATACCCGCCCCCCAATGTGTGGCACCTGGGGCAAACCACCCCTGTTGGCCCTCCCCTTCCCGCACACCCACACTACCTACCACAGCTCGCAGTCCTGCAGGACATGGCTGCTAACGGGAATGGAGTGCCTACTGTGGAAAAAACACAGGAACGCCGTTCCCATGCATTCCTGCAGGACTCAAGCCCTGTGTACAGGGAAATGTAGAATGTATTCAGGAAGCTGATATACATGCTAATTCTGGTATGATTTGCCTTTAGAAAAAATTATATTATTTTTAATGAATTCCAGTAATAATCTTGTTTTCATATGCTTGGAGTTCAGCTTTAGGTTACACATTTTATGAATATATTATCTATTTTTAAGGCATGAAGGACACAAAAGCTAAGCTAAACTAAGCTATGCTAAAAAAAAACTATTAGTTATATATTATGTTTTTTTATATAAATGCATATATATTTATTATTACAGTAAAATAAAGCTTTATGTGAAGACCTACAATGTAAAGAAAACAATACGAAATGTCATTGGATTCATAGAAGGACAGTTTGAGCCTGGTATGTAAATAAAATACTTATTTCATATTTAAATTTAACCTCAATACCCAACTACTCAAAGCTCTCTAGATGTGCAGCGCCACTGACTAGAGAAGGAAATGCTGGCCAAACATTTGGGGGATTTATAATGAGCTCCTAGTAATAAGCATGAATTCAGTGCTGCCTGGTGAGTTGTCACTGTGCCAACTTTGGGGAGATACCCTCTGAATACAGGAGCACTTATGAGCCACACTGACCGTCCTTTGATTGGAGGACTGACAAACAAAAAAAAAAAGTCTTCCTCCTCAATTCATATGAAGCCTTTTATTTATTGAAGCTATAGTACAGCTTTTATGAATGAAAGAGGATGGAGGAAAAAGTGATCAAAATTGGCAAACTGGAAAAGTACCTTTGATAGGTCTAAGTTGTAATAAGCTTAACACTAGAAGATTAGCGCTGAGGGGGTAGGGGGGCCCAGCAAACTTTGGATTTTAACTAAGCCACCAGCACATAGGACACTTCTTATTGAATGTAAGTACCATCCCTTGTTCTGATTGTAAAAATGACAAAAAATAAAAATAACTAGGGATGATGATTGGCTGTTATTTAGTGAATTGTAAGTTTAAATAAAGCTGAAATCACTTTTCTATGCAAGTCCTGTTACTGCATCTTATATATATATATATATATATATATATATATATATATATATATATATATATATATATATATATATATATATATTACATACACACGTGTATTTTTGTTTTACAAATAAGCTTGTAATACATGACAAATGATTAACTTACCAATATGAATGTATAAAAGAGAGCATAGCAGTAGTCATATCTCAACAGACTCAATGACACATTAATATTTTTGAGGTGTTTTGAGGGTGAAGTAGATAGGGAATTGGGTTACTACTCTGACTTATTCACTTGTGTGTGTAAATTTCAGCTTGAGTTACTGTGGCCTGTAAACATTATTTTATAGAGGCAGATAAAGATATAAAGCTCAACCTCCTGGCTGAAAAGGGAACCTAAAAATGTTTACATCTTATTCTAATTTAAATACAATCTTAGACCATGATTTCAGAAAAGACTGAACATATGTACAGAATCAATAAATGTTACTTTTGAAATAAAAAAAAACAAAAAAACAGAACAAAAACATTTTAAAGTAGTGAGGCTCTTCAAAGTATAACGCCAGACACCAATAAAATCCAACAGTACATTTCTAATGCTAACCAGTAAATCCCACAACCCCTTTCAGCCAGATTCAGCAGGGCTGTCAAAATGTTGTGCGTGAGGCTACAGCCTCTTATATTATTTTCAGGCCATTTAGGAGGCAGTAAAGGACAAGGAGTAGAACCGTAAATTGCAAAATGAGGCCAACAATATTATATATGTTTTGACAGATCGCTATGTAGCTTTGGGTAACCACAGAGATGCCTGGGTCTTTGGAGCTATTGATCCATCCAGTGGCACAGCTACCATGATGGAAGTTAGCAGAGCAATGGGTCAACTGCTCAAAAAAGGTATGTGAACAGATTGGTTGATCAGCCTGGTTCCTTTGTACATATTATTGAAACACCAACTCCAAAAGTCTGTAATTTTTTAATGCTTAATGAAGATGTTCCCATGTGCACAGTAAATATAAAGGATTTAGAGGATTTTAACCACTTAAAGACCTTTACAGGGATTTACTAAAGATAAATAGACTGTACATTTTGCATGTGTAGTAGCACTCTGCAAGTGTAGTTGCTCCAGAGCTTAGTAAATAAGGTAAAGCTTCACTTTGCGAAGAATACATAATCACATGCAAGGAACAAAAATAACAGCCTTTCTCCAAATACAGCTGCTGTACAAAACCACACAAAGTGTTTAACTGTTAATAAACCTTAGTATACAGCTATAAATATTTCATGCGCCATTAATTGGTGATATGGTGCTGATGTGTTCAACTACAAATACCTACTGTATGCCACATGTCTGTGTTGCTCACAGGTTGTATAAATCCCTCCCCTTTGTATGCTACAATGTATACATATCATTCGATATAAACAAATCATTATCTTTTTACATATAAAGTTCTACAGTGCATAAATATCAGGGTTAAGCCTTCTGAGGTCATCATCACAACGAAATGTATGTCAGGACATACAGGAAGCAAGCTAATCCAGCTGGAAGCAGTGAGAGACTGCACACGGACCGTGCTCACATTGTCACAGTGTGGAGCCGGCCAGCAATAACATAATGTGTGTAAACCCCCGGTGCAGGGCGAAATGCACAATGAAATGTAAGCACGTTAACTAAGGTTTATAATCCTTCATATAAGCCTTTGACAGATTTATGGAATGATAAGATAAACTGGTCTTTGGCACAATAAGGCAGAATAGTACAGTTCCAGCATTACCCAATGCATTATTAGAGGTTAGGTTCAGTTAGCAGGGGTAGCATCTCTTCCTAAGGCCTATTAAGTATAATTACACAGTTTGCACTGGCTCCTCACCTCTGTTGCGGTCACCAGAGTATAAGCAATGGCCAAGGAGCCCACCTTGAGCTATCTCTACTCTGTAGGTACCTTTACTGTCCCTCACAAGTGGATTCCTATCCCTGACCATATAGTCACCAGAAGCATGGCTTGCTCCCTTATTTAGAAGATTCCCCACCCAAAATGGCTGCCAAAGTCTGTTGAGAGCTTCTAATCAGACCATTTTCCTTTCTCAAGGCACTGTACAGAATCACCAAGGAGCCAATTCCCTTATGACTCTCCCCTTTCCATACAATAATGTGAAGCCATCTACAGTTGAGAAGTGCACCTGCCTACACGTGCTCCTAAATTGTAACTGAAGCTATTTTTTGTTTTTGTTTTAGGCACAGTAGGGAACTGTCTACATTGAGGAGATTTCCTCTCATTACTTTCCGTTGACAGAGTTTACGAGGGGGGGAAAAAAAAAGATGAAAAATTATCTTTGCAGTAGGGACAGGAACAGCAACAAAGGAAAAGATTACACCGCACACATACTGAAATTGCATTTAAATCCTTCAATTCTATTCTATTTAAAACACCTGATCATATTCAGCAAATTAGCAAAAATATGGGGATTTGGTCATACTATATGGCCACATAGTACTTAAGCCCACTACTGCATCAAAGTACCCTATTAATAGTGCTACACTATTCATAGAATGAAACATCCTCCTTCTCAAACAGCAACAAAACATGTGGTTGTGAAGTTTGACTTATTGGTGGTCTTATCCACTGATACTGATGACACCTGAGTGGAGAAATTTAAAGCCCAGGCCTTGTTTTCAGACTCTGTGTTTACAAGTTAAAAACAAATTTTTTTGCTAGAAAATTACTTAGAACATCCGAACATTATAATTTTTTTCCCTAACACCCTAGAGAAGAAAATGCTAGTCACTGCAATACTTTTCGTCACGCCGTATTTGCGCAGCGGTCTGACAAACTCATTTTTTTTGAAAAAAAAAATCACTTTTTTGAATAAAAAAATAAGACAGCAGTAAGGTTAGCCCATTTTGTTTATATTGTGAAAGATAAAGTTATGCTGAGTAAATTGATACCCAACATGTCATGCTTCAAAATTGTGGCCACTCGTGGAATGGCGTCAAACTTTTACCCTTAAAAATCTATCTCCATAGGCGATGTTTAAACCATTCTACAGATTGCATGTTTTGAGTTAGAAGAGGTCTATGGCTAGAATTATTGTTCTCGCCCTAACAATTGTGGTGATACCTCACATGTGTAGTTTGACCACCGTTTTCATATGGGGCACTACTCACGTATGCGTTCGCTTCTGCGTGAGAGCTTGTCAGGATGGGGCACTTTTAAAAAAAAAAGTTTTTTACTCGATTTTATTTATTTTTTCACTTAAAAAAAATTGTGACCCTTTTATTCCTATTACAAGGAATGTAAACATCCAAACATACCTTGTATTAGAAAAAAACATGACAGGTCCAGCTCGCCTCTGCCACTGACGACAGCTCCGGTAAGAGGTGGAGGGAGCGGGAGAGGGACGGTGGCCCCTCTCCCACCGCCGATAACGGTGATCTTTCAGCGATTCTGCCGCAGGGACCACCATTATCATACACAGAACCACCGGCCTAAAAGATGGATACCTCGATTGTGGCAGCAAGGAGATATCCATCTTTAAATTGCCGATGTATATGTACAGGAGCCGGTCGCCAAGTGGTTAATAAAGAGCCCAGTAAACTTCAATCTATTTTCAAAAAAAATAAATAAAGTAAGAACTAAGATGGTGCTTGACATAATGCTCAGTCTTACCTGGAAAATTGCAGCTGTTGTCTGCAGCATTACATCTGCAATAAAGGAGTTTGCTTGTTAATAATCCACTCTTGGGAATGAATCTGTAAAAGCAAAGAACATATTTAGGCAATATTTTCATCTTACAAGGAAAAACAAGTTATTTTATCTCTGTCTTCAAAGATAATTCACTCAGGCAGCAGGAACAAAAATCACTCGGAAGCAGATATTGTCAGATATTGAGAATTGATTACATTCATTACAGAAAAATTATGCTAAAAAGAAGCTTGGCTTTGGCTGGCAGGAGAGAAGCAAGTGTTATGTAATACATTCTGTACTTTTCACCAAATACAGTGCCTTGAAAAAGTATTCACACCCCTTCACATTTTCCACATTTTGTCATATTACAACCAAAAACGTAAATGTATTTTATTGGGATTTTATGTGCTAGACCAACACAAAGTGGCACATAATTGTGAAGTGGAAGGAACATGATAAATGGTTTTCAACATTTTTATAAATAAAAATGTGAAAAGTGTGGCATGCATTTGTATTCCCCTGAGTAAATACTTTGTAGAACCGTCTTTCGCTGAAATTACAGATGCAAATCTTTTTGGGGATGTCTCTACCAGCTTTGCACATCTAGAGTGACATTTTTGCCCATTCTTCTTTGCAAAGTTTTCACATATTACATTTCAAATATCTCTGGGAAATCCACTTGTAAGATTTCTGGGCAAAAAGGAAACCTGTGCAGAAAAAAATAGCAGGCTGCATTCACTGAACTCCCCTTTTGAAAATACTAGTTGCCTGGCTGCCATGATAACTCAGTAGCTTCCATACTTTGATTAGCCGATCTCTAGTAAGTGCGGCCTGACTGCCTGCCCTTTAAGTTGTCTGGCAGAATGTTTTCCCTGCTGCTGCTTGTTGCTTCCACCCTGCTGGTGATGGACTGCACAGGGACAGGAGAAGAGCAAGGGAGGATGCTGTTCAATCGCAGTTGAAGCCTAAGATCAAAGCTCATCCTTAGCAGTCAGGGAGAAGGAATTTGGCTGAATCTTAGCTGCTGCCATGACTGAACGGGAAGTATCTCCACTAGAGGAGAGGCAGCCATTTTTGGTGGTGACCAGGGGAAATCGGGACTCTGGCTGCAGCAGCAGCCTGGGGATTTTAATCATTCCCAGATCAAAAAGAGACACAGGGCAGTAAACTGCAGAAGAAGGGCTGCTGAGAACTTCAGGGAGAGTGTTGTGCCACTGGACTGAGTTATGGGACCCAGAGAGAGCAGCCCTATCCCTCTCTATGCAGCACAGAGAGTGAGAAACTATCAGTACGGTGGGGTGGACCATAGGTTGTTGCTGCATGTACTGTGCTCTGCTGCTGGTGTACAGGGACTCAGAGAGAGACTGCTGCTGAGGACTCTGAGAGAGAGAGAGAGACTGCTGCTGAGGACTCTGAGAGAGAGAGAGAGACTGCTGCTGGTGTACAGGGACTCAGAGAGAGACTGCTGCTGAGGACTCTGAGAGAGAGAGAGACTGCTGCTGAGGACTCTGAGAGAGAGAGAGAGAGACTGCTGCTGGTGTACAGGGACTCAGAGAGAGACTGCTGCTGAGGACTCTGAGAGAGAGAGAGAGACTGCTGCTGAGGACTCTGAGAGAGAGAGAGACTGCTGCTGCTAAGGACTCCAGGGAGGGAGAAGGGGTCAGTTCCATCCAAGGCTGGTTGAGGAGGGAGCTCATTGTGTGTGGTGTGAACTATCACCAGGCCCCCAGGGGATACATAAGCTATGGTTACAGAGCTCTTGGCCACCAATTTTGTTTAAAAAATGTGCTGCATTTTGTAAAAGTGCTCCTACTGGTGAACCCGGTTCCCAACACCGGCAGACTCTCACTAACTAGTGACTTAAGTAAGATCACAGTTATTCTTATGTAGCCCAATCTGTAGCACTGACAGGTAAAGGATTCTGCATAGCAGAGAATATTTTTTTGCACGGGCACAGCTACAGGAGGGGACTTTTACTATAGTGCTGACAAATGAGGGATAGTGTTGCCTGTGGGTTTCAATGAGCCAGGGACATTACCAGTGCTTAAAGGACCACGGTTAATGTCATCATTAGTGATTAAAGGGACATTATCCTGAGCTCTCCGACATAACAGTTGGACCTCAACAAGCTAGCTAGCAGAAAAGATTATATTACAGACTGCTGTTAGAGTGGTTTAATTCTCATTATTTAGGATTGCCCCAGGTAGGGTTTAGGAGAAGTTGCTCTCAAACCTGATTGCTTGCTTTACAGTATATTTCTTTCTGCTGTTTGAAATATATGCCTTGCTCTATAAGAAAATGATTCCGGATGACTGCACTTCAAAAAATCCTTTTATTGAAGCTTCATATGACAAGTGGTTGACAGATGGAGCAGGGGACAAAGAGGTAGACGCGTTTCATGCAAATGTTAGCACTTAGTGATTACTATATGCCTTGCTATCGTTTTAGTGTTTGCTGTAACGTTGTTGTTTCATATCCTTTTTTTACTACTGCATTTATATTTGCAATAAATACTCCCCATCCAGTTAGGTGTGTCAGACTGTGTAGTGCTATTTGCAGAGTCATGGGTAAGAAAAAGGGAGCCTTGTACATCCAGCTACACTTGGATAGCCCACCCAGTTAGCTCTAGTGTTTTACACAGCATTGTTGCTGTGTAGCATTTCTGTTACAATCATGCCCAGTTTTAAATAATGCATTATTGATTTGTATTATTACTGTTTTGTTGTTCAAAAAAGTTTATTTCCCTATCTGACATTTGTTTTTTAACAAACCCCACTTTATGGGTATGTTGGTGAGTTAGGGTTCAGCCAAGGTGGGTCATCTCAAGGCTAGACAAAAGGACTCATCCTTTAAGTGGCTCCACTGGGGAGGTAGCGATGCATGTGCAATAAGCAGCTAGAGAATGAGTAGACTAGCATTTTAGAAGGTCAGCACAATCAGGCTCAATATTTTTTAAAAGTAACTTTTCTGTTTCAATCGTTTTTTATTGACATTTTTAAAGAATATAAGCAATATGAACATTGCACAGTGCAGTAAACAATCCTTGCATACTCTGCATAAACAGGAAGAGATGACACATGAGTAGTAGGGTTGCCACCTTTTCTTCAAGTCAAACCCGAACAGTTTTGTGGCCCATAGAAATTTATTTTTTATAGTATAAGCTATACATATATTTTGCTACTAAATACCATTTCTAATCATATGTATATAAGTTAATAACAACAGTCCTCTTTTACATCAGAGTCCACAGAGTTCCCCTTTTACCTCTGAACTCTGGGGACTCTGACATAAGGAATGCTCTGTGAACCCTGATTTATGGGGGAACACTGAGTACTCTGATGTACAGAGAGGACTCTGCTGTAAGGGGAAACACTGGTGTAAAGGGTAACTCTGATGTAAGGGGTGCTCTGAGAACCCTGATTTGACTTGGTGTACTCTCTCTGAGGAAGGAGAGGGAAGGGGGGAGACTTCATTCAGAGACAGGGATGGATGGTGAGCTCACTCACCCCTTGGCAGTCTGCACCTCTCATTCAGATGGATCTGAGGCTGCTGGACTTCAAATTTCCAGCCTCAACTTTCCTTTTCTGAGGCACAGCACCGGGGATTGGAGTGTGGGCAGACACAGAGGGGTAGGGATGGGGGGGAAGAGGTGCAGATCAAGCCCTCTCTCTTCTCCCGTCTGTATGTGTTGGTGGGGGGGTGGAGGGTATGGTTTGTTAGTGGTGGCTTTGGGCAGTGTGAAAGACAGTGTAACAGACACTCTCAGCAGTGAAAACTGCAGCCAGAAACCCTGCTGGGAAACCATAGTCCAGTCTAAATAATGTGTCCGGGTTTCAGACAGTCTGAAACCTGGACGCATGATTCCAAACCCGAACTGTCCGGGTGAATCCTAGACAGGTGGCAACCCTAATGAGTAGGGGGAAAACAACGTTACAGAATCTCTTGCCAATTGAGTGATGTCTTCTCTAAACTCACATGTGAGCACTTTGTCACCAACTACTAAAAGCAGGAATAATAATGCAATTTGTTTTTTAATTTTAATTCAGGGTTCCCCTCAATATTCATACCAGACCCAAAGGGCCTGGTAATGGATGGGGGGGACCCATGCTCTTTTTTTCAATGAGTTTTATCTATATTGCCGAGAGCCAATAATTCATTATAGCCGCGATTAGTTTTAAATTACAATTTTTCCTTTAGAAAAGTCATTTTGCTGTGGTACTGTTCTAAACAGAGGAAAAATGTGCCACTTTACAGGCATACTATAGACATCCCCCCAGGCACGATGTTTAACAGAATATTTGATTTTTATTGTTTCACTTTAACCACTTCAATACAGGGCATTTTCACCCCCTTCCTGCCCAGACCAATTTTCAGCTTTGTGCGGCGTTAGTTACAATTTGAATGAAATTGCGCAGTCACGCAACACTGTACCCATATGACATTTTGAAATGTTTTTTCCCCACAAATAGAGCTTTCTTTTGGTGGTATTTGATCACCTCTGATTTTTATTTTTTGCGCTATAAACAAAAAAAAACGTCAACTTAGAAAAAAACACAATATTTTTTAATTTTTGCTATAATAATTATCCCATTTAAAAAAAAAATAACACATTTTTTCCTCAGTTTAGGCCGATATGTATTCTTCTACATATTTCTGGTAAAAAATCGCAATAAGCGTATATTGATTGGTTTGCGCAAAAGTTATAGCATCTACAAAATAGGGGATACATTTATGGCATTTTTATTGTTTTTTGTTTTTTTACTAGTAATGGCAGAGATCCGAGATTTTTATTGTGACTGCGATATTGCAGCGGACACTTCGGACACGTTTGACACTATTTTGGGACTATTTACATTTATACAGTGATCAGAGCTATAAAAATGCACTGATTACTGTGTAAATGTGACTGGCAGGGAAGGGGTTAACACTAGGGGGCAAGGAAGGAGAGCCGATCAGTGTTCCTCTGTACTGGGAATACACCGTCGGTCTCCTCTCCTCTGACAGGATGTGGATCTGTAGCCAAAGTCCGGCCCGCAGGCCAATCGCGGCCCGTGTTCCGGTTTTGAACGGCCCGCCTGGTTATTTGGACATATATATCTTTTGTGGCCCCCGACGATCTCCCAGCACTGGGGCCACAAAAGATGTATATGCCTTGGAGGGGACAGGGAGGAGGCGGGACGAGTGTCGTACACACAGAGGAGAATTTCCTGTTTACAGGTGGCCTCTGTAATAGGAAGTCCCGTCTCCAGTGCTTCCATTGGACGTCTGTACTGTTCTCCTGTAGGTAATCTTTGGCGCTCGTGAGAGCATTCCCGGCAATGGTGGGTGCATTCCCGGCAATGGTGGGTGCATTCCCGTGCATTCCCGAAAATGGTGTGTGCATTTCCGGCAATGGTGGGTTCTGCATTCCTGGCAATGGTGGGTGCTGCATTCCTGGCAATGGTGGGTGCTGCATTTCTAGCAATGGTGGGTGCCGCATTCCTAGCAATGGAGAGGCTACATTCATGGCAGTGGTGGGTACTTGTGAGGCTGCAGATGGGCACTGACCCTTATTTTGCTTCACAGTTCTTTATTAAAAAAAAATTTTTCCTGAAAATTCCCTCTTAAAGTGAAGGTGTGTGTTATATGCCAATAAATACGGTATATCCAAATAATGCACCTGAGCTCATCTCTTTACACAGCCACAAAAGTAAGAGAATTTTTGTTGGGCAGTGTATTAGTGCTCAAACGAACACACTTATACCGAATTTTAATGGTTCAAACAATGTCAGGCAAAATGGTCAGCCCTCACACATGTTCACTTCATCAAATCTGGCCCTCTTTGAAAAAAGTTTGAATGCCCCTGGTTTACACACACAGATCCACGGTCCTGTTGTGTTCACAGGCAATCATGGGTGCGTGGCGAAAATCGGGTGCCTAGTGATGCGGCAGGCGGGCGCGAGCCCCTTAGAGGCTCAGGAAGTAAAAGACGTAATATAACAGCGGCCCAGATGGACAAGGGGTTCCTGCCTCTGTCATATCACTATGTGCGGTAGGGAAGTGGTTAAGCATTAAAAAAAATCACTGCTCCCGAAAGAACAGCTGTTTAAAAAAAAAAATTGCATTGATACATGTGCCATGGGGCAGGGCCCAGGTCCCCAAACGCTTTTTATGACAATAACTTGCAAATAAGCCTTTAAAATTATCACTTTTGATTTTTCATGTTGGTGTCCCATAGACTTTAATGGTATTTGTGTGTTCTGCCAATTTTTTTGCCTATTTGCAAGTTCTGGTGTGAACTGAACCGGGGGGTGTTCGGCTTATCCTTACTTATAAATACTGTGGGGTGGTCTCCACACAATCACCCCCTGAGTCATAATGTGGGTCAATAAACCCATGATTTTGAGGTCAAGACCGCCGTAAAGCTCAATCTCCAGGAGTAGGCCCCCCCATGTAGAGAAGCCCATTCCCAGAGATCACGGTCCACCAAGGATCACTCGTTACCAAGCATTATTACAGTCCTGCAAGAGGTGCCGAATGTAGACATCACTATCTTGAATAAGAAAAAATAAATAAATTGAAAAAAATAAAGGGGGGGGGGGAATAAAATTTGGGCTAAGAGAAGAGAAATTTTTTGATTGAAACTGTCGCGCGGCATGAATAGAGACCTGGATAGGCAAAGTGTGGAAATATTAAATGTAAAAATACAGTAGCCTTGGCAGGACTGTCATCTTCACGAGGCAGTCCTACCCATTCATGACAGATTCACATCAGACTATGCCTGTACATCTTCTAATAACTTAGCAAATAAAGTCGGATAATTTGCTTTGTAAAGGGAAGAGATGGTGGGGGTCAGTCGGATCCCTAAATAGGAGAGGGATGTCTGCTGCAACTGAAAAGGATAGTGAGCCTGAATCCCTCGTAAAGTCGCGTTTGATAAGTTGATATTCATAGCCTCTGATTTATCCTGGTTTACATGAGCCCCGAAATGTTTTCTGAAACAATTTAGAAAATATATTAGATTTGGAAGAGTAGTGAGAGGGGAGGTGATGAACAACAAATGGTCATCTGCAAATAAAGCACACTTATCACTCCTCCCTCCACTCTTTAATCCCAAAATGTCTAGGTTTTAACGTATTGCTATTGCAAGGGTTTTGATAGCAATGACAAACAATATGGGGGATAACGGTTATCCCTGTCGAGTACCCGATGAGATTTATATCAGACCCGATTTATGACCCCACTTAACTATCTGGGCAGTGGGTGAGCTAAATAATGAGTGCAATGAGGCCAAGAACTTGGGTCAGAAATTCTATCTGGACAATACCAGAAAAGAAAAGGCCACGACAGGGAGTCAAAAGCTTTGCGAATGTCAAGTGACAGCAGCGTCCCTGTCCTATTCACTCCACCATTCCAAGAGGACTGTAGTGTGGATATTAGGTTGATTGCTCTACGAACCTGGTTGGCTGTCTATCTATGTGGCAGAAAGCCCACCTGATTCGAATGTATCTAACAAGCTAGTAACGTTGATAGTCAGTTTGCCAGAATTTGGGTGAATAATTTCAGGTCAGTATTAATTAAGGACATGGGATGATAATTAGCCACATCACTGTGGTCTTTGTGGGGTTTAGGATTGAGGGTAATAAAGGCTCTAGAGTCTGCATCTATTGGACCTCCCTGTTGAATGGCTTTGAAAAATTGCGTTAAGGTGGGGGCCAGTAGAGAGACACATTTTTTATAATAAAGGGTTGTAACCCCATAAGGGCCCAGTGCTTTCCCCGAAGGGGCTTGGTTAACGGCCGCCAGCACCTTCTCCACAGTGAGTTTCCTGTCCAAAATGTCTCTACGATCATCAGATAAAGTTGGGGAGCTGGTCAACAAAATTGTCAATCTCTGACTTACTAGTAACGATCTGACCGTTATATAGTTCTCGTAATATGTCTGAAATTCCTGCAATAACCATTTAGGGTTTTGAGTGTAGGTGCCATCAGGCTTCCTAAGTTTGGGAACCCGAGGAAGGGGGCGTCTAGGGGCCAGCCTTGTTGCTAAGAGTTTGCCTGGAGAGTAGAACCTGGCCTGTGTCCATCACAATTGTTTTTCTGCCTTTGTAGTAAGGCAGACATTTAGTTCCAAGCGTGCCGCTTCGATCTGACTATATAGATCCACCTGGGGGTTACGTCTGTGCACTTTAAGTAGGGTGGTCAGGTTGTCCTCTTTTTGTTTCAGCGAAGCCCTATAGTGTATCCTATACCTAGCTGTAGTCTGAATCAAAATACCCCTGATTGTAGCCTTGTGGGCGGCCCAAGTGCACGACGGAGAGGTATGTGCTGGATCATTCAGGGCGAAGTATTCCTTCAGAGCAATTTATATATCAAGACACGTAGCTGGATTGCTAAGGTGGGATTCATTCAATCGCCAGGTACAGGAACACACAGAGCTTCGGAGAGAAGAAAGAATGACCACTAATGGAGAATGGTCTGACCAAGGGGATTCTAGAATCATTGAAGATATACAGAGTGGCAGTGAAGTGGCAAATGCGAAGACATGGTCTATCCATGAGTACGTCAAATGGACATGGGAATATAATCACTCATTTGGTAGCATTAAATTCCCACCAAATATCCACTAAGTCAATGTCATGCAACAGTTTTGCAAATTTAGTACCCAATTTCATGGGCTTCAGAATTTGAGAGCCGGAGGGAGTTTTTTGTCCAAGGAGGAGTCCAAAGTAATCCCCTCCCACTATCAATGTGCCCTCAAAGAGGGGGGTTAGTTGTTAAAAAATGTTTTGGAAATAGTAAGCTGATCTCTATTTGGAGCCTAATGGGTAAGAAGGGTAAAAGTAACTTTTCCAATCACATTTTGGTGCTTATTCTGACAGCAGCACTTAAATGTAGGTACTCAACGGTGCCTGCCCAACCCCTTAGCTTTCATCCATGGTGTCAAAGAAGCCCCTAATTCTAGGACCCTTTAATATGGATCTTGACATGTGTAGCACCCTCCTATTATAGAATAGGCTGCTAGGTAAATTTAGTTGGGTTCTCTGTAATCTGTGGAGCAAGGGTTGATTTAGAGCTGCTCATTGTTTCACAGGCTGCTAGTCTGTTACTTCCCCATGTCTTTTAGAGGATTCCAGAAGGATAGTGGGATGAAGAACAGAGCAGATAGACTGAATATTTATGGGACTCCAGCTAATTCCTGGGAAAGTGTGTCCAGAAGGTGGTGGGAGAGCTCATAAATAGTCTGAGGCCTGAGCAGCAGAGTTCCTGGGTCCAGTCCTGCTAGAAGAGACCCCTGTGCAGGGGCTCTGCCCCTGGGGTAACTTTCTGGAAGGATCTGTGATTAAGACACCAAGGTCCCAGCTAGACTTAGCTGGGAGACCCATGTGCAAGCTGAAACCAAGGATCAAGTGGGGTCTGGAGAAGCTCAATGGAGAGAGCCAAGAAGAAGTTGATGAGAAAGAGTCCAGTGTCCTATGGTGGTGTAAGTTTACATCCTGAAGTGATCTAGCAGGACTTCATTTTCTAAACTAAAGTTCCACTTTAAGAAAATATAGTTATACAATATACAGTTTTTAAGGCACACGGAGAGAACTTGGGAATGAGGCAAGGTACGGGCAATAGTGGGAGCATACAATAACCTCATACTCCAGGCAAACTACCTTTAGTGACTATGTTTGTACATTTCCATCCAATACTGACAGAATGGAGGACTCCGTTAACCCTGTGGTATAAATAATAAATTCTCCAAAAAGCAACATCTTTACATATAATCCTATAGTCCAAAATATGAACTCTGACGGAAACAAATGTACTGATTTGGAATGCTTTAAAAGAACAATTTCTTGTTCACACAAGCTAAAAGGCTGAATGGAGATATTTGCCAGTCTTCTAAATCCTGGCAGTGTCAGCATCCTGTTAGTCTAATTTTCTCTGCGTTATGTAGTAGACATTCTCACCCAGCAGCTTACAATAACACCAGGTGGTGGTTTTGCTCGTCTTGGCTCCTCCAGTAAAGATGTACCATACAGGCCTTTCATGTTTGCTCAAGTATCTAAACATGTATACTGCTAAGAGAACGAGCCAAATGTGTAGGAATATGCCTTTTAAAACTGATAAATTCATAAACTTGGATTTATAACTTAGTAAATTCGTTTTCGTTTGAAGGATACCAACTATTCCTGATTTAACATAAGCATATTCTACTAGCCTATAAATAATAATCAAATGCTCAATTAGTATAAGCTTAATGTAATTCAATATTGTAAAATGCTTTTTAGTGGGAGCACTTAAAGTGTAAGTAAACCCTAACAATTAACTTCTCGTATTTGCTTCCTTTTAATCCATTAAATGTAGCATCAAAAGCATGGTGTCATATCTGTTTGATAAGTGCAAATATACCTATTGATCTAGCCAGAAATACAGAAATATGCAATTATTGTTTTCATAAATGTATGAAATATACGATTTGTTTTTCTCTTGGGTGTCTAAGTATGAAAAAAATGCTGTGTGAATGCCTTCAGCATCCATACAGACGTCAAAAATAATTGTGACATTGGGGTTGATTTACTAAAGGCAACTCCACTCTGCACTGCAAGTGCACTTGGAAGTGCAGTCACTGTGAATCTGGGGGTAAGATCTGAAATGAGGGGAAGCTCTGCTGATTTTATCATCCAATCATGTACAAGCAAAAATGCTGTTTTTTATTTTCCTTGCATGTCCCCCTTGGATCTACAGCGACTGCACCTGCAATGCACTTGTAGTACAAAGTGGATTTGCCCTTAGTAAATAAACCCTATTGTGTATGTTTATTTCCTAGGATCGTCAACTCCATCTAGTGGCTATAATTTGGCCTTTTCTTGAAATACCTCAATCAGTAAAATGCAACATTACAGCCACTAGAGGAAGCTGGCAATCATAGGAAATAAACATATTAGACACAATACAGTGATTATTTGAGACGGCTGTATGAATGCTTGAGGCATTTACACAGTGATTTATTTTTCTAATGATAGACCTTAGGCTGGGTACAAACATGTGCGGTACGAATTCCATCTCCGCTTTCGCTATGAAGAGAAAAAACAGCTGTTCAAAGGTACCTCTCCGTTGTAGCTGCGGATCAGCGAGCAGGGAGAGGGGGGGAGGGGGAGGTGTAGTGAAGAGAAGGAGAGAATTCGTGTTCAGAATCAGAAGTGTTCCCATAGAAGATAATGTGCTTGTAACTCGCACCACAATCCCCAGAAAACGCACACGTTTTTTAGGCAATGTGCAGTGCAAATTCAACGCACGTATGTGAACCAGATGCATTCAAAAGAATGTAGTTTAAAATGTCCTGCAAATTGAATGCGGTATAAGCCGCATCTAATTCGCATAGGTGTGAACCGGGCCTTAATATCTTTTCTGCATTGACAGGTTGGCGCCCAAGAAGATCCATCTTATTCTGCAGTTGGGGAGCAGAGGAATATGGATTAATTGGATCAACAGAATGGGTAGAGGTGAGTAATCTATCCTTCAAAAACTGCCATCGATATATATACTGATCTGGCCCCAACAGAAAAGTTTAGCCTTAGAGAGCAGTATTCCAAGTCATTGTATTAGCAAACTGAAAATGCTGATCATTGAAATTTGCACTTGTATATCCACCTACAGTGGTATTAAAACATGGTGTCACTAGATCTTTGTCACAGACATTAGGCAGTAGCTTAAAGAGGGATTCCACCAAAAAAAAAAAATATTAAAAGCCAGCAGCTATAAATACTACAGCTGCTGACTTTTAATAAATGGACACTCACCTGTCCCAGGTTCCAGCGATGCCGGCAGCCGAGGCCGATCGATCGCTCGGCTCTCGGCTGCTGCAGTCGCCATTCTAGGTGAGGGAATCAGGAAGTGAAGCGAATCGGCTTCACTTCCCGGTTCCCTACTGTGCATGCGCGAGCCGCGCAATAGGAAATCTCCGCGCTGTCACTGGGACCCGTGTGTGTCCCAGCAGACAGCGCGGCAGGGCAGGAAATGGCGTAGACTCCCACGGGAGTCTATGCCCGGAAGTGGGTGAAAATACCTGTCTTTGACAGGTATCTCCACCCCCCTCCCCCCTGAAAGGTGTCAATTGTGACACCGGAGGGGGGGAGGGATCCGATTAGCGGAGGTTCCACTTTAGGGTGGAATCCCGCTTTAATATTGTGTTGTAATATGGCAGGAGTGGGCAATTAATTTCCCCAGGGGGCTATATGAGAAAATGGGATTGTTGTGGAGAGCCAAATTTAATTCTGCTCAACACGAAATTTTGGTTGTATTTTTTATTTCCTTTGTATGAATAGATTGCATGGGTTGTTACCGTCATGTGGTGGAAATTTCATGTCAATAGCACCTTTAGAACTATATTTACTCTTGCCCGCTGTATACTGTGTATATATATATATATATATATATATATATATATATATATATATATATATATATACACACACACTATATTACAAAAAGTATTGGAACGCCTGCCTTTACATGCACATGAACTTTAATGACATCCCAGTCTTAGTCTGCAGGGTTCAATATTGAGTTGGCCCACCCTTTGCAGCTATAACAGCTTCAACTTTTCTGGGAAGGCTGTGCACAAGGTTTAGGAGTGTGTCTATGGGAATGTTTGACCAGTCTTCCAGACACGCATTTGTGCGGTCAGGCACTGATGGGGATGAGAAGGCCTGGCTCGCAGTCTCTGCTTTAATTCATCCCAAAGGTGTTCTGTCGGGTTGAGGTCAGGACTCTGTGCAGGCCAATAAAGTTCTTTCACCCCAAACTCACTCATCCATGTCTTTACAGACCTTGCTTTGTGCACTGGTCATAATTAATTGGTGGAAGAAGAATTATGGTGTGGGGTTGTTTTTCAGGGGTTGGGCTTGGACCTTTAGTTTCAGTAAAGGGAACTCTTAAGCATACCAAGACATTTTGGACAATTTCATGCTCCTAGCTTTGTGGGAATAGTTTGGGGATGGCCCCATCCTGTTCCAACATGGCTGCACACCAGTGCACAAAATAGGTCCATAAAGACATGGATGAGCGAGTTTGGGGTGGAGGAACTTGACTGGCCTGGACAGAGTCCTGACATTAACCCGATAGAACATTATTGGGATGAATTAAAGTGGAGACTGCAAGCCAGGCCTTCTCTATATATATACACAACATTGGAAAAACAGTTCCCTGTGACAGTTAGAACGGCTTCAGGGCTTAATAACATACAATAGATTTATTGTGGTGGGTGAAGAGTTGTGTTTTCCATCTCCATATAAATATATAGACATTAGGATGTCCTATCTTCCTTACACACATATCCTGCCATTATGGGGTCATTTTCATCCATCTGTAACCTAATACATTGCAATGACATTACACTGGAAGAATGACAGGTAAAATCTAATAAGACCAATTTAGACTCTTTCTTTCTCAAGGCCTAATCTTTCAAAGAAAGGTGATATGCCCAGCTGACAGTTTGAATTTTTTTTTTTATCCTGACACTGAGATTCTCTGCATTATGATGGCATTCCTAAACCTATGGTGTAGTTACGCTTATATCAGAGCACCCCCTGCCCTCCCATCTCACTCTAATACTAACCTGTCCATAATCCAGCAAAATACAGCTGGCTAGATTGCCTGACTACTTGGCAGTTGGGAAAAATCATCTCCACCAGGCATGCATGTGCAATCTGCAATTCCATTTCAATTCTTTTCAATGGACTCCAGAACTTGAGGAACATGTATAAGAGCTGTAGAAGGTGGAGTGTTCCACAGTGCAAGACATAGAACAAGAAAACATATAATTTCTCTCTTTGGCGTTAGAATATACTGTAGCGAAGGTGAGGCTTCAGAAGTGCAAAAACATGAGTTGAAGAGGATGCAGATGTGACTGGGAAGCTGCCCTTGGAGCCATTAGCCATTACTAAACTTGCACTCCATCATCTTGAACAAATGTTAGTGTAGCGCTGGCTCCTGAAGAGCACACGCTGTATTTTTGAAATTTAATGTTACACCTGAACTGCAGTTTGGTTTGGATATAATTATTCTACATTTTGACCTCAGCATCAGTCTGACTGGACTATAGGGTGTTCAGCCTGGCCATAGGGGGCACTGTCTCTTCTGGCAGGCATGGAAACACAGTCTGGTTGGGTTCTTTAAGGTTACTTTCTCTTGGAACCAGCCCAGTGGGAGGGTCACTCTTTCTGTGCTTTCTGGGAGGGTGTACTTAAGATGCGGATGTCACGTGATTCGGGTGTTCCGGTCCAGAAGTATGTTTTGACTCCATGGTCCTGGGTGGCATGGGGTGTGGATCCACTTGACTTTATCTTGGGGCTGGCTAGCCCGAGGCAAGGAAACTAAGGAAAGGATTCAGAGGTGGTCCGGTGCCATCTCCGGTTGTGGAGAAGCTCAGCAACTTCGTAGCTATCCAGGGGAGGACTCTTCAGAAGAAGGCCACGCACGGGTTGGCTTCTTAGCAAGAGCCTGGTGAGACTGCGGGACATAAGTGAATCCAATTTTGTGAGGTATCGCCGAATCGGCTGAAAGATACTGGTATCACACGAGTGTTCTACGAGTATTCAAGTTTCCTTGTTCATGTTCTACAACGAAGTCTGTGGCAGAGACTTGTCCCTGATTTAAGCACCCTGTTGGCTGCTAGGCCTCTGTGAGAGAGGGACTATCCAACTAGAGTGAACATCCAGCTGTGAATGGCTATTCTCTGGATTTAGTCAAAGAAGGCAATTTCTTTATTATTGACTTTGACACTTAGCCCTTGTACACACACGGTCGGACATTCCGACGGAAAATGTCTGATAGGACCGTGTTGTCGGATAATCCGACTGTGTGTGGGCTCCATCGGACTGTTTCTGTCGGAATATCCGACGGATATGCTCAGATCAAATTCCAGGACCAAAGCTATTGGCTACTAGCCTGAACGTAGTCCCATCGTAACGAAATAACGTCATCACGTTACGTATGATCGGATTTTCCGACAACTTGGTCCGACCGTGTGTATGCAACACAAGATTCGGACAAAATCCATCTGACAAAATCAGACAGATTTTGTTGTCGGAATGTCCGACCGTGTGTACAAGGGCTAAGAGTACCTGGACTTTTCTCCTAACCCTCTGATCCTATACTGAGAGACTGTTCGTTAACTACGTTTTTGCAAATAAAAATCCTGTCGTCAGTCTCTAAAGTTTCTGGGCCATCTACCACGGGAACCCCTAGATATACGCAAATCGAGGTGAAGAAGGTAACAGTAAGCCCAATCAAACCAGCAGCTCCTTCAGGGGTTAGTGCTACATTGGGGTAAATTGATTCTCTGGTACGAGGTATAATTTACTGTGTTAGCCGCAGCATTGCATAAGTGTAAATAAGCCCTTAGAATTTGAAACAAGACGTAGGATAACTATTAAACTATTTAGGTAACCAAGACATGGTGAATAAAAAAATATACTCTCTTCACAGAGATTGAAAAAGCTGACCTTAAAATTCTGGACTTAAACCCCTAAAGTTTTCCACATATAGTACTGTACAAAAGTTTTAGGCAGGTGTGAATAAATTCTGTAAAGAATAATTACAAAAATATATACTTAATTGTTTATTTTTTTATCAATTTACAAAACGCAAAGTGAGCGCACAGAAAAAAAATCTAAAGCAAATCAATATTTGGTGTGACTACCCTTTGGCTTTAAACCAGCTTCAATTCTTACACTTGCACACTTTGTACACTTGCGCAAAGTCAGGGATTTTGTAGGATTAGAATCAGGTGTATGATTAATCAATTATGCAAAACAGGGGCTACATTTTCATACATTTTGTATGTAGGTGGAAACACGGTCATTACCTGAAACAGAAACTGGGTGAGGAACAGGGAATCTCTGCTACCAGGGGCGTAACTATAGGGGGTGCAGCAGTCGCGACCGCAACTGGGCCCTGTGATGCAGGGGGCCCATGCAACCCCCTCTACATATGGCAGGCAGCAGCATAGGCAGCTAGCACACACTATTACATACCCCCTCCATATCCCCCTGGGGACAGGGACCCCTTCTCACCTGGGGGCAGTAACTTCATCTGCCCTGGAGAAAAGGACCTCATCTCTTCTGGGGACGGGGTCCCAATCTTGCCTAGGGACAGTCCCCCAATGGGGCACCTAAAAATTAAAAAATTAAAATAAATAAAAACTACTGATACCAGTGGTGGAACTACAGGGCTCACAAAGGTCATACCTGTGACCACGCCCTGGAGTTCCACCACCGGACTCGGAGGGAAGGGCCCTGGCTGGGGTTCAGGGGGGCCCTTCATGGTTTCTTGCATCGGGGCCCTGAAGGTTCTAGTTACGCCACTGTCTGCTACTAAGGGGAGGCTGTGGAAGACAATTTCATGTCACAGGTCACACACCATGGCAAGACTGAGCATAGCAACAAGACACGAGGTAGTTATATTAAATCAGCAAAGTCTCTCTCAGGGAAAGGTTTCAAAGCTTTCAGACTAGGGTTTCAAGATGCACTGTTCAAGTTCTTTTGAAGAAGCAGAAAGAAACTGGCAATGTTAAAGACCATAGATGCAGTGGTCGGCCAAGGAAACCTAATGCAGCAGATGGAAGACCCAAAACGCTTGCTTCCTTTCCACGTCTGAGCATGTCCAGAAATGCCACCAGCACAGAACTGGTGGAAACCAGTGGGACCCAGGTACACCCATCTACTGTCTGAACAAGTCTGCCAGAAGTGCTCCTCATGTAAGAATTGCAGTCAAAAGTCCATACCTCTGATGTGGAAACAAGACTAAAACAACTAAATTATGCACGAAAACATAGGAACTGGGGTGCGGAAAAATGGCAGCAGGTGCTCTGGACGGATAAGGCAAAATTTATAAACATTTGGCTGTAGCAGGAGGTAGTCTGTTCACCGAAGTGATGGAAAGCAATACAATAAGGAGTGTCTGCAGGCAACAGTGAAGCATTATGGAGGTTCCCTGTGAGTTTAGGTCTGCATTTATGCAAATGTTTTAGTTTTAGTTTTAGATTTGGTCAGGATCAATGGTGTCCACAATGCTGAGATATACAGGCAGATATTTATCCATCATGCCATACCATCAGAGAGGCGTGTGATTGGCTTCAAATGCATTCTGCAGCAGGACAATGACCCCAAACATACAGCCAACAAGAAGTCCTGGAAATGAAGGTTTTGCCTCCACAGAGCCCTGATCTCAAAAATCATCAAGTTTGTCTGGGATTACATGAAGAGAAAGAAGGCTTTGAGGCAGCCTTCACCCACAGAAGATATGTGGTTAGTTCTCCAAGATATTTGTAACAACCTACCTGCCAAGTTCCTTCAAAAACTGAGTGCAAGTGCACCTAGAAGAATTGATGCTGTTTTGAAGGCAAAGGGTGGTTTGGATTTGTCTTCTGTGAATTTATTTTCCATTTTGTTAATTGATAAAAATGATTAACACTTCTATTTCTGAAAGCATTCTTAATTAACAGCATTTTTTCACACCTGCCTAAAACTTTTGCACAGTAGTGTACACCCCAATCTGATTATACATTCTTGAAACCTATCAACAACGGTGTAATGCAAGGTCTTACTTAAAAAGTCCATGTAATCAGAAAAACATCTGTGGTTGTCAGACAATCTAAAGGAGATTTTATTATCATATCATAATGTAAGTAGCCGGCTTGATCCTGAGTTCTTAGGCAAGGTGATTTGTTTCCAAAAGCAACCAATAGGTTTTCCATGATCAGATGAGACCCCTGTATTTCTCCTGCCAACAAAGGCTTCCACTTGTCTATACAGAAGACAGAAGAGAGGGATAGGGATGCACTGTATTTGCAGCTTTTTTTGTTTCTGAAGCCAGTAACATGGTACTGCATTCTACCTGAACTGACACAACAACATCATATAAACACAAAAGAAAATGGTATTTCTGCAGGTAGTAGATGTTCCCATGTTCCTTTGAAGGAACAGTTCCTCATTATCTGGCAATACTTCATTGCTGAACAGCATATTATTATAATATTTTGCCATATCAGTTAAATATATTGCTTTATAATGGCTCTGGTTATCAGTGTAATTTCCTTCTGTTTATTTTATTGGGCAGTTTCCTCCTATTCACTCTGATGTCTGTTGCTCATTGTCTGCAGGATGCCACCGTGCCAGTTTTTTGTTCAAAACACTCCAATAGCTCAGAAGAGACACAGCCGAAATCTAGTCACAGCTTCCTTCTGCCTTGTGTGACAGTTCTGTGCATCTGAGTTATAAAACTGGAGGCAATAAATGATTTACGTGGGTCTTACTTTTCTGATGCTTTTTAATATGGGCGCTGAACCATTAATGTGGTCTACAGAATAGCAGAAACACATTTTTAGTAGCTCAGTTGATGCTAAAAAAAAAATCATTAGGCATTAAACACTCAGTGTAGATTCACATCTATGTGTTTTGGTAACACGTGGCAAAACTCACTTTTTACCACTGATTAAGGCAATGCATGTTCTAGGTACAGTGTGCTTGTACTACCATTCATTTTGAAAGGCATTCCAATGTGCATATACAGTGTGCCACAATGTACATGTTCACGCTAAATACAACCCTCAGCGCTCTGGTGTTTGGCATAATATCAACAGAAAGACTATACAGTGTAATAGCTCTGATTCCTTTAACTAAAAGACATACTGCATAATAAATTTTATTCTAGCTGGCCATACATTGGTCTGTTTTTGTTTTTTTTGTTCAACCAGCAGGTTGAGTAGAAAAAACTGACCTAATACCCATACATTTGATGTGGATGCGAAAATCCTCCCCTCTGTGTCATTGTATTCTGAGACCCGGGAGACTCCCCCACTGTCAGAATACATGGATCAATGCTGCAATCTATTGTTTGTGGTGCTGATCGAGTGAAAATATACTTTCAGGGAGTGATTGGTAGATCGACTTCTGTTCAACCACAGTGGCCACATATGGATGAAATTCAGCTGGTCACTGCTGAACTTGCTTGTAGGGATAGGGAGCAGATCAAAGTGGCAGAGTGGTCATCGCATCCTTCATGTTTCCCTCAAGGGTCACATGAGATATCTACCCCAGGTTGGGCTGATCTGCCTATGCTAGGTACTTTGAACAGGGTCACTGCTATACACATGGGTTACCTTTTAATTGTGCCATTTTAATTAATGTCCTGGAACGAGGCTGAGGCTGCCACGTGGGAAGACTTAACTTTAGGGTAGGCCTTTCCTCTTAGGGGTGAATGTACACTGTGTACACTTCCACTGCAACTATTCTCCAGTTAACTCTCGGGACCCCATGGCAATGCACAGGGCCGTCTTTAATTTTGATTGGGCCCTGGGCAAACATTTTCTTGGGGCCCCCCCTACATTCTGAGACATACAAAAAATAGCAGGTAGACTCAAAATCAGTTTACTGCAGCAGATCATGCAGTGATTGCAATTGTTTGCCAGAGGTTACAGCCTATCCTTACTGCTCGCTGGCTGGTTGCTAGAGGTTACAACACATAATTTCTGCTTGCCGATTGGTTGCTAGAGGTTAATGCACATCATTACCACTTACTGATTGGCTGCTAGAGATTAAAGCAGATCACTACGGTTTGCTGATTGGTTGCTACAGGTTAATGCACATCATTACCTCTCACTGAGCAGTGGAGCAATCCTAAATAATTGAGCAAGTAAAGGGGCACATTAATACACATACTACAGGAGAGTGTCAGAGAGTGCAGACATACTACAGGAGAGTAGTGATGGCCGAACGGTTCGCCCGGCGGTCGTTTCGCGGCGAATTTCCGACTTTCGCCGTCCGCGGGTTCGAACGCCTTTTTCCGTCGTTCGCCCCGGCGGACTTACGTGTTTAATGTATACAAGAACTTTAACCTTTCGTGACACGTTTATCATGTGTTACAGGACAACCAATTGAGACATGACAGCTCATGGACACTTGGACATTCCCCCTAACCTATAAATACACCCGATCCGGTGGCCATTTTACATTCTTTCTTCTGTCACTGTAGGGAAAGGATCCTGTGTGGAGTAGGGACAGAGAAAACGCTAGCTATTTGGTACACAAAAGTTCTTTTCAGGACTGGTATAGGTGTTAGGTCAGCAGCCTGAGTTTCTTTTGTCAGTTTAGATAAAGGGACAGAGCGCTGTATGCTGCTATTTTAGGGACAGCTCAGCCAGATTAGTCTTTCTTCATCATCATCATCATCATCATCATTAGCTGTTACTATCAGGTCCACAAAAGAGCTGTTCCAGCTAATCGTTCCAGCCTACTCTTTTTTGCCAATTTGTATAGGGACAGGCAGGAAGCAGTGTGTCAGGCAGTGAGGATAATTTTAAAGACTTGCTGTTACTATTAGTTCCACAAAGGTTCTTTTCAGGACTGGTATCAGTGGTACGGTAATAGGCTTGTACACGTATAATATTCTTTCTTCCAAATATAGAAAGAATATTATACTTGACTGCTGCCCTTCTGCTGCAGTCTGCTAATCATTCACAACTCACTTGTTCCACAAAAGTTCTTATAAGGACTGGTAACTTGGTCTGTCTAGGGTGCTACGGTACATAGGCTTGGGTGCGGTACAGTCTGCTGTTCTGTAAGGACCGCTATCGGTCCACAATAGATAGGGTTGCCGTGCACTACTGCTGACCGCTGCCCTATACTGCAGCAGTCCTTCAGCGGTATAGGGACTGACGCACAGTCTGCTAAACACTAATACACAACCTGCTTGGTCCACAAAAGTTCTTATAAGGACTGGTAACTTGGTATAGGGTGCTACGGTACATAGGCTTGAGTGCGTTACAGTCTGCTGTTCTGTAAGGACCGCTATCGGTCCACAATACATAGGGTTGACGTGCACTACTGCTGACCGCTGCCCTATACTGCAGCAGTCCTTCAGCGGTATAGGGACTGACGCACAGTCTGCTAAACACTAACACACAACCTGCTTGATCCACAAAAGTTCTTATAAGGACTGGTAACTTGGTATAGGGTGCTACGGTACATAGGCCTGAGTGCGTTACAGTCTGCTGTTCTGTAAGGACCGCTATCGGTCCACAATACATAGGGTTGCCGTGCACTACTGCTGACCGCTGCCCTATACTGCAGCAGTCCTTCATTGGTATAGGGACTGACGTACAGTCTGCTAATCACTAACACACAACCTGCTTGGTCCACAAAAGTTCTTATAAGGACTGGTAACTTGGTATAGGGTGCTACGGTACATAGGCCTGAGTGCGTTACAGTCTGCTGTTCTGTAAGGACCGCTATCGGTCCACAATACATAGGGTTGCCGTGCACTACTGCTGACCGCTGCCCTATACTGCAGCAGTCCTTCAGCGGTATAGGGACTGACGCACAGTCTGCTAAACACTAACACACAACCTGCTTGGTCCACAAAAGTTCTTATAAGGACTGGTAACTTGGTATAGGGTGCTACGGTACATAGGCCTGAGTGCGTTACAGTCTGCTGTTCTGTAAGGACCGCTATCGGTCCACAATACATAGGGTTGCCGTGCACTACTGCTGACCGCTGCCCTATACTGCAGCAGTCCTTCATTGGTATAGGGACTGACGTACAGTCTGCTAATCACTAACACACAACCTGCTTGGTCCACAAAAGTTCTTATAAGGACTGGTAACTTGGTATAGGGTGCTACGGTACATAGGCCTGAGTGCGTTACAGTCTGCTGTTCTGTAAGGACCGCTATCGGTCCACAATACATAGGGTTGCCGTGCACTACTGCTGACCGCTGCCCTATACTGCAGCAGTCCTTCAGCGGTATAGGGACTGACGCACAGTCTGCTAAACACTAACACACAACCTGCTTGGTCCACAAAAGTTCTTATAAGGACTGGTAACTTGGTATAGGGTGCTACGGTACATAGGCCTGAGTGCAGTACAGTCTGCTGTTCTGTAAGGACCGCTATCGGTCCACAATACATAGGGTTGCCGTGCACTACTGCTGACCGCTGCCCTATACTGCAGCAGTCCTTCATTGGTATAGGGACTGACGTACAGTCTGCTAATCACTAACACACAACCTGCTTGGTCCACAAAAGTTCTTATAAGGACTGGTAACTTGGTATAGGGTGCTACGGTACATAGGCCTGAGTGCGTTACAGTCTGCTGTTCTGTAAGGACCGCTATCGGTCCACAATACATAGGGTTGCCGTGCACTACTGCTGACCGCTGCCCTATACTGCAGCAGTCCTTCATTGGTATAGGGACTGACGTACAGTCTGCTAATCACTAACACACAACCTGCTTGGTCCACAAAAGTTTTTATAAGGACTGGTAACTTGGTATAGGGTGCTACGGTACATAGGCCTGAGTGCAGTACAGTCTGCTGTTCTGTAAGGACCGCTATCGGTCCACAATACATAGGGTTGACGTGCACTACTGCTGACCGCTGCCCTATACTGCAGCAGTCCTTCATTGGTATAGGGACTGACGTACAGTCTGCTAATCACTAACACACAACCTGCTTGGTCCACAAAAGTTCTTATAAGGACTGGTAACTTGGTATAGGGTGCTACGGTACATAGGCTTGAGTGCGTTACAGTCTGCTGTTCTGTAAGGACCGCTATCGGTCCACAATACATAGGGTTGACGTGCACTACTGCTGACCGCTGCCCTATACTGCAGCAGTCCTTCAGCGGTATAGGGACTGACGCACAGTCTGCTAAACACTAACACACAACCTGCTTGGTCCACAAAAGTTCTTATAAGGACTGGTAACTTGGTATAGGGTGCTACGGTACATAGGCCTGAGTGCGTTACAGTCTGCTGTTCTGTAAGGACCGCTATCGGTCCACAATACATAGGGTTGCCGTGCACTACTGCTGACCGCTGCCCTATACTGCAGCAGTCCTTCATTGGTATAGGGACTGACGTACAGTCTGCTAATCACTAACACACAACCTGCTTGGTCCACAAAAGTTCTTATAAGGACTGGTAACTTGGTATAGGGTGCTACGGTACATAGGCCTGAGTGCGTTACAGTCTGCTGTTCTGTAAGGACCGCTATCGGTCCACAATACATAGGGTTGCCGTGCACTACTGCTGACCGCTGCCCTATACTGCAGCAGTCCTTCAGCGGTATAGGGACTGACGCACAGTCTGCTAAACACTAACACACAACCTGCTTGGTCCACAAAAGTTCTTATAAGGACTGGTAACTTGGTATAGGGTGCTACGGTACATAGGCCTGAGTGCGTTACAGTCTGCTGTTCTGTAAGGACCGCTATCGGTCCACAATACATAGGGTTGCCGTGCACTACTGCTGACCGCTGCCCTATACTGCAGCAGTCCTTCATTGGTATAGGGACTGACGTACAGTCTGCTAATCACTAACACACAACCTGCTTGGTCCACAAAAGTTCTTATAAGGACTGGTAACTTGGTATAGGGTGCTACGGTACATAGGCCTGAGTGCGTTACAGTCTGCTGTTCTGTAAGGACCGCTATCGGTCCACAATACATAGGGTTGCCGTGCACTACTGCTGACCGCTGCCCTATACTGCAGCAGTCCTTCAGCGGTATAGGGACTGACGCACAGTCTGCTAAACACTAACACACAACCTGCTTGGTCCACAAAAGTTCTTATAAGGACTGGTAACTTGGTATAGGGTGCTACGGTACATAGGCCTGAGTGCAGTACAGTCTGCTGTTCTGTAAGGACCGCTATCGGTCCACAATACATAGGGTTGCCGTGCACTACTGCTGACCGCTGCCCTATACTGCAGCAGTCCTTCATTGGTATAGGGACTGACGTACAGTCTGCTAATCACTAACACACAACCTGCTTGGTCCACAAAAGTTCTTATAAGGACTGGTAACTTGGTATAGGGTGCTACGGTACATAGGCCTGAGTGCGTTACAGTCTGCTGTTCTGTAAGGACCGCTATCGGTCCACAATACATAGGGTTGCCGTGCACTACTGCTGACCGCTGCCCTATACTGCAGCAGTCCTTCATTGGTATAGGGACTGACGTACAGTCTGCTAATCACTAACACACAACCTGCTTGGTCCACAAAAGTTTTTATAAGGACTGGTAACTTGGTATAGGGTGCTACGGTACATAGGCCTGAGTGCAGTACAGTCTGCTGTTCTGTAAGGACCGCTATCGGTCCACAATACATAGGGTTGACGTGCACTACTGCTGACCGCTGCCCTATACTGCAGCAGTCCTTCATTGGTATAGGGACTGACGTACAGTCTGCTAATCACTAACACACAACCTGCTTGGTCCACAAAAGTTCTTATAAGGACTGGTAACTTGGTATAGGGTGCTACGGTACATAGGCCTGAGTGCGTTACAGTCTGCTGTTCTGTAAGGACCGCTATCGGTCCACAATACATAGGGTTGCCGTGCACTACTGCTGACCGCTGCCCTATACTGCAGCAGTCCTTCATTGGTATAGGGACTGACGTACAGTCTGCTAATCACTAACACACAACCTGCTTGGTCCACAAAAGTTCTTATAAGGACTGGTAACTTGGTATAGGGTGCTACGGTACATAGGCCTGAGTGCGTTACAGTCTGCTGTTCTGTAAGGACCGCTATCGGTCCACAATACATAGGGTTGCCGTGCACTACTGCTGACCGCTGCCCTATACTGCAGCAGTCCTTCAGCGGTATAGGGACTGACGCACAGTCTGCTAAACACTAACACACAACCTGCTTGGTCCACAAAAGTTCTTATAAGGACTGGTAACTTGGTATAGGGTGCTACGGTACATAGGCCTGAGTGCAGTACAGTCTGCTGTTCTGTAAGGACCGCTATCGGTCCACAATACATAGGGTTGCCGTGCACTACTGCTGACCGCTGCCCTATACTGCAGCAGTCCTTCATTGGTATAGGGACTGACGTACAGTCTGCTAATCACTAACACACAACCTGCTTGGTCCACAAAAGTTCTTATAAGGACTGGTAACTTGGTATAGGGTGCTACGGTACATAGGCCTGAGTGCGTTACAGTCTGCTGTTCTGTAAGGACCGCTATCGGTCCACAATACATAGGGTTGCCGTGCACTACTGCTGACCGCTGCCCTATACTGCAGCAGTCCTTCATTGGTATAGGGACTGACGTACAGTCTGCTAATCACTAACACACAACCTGCTTGGTCCACAAAAGTTCTTATAAGGACTGGTAACTTGGTATAGGGTGCTACGGTACATAGGCCTGAGTGCGTTACAGTCTGCTGTTCTGTAAGGACCGCTATCGGTCCACAATACATAGGGTTGCCGTGCACTACTGCTGACCGCTGCCCTATACTGCAGCAGTCCTTCATTGGTATAGGGACTGACGTACAGTCTGCTAATCACTAACACACAACCTGCTTGGTCCACAAAAGTTCTTATAAGGACTGGTAACTTGGTATAGGGTGCTACGGTACATAGGCCTGAGTGCGTTACAGTCTGCTGTTCTGTAAGGACCGCTATCGGTCCACAATACATAGGGTTGCCGTGCACTACTGCTGACCGCTGCCCTATACTGCAGCAGTCCTTCAGCGGTATAGGGACTGACGCACAGTCTGCTAAACACTAACACACAACCTGCTTGGTCCACAAAAGTTCTTATAAGGACTGGTAACTTGGTATAGGGTGCTACGGTACATAGGCCTGAGTGCAGTACAGTCTGCTGTTCTGTAAGGACCGCTATCGGTCCACAATACATAGGGTTGCCGTGCACTACTGCTGACCGCTGCCCTATACTGCAGCAGTCCTTCATTGGTATAGGGACTGACGTACAGTCTGCTAATCACTAACACACAACCTGCTTGGTCCACAAAAGTTCTTATAAGGACTGGTAACTTGGTATAGGGTGCTACGGTACATAGGCCTGAGTGCGTTACAGTCTGCTGTTCTGTAAGGACCGCTATCGGTCCACAATACATAGGGTTGCCGTGCACTACTGCTGACCGCTGCCCTATACTGCAGCAGTCCTTCATTGGTATAGGGACTGACGTACAGTCTGCTAATCACTAACACACAACCTGCTTGGTCCACAAAAGTTCTTATAAGGACTGGTAACTTGGTATAGGGTGCTACGGTACATAGGCCTGAGTGCGTTACAGTCTGCTGTTCTGTAAGGACCGCTATCGGTCCACAATACATAGGGTTGCCGTGCACTACTGCTGACCGCTGCCCTATACTGCAGCAGTCCTTCAGCGGTATAGGGACTGACGTACAGTCTGCTAATCACTAACACACAACCTGCTTGGTCCACAAAAGTTCTTATAAGGACTGGTAACTTGGTATAGGGTGCTACGGTACATAGGCCTGAGTGCGTTACAGTCTGCTGTTCTGTAAGGACCGCTATCGGTCCACAATACATAGGGTTGCCGTGCACTACTGCTGACCGCTGCCCTATACTGCAGCAGTCCTTCATTGGTATAGGGACTGACGTACAGTCTGCTAATCACTAACACACAACCTGCTTGGTCCACAAAAGTTCTTATAAGGACTGGTAACTTGGTATAGGGTGCTACGGTACATAGGCCTGAGTGCGTTACAGTCTGCTGTTCTGTAAGGACCGCTATCGGTCCACAATACATAGGGTTGCCGTGCACTACTGCTGACCGCTGCCCTATACTGCAGCAGTCCTTCAGCGGTATAGGGACTGACGCACAGTCTGCTAAACACTAACACACAACCTGCTTGGTCCACAAAAGTTCTTATAAGGACTGGTAACTTGGTATAGGGTGCTACGGTACATAGGCCTGAGTGCGTTACAGTCTGCTGTTCTGTAAGGACCGCTATCGGTCCACAATACATAGGGTTGCCGTGCACTACTGCTGACCGCTGCCCTATACTGCAGCAGTCCTTCATTGGTATAGGGACTGACGTACAGTCTGCTAATCACTAACACACAACCTGCTTGGTCCACAAAAGTTTTTATAAGGACTGGTAACTTGGTATAGGGTGCTACGGTACATAGGCCTGAGTGCAGTACAGTCTGCTGTTCTGTAAGGACCGCTATCGGTCCACAATACATAGGGTTGACGTGCACTACTGCTGACCGCTGCCCTATACTGCAGCAGTCCTTCATTGGTATAGGGACTGACGTACAGTCTGCTAATCACTAACACACAACCTGCTTGGTCCACAAAAGTTCTTATAAGGACTGGTAACTTGGTATAGGGTGCTACGGTACATAGGCCTGAGTGCGTTACAGTCTGCTGTTCTGTAAGGACCGCTATCGGTCCACAATACATAGGGTTGCCGTGCACTACTGCTGACCGCTGCCCTATACTGCAGCAGTCCTTCATTGGTATAGGGACTGACGTACAGTCTGCTAATCACTAACACACAACCTGCTTGGTCCACAAAAGTTTTTATAAGGACTGGTAACTTGGTATAGGGTGCTACGGTACATAGGCTTGAGTGCGGTACAGTCTGCTGTTCTGTAAGGACCGCTATCGGTCCACAATAGATAGGGTTGACGTGCACCACTGCTGACCGCTGCCCTATACTGCAGCAGTCCTTCAGCGGTATAGGGACTGACGTACAGTCTGCTAAACACTAATACACAACCTGCTTGGTCCACAAAAGTTCTTATAAGGACTGGTAACTTGGTATAGGGTGCTACGGTACATAGGCTTGAGTGCGGTACAGTCTGCTGTTCTGTAAGGACCGCTATAGGTCCACAATAGATAGGGTTGACGTGCACCACTGCTGACCGCTGCCCTATACTGCAGCAGTCCTTCAGCGGTATAGGGACTGACGTACAGTCTGCTAAACACTAATACACAACCTGCTTGGTCCACAAAAGTTCTTATAAGGACTGGTAACTTGGTATAGGGTGCTACGGTACATAGGCTTGAGTGCGGTACAGTCTGCTGTTCTGTAAGGACCGCTATAGGTCCACAATAGATAGGGTTGACGTGCACCACTGCTGACCGCTCACCTATACTGCAGCAGTCCTTCAGCGGTATAGGGACTAAGAGTTTTGTCACAGGGTCATTTAAAAAATGACATGCAGAGGAAGAGGCAGGCCCTTCCGCAGGGGTGGTAGGGGTAGGGCAGGAGCAACAGGCTTGAGCCAAAGTGGGAAGTTGCAGAAGGTGCGTTCAATTACTTTAAAGGATGCACCAGACTTGGTTGAGTGGCTCGCTCAGCCTTACTCTTCTGCACCCTCCTCATCCTCTCGATCTGCACCCTCTTCTTCACTCTCTGCTATGTGCACCCCCAAAGACACTACCACCAACAACACGACCACCACCACCACCACCACATACCTTCCGCTTGAGTCACTGGAATTATTTTCCGATCCATATCAAGAGGACATTTCTGATGCGCAGCCACTCTTGGTATTGGATCAGGAAGAGGAGGTAGCAACAAGCGCTACTCAGCAGTCTGACGCCAGTACCCAGATCAGCCCAAGGAGGAGGTTGGTCCCCGGTGTTGCTGCCTACTCTACTTATAGCGGTGGGGAAGGTGACGTTGATGATGACGTGTCTAGTGATGTCACGTGGGTGCCCACAAGAGAGGAAGAGGAGGGGAGTTCAGAGGGAGATATGGACCAGCAGATAGGGAGGAGAAGCAGCAATGACTTACATTGCACAGCAGGGACAAAGCAGACTGCAAATGTATCAGGAGCGAGTCATCGACCATGTACGGTCACATCTGGCGCTCCCAGGACACCGGCACATGGCTCCGCAGTGTGGGCTTTTTTTAACGTGTCCGCTGCTGACAATAGCGTTGCCATCTGCAATCTTTGCAGTCAACGCGTTAGTCGCGGTAAGCCCAATACTCACCTAGGGACGACCGCCTTAAGAAGGCACATGAGCAGCCATCACCGAGCCCAGTGGGAGCAACGGAACACACAAAGCCACACTGCAGGCTCTCACCGTCCAGCCTCGTCTTCTACTTCTCCTTCTCCTCTCTCCTCACAATTGTCCTCCACTCCACCTTCCATCACGCCAAGCTCACATTTTTCTGCAAAAAGGCAGGCTTCCGTGGGCCTAATGTTTGAGCGTAAAAAAATGATGACGCCGGATAACCCTCTTGCCCAACGGTTGGCGGCTGGCTTGTCAGAACTCATAGCCCGCCAACTACTGCCATATAAACTGGTGGACTCGGAGGCCTTTCGCAAATTTGTGGCCATTGGAACACCACAATGGAAGGTCCCAGGAAGGAAGTATTTCTCAGAGAAGGGCATCCCAGAGCTATATGGCCATGTTCAGCGGCAAGTGAATGTATCTCTGGCACACAGTGTCGGTGCCAAGATACATCTGACCACAGACACGTGGTCTAGCAAACACGGGCAGGGAAGGTATATCAGTTTTACTGCCCACTGGGTGAACCTTCTGACGGCCGTCAAGCATGTAACCCGTGGCACCCGTGTAGATTTGGTTTTACCGCCACGGATTGCATGCAGGCCTGACTCTTCTTCTCCTCCTCCTACTCCATCCTCCTCCCTCTCCTCCTCAGCTGCCTCCTCCTTTTCCGCTGCTAGCGTCTCTTCCACTGCACCGCCCAAGCTCCCCAGAACCTATTCCACATGCCAGGTGAGACGTTGCCATGCCGTGCTGCGTCTGTTGTGCCTGGAAGCAAAGAGCCACACTGGCCCGGCACTCCTTTCAGCTTTGCGTTCACAGGCAGATGAGTGGCTAACACCGCTCAATTTGACAGTTGGTAAAGTGGTGTGTGACAACGGTGCCAATCTGCTTAGCGCATTGAAACAGGGCAAAATCACGCACGTGCCGTGCATGGCACACGTCTTAAACTTGGTCGTGCAGCGATTCCTTGTCAAATACCCTGGGGTCCAGGACATCTTGCGGCAGGCAAGGAAAATCTCGGCCCATTTCAGAAGATCTTACACGGCCATGGCTCGCCTTGCTGACATTCAGCGGCGACACCATCTGCCGGTCAGACGTCTTATTTGCGATTGCCCGACGCGATGGAACTCAACCTTCTATATGCTTGATAGGCTGCTCCAGCAGAAACGTGCAGTTAACGTCTACCTGTATGAACTCTGCGAAAGAAACGGTTCTGGGGAGCTGGGTTTTTTTTCACCGCGCCAGTGGCTGCTCATGCGCGACACATGCAGACTTCTGCGGCCATTTGAGGAGATCACCAAACTGGTCAGTCGCAGCCATGGCGCCATCAGTGACATGGTACCTTATGCCTTCTTTCTGGAGCGTGCATTGCGTCGTGTCATTGATCAGGCTGTGGAGGAGCAGGAGCGGGAAGATGAGGAAGTCGCAATGCTGGATGAATTCCCAGGGGGGGCTACTCTATCTGAGACAAGTCAACAACAGGAGTCTGATGAGGAGTCAGAGGAGGATGGTGCCGGGGCGGATGAGCAGGAGCAAGAAGAGCATGCTTTAAACCTTTCTGGGATCCCTGTTGTGCGAGGATGGGGAGAGGAGAATGAAGAGGACGACATTATCCTGGATGATGAGCAGGAGCCAGGCCACCACACCGCTTCCACTTTAGTGCAAATGGGGGCCTTCATGCTCCAGTGTTTTAATAGGGACCCCCGTATAAAAAGCATGAGGGTCAAGGACCAGTACTGGGTGGCAACGTACTTAGACCCCCGGTACAAACACAAAATGGCGGAAATGTTACCGCCGTCGCAGAGGGCTGTCAGAATGCAGCACTTCCAGGCCTTGCTTCGAGAAATGCTGCATTCTGCTTTTGCGTGCGCTGGCAGAGGAGCAATTCCCACTCCCAGAGAAGGATTTGCGGGTACCAATCCAACAGCGCCTGCAAGAAGAGGCCGGTTTGAAGATGTGTTGGTGACTTCGGATATGAGGTCATTCTTTCAGCCGACCCATCGACAGGTGTCATCCGGATCCAGCATCAGGGAACGCCTAGACCGTCAGGTGTCCGACTACATTGGGTTAACGGCCGATGTGGACGCTCTGAGGAGTGATGAACCCCTAGACTACTGGGTGGGCAGGCTTGACCTCTGGCCAGAGCTTGCCCAATTTGCAATCGAACTGTTGGCTTGCCCCTCATCCAGTGTCCTGTCCGAAAGGACGTTCAGCGCAGCAGGGGGGATTGTGACCGATAAGCGTACTCGCCTAGCTCACCACAGTGTTAACTACCTCACATTTCTAAAAATGAATGAGGCATGGATCTCGGAGGAATTCAACACATGTGATCAGTAGACCATGTATATGTCTATAAACAATTTTTGGAATCAAGCACACAGACCTTCTTAATTCATTTGGCTCACTTCCCTGACCCAAAAAAGCACACCGTACTATATGCCCCTACCCTCCTCTTTGAAGAGGTTGAGCGGTGTCATATTTCTACTGGGGCTGCTTATTATGAGGGGTTCCCACCATCCCTGTGCTGTGCTGACTTCCTCCTGGGTGTTCTTATTATGAGGGGCTCCCACCATCCCTGTGCTGTGCTGACTTCCTCCTGGGGGTTCTTATTATGAGGGGATCACACCATCCCTGTGCTGTGCTGACTTCCTCCTGGGGCTGCTTACGGTGCTGCTGTCAGCGCTGTATGTCACGGAGCTGCTGTCAGCGCTGTATGTCACGGAGCTGCTGTCAGCGCTGTATGTCACGGAGCTGCTGTCAGCGCTGTATGTCACGGAGCTGCTGTCAGCGCTGTATGTCACGGAGCTGCTGTCAGCGCTGTATGTCACGGAGCTGCTGTCAGCGCTGTATGTCACGGAGCTGCTGTCAGCGCTGTATGTCACGGTGCTGCTGTCAGCGCTGTATGTCACGGAGCTGCTGTCAGCGCTGTATGTCACGGAGCTGCTGTCAGTGCTGTATGTCACGGAGCTGCTGTCAGCGCTGTATGTCACGGAGCTGCTGTCAGCGCTGTATGTCACGGAGCTGCTGTCAGCGCTGTATGTCACGGTGCTGCTGTCAGCGCTGTATGTCACGGAGCTGCTGTCAGCGCTGTATGTCACGGAGCTGCTGTCAGTGCTGTATGTCACGGAGCTGCTGTCAGCGCTGTATGTCACGGAGCTGCTGTCAGCGCTGTATGTCACGGAGCTGCTGTCAGCGCTGTATGTCACGGTGCTGCTGTCAGCGCTGTATGTCACGGAGCTGCTGTCAGCGCTGTATGTCACGGAGCTGCTGTCAGCGCTGTATGTCACGGAGCTGCTGTCAGCGCTGTATGTCACGGAGCTGCTGTCAGCGCTGTATGTCACGGAGCTGCTGTCAGCGCTGTATGTCACGGTGCTGATGTCAGTGCTCTGTATTACGGTGCTGCTGTCAGTGCTCTGTATCTCCTGCACCCTCTTGTTTGCCTACCCTGGTCCCTGACCTTCCCTCTCCTCCATTGCCTTCATTAGCTCCATAGTCCTGAATTGTCAGAACAATTTCCCAAATAAAAAAAAAATGCTTGTAGTTATCGATCCCAAATTCACCTCATACATGTATTATGCTATTGTCCAGGTGGTGGGACTACGTGCTACCCCCTAATAATTACCCCGTGGCCGCAAATTCGACCTAAAGGTTTGCGAAATTCGCCTCCCATTGAAGTCAATGGAGCCCGCGGCGAACGGTCGTTTTCGCGAACGTTTGTGCCCGTTCGCGTTTCGCGTTCGCGAAACGTCCCGTCGGAAGTTCGTCCATCACTACAGGAGAGGTTCAGAGACTGCAGACATACTGCAGGAGATAATCAGAGACTGGGGACATACTGCAGGAGACAATCAGAGACTGGGGACATACTGCAGGAGACAATAAGAGACTGCGGACATACTGTAGGAGACAATCAGAGATTGTGGACATACTGCAGGAGACAATCAGAGATTGCGGACATACTGCAGGAGACAATCAGAGACTGCGGACATACTGCAGGAGACAATCAGAGACTGCGGACATACTGCAGGAGACAATAAGAGACTGCGGACATACTGCAGGAGACAATCAGAGACTGGGGACATACTGCAGGAGACAATCAGAGACTGCGGACATACTGCAGGAGACAATCAAAGACTGCGGACATACTGCAGGAGACAATCAAAGACTGCGGACCTACTGTGCTGCAGGATACAATCAGAGACTGCGGACATACTGCAGGAGACAATCAAAGACTGCGGACATACTGCAGGAGACAATCAGAGACTGCGGACATACTACAGGTGATGGTCAGAGAACTTTCAGCAACGCACAGCTTGACAGTTGAATAACACAGCTCAGGGTTTAAGCAGTCAGGCATTTTATGGGTGCAAGGACATACCTGGGCAGCCAAACTCACTACATACATTTAGAGGTATGTGGGCGGGGCTTCCATTCTCTGATCTCACTATAACAGCCGGGAGCTCCACTCATGCTTTGTAGGGGGGGCCCGTTATCCGTGAATTGGGGCCCCGATGAAGGTTTTTCAGAGTGCACAGAGGACACGGGAGGTTGTATTCCCGCACTACGCAGCTGAGAGGGGGCGGGGTTGGGAGCTCCACTGACACTCTGACTCCGCCCCCGTGCAGCCTGTATGCTCGGAACAGAGCGGCTGGAGTGAGAGCCAGTGATTGGAGTGGGAGTGTCAGTGGAGCTCCTGGCCCCACCCCCTCTATACTGGCTGGAGAATAGAGGTCCACTGACGCTCCCACTCCGATCACTGCTCTAACTACAGCCGCTCTGTTCCGAGCATACAGGCTGCACGGGGCGGGGTCAGAGCGTCAGTGGAGCTCCCGGCCCCGCCCCCTCTCAGCTGGCTAGCACGGGAATACAGCCTCCCGTGTCCTCTGTGCACTCTGCAAAACCTTTATTGGGGCCCCAATTCGCGGGTAGCAGTGCGGGCCCCCCTACAAACATTGGGCCCAGGGCAGGTGCCCCGTTTGCCCTGCGCTAAAGACGGCCCTGGCAAAGCACACCTTCTCTATAACTTGCATTTAGGAGGGAAACCCTGAGCCTTACAGTGTTTTCCACTACCATTCCCCAGTAGCGGAGTGGGCTCCACTGTGCACCTTGGGCGCGCTCCACACGTGCACTTAACTTGGCTTTTGAACTTCTGTACCTCTGTACAGGATGGGAACCTCTGCAATGCAAATCCACTCTCAAAGCTATGGGAGAAAGACCACTGGCAGAAGGAGTGCTCACAACATATCCCTCGCTGCTAAAGGCCATTCCGCCTATAACAGGTACATGCTACTGACAGGCTGTTCTTAATCTTCCGTTACCTAAAGTAACCACTTGCGTCTTTACACAGCTCCAACTTTACCCCAGTGTGTTTAATACCCACTCTGTAAACTATTAGTGCTGGTTACTTGCGTATTGCTTGTAACTTCATAACAGGCAAGGAAAATGTTTCAGAAAGCTTTGCTTGGAAAAGTGTAAAAAGGCAATTACAAAGTCCAACGTTGAAAAATATACTGCCCTGGCATTTCTGCAAAGGTATTGTTTGTGTAATAGTTCGTCAGAGGAATTCTTCCAGTGTCTGATGTCTTTGAGGTGAACCCTGGGTTCTGATGACTTTACATCCAGATAGTGATGAGCGACATTGTTCTGCTCCTCGTGGGTGTTATTCTCTGTCTCATTCCCTTAGGAACATGGGGCCTGGTGTGATCCCTGAACCTCTTTGGATCTCCCGGCTCTCTAATCCTGGGCTCTGAGTGCTCCAGTCCCAGACTCTGAGCTCCCATGGGTACGGACCACTGTCCCTATTATACTACACAGAACCAGTGGATCAGACCCAGAAAAAACAACAAAAGACCAAAGAACTGGGAAAGGCATTGACTTCTACCCTCCCATCTGGGACAGCACCTAACTGGCTATTTCAACCAGCTTACATGCTAAATTTTGATCCATGTACTGCCAGTTTAAATGTTAAAAGCTGTAACAAACAGTTCTAGTATACCTCTCCCTTCTTCCTCCCCGCCCCCTTTGCCTCCTTCCCTCTCCTTTCCTCCTTACCTTCCCTGGCCTGCAATGCCTTCCTATGCCGTGTACAAATGGCCAGACTTTTCAACAGCAAAGGTCAGACGGAACGAATCTGTTGGTCAATTCGACCATGTGTGTGGTTCATCAGACCTTTGCTGATGAAAAATCAGACGGACTTTAGATTTAGAACATGGTTCAAATCTTTCTGATGGACTCGAGTCCAGTTGAAAAATCTTTTTGTCTGTATGCTAGTCCGATGGACGAAAACCGATGCTAGGGCAGTTATTGGCTACTGGCTATGAACTTCCTTATTCTAGTCTGGTCATACGTCATCACAGTCGAATCCATCAGACTTTGATGTGATTGTGTGTGGCCAAGTCCGTTCGGAAAGTCCATCAGAAGTCAGCCGAAAGTCCGTCGGACCTAGTCTGCCAGAGAGTCTGGTCGTGTGTACATGGCATAATAGTTCCCTCAATGCTTCTTTTATCTTGCCCCTTCCCCATCTTCCCCATGCCCCCCCCCCCTTCTTTCTCTGTTCTTTCCTTTCTCTACTCCTTTCTTTTACCTTTCTCATTTCAAAAGCTTACAGTTCCCTCTATCAGATGCTACACATGCACATTTTTCTTTCTTCTATATTTAACAGTCAATATCGTGTGACATAGACCCTCTGGTTGTTTCCCAGGCTTGATGGTTTATTAATTCCATTTGCAACATGATCTAATGTTTTGTACCTTCTGGTATAGCATGTACTTGTAAACTGATGTTTATTGTACTCAAACGTTTGCTATCTACATGCATTTTGATTCTATGTAATATGAATCACGTAAGCTTTGGGCTCATACTGTAACATTGTTTTCTTCCTAATACAACTTTCGTAAAATAAACACTTTTAGTAACTACATCAGTCCTACAGAACAACTAAACACTAGTATCCTCATTATGAAATGTGCTAAAGTGTAAGGAGAAACCAGGATATTTTTTGGACATCTGCAACTACAAACCATGTAAGCCATAATCCCATGGCATTAATTGTGTTACACATAATGCAGTGTTTGGTTGCAAAAGATTGATTTGTGGAGCCAGATGCAAAAGATCACAGCTTTCTCCAAATATTCATTTAAGTCCTATAAGCTGCACACCTACCCGCACTGCAAGGGGTAAATGCATGTTAATGCTAATGATAGGAAAATGGACTGTAAAATTTACTGTATCCCTCCCTCTGGTAGGCTTCTAGCACTCTTCTCTCTGACACTTCAAATTGTAGACATGCTCTCGCTGTCCTCCTGCCCAATGCAAAACTATTGGTCCTGCATTGTATGTAATAATGTAACCTTGTGACCACAGGCCAAAGAGCTTTATAAAAGAGACTTTTAACCCAGAATTCAGCTTAAATTCCCAAAAAAGGCAGATAGAATACAAAGATATCAGCATTGCCTGTGGCCACCCTATAGCTGATATTTTACCCATTACTGACGCACTTAACCTGAGGCCGCGTACACACGGGCGGACTGTTCGCCCAACCTTGTCCGCTGAACAGTGTTTGGGCGGACAGTCCGCTCGTGTGTTGGCTTTCAGCGGACAGTTTCAGCGGACAGTTTGACGGACAAAGTCTTTCGGAAATTCCGAAAAACTGTCCGCTGAAACTGTGTTTGAGCGAACAGTCCGCCCGTGTGTAGGCTACTTTCGAAATGAGCAAACTGTTCCCGCTCGGAGGAGTCTGCTCATTTCGAGCGCGTGTGAAGGTAGGCGGGGCCCGCGACGGAGACGTCGCGGGCTCCGCCGCCTGGAATGGGCTTAAAGGGGAACCCCAACGCCGAAAAAAATCGGCGTGGGGGTTACCCCAAAGTCCACAACAGACCCTTGTCCGAGCACGCTACCCGGCAGGCCAGGAAAGGGGGGCGAGCGAGCGCGCCCCCCTCCTGAGCCGTACCAGAGCCGCGCTGTGCGGTCACTTATATAGTGACAATGGGGCAGTGTCACATGGTATATGTCACATGGGTTGGTCACATGGTGACCCCGCCCCCTTACGATGTCATAGTCCCCATGTGACATCAACCCATGTGACCAACCCATGTGACATATACCATGTGACACCGCCCCATTGTCATTATATAAGTGACCGCACAGCGCGGCTCTGGCATTCCGGCTGGAGAGAGCGACGTGTCAACATCTCCTGGGGAAGAAGAAGAAGAACAAGAAGAAGAAGAAGAACGGAAGGCGGCGACGGCGACAGCGACAGAAGACCGGGCCACCGCCTGTAAAAGAGCTACAAGAAGGCGCGGTGGCCCGGCAGAAGAACCGAAGGCGGCGACAGAAGAACGGAAGGCAGCGGCGACAGAAGACCGGGCCACCGCCTGTAAAAGAGCTATAAGAAGGCGCGGTGGCCCGGCAGAAGAACCGAAGAGGGGGACAAGACCCCCAAAGTCGGGAGAAGAGGCCGGCGGCGGGGAGGAAGAAAGCCGGGCTCCTCCGCTAGTAAAAGAGCTACACGAAGATAGCGGAGGAGTCCGGCGAGAAGACCCCCGAAGACGGAAGACCCCCGGAGCTGTGCAATAAAATATTTTTTCTCTGTGTTGTGTTTTTTTTTGTACTTTATTTCACAGGTGAATGGGTAGGGGTACATTGTACCCCATACTCATTCACATAGGGTGGGGGGCCGGTATCCGGGGGCCCCCTTCTTAAAGGGGGCTCCCGGATTCCGATAAGCCCCCCGCCCGCAGACCCCGACAACCAACGGCCAGGGTTGTCGGGAAGAGGCCCTTGTCCTCATCAACATGGGGACAAGGTGCTTTGGGGTGGGGGGGCCGCGCGGCCCCCCCTTCCCCAAGGCACCCCCCCATGTTGAAGGCACGCGGCCTGGTACGGCTCAGGAGGGGGTGGCGCGCTCGCTCGCCCCCCTTTCCTGGCCGGCCGGGTAGCGTGCTCGGACAAGGGTGTGTTGTGGACTTTGGGGGGACCCCCACGCCGATTTTTTTCGGCGTTGGGGTTCCCCTTTAAGTCCATTCCAGGCGGCGGAGCCCGCGACGTCTCCTTCGCGGGCCCCGCCTACCTGTACACGCGCTCGAAATGGGCGGATTTGCCTCCGCCTTACGTGGGCGAGTCCGTTCATTTCAAAAGTTGAGCGAACTGTTTGTCAAACAGTTCGCTGAAACAGTCCGCTCAAAAAGTGCCGTGTGTGACCATGTCCGTCCATGCTAATTTTGAGCGGACTGTTTGCCGAAACTGTTTGACAAACAAAGTTGGGCGAACAGTCCGCCCGTGTGTACGCGGCCTAACATATAAAATCAGCACTTAACCATTACCCCTACTCAACACTTAATATTAACTCCTGGCAATTAATTATAATCTCTAACCATTAACATGAACCCTACAACGTAACCTAACAGTTAAGATAAATATGCCTCCTAAATGCTGACCCTAATAATAACCCTTCAATTTCGGATTACACTATACATGCCACTCAGATGGACCTTATCTGGAGAGCCTGACGGGGAAGGGTTATGGTTTGTGTGCTGCTCTCCCCCCACCCAGGACAGATGCACTCCATTACAAGGTCTATCGCTGACTGCTCAACTTACTTCTAGGATGATAAAACATCCTATCCTACCCTACCCTACCTACCCTACCCAGCTAAACCACATTGCTTATGTAACTGTTTTTTTTTTTTTTCTATAAATACTTTATTGAAAATACCAATGTCAATTTACAAGGTAAATGGTCCAAGCAGACCTGCTTATGATATAATCACAGATATATCAAACGCAACAATCAGATATTACAAGAACAAAAAGTCAGCGTGGCCAAAAAAATCACTTTTTTCATCAAGAGAAGCATCCAACTTGCCCAAGGATCAAACTAAGTTAGATTCCTCATAACCAAGCTAAAAGAGGAAAGATGGAAGGGAAGTAGAATAAAGGGGTGAGTTGAAAAGAGTGGTAGAAAAGGAAGGAGAGGGAAGTGGAGGGGGTGGTTTAAGGGAGAGAGAGAGAGAGAGAAGAAGAAAAAAAGAAGGGCAAAAGATTTGCCTTGTCTCCCGTAATTGTTCATTTTTGTACCATGTTACTCATTGTAATACTTTGTTTCTTTTGGTAAAAATGTCAAAAATAGTTTTCAATAAAAAAAAAAATTTTGAAGAAAAAATAACCCTTTAGCCTTTGACCATACTGTTAACACAACTCTAACGTTTAACCCAATCCCCAACTTAAATTTTACCTCTAAACATTTGTACTAACCTTATAAATCTCCAGAACTATCAGTGCTGAAATGGAACAGTCACAAGACAAAAACTACCAGGGCTAAGGTCTCAGGGCTAAAAGACACCAGTCCCTGTTTTGTATCGTATTTTCTTCCTATTTATTATGTGTGTGTGTAGACGGATTAGAATAACTGTATTTTACATTCCGCAGGAAATGGAAAAAGTTTTAGGATCCCGAACTGTGGCCTACCTAAATGTGGATATTGCTGTGGAAGGTAATCATGGGAGGGTAATAGATGTAATTTTACTTTTTTTTATAGTGATTTTACCAAACACAGTAAAAAATGTAACTTGATCTTTTATAACTGTCTGCATAATCCCAGGTGAAGGAATAGGAATACTGGCAGAATATTTTTTTCACTAGCTTTTAGATTCTGGATACAGACATGAAGGCTAGGTGAGTCAAGGAAGGTTTGACACCAGAGATTTACGTCTATTTAGACATTATTTTCTGACCTTGTTGTGTGTGTGACTACTTTCCATAGACTGCCGGGTCTATTTTTATCCATTCTGCCATCCCTCTTTTTATTACAACATTTTACCGAGGCAGCAAAAGTTAAACTGGTCATACACCAGTGTAATTAATTTGAACATATTCATTGTCAGAATGTTCATTTGATTGTCTAATAGCTAATGGGGTCAAATTAATTAACATTTTCAACCATAGTGACAAAAAGAGCTGAAAGGAGCAGGATTGAAAATTTTAAATTTTAACAGTGAATGTGGTTTTCCTTTAGTAAATTCAATTGATTCAAAAATGTCAAAATCTAAAATACCCCTTATATGTGACAAGGTTCATAGAAGTATGTGTAACACAGGTTAAAGCAGAACTAAACTGTATCCAAGTGCACAAACTGAAAAAGCTATTTAATTTGTAAATATTCAAAGCAAACTCACCCATCCTTCCATGTCTCCAAGCTTTATTTTGTTGAGAAACCAGTTTGAAAAATACCACCTAGCATTTCTAGCTGTGGCATCTTGAGTAAGGGCAGATAATTAATGTAGCATTTACTTCCTAATGCTGCGCACACGCGATCTGATTTTCTGACAACAAATGTTGGATGTGAGCTTGTTGACGGAAAGTCCGACCGAGTGTATGCTCCATCTGACATTTGTTGTCGGGCTTTCTGGCAACAAATGTTGGCTAGCAGGTTCTCAAATTTTCTGCCAACAAATGTTTGTTGTTGGAATGTCTGATCATGTGTACGCTGTAAGTCTGTTGCACAAAAATCCACGCATGCTTGAAGCGCTTGGTCTTGTAAAACTAGCGTTCGTAATGGAGATATCATGTACGTCTTGTATGTCACTACGTTTGTAATTGTTGGCAAACATTTGTGTGACCGTGTGTATGCAAGACAAGTTGGAGCCCAAATCCTTTGAACAAGAATCCATGGTTTTGTTGTCGGAAAGTCCGATCGTGTGTATGGGGCAAAAAAAACGATCTGCCCTGAGCTCAGGCATGCAAGGTGGACATAGCCCTTCCTCCAGATTAAATAAAAAAAAGGCCATTAAGCCTTCTTCCATATTCCATATTTTCATATTCCATAATGAATTGTCTCCTAAATTATCTCATGCAATAAATTTAAATAGGCGACACAACACTAACATTGCATGTAATAAAGGTTAGTGAATTTACTTTTTGTGTTTTTCTAGAACAAAACCATGTACGGTGCAATGCAATAAATTGACCAGTGGATACAATTGCATTGCACTTGCTGTTTCATATTGATCCTCTGTCAAGTGTTTTCTTTCACATTATCCTTTGTTTTGAATCTATTGACCAATAATGCATAGGCCCTTGGAGGGCAAATTAGCGTTTGTACATGTTTTACTTCGTACAGATACACAAATGAAGATTAGTTGATATAATCACAGTGTCAGCTTTTTACTGCCAATGTAAAAGGCTAAATCTGCATGTTTGTTCAGCTAATTTCTGACTCTAGTGGGCCTTTCATGCTATTCTTGGGAAAATTGTTGGCGTATATTTAAAACGCCGCTATAGGGAAAGAAAGTCAGTCTGGAAAAGTTAGATTATACGGCTTGCTCTTTAACTGAAGAGGGGGAAACTTTTTTGCCAAGAAGTATATATCTATATAAAGTGAAAGGCAAACAGTATGTCCTGACAAAACATTTTATTTATTTTAGTTTTGGATAGAGTGGGGCAACATGAGAACCCCTGTCAGGTTTTTACTTCTCTCTAAAACTCTCTCTGCTACAGAAATGTCCCCTTTCTTCAAACAGGTAGTGCGGGAAAATCTCCAACATAGACAGAATTACAAATGTATTTTATTTTGTTTGTTTTTGTAAAGCAGTTGAGGCTAGAAGTCGTGTCAGCCTTTTATTGCTCAGTAAAGAAACAGCCAACATGCCAAATGTGAAATACATGTTAGGCAGCACAGTAGCTAAGTGGTTAGCACTTCCGCCTAGCAGCACTAGGGTCGTCATTTTGAATCCCAAATACAGCACTACCTGCATGGAGTTTGCATGTTCTCCTTGTGCCTGCAAGGGTTTCCTCCCAAACAACGAAGAAATGCTTGTAGGTAAATTGGCACTAGCAATGGCGGCTGGTGAAGTTTTAGGATGAAAATGGGCATGGTGTCAGAAAAATTGTGGGCGTGGCTCTAAGGTGGTGTGGTTAGCATCTGAGATGAACGAGGAATGGAGAGAGAGGGAGAGGGATGGAGGGACAGCAGGCCCAGATCCTACACAACAATAGAAATATGTGTATTCTACAAAGTTTAACAATCAGCAGATAAATATACTCCAAATACCTGGTGTTAGCACTTCAATCATCCCGGCACCATGGTTGTTATGGTGTCAGGATGATTGAAGCGCATTATTTCTTTTATTACATTGTAATGTAGAATGAAATCATTCAACTCACCATAATGTAGAATCAGTGGGAGCCCTGAGTGTTTCACTAGCCATGTCACCTGCCACCAGATGCCATCAGGTGTACCCAGCAGAGTCCGTCCTTACATGAGGTGACCCCAGAGTAGTCCATTATGCTTTGCCTTTGCAGGGAATGAAAGAGGAAGTAAACTCATCAGGGTTTACTTCCTCTTTAAACACCCCTCCTGCCCAGACCAATTTTCAGCTTTCGGTGCTCTCACACTTTGAATGACAATTACTCAGTCATGCAACACTGTGTCCTTTTTTTCCCCCACAAATAGATCTTTCTTTTGGTGGTATTTGATCACCTCTGGGTTTTTTATTTTTTGCGCTATAAATGAAAAAGACCGAAAATTTGGGGGAAAAAAACGAATTTTTCTTTGTTTCTGTGATAAAATTATGCAAATTATAAATTTTTCTTCATAAATTTTGGCCACGATTTATAATGCTACATATCTTTGGTAAAAATAACCCAAATTAGTGGATATTATTTGGTCTTTGTGAAAGTTAGAGAGTCTACAAGTGCGAATCATAAAAAATTCATCACATCTGATGTACTGGTGGCCGATCTCATTTCTTGTGATCCGAACAAGCCAGGAAAGTACAAATACCCCCCAAATGACCCCTTTTTGGAAAGTAGACATTCCAAGGTATTTAGTAAGAGGCATAGTGAGGTTTTTGATGTTGTCATTTTTTCCCAGAATTCTTTGCAAATTAAGATTTTTTTTGTTTTTTATTTTTTTCCCCACAAAATTGTCATTATAATAGGTTATTTCTCTCACATTGCATGTGTATACCACAAATAATGCCCCAAAATACATTCTGCTACTCTACCTGAGTATTACGATACCACATGTGTGGGACTTTTCCACAGCCTGGCCACATAGAGAGGCCCTACATGCAGGGAGCGCTGTCACATGTTCTAGGAGCATAAATTACACATCTAAATTGTTGACTACCTATTACACTTTTGAAGGCCCTGGAGCACCAGCACAATGACACATGACACTGACGTGGCACCGATGACAGATGGAACTAATATGTGGCACTGATGACACCTGACACTGATGACAGATGACACCAATAAGTGGCACTGATGACACGTGACACTGATGACAGATGGCACCAATACGTGGCACTGATGACACGTGGCACTGATGACACGTGACACTGACAGGTGGCACTGGGGACACATGGCACTACTGAGGACAGATGACACTGTTAGATGGCACTGGGGACAGGTGGCATCAATATGTGGCACTGGGGACACGTGGCACGGACAGGTGGCACTGGGGACAGATTGTACTGATAGGTGGCACTGGGGACAGATGGCACTGATAGGTGGCACTGGGGACAGGTGGGCATGTGTGTGTGTTTCACTGTGTGTCTGTTTTACTGTGTGTGTGTGTTTTACACTGACGCTGCACAGCACGGAAGCTCTCCCTCCTCACACACTGTCTCTGTGTGAGGAGGGGAGCCGGCGATGAGAGATGATCTCATATGCGGCGGCGCGCATTGGGGAAGTAAACAGGAGGACGCCCTCCCGGCAGTTAGCGTCCGCTCTGTAGCTGTCTTTTGGCTATAGAGCGGGCGCAAAGTGGTTAAATGCAGCCTGCCTGTGTCCCATTAAATGAAGCCAGGCTGTGCCACTTCAAACCCCCCTCCCCCCGTTCTCCGGGAGAGCACAGTGGTACTTACCTTGCTGTTGTCCTATCCTGTGGTGTCTCCTTCCACAGGCATCAGCGTTGATGGAGGAGTCCTCTCCTCATACTTCTGGTTTTCTCTCTCTCTCTCTCTTTCTCTCTCTCTGAGAGAGAGAGAGAGAGAAAACAGGAAGTTACATCTAACTTAGATCTAGCATCTAACTCTAACTCTAACACTGTGACGGGCTCCTTTCCCTGCGAGCGTCGCAACGCATGGGGATGGAGCCCATTGTCAAATTTAAAAAAAAACGTGAAAAAAACATACCACATACAGTACACTGTAATCTTACATTACTGTATCAAATTATTTCACATCCCTTTATCCCTTTTGTCCCCAATGCTTCGTCATGTGCCTTGCATGCAGTGTTATATTCAATTTATATATATATATACATACATACATACATACACATACTGTTCTTTCTGCCTGGAAACTTGAGATTGTCCATGGCAACCAAAAAGTGTCTCTTTATGTCAAAAGCGGCTTTAGACCAGCTAGGAAACACTTGCAGAACTGAGCAGTAGTGATTTGTTGGGAAATTCGTCATCAAACACTGAAAGCGGCGACAATTCTGCAACTGAACAATTTTCTGTGTTTTTGATTTGATTACATTATTAAATGTTATTATTATTATAATATTATTTGTTATAATTATTTATAGCTATTTATTATATCATAATTTATGATTTTATGTTTCAAACTTTATCATGCCCGGGATGTCAACTAGACTTGTTTGGACAGATTTAGATGAGTTATTCTTAAAAATGACAGGCCTACAATATAAAATGCCAAATTTCTATGCAAAACAATGCACCACTTTCAGCATCAAAAATCAGACATAATCATACCGCCAGGGAGGTTAATAAAACACTCCTCCTATAAACACTGCTATAATATATTTACTATACACAATATTATGTATGAAAATATGCTATGCATTCCCTTTATTATGCACTAGTGGAGAAGCATTAGGCTTCTTCTCTGGTATTGGTTAGCATTGGTGCACATAGTATATACTGTACTGCCTTTATATTGTATGTTGCAATAGAACAGGACAGGCAGCTTGAACACAGTTTATTTAAGTGGTTTGAAATGTGACATGACCTCATCTACTTAGGAATTCCTCCTGGAACTGTATTTTAATTCAAGTAAGTTGTGAGACTGTTTTGCTGGTTTTCCATGTAGCCTGTCTGAAGTGCTTGACAGAAAACATAATAAATCCTAAGCCTCTAATTACATATTACTATAACTTTATCTTCTTAACATTTAAGATGTGTTTTTCTTGGTTGTGACATTATTTGTTTTAGTGAAAACATTTCTTGATTCATGATTACATCTCTTCCTTACAGGAAATTCCACCCTCCGTGCACTTGCTACTCCCATCCTGCATAAACTACTGTTTGCCGCAGCCAGAAAGGTACATCCATTACCAGGCAGTACAATAGTCACTAGGTTGTAATATACTATAGACTTTTTCCTTGCCAAATCAGGGACTCATCACGTCAGCACTTTAACAATTTTTCTGTGAGTATAGTTGCAGACTATTTATAATATCAAAGAACATGCCCAGGATCCATTCCTTATTAGGACTAAGTAAACAGTTTTAGGACCTGTGCCATGTACAGAATCCTATAACCTTGCTGTATTGCTGTAACATCTCGATGCTGATGAAACTTGGGAAACACCTTTTGGGGGGTGGCCCACTCACACACCCCCCCCCCCCCCCCGACAAATGGTTTTGCGGGACCCCACTATGCAGGAGGCACTTACCTCTTCTCAAAAGTGCTAATTTTAAAGGCTTATATGTAAGTTATTGCCATAAAAATTGTTTGGGGACTCGGGTCCTGCCCCAAAGGACATATATCAATGCAAAAATGTTTTTAAAAACGCCTGTTTTTACAAGAGCAGTGAGTTTAATAATGCTTAAAGTGAAAAAATAAAAATGAAATATTCCTTTAAATATCAGGCCTGGGGGTTGTCCTTAGTATGGTTGTAAAGTAGCGCATTCCGTGTTTAGAACCATACCACAGCAAAATTACATTTCTAAAGGAAAAAATGTAATTTAAAACTAGTTGCAGCTATAATTTATTGTCGGGTCTCAGGAATATACATGGAAAAAAATGGCATGGGTCCCGCCCCAGTCCGTTACCAGGTTTTTTGGGTCTGGTATGGATATTAAGGGGAACCCTGCACCCAAATTTTTTTTTTAAATGGCGTTGGGGTCCCCCCCAAAATCCATACCAGACCCCTATCTGAGCACGCAAGGCACTATATATTCTGAACAGCAGTATATATACTATATGGCCTGTCCTATATACTCTGCAGAAAATTGGGCCATAGGTGCTGGTGGTACCAGAAGACTGTAAGGCCTCAGTTACTTGGTGGAAGCAGGTATGGGCCCTGCTGTGAAATATTAGATCAGAAATGTTAATTACATATCCCTGTTAAACAGGAGTGGAAAATTGGGCCTTGGGTGGTGGTGGTGGTGCCCTAAACCAAAAACATTGTTAGAAACTAGCATCATCAAGATTTATTATTAATAAGATAGTCAGTATAGACAGTCTTCAAGGGATCCCACATCCATAGCAAATTCAATCAGTTACATCAGCATCAGGTGCTTGATAGCTGCTGATCCAAGACTGATTCATTTTTATGAATGTGAGCCTATCAACGGAGTATGTGAACAGGCACAATCTTTACAAACCCTCCAGCAGCAAAACCCAGTAACCCAGTGGATGCTCTGTTGGAAAGGTCTGCAAGTCTGCTCTTGCCCCTAGATATTCCTGCACCATGTAATGCAGACACTGGTGATGGTTGCTTGAACTGATCAGACCTTGGTGCTGAGGAATGAAAAATAGTTTAAAGTCATCGGTTAGCTGGCCACCTTCTCCACTGCTCTTCCTGTTACTGAACGAAGTCTCAGCAACACGTTGTTCAGCACCAGGAAATTGTAACCTCCCAGGGTCTGGAAATGCATTGCACAAACCTTTCTTCAAGGCCTCCTGAAGATGTTTCATCCTCTGCTCCCTCTGTGAAGGGAGGATGAGTTCTGCAACCTTACCCTTGTAACGTGGATCAAGAAGGGTTGCTAGCCATTAATGACTCCTCTACTAGATACCATGGGCTTTGCAGAATCAGGGAAGCCATGCAGGGTAAGTTTGCAAAGGCATTTGATTCTGAGTCCTCTGGGTCACTAAGGATCACATGATCTGTAACTACCTCCTCCCAGCCACGTACAACTCCTTGGGTTCCCGGGGACTGAAAACCATCCCTTGAAGACTGCTGCTGAGTGTTATCCTCTACATTAATGCGGACACAATCCTCCCCCTCCTCAGCATTCCTGCGGGCCCACCAAACACACAGGAAGAAATCTGGATAAAGGGGGCCTTGAGAGGTAAGGAAGTTCTCCTCTTCCTCCCGCTGTTCTGCCTCAAGTGCCCTGTCCATGATTCCACAAAGTGTGTACTCCAACAGGAAGACGAGAGGGACAGCATCACTGAAGCATGCATTGCCGCTGCTCACCATCCTTGTGGCCTCCTCAAATGGTGACAGGACAGTGCATGCATCCTTGATCAGTAGCCACTGGTTTGGCAAAAAGAAGCCAAGCTTCCCTGACCCTGTCCTGGTGCCATACTCGCACAGGTACTCATTGATGGGCATCTGCTGTGTGTGCAGCCACTGCAGCATTGCCAACGTTGACTTCCACCTGGTGGACATGTCACAAAGGAGGCGGTTGGTGGGCAGGTTGCATTCCCTTTGAAAGTCAGCCAGCCGAGCACTACAATTGTATGACCACCAGATACGACCACAGACTTTTCTGACCTGCCTCAGGAGATCCTATAAGCCTGGGTACCTGCTCAAGAACCGCTGCACCACCAAATTCAAGATGTGTGCCTAACATGGAACATGAGTCAAGTGTCCCTATCAGATGGCAGAGAGAAGGTTGGTGCCATTGTCGCATACAACCATTCCTGGCTGAAGCTGGCATGGCATCAACCACCTCAGAGCCTGCTCTTGCAGAGCTGACAGAACCTCTGCCCCAGTGTGGCTCCTGTCCTCTAGGCAGACCAACTCAATCACTGCATAACATCTTTTAGCCTGACAGCTTGCATAGCCCCTTGAACACTTACGGAGCACCGCTGGTTCAGAGAACAAATCTGCAGAAGAGGACATAGAGGAACAAGAAGAGGAGGGGGTGGAGGAGAGAGCTGTGGCAGAATCACCACTAGCGTTTTGGAGGTGTGGTGGTGGAACAAACTCTAACACTGAACCCTGTCCTGCATCCTTCCCAGTAGCCAGCAGAGTTACCCAGTGCGCTGTGAAGGAAAGGTAAGGTCCCTGCCCATGCCTGCTGGGTCATGAGTCAACAGTAATATGCACCTTACTACTGACTGCCCTGTCCAACAAGATAAAACATTGCCTTCCACATGCTGGTAGAGAGCCGGAATGGCCGTCCATGAAAAGAAATGGCGTTTTGGAACCTGCCACTGGGACAGAATTTCTTTTTACGGTTCAGCAACTGGGGTAGGGAAATTTGCCTGCTAACATCAATTGGTGGTGTACTGCTAGCAGATTGGCTGCAAGTACTTGGGACACCTATTGTTATACCTTCAGTCCTCTCAGTGCAGGTTTTTGAGAGGACTGGTGGCATAGTAGGGTTGGAGATCCCAGATGAGGAGCAAGGAGAAGTCCACCTTTTTCTTTGATGTGGGTCTTTCAAGTGCTGTGGCCAACGTACTGCATGGGAGGTCATCATATGTCTGGTCAAGCATGTGGTGCCCAAGCGGCTGCTGTTCTGGTCACGCTTGATTCGCTTCAGACATAGGTTGCAAACAGCAATGGTGCAATCTGCTGCACGCGTGTAGTAATAACGTTACACACTGTATTAGATACTGTGTTCACCGCCTGCACTGTATTAGAAACTGTACAACGGCTGCACTGTATTTATACTGTGTACACCACCAGAAGTGTAGTAGACACTGTACACACTGTATTAGATACTGTGTACACCACCAGAAGAGTAGTAGAAACTGTATACACTGTATTAGCTACTGTGTACACTGCCTGAAGTGTAATAGAAACAGTACACTACGGAATGCACTGTAGATATACCTAACACTGAATGCAGAGAATGCATAAAGGTAAACAGGACAAATAGAGAGAGTGACTCTTCCTAACGGAGGCACAGACCGCAATTCAAACCTGAGAGGTGTCCTAATCCTGCTCCACTCTATCCAAAACAAAAAAAAGTCTTTGTTATTGGTTATGCTTTAAGTTTCAATTCATTTTATTGTATTACAAAAAATAAATAAAAAATTGCCTATATTCACACCTTTTTTGTTATGCGATGCTGTTACACTATGGTGTGTTTTAGATGCCTTTTGCATTAGTTATTTTTTAACATACTAAAGCCTAGTACACACCACTAGTTTTTTTTTAGTTAAAATCCAGTGGGTTGAATGAAAAGAAAACTGACAGGTCAGGTCAGAGCCGCTCTACTAACCATCTGATGTTAGTACAGCGACCCCCTGCTGTTCTGTTGTGTTCTGACAGGGGGACAGCCCCCCTCCAGAACACTCCGATCAGCTGTCCAGCAGTCAGTCGGCAGACCTTTTTCTGTCTTATATAGTACCAAAAGTATTGGGGCACCTGCCTTTACACGCACACAAACTTTAATGTCATCCCAGTCTTAGTCCATTGGATTCAATATTGAGTTGGCCCACCCTTTGCAGCTATAACAGCTTCAACTCTTCTGGGAAGGCTGTCCACAAGGTTTAGGAGTGTGTCTATGGGAATGTTTGACCATTCTTCCAGAAGCACTTTTGTGAGGTCAGGCACTGATGTGGACAAGAAGGCCTGGCTCGCACTCTCCACACTAATTCATCCCAAAGGTGCTTTTTTCAGTTTGAGACTCTGTACAGGCCAATAGAATTCCTCCACTCCAAAATTGCTCATCCATGTCTTTATGGACCTTGTTTGTGCACTGGTGTGCAGTCATGTTGGCACAGGAAGAAGCCATCCTTAAACTGGTCCCACAAAGTTGGCAGCATGAAATTGTCCAAAATGTCTTGGTATGCTGATGCCTTAAAGTGGTTGTAAACCCCCACCCAAAAAAACAAAAAACCTGCAAGACAAAGGCATAATGAGCTAGTATGCATAGCATACTAACTCATTATGAATTACTTCCCTTAGATTGAAGCCCCGGCGTTGGTCCCTGTACACTGTTCCAGCCGGCGACATCGCTCCCGGGTATCGCGGGCTCCAGCGCTGTGATTGGCCGGAGTCGCACGAGCCGCTGGTAACAGAATGCGCCGTAATGTGTGTAGGAGCCGCCGTTAATGGAATACTAGCTGAAGCAAAGGCACAGACATGCCATTGCTTCAGAACGCCTATGCCGATGACGTCGGCACATGTTGATACAGGGGATATCTCCTAAACCATGCAGGTTTAAGAGATATCTGGGGTAGCTACATGTAAGCCAATTTTTAGGCTTACCTGTAGTCAAAAGTGGTTGTAAGGGGGTTTACAATAGACATGTGCATTTTGTTTCGTTTCGTTCGATTCGGACGAATTTTCACTATTCGGACATTCGGATGCATTCGAATTACCGAATTACAATGCTAACAAATTCAACTGAATCCGAAATAACATTTAGAATCGAAAAACCACAGACAAAATTCGAATCGAATTCGAAAAAAATTCTAGTCAAATCAAATTTGAAAACAATTTGAATCAAAATCGAAAACAAATTCAAATAAAAATCTAAAAAATATAACTCGATTTCTAAAAAAAGAATACAGTAAAATAGAATATAAAATAATAACACAATAGAATGAAAATAAAAGAATAGCAAAGAACAGAATAGAATTTAATAGAATGTAATAAAATACAATAGAAGAATATGACCTTCTTCTGAAATTATCATTTCGATTAGCATAAATTCAAATTCGAGAATAGATTTGAAAATAACTCAAAACAATGAAAATTAAAATAATATATATTATATTTTATCTATTTATCTATTCTATTCTATTATTTTCTATTCTAATATTTTCTATTCAAATGTGAATCACATTTTTATACTAAATTTGAATTTCAGAAGATGGTTATATATATATATTATATATTATTTATTTATTTTTTTTTTTTCTGATTTGTTCTATTTTTTTTAATTTTTTTTATGATATTGCTTTCTATAAGTTTAAGTTCAAATTCGTTTCATTTCTATATGAAATTAGAATTTTGGAAAATGGTTATAGATTTTATTCTGTCCTGTTCTATTGTTTTTCTATTCAATTCTTTCCAATATTTTCTATTCTATTCGAATCTTTTCTATTCAAATTTGAATTCATTCTATACAAAATTCGAATTCCGGAAGATGGTTTTATTTATATATATATATATATATATATATATATATATATACATATATATATATATATATATATATATATATATATATATATATATATATATGTATGTATGTATGTATGTATGTTGTGTATTGTCCACTTGCCACGTCACCTGCCACGAGTTGTGCATTGTCCACTTGCCACATCACCTGCCACAAGTTGTGCATTGTTCACTTGCCACGTCACCTTCCACAAATGCCACGTCACCTGCCACGAGTGCCACATGGCCTGCCATAAGTGTGCCACGTGACCGACCACGTGACCAAGTTGTGGATTGTCCACTTGCCACATCACCTTACCCCTAACCATAATGCTAACCCCTATCCCTAACCCTTTCCCTCTAACCTTAACCCTTATCCCTAACCCCCTAACCCCAACCCTAACCCTCACCCTAACCCTATAAAAAATATAATATATATGTATATCTATAGAAATTCGATTTTCGTATAAAATGATTTTGAATAGAAAAGATTTGAATAAAATAGAATAGAAAATAATAGAAAAGAATATACTAGAAAAACAATAGAACAGAATAAAATATAATATATTACATTTAATTTTATTATGTTATATTGTTTTTCTAGTCTACTGTATTATTTTCTATTCAAATCTTTTCTGCAGCAGAGAATGACATTTTGCGACCCGACTTTGGGGCCACATATCTCGGGGCCACTTGGAGCTAGAAACCCCAAATTTGGTATGCAAACACAGTAGAACGAGCACTACAACATCTAGGACCAAGTGGCCCCGAGATACGTGGCCCCAAAGTTGGGTCGCAAAATATTTTCGAATTTGGTTGAAATGGTTTAGAATGCGGTTGTAATCATTTTGAATCATGTTGAAATAATTGATGCGACTGATTTTTCGAATTCGGTCGAAAACTAAATGAAATCCGAAAACGAATTTAACGAATCTAACTAAAGGAAATTAATTAACAAATTAAACGAAGCGAAACAAATTTTTTCCTTTTGCACATGTCTAGTTTACAACCACTTTAAGCCCCTGTACACACGGTTGGAAATTCCGACGGAAAAGGTTCGATCGGACCATGTTGTCGGATAATCCGACCATGTGTTGGCTACATCTGACTTTTTCCGTCGGAATGTCCGACCAACAAAGTTTGAGAACTGGATATAAAATTTTCCAACAAATTGATCCGATCGGACTTTTACCATTCATTTGTAGAGAATTACGATCGGACAAAGTGCCAAGCATGCTCAGATCAAATTATGAGACCAAAGCTATTGGCTACTAGCCGCAACGTAGTCCCATTGTAAAGAAGGAATGTCATCATGTTCCGAACGATCAGATTTTCTGACAACTTTGTCCGACGTGTGTATGCAACTCCAGTTTCGGGCAAAATCCGTCGGAAAAAATCCGATGGATTATGTTGCCGGAATGTCCGACCGTGTGTACAAGGGCTAAGAGTTCCCATTACTGGAAAGACGGGGCCAAGCCCAACCCCTGAAAAACAACCCCACACCATAATCCCCCTCCACCAAATGATTTTGACTAGACATGTGCAGAACCGAAAAATTTGTTTAATTTAATTTTGGATATATTCGCTATGTTACTAATTCCATTTTGTTACGGAATTTGTTTAGTTTGGTTTTGGCATTTGTTTAGTTTAGTTTTTGTTAAAATTTGTTTTATTTTTTCTAAAATTTGTTTCCTTAATGAAATTTTTTAACAAATTCCAACTTTTTAGAATGATTAGAATTTGGATCAGTCAAATGATCGACCAATTCGAATTCTGTGTGGAAGCTGGCCGCCCGCGTCCTTAACAGCCATGAGTCATCATCTGTTAGTTGGCTTCCCCACTGACAGACGAATGTAAAGAAAACGATGCCGACAATTTCCTGGCAAAAAAAAAAATGTTTAAAAAATGGTGTGGGGTTCCCCCCAGTCTATACCAATGCCCTCTGGTTCTGGCATGGATTTTAAATGGCATTGGGTCCCTCCCAAAATCCATACCAGACCATATCTGGGTATTCAGCCTGGTAGGTGAGGAAAGGGGGGGGACTAGCGAGCACCCCCCTTCCTAAACCATAACAGGCCCTCAACATGGGGGCTGGAAACCCTACTTTAATTGAAACAATGATTAAATATAGTGCCTGGAGGGTCCCCTTAGTCTGCCTGTAAAATGGCGCATCTGTAGAATGTATAGAATATGCTGCAGCAAAAAACAACATTTCTAAAGAAAACAAAAATAGTCAAATCACATTTACATTGACTTGCGGTTGCAATTGCTGCTACAACTACTTAAAAAAATAATAAAGAAAAAAATGGCGTGCCCCCCTCAGGCCATACCTGGCCAGACCAAATAAAAAAAAAATTTGGGGTACCCCCAACCCATACTCCCTAAAAAAGCATCAAATAGTTTGACAATTCCTTTATTAAAAAATCAAAAATAGTGTCCCTCGATGTAAATCCATATTCAATTACGCCACCCGCCAACCCGAAAAAAAAAATCAAAAACGCTCCTGGGAGGCCTCCCGCTGAATGCCTGCTCTGTGCTTTGACATTATATAGGTAAGGGACAGGGCCATCTGGCTACGTCTCCCGGTGGCACTACCCCTTCTGACATCATGGACTGGTGCATGCTGGAGTAACCAAAAATTTATCAGAAATTGTATTCGGACCAAAACGAATTGCACATGTCTAATTTAGACCAGTGATCAAAGCAAGGTCCATAAAGAAATCAACCAGATAGAACACCTTTGGGAGGAATTAGAGAGGAGGCTGCGAGCCAGGCCTTCGCATCCACATCAGTGCCTGACCCCACAAATTTGCTTCTGGAAGAATGGTCAAACATTCCCATAGACACATTTTTAAACCTTGTGGACAGCCTTCCTAGAAGAGTTGAAGCTGTTAAATTTGTAAAGGGTGAGCCAACTCAATATTGAACCCTACAAACTAAGACTGGGATACCATTAAAGTTCATGTGCATGTAAAGGCAGATGTCCCAATACTTTTGCTAATATAGCGTATATGTGAACTAAGCCCAAGCCATGGCTTTGAGTTACAATATCAGTAACGTTACAATATCAATGCCATTTTTTTATTTCTTGCTTATTATTTACATATTTTTAAGGAATTATGTTCCAGATATTGTAGAGTGTAAAGTTTGTGATTGCTAAATTACTATCTAAATGAAAAGTGCTCCCTGCAGTATGTTCTAATATATTCAGAGTAAAATAACTGTTCATAATCTGCAGACTTCACCAAATGTGAGTTACTACTGCTTAGCAAAATAGGTATTATAAATCTTAACAACAAAACTGTTACCTCAGTAATCTGGAAAATACAATTTTCCTGTTTAAATATTTAGACTAACGGAGCCTGCCCTTTAAAACTGTAATGGAGTAATTAGCAATACAAAATAGCAATGGCTCATAACAATGGTTTGGACCCCTGTTGTGACACTTTCTGTTCAGGTTCATCATGTTGATCACCAACTGATCATCTCGGTTACATAACATTGTTTAGTCCAGGGCAGTGGCAGTGGCATTTACTACGGTACATTCATGCTGCGAAATTGTAACATCTGCAAAAGGTCACACAATTATTGCTGTATCCCTAATACTGCAGATACAAAAGCTTCTCTAACTGTCATATTTAATTAGTGATTTCATATGTTGCTGTTATAGAAATAGATAATTTAGAGGAAAGAGATTAAAGGGTCAGTCAACCCATAAATGATACATGTCAATGTTAAGTTAATGCTTGAAAGTTCAGTAAAGCTGGGAACACACTATGAGAAAATCAGAAGAAAAATTCTGTACGAAGCATGATTGTTCGATTTTTGTATAGTGTGTACACATAGGTGTGTGCAGCCTATTGTATTAGGGTGTGCACCTCAAAGCTCCAACACATATGCCTTTGTGACATATTAATTGGTCTCTTCCCCACTCGTCATCCTATGGGGGGAGCAGGTGAGCACACAGGGGGATCTGGGCAGCAGAAAAAAAGGAACTGGGACAAGAGGGGTGGCATACATTGGTACCAATCCCCTGTATTTTCCTCCCATGGCAGCTGAATATCGGCGAGAGGAAGAGGAGGAGAAGCCTACTTTCAGATGCTGCAGAAGAAAATACAGCCACCTATCCTGTCCATGTTCTGGGGATCGGCAAGTAAGGTTTGCAGCTTGGTTTAGATGGGTTGACTCCGAGAATACATTGGAAGAAGAGAGAGAATAGACCGTTAGATTGCTTAGGACTACTCTCAATTTTTGTAACTTTGACAGAGGGGAGAAAGCGAGGACACTTTTTAATGTGAACAGAGGTGGGGCATCTCCATTCTACAGAGTGTGACACTGAATGAGGACATCCCTTGGGGTGGGAGTTTTTGTTCATGGGATTATCCAACTGGTTCTGGATTTAGGTTGGGGTTAAAAAAAAAAGAGCGCATATACTTTTGAGAATGACAGGGTTGGAGTCATGATTGGTTCAGTTATGGAACAATTGATATGTCCAATATTACTGTTTATAATGAATGTTTTCTTTTTCTTTTCATTGATCTGGATGTAACCCATGTCAGATATACTGCCTGTATAATTTTCTTGTATGCGCAATAAAAATCTTAAAAAAAAAAAAAAAGGACCGCGGCTTACCTGTCACCTGCCCACAATTGATGGGTTGCCAACTCCAGGATTAGGGTGTGCCCAGGCATAAAGCTATGCAGAGTTCACTCTGCTAGAGGAACTGAAATATATTAAATTCCAGGCACGGTCCACTAGGCTCCCCTAAGATCAAAATCTACCTTTATGGGGTACTGACCCTATAAATCTTCTCCCAATGGATTATTGTTGGAATTTTCATTGCAAAACCAATAGGAGAACAGCCAAACCTCCAAATTATCATCATTGACCTAACTCTGTCTCCACGTTTTCATGGACCTTCTTCTGATGAGGGAGTAATCCTTAAAGCATATCTAACCCCCCCCCCCCCCCCCAAAAAAAAGTAAATAATGCAGCATACAATTCCTTTGATGTGGTTGCATTCATTTTTGTCTGTCTATTCTTGGCCGCAGTCCGTTTTCCGCTATGTCTATGGAACGTGACATGCTTGTTACATAGTTAACGGAAATACCTGCCTTTGTTCATCTCTTCTTATGGTGAATTGATAGGACTAGTAGTTTACACAACAAAGATAAGGATATTTTTCTGTCTTTTTAGCTCACCGGAAGTGACAAGGACATGCATTTCTGGCAAAGTCAACAGATATATTCTGTAATTACTGAAAAAGAAAGCTAATGCAGCCATTACATCTAAAATCTGGCAATCTGCAATATAATACATTTTTGGTTTTGGGTTTCGATATTCTTTAAATGTTCTCTCAAATGCTTCTTTCCTGAGTGCTCATTCTCATATATACTGATTCTGCATAGTGATGCTTGGACTGCTAAAGATCAGGCTGTGTATGGCTAGCCTTAGAGCGTAAAAAGGCACCTGTAAAATGTGGGATTATGCTCAGAGTCTAGATTAATTGGCCCAGACAATAAGAGGCCCTGTGACTCACCTTGGAAAATCAATAATTCTTTGTGACTTTGAAAAACACATCTCTACTTTCCATCCTCCAATATTTAAAGCCAGTTGTGACTGTAGAATTTTTACAATTATGGATAAATAAATAATATCAAATAAATAATCTGCCTACTGTTGAAATCTTGTTTCTATACATAAAAGGTAGAAAATCCTAACCCTGATGAAATTCGAGCAGGACGAAGATCAGTATATGACACGTGGGTTAAGAATATGCCATCGCCTCATGATCCAAATCTCCCACAGTATGTACAGAAAGTATATATCTTGCTTATAGAAAAACAGTATATTATATTTCCGGGATTACAAGGCAGTCATATACAGTGGTGTGAAAAAGTGTTTGCCCCCTTCCTCATTTCCTGTTCCTTTGCATGTTTGTCACACTTAAGTGTTTCGGAACATCAAACCAATTTAAACAATAGTCAAGGACAACACAAGTAAACACAAAATGCAATTTGTAAATGAAGGTGTTTATTATTAAAGGTGAAAAAAATTCCAAACCATCATGGCCCTGTGTGAAAAAGTGATTGCCCCCCTTGTTAAAACATACTATAACTGTGGTTGTCCACACCTGAGTTCAATTTCTCTAGCCACACCCAGGCCTGATTATTGCCACACCTGTTCACAATCAAGGCATCACTTAAATAGGAGCTGCTTGACACAGTAAGGTCCACCAGAAGATCCTTAAAAGCTACACATCATGCCGAGACCCAAAGAAATTCAGGAACAATTGAGAAAGAAAGTGATTGAGATCTATCAGTCTGGAAAGGGTTATAAAGCCATTTCCAAAGCTTTGGGAATCCAGCGAACCACAGTGAGAGCCATTATCCACAAATGGCGAAGACATGGAACAGTGGTGAACCTTCCCAGGAGTGGCCGGCCGCCCAAAATTACCCCAAGAGCACAGCGACGACTCATCCAAGAGGTCACAAAAGACCCCACAACAACGTCCAAGGAACTGCAGGCCTCACTTGCCTCAGTTAAGGTCAGCGTTCATGCCTCCACCATCAGGAAAAGACTGGGCAAAAATGGCCTGCATGGCAGAGTTCCAAGGAGAAAACCACTGCTGAGCAAAAAGAACATCAAAGCTCGTCTCAATTTCTCCACAACACATCTTGATGATCCCCAAGACTTTTGGGACAACATTCTGTGGACCGATGAGACAAAAGTGGAACTCTTTGGAAGATGTGTGTCCAAGTATATCTGGCGTAGAAGGAACACTGCATTTCAGAAAAAGAACATTATACCAACAGTAAAATATGGTGGTGGTAGTGTGATGGTCTGGGGCTGTTTTGCTGCTTCAGGACCTGGAAGACTTGCCGTGATAAAAGGAACTATGAATTCTGCTGTCTACCAAGAGATCCTGAAGGAGAATGTCCGACCATCTGTTCGTGTACTCAAGCTGAAATGAACTTGGGTTCTGCAGCAGGACAATGATCCTAAACACACCAGCAAGTCCACCACCGAATGGCTGAAGAAAAACAAAATGAAGACTTTGGAGTGGCCTAGCCAAAGTCCTGACCTGAATCCTATTGAGATGTTGTGGTATGACCTTAAAAAGGCCGTTCATGCTCGAAAACCCTCTAATGTAACTGAATTAGGACAATTCTGCAAAGATGAGTGGGCCAAAATTCCTCCAGGACGCTGTAAAAGCCTCATTGCACGTTATCACAAACGCTTGGTTGCAGTTGTTGCTGCTAAGGGTGGCCCAACCAGTTATTAGGTTTAGGGGGCAGTCACTTTTTCACACAGGGCCATGATGGTTTGGATTTTTTTTCACCTTTAATAATAAACACCTTCATTTACAAATTGCATTTTGTGTTTACTTGTGTTGTCCATGACTATTGTTTAAATTGTGTAAAATGGACCCTCGCGCCACTATGTGCTAGACGTGAAATAAATCTACGTGCATAACAAAGTATAATGTAACAATCTGTGGAATAACAAAAGTGCAAGTGCTACTAAATGAAACAGAAAATGCAGCGGGACAAAATAGTAAACACAAACTATCACTTAAATAATTAAAAAAGAGTCCTGTGCAAATAATGCCACAAAAAATAAATAATGTATAAAAATGTGAAGAAAAACAAGAGTCAATGTAAATATTTCAAAAATAAACACACCAATAGTGTAAGTGTGTAGTAAAAAAGTACTGGAGAAAGAACAGGACCAAATGTTCCAAAAGATCAGGCTCCCAGAACTCTCACCTCAGAGATGGAATAATAAGGCAAAAGAAAGTAATTCCAGTGGACTTCTCCTTCACTTCTCTGTGCACAATCATCAAATGGTATAAACTTCTACCACTAGAGGGCCGATTCAATCTCTTATGAGTAATGCTGCAGCATAAGTATCCTCGTGGTATGAAACTTAAGCCGTTCAAAAAGTTATTTGGCTCCAAAGTAAGAGTATAGCCGCCGTTAAAGCCTTGCATCAGCTTCTATGGCTTTAGAACTTGAAAGAGTTTGTCAGTGTGTCCATTGTTATACAAGCATCCAGGGATCTCTGCTAGCAGAGATCCCTGGATGCTTGTATAACAATGGACACACTGACAAACTCTTTCAAGTTCTAAAGCCATAGAAGCTGATGCAAGGCTTTAACGGCGGCTATACTCTTACTTTGGAGCCAAATAACTTTTTGAACGGCTTAAGTTTCATACCACGAGGATACTTATGCTGCAGCATTACTCATAAGAGATTGAATCGGCCCTCTAGTGGTAGAAGTTTATACCATTTGATGATTGTGCACAGAGAAGTGAAGGAGAAGTCCACTGGAATTACTTTCTTTTGCCTTATTATTCCATCTCTGAGGTGAGAGTTCTGGGAGCCTGATCTTTTGGAACATTTGGTCCTGTTCTTTCTCCAGTACTTTTTTACTACACACTTACACTATTGGTGTGTTTATTTTTGAAATATTTACATTGACTCTTGTTTTTCTTCACATTTTTATACATTATTTATTTTTTGTGGCATTATTTGCGCAGGACTCTTTTTTAATTATTGTTTAAATTGGTTTGATGTTCCGAAACACTTAAGTGTGACAAACATGCAAAGGAACAGGAAATGAGGAAGGGGGCAAACACTTTTTCACACCACTGTACATGGCTAGTATACTGGATTCCATTTATTGCATCATACCCAAAGCATTTTTTCCCCATTTTGAATAGTGTGAAAAAAATTAGAACCCCTGTCATGTTTTTACAGCTACTGGAGTCTTACTGTCAGTCACTATTTTTTGCCAGACAGCAAGGAAGTAAAATTTGCAACACAGACAGCAATAAAAAAACTGACAGGGGTTCTAACCTTACCTTAAGCCTAGTACACACTGCTAGTTTTTTTTTCCTTCAACCCAGCGGGCTGAACGAAAAAAAAAACTGACAACTCAGGTCGGAGCCACTGTACTAACAATCCGATGTTAGTGCAGTGATCTCCCCTGCTGCTCTATTGTGTTCTGATAAGGGGGTGGCCCCTGCAAGGATTGGCTGTTCCACACCTCAGTATGATTTGGCATGCTGAAGTCATGTGGGGACTTTTCTGGGTTTTGACTGGATGTTAGTGATCATAGCAGAAGTTTAGTGTAAGCAATACACAGGAGAAAATGCATGTTGACAAGGGGAGTGTAGAGGCGGGCGGGGAGTCTACTGACATCACGACTCCACCCACTAAGCCCTGGAAAACAGACCCACCCACAAAATCTGCAGTTTTTCGGGTCTCATAGTGTGTACATGGCATAAGACTTGGCCTTGAATGTAGCAGACTCAAAGGGAATCAAATCTTTCAGTTACTTGTAGATTGGTAACATACCTTCAGAGTCAGAGAACATTGACTAATTATAATGCATAATATTTAAAATATATTTCATATATTGCAGTGTGAAGAGCTTGGGATCAGGAAGTGATTATTCACCTTTCCTGCAAATTACTGGAATTTCTGCAGCAGATGTTCTTTACACATATGACCAGGTACTGTGAAGAGAGATAAATAATGCAAAGTTTTTTTTCACACTTTCTGCAGGCTAAAATGGAAATGTCTTTCAGATAGAAATTTTTATATTATATGCAAATGTATGTTGATATTTATTGCCGGTTTTAAGAATTATTCAGACCCATTGCTTTCAAGATAAGCTTTCAGTATCTCAAGTGGCATACCCTAGGGGTGGCATTAGGTAAGGTTTTCTACATTATCTCTTAAGCCTCGTACACATGATCCGATTGTTGGTCAACTAAGCGTCTGATTTTTGTCAAAAGGGCGTGTGCCAGGATATTGTCTTGCATACTAATGGTACACAATTGTCGTGCCACAAACATGAACGTAGTGACGTACTACAAGGAATTTCAGCTCTTGAGCACCACCCTTTTGGCCCCTTCTGCTAATTTTGTGTTTGGTGAGCATTGATTCAGAGCATGTGTGTTTGTACTTTCGACTTTTGTGTGACGGATTTGTGTACTGACAGTGCGAAAATCTGACATCAAACCATTCGCCGAAAATTTACTAGCCTGTCATCCAACAATTGTTGGCTGAAAGTTGGACAACAGTTGTCAAAAGGAGCGTACTAACGGTAAGATTTTAGGACAACAGTCTGTCAACAGACAATCCCCTGCCAACAATCATACCATGTGTACGAGGCAGCTCTGTACAGCTATGGAAGACTTTTCCCAACTGTCAATAGTAGTGTGCTAATGAGAAGAGATAAAGCGCCATGATTTGAGCATTAATGATATACTGTTTTTGCCATTGGCAACATTTCAATAAAACAAAAATGTTTTGTTGTATTTTTTCCTTTTTATGGTATGATTGATCATTTTTAGTGTACATTTTACACTTTACTTTTTCCAGTGTCAATTCTTTTCTTTGTATGAAAAAAGCATAAAATAAAATAATGAGGAACTTGTTTTTGACACAGGAAGAGGAGAGATGGAAGGAGCTTCTGTAACCCTGAGGGGCTAAGTTCACCTTTGGAACATGCTACATTTTACATGTTCCGGCTCCTACCTTTGGGATGATCAGTATATTCAGGTTGGGAGGGGGGGGGGGGTACCCTTGTCAGAATGCAATGGGGTTGATTTATTAAAACTGCCAAGTGCAAACTTTACTGAATGTTATGAGCACGAGCACTACAGGGTGTGTTATATTATATATTATTATTATTATTATATTTTTCTTGATTTTAGTTTAATTATGGACTGATGGTTAACCAATGGCAAACACCTATCAGGATACATAGTTACACACCACAAACCAGGATTATTTTCAACCAGAGCCAATAAAATGTAAAAATTACATTCAAACAGATCCGTGTTAATGCTGTTTGAATTGAACCTAATGCCGTGTACACACGATTGGACTATCCGGCGGACCTCCGCTGCAAAGTCCGGTGGTTTGTCCGCCGGATTAAGTCTGCCGGATAGTCCGATCGTGTGTACGCGCCATAATACATAAGACAGTGTTCCTCTGTAACTGTTTCATCTGATCTAAAACTAAAACAGTTGAACAAATAATTTTTCTTTCCTAAGGACTTTCTGTTACATTCTGAAAATGTTATGCTTTCAATTCCAGAAATATACTATAGCTTCGTATCCCATGTATCATTCTGTTTATGAAACAGTGGATCTGGTGTCACGTCTTTTGGACCGAGGATTTAAGTATCATCAAGCTGTTGGAAGACTTTGGGGTGAATTAGCTCTACATCTGGCTGATGATGTCATCTTGAATTTTGACTGTCTGCAGTATGCGGAGACACTAAAGTCAATTGTCAGTGAATTACAAACCATCTATGGACGTACATTTCAGGAACATAACCTATCTTTGAGTAAGCATTAAGATGTCAGTGCCAAACTCCAGCCAAGACCTTTTTTATTTTTATGTTTATTACAGTACGGAAGGGTTAGAACATCTGTATATGTGAAGTTTTTACTGCTTTCTGTGAGTCGTCTATTTTTTTTTGACAGCAAAGTTCAGACGGAACAAATCCGTCGGACAATTTGATCATGTTTGGGCTTAATCTGACCTTTTCTGTTGAAAAAATCTGACGGACTTTAGAAATAGAACATGTTTCAAATCTTTCCGCCGGAACCAGTTCTTATAGAGAAAACCGCTTGTCTGTATGCAGGTCCGACGGACCAACAATGACACAAGGGCAGCTATTGGCTACTGGCTATTGAACTTCCTTTTTCTAGTCCCGTCGTACATCAGCGTTAAGCGATCAGACTTTGGCGTGATCGTGTGTAGGCAAGTCCATTTCAGCGGAACTCCGTCGGAACTCCATCAAAGTCCATCAGAGTTCATTCCGATGGAAAGTCCGGTCGTGTGTAAGCGGCATAAGGAGATCCCTTTGTGACTCCAGGACAAGAAATAAAAGGATTATACTTACAAGTAAAATCTTCTTCTTGGAGTACAGAACAAGGGCTCCCTTAATCATAGACCCTTGGTTATATAAACCACCTTCAGGTGATTGGACCCTGGCAAACGGAATTGTAGGACAGTCCCATATAACCTCTCCCATTCCCAGCAATCCTCAGTTTTGTAGCAAGCCTTAAAATAAAGTGCCAGGACAGTGGGGAGGGTATTATCTTGCCCTGTACTATCCTCCTAGAAAAGGATTTACCAGAAAAGTCAAAAATCTTTATTTCTTCATTGTACAGTACAGGACAAAGTCTCCTTTAAGTCTTGACTGTGGAACATTCCTGAGTAATAAAACTGTGAGTGGTGGGCAACATAGCAACAATGCAAACAGGCCCAAAAACAAATAAAATAAGGTCCTGAACTCAGCTTGAAGCACCTTATGGTTGAAGCTGCCATCAGCAGAGGCCTGAATATCTGCCTGTTTCACAAATTCACAAATTTGTGCACTGACCAGGTTGTAGCTTTGAAAATCTGAGACATATGACTGGCGCTGAAAAGCCCAAGTGGTACTGCCTGAATGGATCAAGTGAGCCCTAACAGGAAAGGGAAGAACCTTCCTCTTCAAAGTGTAAGCTTCCTTATTCACCTAGAAATAGTGGAATAAGATGCAAGGCACTCCTTGGTGAGAGCCTGTGGGCAGAAGAAAAAGCTTATCTGATTTTCAGGTAGAAGCAATGGCTGCTCCCACCACATCCAAAAAGTAAAGAGAAATCTCTTTAGGTTACTTTGGAGCCAGACAAAGAGAAGGCATGATGTCCTGGAAAAACAAGAGACCACCTTAGGAGGAAAGGAAGCGTTAGGTCTCAAAACCATTTTGTTCAAGTAAAAATTCTTTATAAAGTCACCAGAGACACGGCTTGTAAAAAAAAAAAAGTAAAACAATTAAGAAAAAAAACTTAAAATTAAAGCGTACCGTCCCGCCGAGCTCGCAGGCAAAAGCGAATGCATACGTAAGTCGCACCCGCATATCCCGTATAGGAAAACAGAGTTCAAACCACACATGTGAGGTATTGCCGTGATCTTTAGAGTGAGAGCAATAATTCTAGCTGTGGACCTCCTCTGTAACTCAAAAGTGGCCAGCTGTAGACATTTTTAAACGTCACCTATGGAGATTTTTAGGGGTAAAAGTTTGTTGCCATTCCATGAGCAGGTGCAATTTTGAAGCATGACATGTTGGGTATCAATTTACTTGACGTAACATTGTTTCACAATATAAAAAAAATGGGCTAACTTTACTGTTGTCTTATTATTTAATTTAAAAAAGTGATTTTAACTTGTAAACGCAGAATCTGAAAAATAGGCCCGGTCCTTAAGTGGCTAAAAAAGGTCTTCACCAGAGTGTGAGTGGCCAAAGGTCTCTGAAAGGCCAAGGGTAATCAAGTCAAGTGCTGATTTGGTCCAGACTGGAGAAAAGTCAGGATATGCCCAACAGATATTTGTCTAGGGTCATCCTTCCATGTATAATGATAGACATTCCATAAGGTTGACTTCCTAGCCTTTAGAAGCATAGGAATATTGGAATCAGAGAGACTCCGGCCCTTCAGGACCTGGGCCTTAACTGTCAAACCATCAAAGCCAGCCACTGTGAAGACACCTTGAGACAGCAGTTCAGGTCATTAGGGAAGTGCCCTCACAGAGTATCCTAGGAGGATGTCTGAATACCAAGTTCCACATCAATCCTGCAAAGCCAAGGAAGAATCTGTACTGGAAGGAAGGTGTTTATAAGAGAAAAGTGATCGCATGGGGTCACCAGTGTGTCCTCTGCAAAGGCCATAGGATTTCTGGTCTTTGTCAGGAACCTGTCTACCTTAGTGTTGAAACAGGATGCCATTAGATCCATGTCTGGCATGCCCCTATGGTGACAGATGTCCAGCAACACTTCAGGGTGAAGAAACCGTTCCCTTGCATTGGGAACAAGCTAGTGGCTGAGGAAGCACACCTGCAAATTGTCTACTTATGGACAAGGCAAGGATGTGCCTTTCAACCCAAGACAATATTAAGTCCATCTCTTAAGGGTCACGAGGCTTCTTAAAATGCCTTGATGGGTTGCTGTGAGCCACTATCCAGCCCAGTACCATCATACAAAAGCAAACCAATGGGATCTCCTTGGAGTGGATATTTTCAAATGTATAGAAAGGTCCCTTTATGCTCATCACTAATTAATAATTTATTTTAGCCTCAATGTAAAAGTTGTGCACTTTGCAAAGAAATTTCCCCCATAGGTTAATGAGTAAGGTGAGGCTCTACTGATTTCCATCATCCAAACATGTGCAAGTAAAAATGCTGTATTTGTATTTTTCTTTAGGACTCATGCACACTGGACATTTTTGGACGTTTTTACAGCAGCTGTTTTTGGCAGTAGACGTTTTTTTCTACAGTCATTAAACTCTCCATCATGTTATCCTATATGTCCATGCACACATAGGCTGTTATCAGTCGTTTTGGGCAGAGGCCTTTTTGAGCAGTAAAAAAACAAAACTAGTGGGTTCTAAGAGACGTTTTTCAGCTGTAAAAATGCTCTAACGCTGATAAATGTCGATAAACGCTCAAAAACGGTGCTCACTTTTTTGATCCATTGAAAGAAAAAATAATAATTTTCTTAAAAAAAAAAGCTAAAAAACACTATTGCAAAAACGCAAAAAAAAGCTAATAAACGCTAAAAAACGCTACTGCAAGAACATTGAAAAAAGTAGAAAAAAGTTGAAAAACTCACTGCAAAGCTACTGCCGTTTTTATAACGTTCTTTTAACGTCCAGTGTGTATGAGGCCTTAATGTGATTGGGTTTTCCTTGCCAACTAAAATGTCACCATACAGCTCTGGGGAAAATTCCCTTGCACAGTACAAATTCCCTATGCAAAGTGGACAGCCTATTTTTCTTTATCAAATCAACCTCAATGAGTAGACTGCAGGTTAGTTTGTTTTTTTTTTGTTTTTTTTGTATGTGATCCTTTATTCACTCACCAATTGAGATATACTTGCGGACACTTTATTGCTATTTTGCACATCGATTTATCTGTTTGTGACCCTTTATTTATTTCACATGGATACACATATGTGGGTTTTACATGTTGGGATTTTTACCTTAATTGTTTTTAATATATTTTGTTGCGCAAGATCACTTTATATACAATTTAGTTTGTTCATAACACTATACCTCTAAGTTCTGTTGTACTTTCTAGATCCTGTAAAGGATGCAGTTGAAGGATTTCTTAGAGCAGCTAAGGCTCTGCAAGAAAAGGCAGACAAAGCAAACAGAAAGAAGTGAGTATCTCAGCTGTCTATATAAATGGATTATATGGTCATATAACAGAAAGAATTTACAAGGCGGCAGCAGCAAAGTCTCCCAATATAGCAATAAATGCAAAGGAATACTGCCCCATAAGATTCAAATCAAGGCATTGCTTCCAGTTTGTCCCAACCCGCTTCACAAATGCATATCAAAACCTAAAAAGGCCTGTGTATACAGACCCTTTACCCTAGGCTCACATCTATGCGGTTGCAGTTGATGCGGTTTTCAGGCTCGTTTTGCAGTGCATTTTTAAAACCAGGTTTTTTTTGTTTTCTTGCATGCAGTTTTCTTGCATTTTGCATTTTGTTTTTTTTCTCTAACACGTGGTGTATAGCTGGTTGCTAAGGAGAGGACTGGGAGGCCGGGCACCATGTCCTTGACAACCGATGAGTCTCTGCACCCAGATCTTGCCCCCCCCCATGTGAATGAGCATACGGTACATTCTGACGTTGATGGCCCAGCATGCACCGGTCAATTACGTTACAGGGGTACGGTGCCACCGGGTGCCCTTGCACCTTACCTATTTAAGGACTGTCAGACGGAGGAGAAGGCAGTCGGCAGTTAGTCTTTGTCCCAGACGGATATTTAATTTTTTGGGTTCGGTGGTGCTGCGTGCAGCGTGATTGACGATGGATTTACATCGGGGGGGGGGGGGGACATAATAAATTAGTTGTCAAAAACTGTGTGTTTTTATTTCTTTTTGACACTTTTTTTGGTGAATGAGTCGGGGTACAATGTACCCCGACTCATTCACATGGGGGGTGGGATCTGGGGTTCCCTTGTTAAATAAGGCTTCCAGATTCCGATAAGCCCCATGCCAGCAGACCCCCACAATCACTGCCCAGGGTTGTGGGGAAGAGGCCCTTGTCTCTGTCAACACTGGCACAAGGTGCTTTGGGGTGGGGGGGTCAGAGCAACCCCCACATGTTGAGGGCATGCGGCCTGGCATGGTTCGGGGGGGGGCGCTGGTTCCTCCCCTCCATTTCCTGACCTGTTGGGCTGCATGCTCGGATAAGGGTCTGGTATGGATTTTTGGGGGGCCCCATGTTTTATTTTTTAGGAGGTTCCCCTTCAAATCCATACAGAACCTGAAGCGGTCAAAGGGAGCTCACAAAGTCTACCCAAAATATTTATGGTCTCCCCCAGCATGAAACAGTGGCATTAAACCTCCTACTGGTTGGCCGGGGGGGACAAAAATATTCATAACTCAGCATTACTATGGAATCTCACATCTATTTCCAGAAATCAACTGGCAGCAGACTATGAGACTAGAAATCAGCATTGGCTGTTTACTGCCCAAAACTAAATTTAGGAAGTCACTTTTTAATTTAGGAAGTCATTTTTTAATTTAGGAAGTCATTTTATTTCAAATTTTTTGACTAACCTTCCACCCACACCTTTAGAGACCCTCTTTTTTTTTACTTACCTTGGTCCTGGAAAATTATTTTTGAAGTCATTACCTGTGTAGGATCATCTTCCAGTCGTCCAGGGAGGAAAAATCTGCAATACTATGTCTGAGGTGACTGGTCTTCTTGTCAGAAAATGGAAAATAGGAGGATGATGGGATTATAGCGGTGCCAAAAACCAAGATGAACAAAAATAGTAAAATTTACAAATTCTTAATTAGTTCATGATAAAAACATAATAATAAAAGTGCACATAATCAGAATATGGTCAATTTACTGTATATATTTTAAGTAGACATTTTGTACTGAAGTGTCTTTTCCTGACATGTTTTACCAGTGATGGCTTCTTCAGGGTACTTTGTAGCACACTAGTAGTTGGATAACTATGAAGAAAGAGAAAATACACAAAATAATCACCAAAAAAATGACATTGTGTAATACAATATAGAGGTTTTTACAATTTTTTTATATAAATAACATTCATCCTGTCAAAACTATTATCTGCTTACCCAAATGATAACTGATACAATCCTATCTGGCCTTCAGCATCAGAGAGTTGAGACAGAAAGCCGTGTGGCCACAAAGGGCATATAAAGACCAAGCTGGAATAAGTTAAGTGCAACATTTAAAAAAATAGGTGGACAAAAAAGGTCCATCATAGGGCTTACATAAGCTCAATTAAATCACTTACATAATGTGCACTAACATTTTAGAGCTGTGAAAATCTGCAGTATGGCTATGGCCCAGTAAAGTCTAGGCTTCCTCCATACTGCTATGTTCCTCTCATTGAAGAGACTCAGGAGTTGAATTGTGTAATGTCTGAAGCTGCCAGAAAAGCCTTATGATTAGACTGACTGTGTATAAGCTGACAGCAGAACCATTTGCAGACAGTTGTAATAGAAGATTTTTCATTGTGCAACCCTGACTACTTCAGAAAGACTCTCCATGGAGCTGTCGTCTGTAATTACAGCGATATGGAAGCAGCTCAAGCATTGTCTCTACCTGCATGGGTCATGACAAAGTAGCAAGTGGGAGTGGGCAGATACTAGGATCCAACAATCCTAAAAGTCAGATAACTACTCATTTTGTACGCCTTGTAAATAAGATATGAAGCTGCAAATAATAATCTAAAAAAAGTTAGAACACAGATGTCTATAGTGGTGTCACCTCCTCCCTCCTCTGTATCCTGCTGATTGGACAATAAAGGAACAGTAAAACACCAATCAGTCCTTTCTACTCACTCTGCTTTGTTGCCCTGCCACCATGGACCCTGTCAGTGCAGGAGCATGCAGCTGAGCCTAATCGGCTTTCAATGTTGCCTCTACCAGTCAGGGCTAATGTACACTTGCTTTGCCCTCTGGAGAGTGATCTGCAGTGGGACACTTTTGAGTAGATGCAGTGAGGAGGCGTTATGTTGTTTCCTCATCGCCTATTTTAACCGCTAAAAAACCGTGCCTGTACTTCTGTACTGTTTGTGTTCCTATGCAACCGCTGGAAATTAATAAAACGTTATTTGAAAAAAAAAACGCGCCACCATGAGGCGCTTGTGGCATAGCTCCCTTTACTTGAACGTGGTGGGGTTTATTTACTAAAGGCAAATCCACTTTGCCCTACAAGTGCACTGCAAGTGCAGTCACTGTAGATCTGAGGGGGAGAATGCAAGGAAAAAAAACAAAAAAAACAGCATATTTGCTTGTACATGATTGTATGATAAAATCAGCAGAGCTTCCCCTCATTTCAGATCTTCCCCTCAGATCTACAGCGACTGCACCTCCAAGTGCACTTGCAGTGCAAAGTGAATTTGCCTTTAGTAAATAAACCCCAGTGTATATTCACTTGCTTTAAGCAGACAGTAATTTTGGGGAGATCATTTTTGCTGCAGCATGTGTATACCCCCGTATGGCCGCCTTTGCGGCTTGGGGGGCATTAAAAATGCACTCCCCCAATCACAAGTGTAAACAAGGCTTAAATGTGAGGGATGGCAAAGGTTGAAATTAAGACAGATTCAGATAGTAATAGCTGCTGTATCTTATATACATTGAATTATTTTAAATAACATAACTATATTATTAGTGTTTTTACACTTATCTGGAGTTTCACCTTTAACCGGCATTCTGTTAGTTATAAAATCATAACATCTCCCCTGACCTGGGAGAGAGGAAATATCAGTGCTATTGTTATATTTTACATGCTGCATTTCATATTATTCCCCTATTCCCGTTTGCACGGAGGAGTTTCCCTCCAGGAAAGCACACTGTTACTTAAATTAGCATAACCTTCATAGCTGTGAATTTCTTGTCCTTGACAGCCAGTAAGGCTAATTTCCCCAGCATGGAGGATAGGGTGCAACAGCCCAAGTATCATTTACTCTTGTTTGTGTACAACTGCACCCGTCGCTGCATGTGTGAGAACCCAGTCATCTAGAAATTCAAAATGTATCACAGATGCCAAATAAAAAGAAAACAAAAAAAGCTTGTAACCCAGGTTCACAGATACAGAAAACCTATACAAATCATCAATAAATAAAGTGCAGCGATATAATATAAGCATAAAACAATATTCAATAGTGTGTACAAAAACAACTGTCTTTTGAAAAACAATCTGTGCTCAAGTGTTCAAATAAAAGTTCGTGCAAGTGACGGTGTTTCCAAAAAGTGCGCCCAAAGCTCCAATAGGACTGAGCTTGCGGAAAAAAAACACCTCAGGAATCCAGAAGAAAGGAAGAGAGAGATTGGGTGCTTACTGAATCAAATGGCCTTCAAACTCATGAAAAAGCAACAGCGCTTTAGGGATAAATCCCAAACAAATCTGTAATGATCGATGACACAGCACTAAAACCACAGGCTCCACTTCACCTTCTCTCCCTTCCAATGGAAACATATAGGATACAAATAGTCATATAGTATAGTATATCCTTATAATACAGATTTTTTATTATATAAAATTTCACTCACATTTGGTATAAAAAACCTTGCTTTGTTCACTGATGGGCAGTCATGTTGGAACAGGACCCATCCCCAAAGTGTTCCCACAAAGTTGGGAGCATGAAATTGTCCAAACTGTCTTGGTATGATGATGCCTAATGCCACATACACACGAAAGCTCTGATGGTTTTCCTGACGGAATTCCGCTCAAGCTGTCTTGCCTACACACGGTCACACCAAATTCTGATTGTTTAGAACGCGGTGACGTACAACACGTACAACGGGACTAGAAAAAGGAAGTTCAATAGCCAGTAGCCAATAGCTTCCATCTCATAGTTGAATCTGATCATGCGTGATTTTTGGCGTGTCGGAATTGCATACACACGATCGGAATTTCTGATAGAAAGTTTTTTCGTTGGGAAAATTGAGAACATGGTATCAATTTTTGGCTGGCGGAAATTCAAACAGCTAAATTCTGATGGAGCATGCACGCGGTCACATTTTCCGATGAAAAGCTCTCATCAGTCTTTTTCTGTCCGGAATTCCGATCGTGTGTACATGCCATTAAGAGTTCCCGTCACTGGAACTAAGGGGCCAAGCCCAACCCCTGAAAAACAACCCAGCACCATAATCCCCCCCCCCTCCAGCAAATGATTTGGACCAGTGCACAAAGCAAGGCCCATAAAGACATGGATGAGTGAGTTTGGGGTGGAGAAACTTGACTGGCCTGCACAGTACTGACCTCAACCCGATATAACACCTTTGGGGTGCATTAGAGCGGAGACTGCGAGCCAGGTCTTCTCGTCCACATCAGTGCTTGACCTCACAAATATGCTTATGGAAGAATGGTCAAACACTCCCATAGACACACTCCTAAACCTTGTGGACATCCTTCCCAGAAGAGTTGAAGCTGTTATAGCTGCAACGGGTGGGCCAACTCAATATTGATCCCTATAGACTAAGACTGGGATGTCATTAAAGTTCATGTGTGTGTAAAGGCAGGTGTCCCAATACTTTTAGTAATATAGTGTATGTGCGGGTTATTTTGGCAAAATATATTTTCAGTTGGTGAAATGTTGTAGTGATGGAAACACTCAACTTTGCTCATTGTGCTGATAGCCAAAATTAGCTTGAGATAAAAAAAGATATTTCCAATTTTAGAAGTGTTATTTATAAGGTTTTTTTGGGACGAGAGGGGGGTTATGTATATTTGTTTAGTTAATTTTGTTTTTTCTGGATTCCCATTGTTGCAGCGCAGCAACACACAAGTTACCACGCCCATTGCTGCAACATATGAAAATACATGTATGCACCTTGGTGCACTGCAGTGACATTAAGGCCGCGTACACACGGGCGGATTGTCTGCCCAACTAAGTTCGTCAGACAATCCAACAGACAGTCCGTCCAAATTTTGAATGAACGGACTTGACCACACACGATGAACAGACAGTCCGCTGAAAACTTGCGCGATGACGTGTACAGCACGTACGACGGGACTAGAAAAACGACGTCCAATACACTGCAATGCAACCTTCGGCCGTGTAAATCCTTTCTGAGCATGCGCCATACTTAGTCCGTCCAACTTGCCTACACACGAGCGGACTGTCCGCTGAAACCAAGTTTGGACGGACAAAACCAAGTTTGGACGGACAAAATTACGGAAATTCCGAAAGACAAAGTCCGTCAGACTGTCCGCTGAAAAAGTCCGCTGAAGCCCACACACGAGCGGATTGTCCACTGAAACACGGTTCAGCGGACTAAGTTGGGCAGACAATCCGCCCGTGTGTACGTGGCCTCAGTCTTCAAAAAACTCAAACTCAGATTACCTGTGCACCTGCGTTTCAGTGCACCACAATGCTTTGTATTTTGGAGTAACAGACATACTTTTCAATGGCAAATGAACATCAGACAGTACAAACACCAATACCTCTCATACCACACTACATATACAGTGTCTTGAAATTTTCCACATATTGTCATGTTACAACCAAAAACGTAAATGTATTTTATTAGGATTTTATGTGATAGACCAACACAAAGTGGCACATAATTGTGAAGCAGAAATAAATGATAAATGGTTTTAATATATTATAATTATAATTATGGTTTTCATATATTATAAATATAATTATCATACATAATATTTTTACAAATAAATATCTGAAAAGTGTAGTGGGCCTTTGTATTCAGCCCCCTTTACTCTGATACCCCTAACTAAAATCTAGTGGAACCAATTGCCTTCAGAAGTCACCAAATTAGTTAATAGAATGCATCTGTGTGTAATGTAAACTCAATATTAATACAGCTGTTCTTTGAAGCCCTCAGAGGTTTGTTGAAGAACCTTAGTGAACAAGCAGCATCATGAAGGCCAAGGAACATGCCAGATAGGTCAGGGATAAAGTTGTGGAGACATTTAAACCAGGGTTTTGGTTATAAATAATATCCCAAGTTTTGAACATCTCACAGAGCACTGTTCAATCCATCATCCAAAAATGGAAAGAGTATGGCACAAGTGCAAACTTACCAAGACATGGCTGTTTACCTAAACTGACAGACTGGGCAAGGAGCGCATTAATCAGAGAAGCAGCCAAGAGGCCCATGTTAACTCTGGAGGAGCTGCTTAAATCCAAAGCTAAGGGGGGAAAATCTGTCCACAGGACAACTATTAGTCGTATGCACCACAAATCTGACCTTTATGGAAGAGTGGCAAGAAGAAAGCCATTCTTGAAAGAAAGCCATAAGAAGTCTCATTTGCAGTTTGCGGGAAGCCATGTGGGGGACACAGCAAATATGTGGAAGAAGGTGATCTAATCAGATGAGACCAAAATTGAACTTTTTGGTCTAAAAGCAAAACACTATGTGTGGCAGAAAACTAACACTGAACATCACCCTGAACACACCATCCCCACCGTGAAACATGGTGGTGGCAGCCTCATGTTGTGGGGATGCTTTTCTTCAGCAGAGACAGGGAGGCTGATCAGAGTTGATGGGAAGATGGATGGGGCAAAAGACTGGGCAAAAGACTTGAGACTGGGGCAAAGGTTCATCTCCCAGCATGGCAACAACCCTAAGCATACAGCCAGAGCTACAATAGAATGGTTCATATAAAAGCATATTCATGTGTTAGAATGTCCCAGTCAAAGTCCAGACCAAAATCCAATTGAGAATCTGTGGCAAGACTTAAAAATTGCTGTTCACAGACGCTCTCCATCCAATCTGACAGAGCTTGAGCATTTTTTGCAAAGAAAAATGCAGCAAAATGTCACTCTCTAGATGTGCAAAGCTGGTAGAGACACCCCCAAAAAGACTTGCAGCTGTAATTGCAGTGAAAGGTGGTTTTACAAATTATTGACTCAGGGGGGCTGAATACAAATGCACCCCACACTTTTCAGATATTTATTTGTAGAAAATTTGGAAAACCATTTATAATTTTCCTTCCACTTCACAATTATGTGCCACTTTGTGTTGGTCTATCACATAAAATCCCAATAAAATACATTTACGTTTTTGGTTGTAACATGACAAAATGTGGAAAATTTCAAGGAGTATGACTCCTTTTTCAAGGCACTGTATTTGATAATCTGTTGGAAACCTAGGATTTATTAATAAACAAAAGGGTCCTCCATTGCCTATTCGAGAGTTTGACCATCTGATAATTTCTCTATCTCTTGGAGATTCTATTGGTAAGATTTCTGTGCTTGATTTCCTGGGTCTGCACACCTGCCATGTTCATTTCTAGGGTTTTCACCTCTCACTGTAGCATTTTTAATCATTTTATCAGCTATGAATAATGCAGCAGGAAGAGTTAAAAGGTTGGAACAATCCAGAACTTGAACCCTGTAATTAAGATATAACTTTGGAGTAGATATGTTCTTCATTAGTTATCACCTGATGAAAGACTTTAAGATAAAAACTATATTTCCAAAATGAATGGATTAAAAAACATCTTCTTATTCTTATCTGAATACATACCAAATGTGCCATGCCAACTTTAGGGGTGAAAGTCTTGTGCTACAAGATGCCACTCAAGTAATCCCAAATAGAATCCATCACGGTCCTTCATTATGGCAGTACAGAAAGTTAGAGTTGGTACAGTGGCTGTTGTTTTATTTCTCTGCTATTTGAACAGCTATTATTAGCTATGATATTGTTAGGAACCATTGTCAAGTATCAAGCTACAGAATCTCAGTCCTTGCAATATTGTATGAAAATAAATGTAGATTTTCACTAGTAAATATTTTGCATAACCAGGACAGGACACTAGGGAGGGACAGTATATAGCGGCAAAGAGTATTTAATAATTTTCCCTAGTCATGTGATGTATAATTTTACATTGACTTAATTTGACACATTTGGGTTAGTGAGAGAAGCTAGCCAATAAATTAGATATAAACAAATAAGGTGAGTTCAGCATGTGCCTTTATCAAAGAGAGAAGACTAGGGTTTTAAATATATCTTTTAGCAATGTTTTCCGCAACGTCCAGTTGGACAGAAATAGTTAACATATCAGGAGGGGGAAAAGACCCTGGTAAACGTAGGTATAAGGTGCAACCCCAAATTTTAATGTCATAAAAAATATATACTTATATTTTGGACTTTTATGAATTTGAAAAAATAAACACGGCAAAAATTCAATTAAGGCTGGCTTCACATATATGCGAATTGGATTTGTTTTTAACCGCATCCAATTCGCATAACATGTGAATGTGAACGGCTCTCACACATGTCTGGGGCACCTGCGGTGATGTTTGAAAAGGGGCATTTTTGGGTCCAGTTCAGGTGCGAATTGAGGTAAAAATCCGCACCTGAACCTAGTGAACAGAAACGCTCCGGACTGCAATCCGCAGTCGGACATGTGTGAACCTGGCCGTACACCTCCACCCATCACTAAAAACAACAATGTCGTTATTCCAAAAACAATTAGTCTGGACTCGAAATGAGTAAATCATATGAAAAGACTATTATAGTCACCATAGCACTATACACACCATCCGTGTCTCCCACTCAAATCAAAGCAAATCTGTACATACCAAAGTTAAAGCTGTCAAAATGATTAAAAAACTTAAATCAGCCTAATGGACTTCTGTTTGTGATTTTTCAACACAGAGAGAGGAGCAGCAAAATAATCAGTGAGGAGAGGAGGTTATGGCAGGAACTTCACTAAGATGGACCTTGATATGTTGGCTACATGCTTTTATAAACATTGTCCATCAGGAAATTGGGGTGGCTGTACAAAGGGCATTCACCGTCAACTGTACATACCAGTAAAATAATCCATGCAGGTCAACAAATGAATCATTTTAAAGTTCAGACCTCCATTATATATCTTCAAACTAGGGCTGTTACTGATTAAAATGTTTGTGTTCGATTAATTTTTTTTTTTTTTTAATCGATTAATCGACTAATTTCGATTAATTATAACGCACATACAGATCCAACCACTTTTAGCTGATCTCCTTGCATTGCAACTCTGCATTAGTCAGCGGTAAATGTGGTATACACTATATACAATCACCCGACACTAGTTTCTCAACAATCCATGACTTAACTTCACAGTTCTCACAAATACTTTTTAAATTCAAACTGTAGCACTGACAAAGTAATTTATTTTTATTAAACTTTAACAAAAACATAGAAAGTTTGTTTAATTTTACTTATAAAACTTATCTAGTATATTAACTGTCAGTCACTTTATAGTAGGCAAGTAGGCATCACTTTAGCCAGTCACGCAGACATACCAGACATTTTAAATTTTTGTTATTTTTTTTTACAACAATGTTAAAAAACTGAGGTTATCAAATTTGCCTACACTTAGCTCACTGAATGATCCCAGTTAACCACAACCATATTTACCATCACTGTCCAGGATGTCCGCTGACGTCACGGACAACAACGTCACCGGACTCTTCCCCCTTCCCTTTATTAGCAAATGGAGGCACTTGGAGAAGGGGGGAGGAGTCCAGTGACATCGATGTCCATTGATGTGACATCACCGGATCTCCGCCGGAACTCCCTGAAGACCCGGAAGTCGGGGGAGAGGTGAGTACCGATCAAAAGAATTTTGATCGATCAAAAAATTTACGATTAATCAAGGAATTAATCTTTAATTTTACCAGCCCTACTTCAAACATTTTAAAATAATTAAAAGGCCCCATTTTAGGTATTTCACTATGCATGGTTTGATCCCAAGTCAGTGTTGCCAACCGCCAGTATTTTTACTGGCAGCCAGTAAAAAATGGGCAATTTTCTCCTGCCAGTAATTGCCAGTGACAGGAAAAGGTTGGCAGTAAAAAAATATGGCTTACTATATGAAAAATAAGAAATATGTTGTTTGCCTTGATATCTACTTTAAATTACATTGCCATTTGCGTAGTGCACTTGTTTGTAGCCTAAATACCCTATATTTATACACTAAATACAGTAATCTTAGCTGGCATGTTTAAGCTATAAGTCAGTACAGAATACTGGTACAATAGTTGGCTTTAGAAACACAACTTGAAGTTTTGTTTAAACTAAGGTGCAAAGGACCTCAAAGGGTCTATTTATAAATGTTTTCCAACAAGATCTGCACAACTTTCACCCAGGAGCGAAAGGCCTTTCCAATTGAGTCCATTTAGTAAAATCTGAAATCTTTGTGAAAGTTATGTGCATCTTGGGTGAAAAGAAAATATCAAATATGCCCCTAATTAAAGATTCATTTTACCTGGATAGTTACCCACAGCTACCCTTTTACAATTACAATGCATAAACTCAATTTTGACATGTTTGGGCACCATAACGCTCAGTGTTATGTACTTTTCACATTTCCATTGTTGGACTCCCACCAACATAAGAATTGTATTACGAAACAAATCGATTTTAAACAGATAGGAATCTATGAAGTAATATTTTATGTTTTCTTTTAATTTCCAGTCCACTGGAGGTGAGAAAAATAAATGATCAACTAATGCAAATTGAAAGAGCATTTCTTAATCCTTTTGGAGTAGGCAGCAGCTTAAACTACAGGTAATTCAGTTTGATCTTTTTTTTTTAAATGTATTAAAAAAATCTGCAGCATGCAGATATGGATTAAAATTATTCCATATGTATAGAGATTTTACCCTTCACTGTAAGCTTGAAGTGTCTGGATGATTACGCAGTTTATAACTCTGCTTTTTTGGCTAAATTGCACTGCATTCCATCAGTGTGATTGGTGGTAATCCCAGTATTTGGGACCAGGGTACATACCGTATTGCTCTTCTAGTTTCCAAAATGCTTTAAAAAAAAAAAACAGCAGACAAATTGTTTGCCAAACAAAAATGACTGTATATTAAAGTAAGCAATACTTCTAAATCACATCATCTATTTCTGTATATCCAGGAATATCAGGTAACGCTGCAAATGTACCCCCTTTCCTTCTTATCCCTGTATTACCTGAATTGTCATCACAGGCCCAGGTAAATAAAATATTGCTGCATTTACATCTTTCTGCACTAAGGCTCCATGCACACTGAAGTTCATAAACAGCCGTTTTTTTTTTTTTTAACGGCCCATAAACTCCACTCTATGTTATCCTATGTGTCCATGCACACATGGACGTTTTTTAGCTTTTATCATCAGTGGAGTTCATGGGCTGGTCTCTGAACGCCATAAAATCGCGTTCAAAGTGAAGTTTTTCTGACCAAAAAAAACGCTAAAAAACACCAAACGCTCATAAACTTGCATAAAAGTGCAATAATTGCCATTTGACGTGGATTTTTGGAGTGTCCGCTGTGTATTTTTATTAAAAACGCCCATAAACGCTAACGCAAAAAAATGCGCATAAACGCCCATTAACGCTAGTACAAAACGCTGTTAAAAGTGCATTTTTCAACCAGCATTTTCTGCCAGCAAACTGGCATCCAGAAAAGTGTGCATAAAGCCTAATGCCGCGTACACACGACCAGACTTTTCGAGGGACTAGGTCCGGTGGTCTTTCCGACTGAGTTTCGGCGGAGTTCCGACGGACTTTCCGAATGAACGGACTTGGCCACACACAATCACACCAAAGTCCGACGGATTCGAACTTGATAACGTACGACTGGACTAGAATAAGGAAGTTCATAGCCAGTAGCCAATAGCTGCCTTAGCGTCGGTTTTTGTCTGTCGCACTAGCATACACGCAAAGGGATTTCTTGGTCTGGCGGAGTTCCGGTGGAAAAATTGAAAACATGTTCTATTTCTAAAGTCCGCCGGATTTTTGGCAAGCAAAGGTCAGATGGAGCCCACACAAGATCGAATTGTCCGACGGACTCGTTCCGTCGGACCTTTGCTGTCAAAAAGTCCGGTCACGTGTACGCGGCATTACTGCTGAACAAGGCTGAGAGCAATGAAGCTGCTGCACACACCTGCTTGACTCCATGTGTCCAGTGGCAAGAGTCACAAATGATGATTTAGGTGTTGCACTATATCTCTATACTACATATATATATATATATATATATATATATATATATATATATATATGGAAAGGCCAGTATGGTGGCCTGGAATTATGGGTGGAGCCCGGTGGAGTATATAACCAGCCCGTTCGCCTAGCTCCCTCGTCAGTTCCGGTGCGCGATATCTGATACGTCAGAAATCAAGGGCCGACTATCCTCGAGACCTTTCAGTGAGCCGGGTTCGTGAGTTCCACGCTGTTCCGTCCGCCTTAGTGTCGACAAAGCCTTGTCGTTCGTCAGCGTCCGTCTGATTGCCGTCTGAGTCGCTATACTCAAATCGAGATTTTCCGTTTTCGTACAAACACGTCTGGGCCGGCTGTCGCAGGTAGGGCTTCGGCACCCATTTCATTTCATGTGTTACAAAGTCACGTAAACTAGATTCCTGAACTCACGAACCACTCACTTTAGATTGCACGAACGTCTTAACTGTGGCACTCGTATTCGTTACTACATGTCACTACCCCTTCTTCGAAAGAAGCCGTTATCACTTTTCGGTACATGCCGTTCGTGCCACCAGGCACCTCGTTTCGTAGCACGTCGCTGCAAACCGAACGACTCCCCCGATCATTTCTATGTTCGAATCGATCGAACCGTTTCGAAATTACAGCCGTCTGCTTGTCACGTTAAACTGAGCACTCCGGCCAATGGCAATCTAATGTTGTTCAAAATCATGAAACGGTCGGACCGTTTCAAATCCGAATAAGTTAAGCATTTCAATCATTTCATGCCGTTTGTACTATGTCTGTCATTTCGGTTCATTTCATTTCAATCATTTCAGTCATTTCTATCATTTCAAGTCATTTCAATCATTTCAGTCATTTCAATCATTTCGAGTCATTTCAATCATTTCAGTCTGTTATGTCGGATCATTTCATTTCTACCATTTCTAAAGACATTTCATCATTTCTGTCACTTACCGCGCTCCGATGCGAATCCTGTCGCATCTCCAATGCACCGATTCGCTTCGAAGTGCCCCAGGGTTCGGCCTCATTTCTATACATGCTCCAGAGACTGAGTCACTCGCAGGTTCAAGCACGGTCCTTGATTCTAGTCTTTGTCATGGCTTTCATTTCTGTCACTTATTACACGCCAATGCGAATCCTGTCGCATGCTGCTATGCACCGATTCGTCCTGGCGTGCCCAGCTGCTACGCCTCATTTCAGTACATGCTCCAGAGACGGATTCTTTTGTGGTAACCGTCAGTCCAGTCGTTGAATGTTGTCTCTGTCATGGCATATCATTTCTGTCACTTATTACGCGCCAATTCGAATCCTGTCGCATTCTGCTATGCACCGATTCGTCCTGGCGTGCCCAGCTGCTACGCCTCATTTCGGTACATGCTCCAGAGACGGTTTCTCTGTTGCAACCATCAGTCTAGTCGTTGAAACTTGTCTCTGTCATGGCTTATCATTTCTGTCACTTATTACGCGCCAAAGCGAATCCTGTCGCATTCCGTTATGCACCGATTCGTTCTGGTGTGCCCAGCTGCTACGCCTCATTTCAGTACATGCTCCAGAGACGGGTTCTTTATTGTAAACCATCAGTCCTGTCATTGAATCTTGTCTCTGTCATGGCATATCATTTCTGTCACTTATTACGCTCCAATTCGAATCCCATCGCATTCCTTATGCATCGATTCGTTCTGGTGCGCCCAGCTGCTACGCCTCATTTCAGTACATGCTCCAGAGACGGATTCTTTGTGGTAACCATCTGTCCAGTCGTTGAAACTTGTCTCTGTCATGGGATATCATTTCAGTCACTTATTACGCTCCGATTCGAATCCTGTTGCATTTGGTTATGTACCGATTCGTTCCGGTGCGCCCAGCTGTTACGCCTCATTTCGGTACATGCTCCAAAGACAGGATTCTTCTGTTGGGTTCATGGGCTCGTCCTTTGATTCATGTCTTTGTCATGGGTTTTCATTTCATTTCACTTATCACGTTCCGGTACGAATAGCCACTTCCGTGTACTAAATTCGTATCGGCGTGCCCCAGGAACGGCCTCATTTCAGTACATGCTCCAGAGTCCGTTTCGTGCTCGGTCGCAAGTTTGTGGCATGGCGATTCATATCTCTGTCATGGCGGATCCACTCATTTCACGGTCACATACGGCTTCCCGGTTAGTCCAGTTGACTCTTCAATATCGGATTTCTATCGGGGGGCCTTGATCATCAGCCTCATTTCACTATTGAATTGCCTCAAAAGACTTAAAAAGAAAAAAAAAATATATATTTTTGCATCGGCGACGCAACCAAGTCACGTCTCTGTTGTCGTACGTACGTTATTCTAAAAGAGCAAATTTCGGTTGTCCATTCATTTCATTTATGTCATTTATCACATTTCCAGTCTCACCTCCACTAGTTAGCTAGACATCTCTCTTTAGGTGTTGGATTCTCAAACAAAACTTCACCTTCATCTCCTCAGGTCAGTCGAGTTCTCAGTAGGTCCAACCTGCACCTGGTCGAACGGTGCCTCCGTAGGTAAGAGAGGGTCATCTGGGAGGGGAACGCTTACGAGCGGTAGTATCCTTCTCTTCAAAATGTTTTCTCAGGAGTCTCCTACGAGTCTTGTAATCCATGTCACCCTCATAGGTTCCGTACAGGAGAAAACCCGGACCCAGTGATTAATAGGCTTACCAAGCCTGGATTTTGCCACCATGTCCCAGGCTGGCAGCGAGGACTACACGGCTCCGTTGTCCCCTTCTCTTGTCTCAGAGAGTGGCAGCCAAAGGTCCTTCAGAGCATGGACCATTCCCAGGCTAACAGCCGAGTTAAGGCGCAGGGGTGTACCCTTTCCAGCTACAGCCAGAAAGGCCGAACTTTTTGGGCTCCTCTTTCCTCCCCCAGCCGCGGTTGAGGATAGTGCCCAGCAGGCCTCCCTGGGCTCTATCGCTGCTTCCATCACGCAGCTTCACACTCTGGTGTCATCCCTGACGACCTCAATGTCAGAGGTTCAGAGTCGGGTGGCCCTCCTCGAGACCCGCCCATTCGTTTCTCCTCCAATACCAGCTTCACAAGCAGTGGATAACACCAGCGCAGGTACCCCCGGGTGTACACCAGTAGTGTACCCTTCTCATTTAATATCAGCCAACATCAGGAAGGACATCCTAGAGGGCAAGGACGTCAATCTGGCTTCACTCCTTATCTCCATTCATGAGCTGGCAGAAAACAAAGCTTACACTTGGGGGGACGTGTCGGTGGTCCTCAAAGCCAAAGACCCCAGGCTGGACAGGAAGCTTTCTGTCACCGAGTTCACCTTGGCCTTCGGCATGCTGAGGGATGTCATCTGCTCGGCCTCCCCCGGCAGGAGGGAGGAACTGGATCGTTACCTCCACGTGGTAGTTGACCTGGGGTATAAATACGGCGGTTTTTCATTTTATGACTATCACCGCTCCTTCTCCGCTAAGGCGGCCGCCAGGCTCTCCCAATTTCAGATACCTACTGATTGGAGTGTCATGGACACCGAGTTGTTCTGCCGACACTTCGCGGGGCTGCGGTCTCCCCTCTGTGCCATTTGCCAGTCGGCTACTCACACCGCGACTTGGTGTGCCAGCTCAGTGGCAGCCCCGCCCGTAGACGGTCCATCGACCTCAGGTACTGCCCAGGGCCTGCCGGCGCCGGTACGCCTGCCGCAGACAGATAAACTGGGGCGCCCGGTCAAGACCATGGGAGGCGCAGCCATCTGCAACAACTACAACAGCGGGTCGTGCAATTTCAGCCAGTGCAGGCTGCTCCACGTATGCACACGGTGTCATAGAGCTCATCCCAGGCTCATGTGCGAGGTCAAGCAGGCTAAAAGATCTTGACTAAGCCGGGTCAACGTGTTGTGGCTCAGTGTCTACCTCGCCAATCATCCCACCCCCTCACTTGCCACCTACCTAGTTCAGGGCTTTACTCAGGGCTTTCATACAGGACTTGTCTCTCTCCCTCACCTTACACACGAGTGCCAGAACCTGCGGTCAGCAGCCACGGATGTACAGGCCATCGACCAGCTGTTACAGGCAGAGCTAGACCGGGACTTCGTCATAGGCCCTTTCACAAAGCCCCCGTTTAACACCTGGCGAGTCAGCCCTATTGGGCTTGTCAAGGGCAAGTTCTCCAATAAACTTAGGTTGGTCTACGATTTGTCAGCGCCTTATTCTTCCTCTGTCCCCAGTCTTAATTCCCTTATCCCCTCTGAGGAGTTCTCCCTTAAATACGCATCCGTAGATACGGCCATCCAGGCCATTCTCAAGTCAGGCACAGGAACATGGCTCTCCAAGGCCGACATCTCGGACGCCTTCAAGCTCCTTTCTATCCATCCATCTCTCTGGTGCTGGCATGGCATCAAATGGAGGGAGCTCTACTATTTTGCCACTAAGCTAACCTTCGGGTCCAAGAGTAGCCCCTGGCTCTTCGACTCGTTTGCGCAGGCTCTCGCATGGATCTTGCTGCACGTAGCCCAGTGCCAGGGAGTCATACACTATTTGGATGACTTCCTGCTGATCGAGTCACCTGGCTCCCTTCCAGGGGATCTGGATAAACTAAGGGTGGTCTTCAATAACCTTAACGTCCCTATTGCTGAGCACAAGGTGGAGGGCCCTGCGCAGGCAATCACCTTTCTCGGGGTCAGCTTAAACACCAGCACTATGCAGGCCAGCCTCCCCCCGGATAAACTAAGCCGCATCAGGACGATCATGAGGGACTTCACCCGCACCAGAACTTGCACCAAGAGGCAGCTACAGTCCCTTCTCGGTATGCTTAATTTTGCTATGCGCATCATCCCTCAAGGTCGCGCATTCGTATCGTGCCTGTTAGTCCTACTGTCCCATTCACAAGACCCGGAGCACGTCCTCAGCCTGGACCCCGCAGCTATAGCAGATCTTGCCATGTGGGAGGAATTCCTGACGTCCTGGAATGGCGTGTCCCTGTTCATTCCCTCCGTGTCCTCCTCTTCACCGCAGGTCGTGACCGACGCAGCGGCCTCCACGGGTTTTGCGGCAATTTTTGGCCACCTCTGGCTCGCAGCCCCCTGGCCTCCTCAGATACTGGCAATTCCGGGCTTCACCGAGACGTCCTCCCTATTCGAGTTGTACCCCATCGTAGCCGCTGCCCACACATGGGGCCGCAGTTGGTCGGGTCAAACAGTGACCTTTTCAACGGACAATCTCGCCACTGCGGAAATCATTAACAAAGGCAGGTCTAAGTCTCTGGAGATTATGTCCTTCCTGCGGCGACTGGTCCAGCTCTCGTTATTATTTCAATTTAATGTTCATTGTGCCTTTATCCCCGGTAAATGTAATCGGGCAGCGGACGCCCTCTCCCGCTTTAACTTAGTTTCCTTTTTTGATCAGGTGCCCGGAGCCGGACCAACGTCAGCAGCTATCCCGGACTGGTCTCAACTGACCCTGGATTAACCCCTCACCTAGTAGCCGCAACTCAACTCATCAATCACTCCCTCTCAGACAATACCCGCAAGGCCTACCAAACAGCCTGGAGGGCCTTTAACCGTTTCTTAACATCTCACTCCACAGAGACCTCCCGGGTCAAGCAAGTCCTGGCCTTCATTGCCCATTGCCACTCGGACTTGGCGTTATCCTTTAACACGATCCGGATATACCTGGCCGGGGTACAACATTTTACGTCCCTCCAGGACCCTGCCGAACCCTCCTTGTTCACTTTCCACGCCATTCGGGCTGTCATGCGCGGCATCCAGAAACGCCAGCCTACGGCCTCCGCCAAACGCCTGCTTATCACAGGAGACGTTTTCAGAAACATGTCTGATATTCTGGCCACTGCACCTTTCGGGCTCCACACTAGTATCATTATACAAGCAGCCATACACCTGGCCTTCTACGGCTTCTTACGGCCAGGCGAGTTTACCTCCAGTAGCCCCTCAGCTCGCATGCTATGCAAGCACCACCTGGTCAGGCACGGAGACCATTTCATCCTACATATAGCAGTATCCAAGACGCAGCAGCTTGGCCCAGGTACGGACATACATTTTTATAAAACCAACAACCGCTGGTGCCCGGTCGCCATTCTCACCCGCTTGTTGACCCTTCTGGCCGATCAACCAGGAACTGGCCCGCTTCTGCCATTCCACGGTAAGCCATTGAATGCAGCCCAGTTCATGGAGCATGTCAGGATACTCCTGGGCATCCTTCACCTCAATCCGGCTCACTACTCCGGACATTCATTTCGTATCGGAGCGGCTTCAACTGCCTCCCGCCAAGGGGTCCCGGTCCACGTTATCAAAAAGTTGGGTAGATGGAAGTCCTCCTGTTTTGCCCGTTACATACCCAATCCGCAAGTAGAGATGGCCCAGGCCTTTGTCAAGCTCACCCAGTAACAAACTCGAATCAATAAATGCATTCCCTACCTGTATGTTTTTGCCCCCTTATTTTGGTATACCCTACGTTAGGCCAGGGCACACTTTCAGGTCCATTTCAAGTAAGCGAGTTTATGTTAACCTTGTTTGTCATCCTTATCCGTATCGGTCAGAGGGCTCTGGGCCATAAATGGAAAGGCCAGTATGGTGGCCTGGAATTATGGGTGGAGCCCGGTGGAGTATATAACCAGCCCGTTCGCCTAGCTCCCTCGTCGGTTCCGGTGCGCGATACCCACCCACCCATCCCCTGTCAGGGCATTTCTCAAGCATTATACTCCTCGGGTGAGTACTCATTTCACTCCATTTCATTTTCATTTCATTTATTACTCATTTCTCTATCTAGGGTATGCCCCCTTATTTTGGTATACCCTACGTTAGGCCAGGGCACACTTTCAGGTCCATTTCAAGTAAGCGAGTTTATGTTAACCTTGTTTGTCATCCTTATCCGTATCGGTCAGAGGGCTCTGGGCCATAAATATATATATACTATACTTGGAGAAAGATGTCAATCTGTAGGAAGGAGGAAGCTCCTGTAGAAGTTTAGGTAAATCTATTTTTATGATCAACAAATACTGTCCTTCCTGAAGAATACACTTGGAAGCATCCTTTTATTTCATGGGTGCCTCTACTGACCATAATGGAGATATTTGCCAGCACACCATGGATCGACAAGAAAGCGTCCAAATATATATTTTTTTATTGCATGATCACATCACAGAGCAGTGCAACGTTTCGGAGTCACGCACGCGATGACCACACACTGGTTCCATTTTGGGGCTTCTTCCTCTTTGCAATTGGTCACCAGATCAGGTCATAGCCTAGCGCAGTGCAAGAATCTCCAGAAAACCCAGCTGAACTTTGAATGTGACCGCCCACACTGTAGATTGCCTGACCCTAGGACAGGTATCCATCAATTTTATGAATGTGGTATATGCTTACTACTCTTTTTTGGCATACTTTTCATACACGTTCAACTGAATACTACTCTGGAAGGTGACTATATTCATTGACCGATAATGTATAATAAGGCACATTTTCCTGTGAGAGTAAAATGGAGTAGTAATGGCATTAATAGCCATTAGTAATCATATTTAAAGCGGGATTCCACCCTAAAGTGGAACCTCCGCTGATCGGATCCTTCCCCCCCTACGGTGTCATAATTGACACCTTTCAGGGGGGAGGGGGGTGGAGATACCTGTCAAAGACAGGTATTTACACCCACTTCCGGGCATAGACTCCCGTGGGAGTCTACGCCATTTCCTGCCCCGCGCTGTCTGCTGGGACACACACGGGTCCCAGTGACAGCGCGGAGATTTCTTATTGCCCGACGCGACTCGCGCATGCGCAGTAGGGAACCGGGAAGTGAAGCCGATTCGCTTCACTTCCTGATTCCCTCACCTAGAATGGTGGCGGCAGCAGCCGAGAGCCGAGCGATCGATCGGCCTCGGCTGCCAGCATCGCTGGAACCCGGGACAGGTGAGTGTCCATTTATTAAAAGTCAGCAGCTGTAGTATTTATAGCTGCTGGCTTTTAATATTTTTTTTTTTTGGTGGAATCCCTCTTTAATAAAGACCTTGAAAAACTGTTAGTAACAGATGACTTTTTCTGACCTACAGGCTTTCACCTCTTTATTCTCTCCCAGTTAGGACTCATTCACACTTGCTTTGGTGTCTGAAGAGCGATCCAAATGCAGTGTGCATTTGATAAATGGCAAAGAGGCGTTGTATCACCTCCTCACTGCCTCTTTTAACCCCTTGAACCCTACACCAGCATGCTGCACATGGTTGGTGGGTGTTTGCATAACAGCCCCTCTCACTTAAATGGTTAGTGCTTAGCTGGCACTACGCCAACTAAGATCGTCAGGGTTAATTTCCTGCTTTGCTTCACAGCCATGGCATGTACAACCCTGTCCATTGCCTCCACAAATAAAGAGGGAGTGATTGGACGGCCCGTAAGAATGTGGCTTAAAGTGGTCAAGGTTTTTACCTTCATGCATTCAATGCATAAAGGTAAAAAACCTATGTGCAGCAGCCCCCCCCCCCCATACATACCTGAGCCCCATCTTGATCCAGCAATGTGCCAGTGAGCCAATGAGGAGAGAGAGGGGGTGGGGCCGAACAATGGCTCTGTGTATAAATGGACATGCAGAGCCGTAGCTCAGAACCCAAGAAGAGGAGGATGCGGGTTGCTCTACGCAAAACCACTGCACAGAGCAGGTAAGTATGAGATGTTTGTTGTTTAAAAAAAAAAACGAAAGCCTTTAATATTACTTTAACCATGGGGTTTTACCGCCCCTCAACTGCTTTTGTGAATGAACCATAAGTGGTAAAAAAAGGGAGAAAAACATCACTTATTTTGTGTAGGTTTTTTGCTTCTCCTGTAAGCTGTCCAAACAGCTTCCACTGGTTCCTAGTGCCTGAAATAAAATTTAAGCAGCAGCACTGTGTAGTGCAACAGAGTCTAATTGGCTCAAAGTTGATTTAATAAAACTGGAGAGTGCAAAATCCGGTGCAGCCCTGCATAGAAACCAATCATCTTCCATTTTTCATTTTTTTTTGTCAACGCTTAACTGAACAAACTGAAGTTAGACCCCTTTCACACTGGGGCCCTGAAAGATCCGCTGCTGTGTCTCCAGTGTGAAAGCCCGAGGGCTTTCAAACTGGAGTGGTGCGCTGGCAGGATGGTAAAAAAAAGTCCTACTAGCAGCATCTTTGGAGCGGTGAAGGAGCGGTGTATACACCACTCCTTCACCGCTCCTGCCCATTGAAATCAATAAGGCAGCAGTGCTATGTGTTGGTTTCAACTCTTTCTCGGATGCTAGCAAGGGGGTAAAACCACCCCGCTTGCGGCCGAAAACTGCCTCTAAAATGACGGTAAAGCGGCGCTAAAAATAGTGACGTTTTACCGCCAACACCGCTCCCGCCCCAGTGTGAAAGGGGCCTTAGAGGCTGATTGGCTACCGTACACAGCTGCACCAAATTCTGCACTCTCCAATTTTAGTAAATTAACCTCTTTGGCTGTGCTGGGTATTGGAATGGAACTGCAAATGTGTGTTCAAGTTGTTTGTATTAAAGTGAAGTAAACCATTTGTTTTATCCCATGTTACCTTAATGTATCAGAGTAAATAGGCCCTAAATGAAATATCCCTAGGGCTTGGGATCCTCTTTTATCCATATATTCAGCTTTGGAAAGCACAGGAATTTAACACAGCTGATAATCAAAGGACTTTCTCTCATATATGTCCCGCTGTAATAAATTGTATATTGTTATTGTGTCATACTTTGTATTATGTATGTATTTATGTCTGTCAATCTTGCTAAAGGCCTTTCATTATTAGGTAACACAGGTTTTCATTTACCCCTCAAGCTTTTCATGCTAGCTAAATAGCGTAGCTGTTTTTGTTGCTTCCTTTGTATTTTTCCCTAATCTTTATCTATTTTTACCCAGCAGTGTTTTCTCCTGTGCAGAAAACAAGAATCATCATTAGTAATAGCAGTTGCATGGCACTCCAGTCTTTCCATTATGCTTTAACTGCACCATGGAGAATCATTCTGTGCCATGAAACAAATATATCCTCCGTCTCCAACAATGTAATTGTAGCCAATTATAACGGCTGAATACATGACAGCAACAAAAAGGCAGACTGCAGAGAAAAAAGAAACATTGTTTACAGGATATAAAGCAATGTGTATGGTTGAAATTACCCCATGAAGAAGAAAAGAGGATAACAAAACTGAAAATGCAAGATTTTCCTATAGTTAAGATTTGCCTTGGTATCTGGATCTTCAGTTGCTGCCAAGCCTGATGTATTGACCCCGGAGGGTTTTGTGGCACAGAAAATCGATATCACTTGTTTGAGAACTGGATATGTACAAGATCCAAACAATTCTCCTGGAGAGAAGTAGTGTATTTGAATATATATTGGACAGTGGGGTTTATTTACTAAAGGAGTAGTTGAGGTTCACTTTGCAAAAGGGATATTTCATTAAGCTTTGGGAGAAAGGTGAATCTGTTCTGGTTTTTGCAATCCAATTATGTGCAAACAAAATCCAGTTTTTCTTTTCTTTTCGCATGTTTGGCTTCACTTTGGAAAGTGGTTATGCTCTACTCATTTACTCTAACCCAGTGGTCTCCAAACTGTAGCCCTTTTTATCCAACCCACTTTTCCCCCTACTGACAAGGCGCTGATGATAAGGCATCATTCCTTCTCCTAACACCAACAGTGGGCCAGAATTCCTCCTACTGACACCAGTAATGGAGCCCTGTTCCTTCCAGTGACACCAATGATGGGGCAAAATTCATCCAATTCATATAAATGATGGAATGCTAATCTTCCCCCTGGCACAAAAGATGGAGCTCTATTCCTCCCACTCATACCAAAGATAGGGCACTATATTGAATTATTTATAGCTGAACTCCCTTTTCCACCAAACTTCCCCCACTTCATAGGCAGCCAAAATGCAACACATATCTTTATGTTCTTACTTCTATAGCAGGAAAATGGCATTTTAATATTAATTGACATCACCGCACTTTTACTAAGCCCATGGCAATGTCTGGCTGCTGGTAGGAGTTTCCTTTGAGGAGCCTACATCACAACCTATGGAAGTACATGGGTGGGGAAAGACTGGGTTGATCCACGTACTGCAGACAGCACTGGCCTAAGGTTATAAAAATAAATCCAAGGGTATGGTAACAAGTAGTGGTGAGCCCATGTTTTGAGAAGAATTTTCGGGTGTTTGCCCGTTTGCCGAATTCCAAACATTATAGGGCATTCGTGGGAAATTTGAGTGTCTGCTGAACGCCCCATAATGCACTGCAATATCGCAGGGTATTGACGGCTGCTGATTGGCCAAAGCATGCACCTGACCTGTGTGCTTTGGGTAATGACAGCACGCTCTGTTGTGAGAGCCATGATTGGCCAAAGGCAGGTTGCATTTGGCCAATCATGGCTGAAGGGGCTAAGTCCATGTCCCAAACTATGTAAATCTGCTTACATAGCGGCCGTACCTAGTGTAATGAATGAGAGCAGAAAAATGAAATTTCTAAAGGAAAAAATGTCATTTAAAATTGCTTGCAGCTGCAATCTATTGTCAGATCCCGGCAATATACATATCCTTCATAAATATATATAAATACATTTAAAAAATGACATGAGGTCCCCCCCAAAATCTGTACCAGACCCTTATACGAACATGTAACCTGGCAGGCCGCAGGAAAAGGGGGTGATGAGAGAGCTGTCCCCCTCCTGAACCATACCGGGCCATATGCCCTCAACACGGGGAGGGTGCTTTGGGTTCCCTTGACCGATGCTTATGAGGGTCTGTGGGCAGGGGGCTTATCAGAATCTTTAAGTCCCCTTTAACAAGGGGGCTTCTAGATCCCGTTCCCCCTATCTAAATGGGTATGGGGTATATTGTACCCCTACTTATTCACCAAAAAAGTGTCAAAAACTAAAAATGACAGGAGTCAGTTTTTGACAATTCCTTTATTGAAAAATAAAAAGTGTCCCACGATGTCCATCCATCTTTAATCACAGCACTGATGGACCGAAAAAAAATGAAAAAAACTGCCTTGAGGTGTCCCAGTGACTGCAGCTTTATCGTGATGACAGCTCTTATATAGTCAAGGATGGTGACATAAACGGGTGACCCCGCCCCTCTGATGTCCTGTGGCATGACATGACATAACAAGGGGCAGGGTCACCCAGTTACGTCACCGGCTGGCCCACGCCCTTGGCTTATAAGAGCTGTCAGCGCGAAAAGGCTCCAGACGCCTTCCATCGTGTTTTTCCGTTGGCTCTCTGATGGAAGATGGATTTACATCGCAGGACACTTTTTTTTCTTTTAATAAAGGAATTGTCAAAAACTGTCTCATTTTTACTTTTTTGACACTTTTTTGGGTGAATGATTAGGGGTATAATGTACCCGATACCCATTCATATTGGGGGGGGGGTGGGACCTTGTGGCTTCTAGATTCTGATAAGCCCCCCACCCACAGACCCTCACAACCACCAGGCAAGGGTTGTGGGGGATGAGGCCCTTGTCCCCAGCAACATGGGGACAATGTGCTTTGGGGGGACCCCAAAGCACTCTCTCCATGTTGAGGGCATGTGGCCTGGTATGGTTCAGGAGGGGGGCGCTTTCTTATCCCCCCTTTTCCGGTGGCCTGCCAGGTTGCGTGCTCGGATAAGGGTCTGGTATGGATTTTGGGGGGCCCCCATGCCATTTTTTTATTTTGGTGTGGGGTTCTCCTTTAGAAATATAATTTTGTTGTGGTACTGTTACAAACATGGGAAAGATGTGCTACTTTACAGCAGACTAAGGAGACCCCCCCAGGCACAATATTTAACCGGTTGCCGACCAGCTGCCGCAGTATCACTGTGGCAGAATGGCACGGCTGGGCGAAACAACATTATCTTAAGTCCCTCCGCCTTTTGGCAGCGTGTGCCCGTAGCCAATGAGAGTGCCTGGCGGCGCGATAAATGTCGGGCACTCACCATTGCTCAAGTGACAGAGTGAGAACCAGAGAATCTGTAAACACACAGATCCTGGTTCTCTCAGAAGAGAGGAGACAGATTGTGTGTTCATACTATGTATGAACACCGATCTCCCTCTCTCCTCCTAGACAGTCTCTTCACCCTACAGTTATAACACAGTTAACCCCTTGCTCGCCCCCTAGTGTTAACCCCTTCCCTAGCAGTGACATTTATACACTGTATAATTGTCAATAGTCCCAAAAATTTGTCAAACGTGTCCAATTTGTCTAACACAATATCATAGTCCCAATAAAAACTGTAGATTGCTGCCATTACTAGTAAAAAAATAATAATAATAAAAATGCCATAAATCTATCCCCTATTTTGTAAACGCTATAACTTTTGCGCAAACCAATCAATATACGCTTATTGCAAATTTTTTTTTTTTTACCAAAAATATGTAGAAGAACACATATCGGCCTAAACTGAGGAAAAAATATGTTTTAAAAAAAAAAAAACGTGGGATATTTATTATAGCAAAAAGTAAAAGATATTAGGGGTTATTTACAAAAGGCAAAGCCACTTTGCACTACAAGTGCACTGAAAGTGCATTTGGAAGTGTAGTCGCTGTAAATCTGAGGGGTAGATCTGAAATGAGGGGATGCTCTGCTGATTTTATCATCCAATCATGTGCAAGCTAAAATGCTTTTTTTATTACCTTGCCTGTCCCCCTCAGATCTACAGCGACTGCACTTCAAAGTGCACTTTCAAGCACACTTATAGTGCAAAGTTGATTTTTACTAGAATTAATTTAATTAATTAATTTACTAAATAAGCCCCATTGTGTTTTTTTCAAAATTGATGCTCTTCTTTTGTTTATAGTGCAAAAAATAAAAACCGCAGAGGTGATTAAATACCACCAAAAGAAAGCTAAATCTTATTCTATTGGGCCTTTGCTTTTAGAAAATATATCATTGTTTGGGGGTTTTAAGTTACTTTCTAGCACAAAAAGAAAATAAATGCAGATTTTAACATGTGTGCACAAAATTGAAAAAAATACTAAGTGGTTAAAGGAAATTGTAAAATACAAAAACAAAAAAAAACCCAATAAAAATAAAAGGTCCTAGTGCATGCTATTCTGGAGCATGCATACACATACAGTATATGCTCTCTGTGACCACAGTTTCATTCACTGCTGCCTCTTAACAAATTAATGATAAATACTTGCACATACAATTTTTTGTTCAGACAGCATATCACAAGGTCTGTTTCGGCCCGCTGGTTTGCTTAGCACATAAGCCTTTCAATTCTTGGTAAGCTATTTACATCAGCTGTTATTCATTGCGCTAGGTATAATGTTGACACAAAACTATCTTTAATGCACCATATAGGAACAGAAGACATAGAAGCAAAATGGAAAATTGTATACTCACCTTTCCGTAATTTTCCTTTCCTGACGCATCTTCATGGCAGCACACACTGGGTTGTGACTCCGCCCCCACAACCTGACAGGATTGGATTAACTATAAATTTGAAGGGGAGACACCCTGCTGCATTCTCTGTAAATATCATCACAAAAGAAACAGGGAGGGCAACTGTGTGCTGCCATGAAGATGCGTCAGGAAAGGAAAATTACGGAAAGGTGAGTATACAATTTTCCATTTTCCTGACGCCTTCATGGCAGCACACACTGGGAAATAACTCGCCAATTGGGTGGGTGCAAGTAAAATAATAATTTATTCCTTATAATGCTGAAGAATTGGCTCTAATGACGGATCTGCCAAAGTCGGCCATGGATAAATGAGCAGAATCCACCTTGTAGTGGGAAATAAAGGTATTCCTGGAGGACCACGTTGCTGCCCTGCATATTGTCTCTGGTGAGACCCTGCAATACGCTGCCCAAGAGGTAGCCACTGCCCTAGTTGAATGAGCCCTGATGTCTTCAAGAATCGCCATATGCTGGGTGGAGTAAGCTTTTTTAATGGTTCTGACTAACCAGGATGCAATAGTGCATGAGGAGGCTGCTTGCCCACGCCTGGTTCCATGGGGAATGATCAAAAGAGAGTTAGTTTTCCTAAAAGAGGTGGTAGCAGTTAAGTAGTTCATGATGGTTGTTTTGACATCTAGTGGATGAGGATTACCCTGATCGTCCGTGAAGGATGGAAGAATGATGGTTGTAATGGAAGGAAGTTGCCACTTTGGGTATGAAGTGTTCGGAATCGGAAGGTCTGAGGACTACTTTGTCAGGAGAAGAGAACTAACTTAATGCTTGGATCTCCGAGACTCTCCTAGCTGATGTAATCACAATGAGAAAAGACAGTTTTAAAGTCAAGTCCCATAAAGAGATAGTTTCAAATGGAACAAACGGAGGAGAAGCGAAAGCATGGAGAACTATTGAAAGATCCCATAATGGAAAGACTAGCCTCCTGGGGGGTTTAATGTTTAGATCTGTAAATTGGATTACCAATGGGTGGAATGCCCACTTAGTATCTGTTTTAGCTGACAGAGCTGATACCTGAACCTTTAGGGTACTTAAGCTTAGACCCTTGTTGACCCCCGACTGGAGGAATTCCAGGACCTGTGAGGGTTGCGGAGAAAGGGAATTCCATCCTTTCTGTTGTGCCATGAAGCAAAATTTTCCCCAAACCTTTGAATAGATGGTATTGGTAGTGGCTTTCCTGGCTTGCATCAGGGTTGACTTCATGAGAACAGCCTTGCGCTCTTAGTCTAGCCCTCTCAATCTTCAGGCTATCAGGTGCAATTTCTCTGATGCAGGATGTAAAAATTGACCTTGAGACAGAAGATCCAGAGTTATTGGGAGAGGAACTGGAGGTTGAAGGCTGAGCTGTAAGAGTCGTGAACCACGGCCTCCTCGGCCACAGTGGAATAATCGTAAATACCGTCACCGAGGATCTCCTAAGCCTGGATAGGAACCTCACAATTAACGGAGTTGGAGGGAATATATACCCCAACTTGAAGTTCCATGGGTGAACTAGACAGTCCACTCCCTCCACCGATGGTAATTAACCTCTTGACAGGAATCTGTGGCACTTGGTATTCGTCGGAGTGGCTGCTAAATCTACTTCCGGCGTTCCCCAGATTTCCGTAAGGAGGGAGAAAGTCCGAGGGTTCAACCACCATTCGTTGTTGGATAGCGTTTCTCGACTCAGGCAGTCGGGTAGTATGTTCTGTGCCGCTGGGACATACACTGCTTTTAAACTTGTTAGATGTATCTGAGCCCATTCCAAGATGGGCCGAACTTCTTCCATCAAGGTGGCACTCCTGGTACCCCCTTGCTTCTGAACATAAGACACTGCTACTTGGTTGTCCATTCGAATGAGCACATTCTTGTCCGTCAGAAATGGTGCAAATGCCCTCAAGGCATAAACGGCTTCCCTGAGCTCTAAAATGTTCGAGACCAAACCTTGAGCCTGAATATGCCACTGGCCCTGGGCTGCCTGGTCTTGATAGTGGGCCCCCCAACCGCTCTGGCAGGCATCCGAAGTGACTACTTCCGGGTCTGGAGGGACTATCCGTTTGTATTTCCTGAGATTGCTCGGGCGCGTCCACCACCATATTGATTGCTTCACCGATCTGGAGATGAAGATGGGCTGATGCATTGAGACTCCATCCCACTGCCTGAGGAATGAGTTCTGTAAGGTTCTCATGTGTCACTGTGCCCATCGCACCATGGGTATGGTTGCGGACATGGACCCTAGTACACTCAGACAGGCTCTGGCTGGTAAGTGATTCCTTGATAGCAGCTTCTGCATTTTCTGTATCAGAGGCCGGATCTTCTCTTGTGGGAGCTGTATCTTGTTTGTTTTGGTGTTTAGATCTGCCCCTAAAAATATCATATTTTGTGTGGGTCGCAGACAGCTCTTTTCCCAATTGATTATCCACCCACTTCTGGAGGGTTGTAAGGAAGATCTCTCGGTGATGAATCAACGTCTTTTGATCCTTTGCTAAAAGTAGGATGTCGTCCAGATAATGGTGGACGCGTAATCCCTTTTCTCTGAGGAAAGCCACCAACGGTAACAATACTTTTTTAAATGTCCTGGGTGCCGAAGAGATGCCGAATGGGAGGCACTGGAATTGGAAATGATGTTGGTTTATGGCTAACAGGAGAAACTTTTGAAAGGCCGGATGAATTGGTATATGCAGATAAGCGTCCGATAAATCTATTGAAAGCATCCAATCGCCCAGATTTATTGCTAGAAGTATGGATTGAAGGTTTTCCATTTTGAAAGCCTCCACTTTGATATCCTTGTTGAGCATCTTGAGGTCTAATACAGGACGCAAATCCCCTGTCTTTTAGCAGAAACAAGAGTAGAACCCTCTTCCCTTTTGGCATGATGGGACCTCCAGAATCGCTCCCTTTTGTTTCAATTCCGCTACGTACTTTACTAGCAGAATCCTTTGGGGTACTGAGGATGGTACTCTGGTTGCCTGGAAATGATTTGGTGGGAGTCTGTTTTTGAATTTCCACCTGTGTCCAAATTGGATTGTGGACAATGTCCATAAATCCTTTATATGGTCTGACCAGAGCTTGGTGAAGTTCCTTCTGTTCCCCCGCCGGGGTGGCCTTAGATTTCTGTATCCTTAGAAAAGAAGGTTTTGTGTTTTTCCAGTCCCTTCTAAATTCCCTACCAGGAGAGTAGGACCTGGACTCTCTATATTTGTCCGGAAGATTACGTCTGTAAACAGGTCCCTTCTGTGTCTTGGGTCTCCTGTCGGAGGGGATCAGGCCTGACTTCCCTCCTGTTACCTTGGATATGGCAGAGTCTAACTTGGCACCGAACAGATTTGCGCCATCATATGGAATTCTGCACCAATTTATTTTTGATGCTGTATCGGCCATCCACGGTTTGAGCCATAGCGCTCTTCTCGCTGTTACGGAGGCCAGCATAGCCTTGGCTGAAGATCTTATAATATCTACTGATGCCTCTGCTAGCTTGACTTCTTGCAGAGAGGAAATAATCTTTCCCATTTCAATGCCATCCTGTAGGTCTTTTTCTATTTTAGATGCCCATCCTGAGATGGCTGTGGCCACTGCTGCTGTGGTAATTGCTGGTCTACAGGCTCCCCCAGGCATGGAATATGCCTTCTTCAATTCTAGGTCCATCTTTCGGTCGAGCACATCCCGAAAGGAAACAGCATCCTCGATTGGTAGTGTGACGTGGCGGGTGAGGCACATTAATGAGGAATCGATGATGGGAGCATTAATTAAAGGCTTCACTTTTGACTCTTTTAAAGGGTACATCTTGGCTAATCTGTTTGTAAGACTAGATCTTTTGTCAGACCTCTCCCACTCGTCTTTAATGAGATCCTCCAGCTCCACTATAAATGGGAAGGATAACGGATCTCTTTTTAGGTTTGGAAAATATTTCTGTATTTTCTGAGGTTCCGCCGCATCATCTTGCCAGCCGAATGCTTCTTTAACGCCCTTTGCAAAGGGTTCCACCAGGGAAAAATCAAAGCCCACTGACATCTCCTGACCCTCATCTTCAGAGGAAGATTGTGATGACTGAGTGAGATGGGGGTCTGCTGAAGATGTACTGGGAGCAGCTCTATCTAATGCTGGTGTTGCTGTTTCCAGTATGGACTCCCGCACTGATTCTCTTATGAGGTCTGTAGCAATTCTTGCGTCTGCGACAGGCAAGTTATCTGGCAGTGCCGGAGCGCCGCATACCCAGCAAGCGTTTGCTGCAGGTTGGGTGTGGCGGCTTTGACATTGTGAGGAAGGAGATCTCCTGCGACTTGATCGACTGTGGCGTGAGTAGCTATGTTGTGAGTGGCTGTGTCTTCAGTGCCATGAAGGAGATCTTGAGCGGCTCCTGCGGGACATCCTGCTAGACGTATGGATAGACCTTCTCCCATGGCTGGAACTTGCGCCTCTTGATCTAGACGGGCTACCAAAAAAATGCAGCATTTAACGTCTGGCACTCTTTTTTTTTCTCCCCTTCAATACTTGCCTTGCCCGGTAAAGCCTCTTACCTAACTTGCTGATGGTGGTCTGCGTGGGCAGTGGACTCCATAAAAAAAAAAAGGGGTGAAGGACAGTCTGAGATATAGAGAGAAATAATGTGTACATATATACATATATACATATATACACACACACACACACATATATACATACACACAATTCACTTATAAATATAAATATATATATTATTTATTAACAAAGTTTATCTGCAAGAAACAATATAATAACAATAATAATAATATATATAGGAGTCCCACAGGGACTTACCTGGAGACTGCAGAGTGATCTACATGCAGAGGCAGCAACCTTCCTTAAGTTTTGCAAATTGCACAGCAGAATCACAGAGAAAAACAGCTCTGTATTTGAAAATAGCGCCATTGTGGCGGCTAATTGACGCTCTGCGCATGCACAGAAGCATCCCGAGTGTTCCGGCGCCATTTTGGATAAGGGAACACACATTGAAAACATAGGGGGGAAAAAAAAAAACACTAGCACTGCACGTGCTCAGAGTGGCCGAACGGCGCCATCTAGGCTGGAATTACAGCATAGAGAAAACACCACTGAAGGAGAAACAAACGGCGGCCATGACAGGGGACTACAAGAGACAGCAATCCCAAAGGTAGAGAAAAAAAGGGAATATAAACCACCACTTACTATAGGAATAAAAGATGGATATTATTTAAATAAGAGGAATTAATAGGCAAAGGAAGAAGGGGAGTCCACTGCAAAGGTAAAAAAGCTTCTTTAAAGCTTTGGTAATGCCAGAAATCCAGTAGCCCCTTGAGACCACCAGAGCGGGGGTTCCCTCCATAGAAGCTCCTTTAGAGACTGTACAGGAGGGACTTCCAAACAGGAGAGGCTTGAACCTGCTGGGGCGAATGCGGTAGAGGCTTTTTCATCTGTAACAGGAAAACTCCATCCGTCCAACCTGTCAGGTGAGGATAAAAAAGAGAATGCAGCAGGGTGTCTCCCCTTCAAATTTATAGTTAATCCAATCCTGTCAGGTTGTGGGGACGGAGTCACAACCCAGTGTGTGCTGCCATGAAGGCGTCAGGAAAATGATTTAAACATTCAATGTGCCCTGCAGGCTATTGTCCTGTACACACGGTCGGACTTTCCGACGGAAAATGTGCGATCGAATCGTCTTGTCAGAAAATCTGATCATGTGTGGGCTCCATTGGACTTTTTCAGTCGAAATTTCCGACACACAAAGTTTGAGAGCAGGATCTAAAATTTTCTGACAACAAAATCCGATCGTGTGCAGACAATTCCGATGGACAAAGTGCCACACATGCTCAGAATAAATTACGAGATGAAAGCTTTTGGCTACTGGCCTGTTGATAGTCCCGTCGTACGTGTTATACGTCATCGGGTTCAGAACGATCGGATTTTCCGACAACTTTGTGCGACCGTGTGTATGCTAGACAAGCTAGACAAAATCCATCTGACGGATCTTGTCATCGGAAAGTCCGACCGTGTGTATGGGGCATAAGACTGCATAGTGCACAATAAACAAATAAACATCAGTGTGCAATATGCAAGCCAGATTCAGAAACCATGTTTGCATAGTTGCCAATATTCTCAAAAACATTTTAGGGAGACTTTTTTGTCTGTAGGCAGAGTATTATTTGAGTTAGGGGTGGGGCATTCATTTGTAGGTGTGGTGTAGTGGTAGTAAAAAAGGTGATTCATGGAAAATGGGCATGGTTTTAATTACATTAAATGATGGCATGGCTTACCCACTTAAGCCCCGGACCATTTTGCAGCTAAAGGACCAGGCCCCTTTTTGCGACTCGGCACTGCGTCGCTTTAACCACTTAAGCCCCGGACCGATTTGCAGCCAAAGGACCAGCCCCTTTTTGTGATTTGGCACTGCGTCGCTTTAACTGACAATTGTGCGGTCGTGCAACGTGGCTCCCAAACAAAATTGGCGTCCTTTTTTTCCCACAAATAGAGCTTTCTTTTGGTGATATTTGATCACCTCTGCGGTTCTTATTTTTTGCGCTATAAACAAAAATAGAGCGACAATTTTGAAAAAATATATATATTTTTTTTTACTTTTTGCTATAATAAATATCCCCAAAAAATATGTAAAAAACTTTTTTTTTTCCTCAGTTTAGGCTGATACATATTCTTCTACATATTTTTGGTAAAAAAATAAATAAATCGCAATTAGCGATTATTGATTGGTTTGCGCAAAAGTTGTAGCGTTTACAAAATAGGGGATAGTTTTATAGCATTTTTATTAATATTTTATTTTTTTACTAGTAATGGCGGCGAACAGCGATTTTTATTGTGACATTATGGCGGACACATCAGACATTTTTGACACATTTTTGGGACCATTGGCATTAATACAGCGAAAAATGCACTGATTACTGTAAAAATGTCACTGGCAGTGAAGGGGTTAACCACTAGGGGACAGTGTAGGGGTTAAGTGTGAGTGTGTGTTTTTTTTTTACTGTAGGTGGCGTGGCTTGGTGTGTGACATCACTGATCGTCTTTCCCTATGGCAGGGAACAGACGATCAGTGACAGGCTCACTAGGAAGCACGAGGAGAGGTTTGTTTACACTTACCTCTCCCTGTTCTTCAGCTCTTTGACCCGATCGCAGGACACCGGCAGTGATCGGGGGTCCGCAGGTCCCACGGCCACGGTCACGGAGCTCAGGACCGGGTTGCGAGTGCGCCGCCGGCGGCGCGCACGCGACCAACGTTTGGGCTCTTAAAGGGCAACCTGTACGTGCTTGTGCCCAGCCATGCCATTCTGCTGACGTATATCGGCATGAGCCAGTCCTTAAGTGGTTAAAGGGCGTGTGTTTAATTAGAATATGAGATGACTTACATAGTGGAGAATGTAGTAATATATAGGGAAATAAAAAAGAGAATAAGGGGTGGAGGGAGAAAGAAAGAGGAATAGAGAGAGAAAGAGAGGAAGAGGGGTGGAGGGGGGTGGAGAGAAAGAAAAAGAGAGAGATGGATAAACAGAGAGGGAGGGAGAAAGAAAGAAAGAAAGAAAGGGAGAAAGAGGGATGGAGGGAGAGAGAAAGAGGAATGGAGGGAGGCAGAGAGAAAGAAAGCGGGATGGAGAGAGAAAGAATGATGAAGGGAGGCAGAGAGCAAGAAAGAAATAAAGGGAGAAAGAGGGATGAAAAGAGAAAGAAAGAGGAATGGAGGGAGAGAGAAAGAGGGGCTGAGGGAGGCAGAGAGAAAGAAGGAGGGATGGAGAGAGAAAGAAGAAAAGAAAGAAAAATGGATACAGGGAGAGAGAAAGAAAGAAAGAGGGATGGAGGGACAGCAGGGCGGTGCGACTTCATTATAGGGGATCAGACACCCTGGCCCAGTCTGCCCCTGACTGGGACAAAATGTATTTTCTGGGATTTTGGCAGGCACACGGTCAGACTGGCACATGGTTAGATATCCGTGAATGTCCCCGCCAAATCACAGGTCATATCAGATAAAAGGAAATCTTTTGTATTGGGGTTTTTGTTACTGCCTGTGTCCCTTTCAGGGAGATTTCACTTTGGGGGTTATTTATTAAAGTAAAATCCACTTTGCTCTGCAAGTGCACTTGGAAGTGCAGTCACTGTAGATCCAAAGGGGGACATGCAAGGAAAATAAAAAAACAGCATTTTAGCTTGCACATGATTGGATGATAAAATCAGCAGAGCTTCCCCTCATTTCAGATCTACCCCTCAGATTAGAGTGACTGCGCTTCCAAGTGCACTTGCAGTGCAAAGTGGATTTGCCTTTCGTAAATAACCCCCTTTTTGTCCCTTCACAATGATAATTACCTTGGCAGACAGTAATACATATCTGGATTGAACTGAAACAGAATTCTGAACAACCCCTTTAAACAGGGTAGGTGCACAGCAAAACAGTTTTGCCTTAAAAGTCCAGTAATAAAGAGCAAGCACACCAGTTGAAGATCCAGATGGATGGTTTAGTAGTCCCATATTAGCAAAAAAGTTACACCTAGGAACTGTATACTTTCCATCTGGGTCTAAGCCTGATGCACTGGTTCTTTCTAATCATTAGCAGTACAAACTTGACATACTCTAGGTTCTAATCCTGCTCCAGGTTTTTGCTGAAGGTACACTTTAAAATCAGCATGTAATTTCCTTACACCATCATATCCATTACACAATTTCTGCAGAAATTTAAATAGCTACATGTTTGAATGTATATGTTCAAATTTTCCATTGAGCAGCAATTGTTCCTTCCATCAGTATGTTTCTTGGCAGATGATTTACTTTTTCACAATGTGGCTGTTTCTTTAAAGATAAAAGGTCTGACCTCTCACTTTTGTACTCTGCCGCTATTACTGAAAAATATTTTAATTATTTCTAATAACAATTCTAGGATGTGTCTAGGTCTCCATGTGCCTGTGATGTGTAGCATGGAAAGTGCGAGTTTCCACACTTCCAGCTTTCCTAGGTGTGACTCGTGATAAATGGGAAGGAAAAAATTCCACGCCATGTTCTCACAGTGACTAGCAGGCTTTATTGTTTCAGAACAGTTTAATCTTTACTGTAAATTCGGCTATACCAACTAATATATATAAACGAATATATATATTTTTGACTGAATGGCTATATCTTGGTGGTATTAAAACAATTGTAAGTAAATAATCAGTAAAATGCTAGATGCAGGACTTTTTTCAGCGGGAATGCAGAGAAACACAGTTCCGGCACCTTCTGCACTGAATGTATCTAATGGCAAGGGTAGTGGGGTGTGCTGAAGGGTCCAATGATGCCCTCTACTGGGGGATTTATTGTTGCTGGGGTGGTCTTTTGTTGCTAATGGGTCAACTGTTGCTGAGAGCGATCTACTTTTGAGGGAGGGGTCTATTGTTGCTGGCTGATGGAGGGTCTATTAATGATGGCTCTCAGGGCATCCATTGTTGCTGTAGGGGTGTGTGTCTCTTGTTGAGGGAGGGTCTATTGTTGCTGGGAAGGGGTCTAATTGCTAGTGGGTCAATAGTTTTTTTAGAGCAATCTACTGTTGAAGGAGGGGTCTATTGTTACTGGCTGCTGGAAGGTCTATTAATGCTGGCTGTCCGTGGATCTATTGTTTCTGAGGGAACTATTGTTGAGGAGGGGTCTATTGCTGCTGGGGGGTCTTATGTTGCTACTAGGTCAATTGTTACTGGGAGCGATCTACTGTTGAGGAGGGGTCAATTGTTACTGGGTGTTATCTACTGTTGAGGAGGGGGTCTATTGTTGCTGACTGCTGGAGGGTCTATTAATACTGTCTGCTGGGAGATCCATTGTTGCTGGTTTAGTCTGTTGTTTCTGGAGTGGGTCTGTTATTGTTGGGGGGTCTATTTTTTCTTTGGGAGGGTTATTGTTGCTGGCTGCATGGAATTCATTTTTCTACTTTTCTTACTATAATTACCAATTTCCATACAGATTACTTAGCGCCACAAAATTATACTTGGTTCTGTTTTCTCTAAAAGAGGTGATACTGGGAGGTGGGCATGGGGTGAAAACAAAGGACGATGCTTGGAGGTGGGCAGATGGTGGAGACAAGGGGTGACTTGGGAGAGGGGAGTTCCTGCACCTATTACCCCCCAAAAAAAGCCCTGGCTAGACAGGGCTATGTCAGGGACCAATGGGTAGTAAGTTCACTGAGCCATGCAATCAGTGGTCATCAGCACCGTGGTCAGGTGTATGGGGCCAGATCAGGGGTCTGCATTATTCAAGCATTAAATGGGTTGTAAAGGTAAATGTTTTTTCACCTTAATGCATTCTATGCATTAAGGGGAACAAACATCTGACAGTGCCTGCGCCCCGAGCCCCCCCCCCTCGTTTTACTTGCCTCACCCCTCGAAAATCCCGCGCTCGCCCTCGCCGTCCTTCTTCGCCACTCAGCCTGGCCGCTGATTGGCTGGAGTGGATGGATGGAAAGCAGCGCAGCCACTGGCGCCGGGGGGGCGGGGCCATGTGATACAGCGAGTGGCTATAGCCGCCGGCTGCATCACGGGAGCGTGCCCGCAGGTGCTTCTCACCATGCGAGGGAGCTCGCATGAACGTGAGAAGTACCTGCGGGAGGAAGCCGAGACAGCCGCCGAGGGATCCCAGAAGAGCAGGTTCGGGGCCACTCTGTGTAAAACGAGCTGCACAGTGGAGGTAAGTATAACATGTTTGTTATTTAAAAAAAAATATATACAACTTTACAATCCCTTTAAGCAATTGGTTGGTGGGTCTATAGGACTGTGATATTCTGCTGGGTCTCCTGATGTTTTCTGTTCACTGATGTTGCACCTTCTGTTTTTTTCTTGCTTGTCCACCCCTTGCTTGAATTTGGCTTGCCTTAACTTTACTGGGACTCCTGGCTTCCACTCTATCAATTTTGATGCTTGTTGCCTAATACCACCTGCAATGATCCCTGGCACTGTTCCTGTCTACTGTACTATCCCATCTATTCCACCACTTATTTCACCACTATTCCAACACTTACTTATCCCCTATTAGACTATGGGTACACGTATAGGCTCCGTAAACCACTGCATCTGTTCCTTTAAGCATTCAAACACCAGACCATGAGCGAATAACTTATCTGAAAGGAGACTTCTGAGACTATGTGCGCCCTAAGGTCTTATAAGTATACTCTGAACTCAAACAATGGATATACCCCTATAGTGACATGCACAGTTGGAATTGGCAGACACAAGTAGAGAGACCCCCAGCCAGGACCTGAAAAGTCATGGAGGAGCCTGATACCCCTTCCCAAATAAAGTGATTTAAAAAAATTAAGTCATTACTGCAGGATGGTGGAGGTGGGTTTTCCGTACTAAGGGGATGGGGAGTTGAAGAGCTTGTCCAGAGCTCCACTTTATTTGCCTTATTATGAAAATGGAACTCCCCTCTGAAGTCATTTTTACTTATATATAATGTAAGTCATACACATTTGGAATAAAAGGTCTATCACATTTTATCATTTTGACCCATCTCTGCCAAAAAATGATTGCTCCGTATAGCAAGGATATATGTGGTCATTTCATTTGATTTTCCATTGCCCAGTTTCTAAAAAATTAGTCTATGATTAGAATGATCATTTTGAGTATACTTACACATATTGCACAGTGATTTTTCTGTATGGCACAGAGGAGTTTAGTGTATGTTCATATTTGGGCACATATTATTATTTCACCAAGATTTTGGACTTTATATTTACACCAGATAGATTGATTGCACTTTTATATATCATTGTTTGTTTTTTGCATATTTACTATAGAATGATAGCGCTACACTGATTGATGAGTTCATTTAAGTAAGCATTAGGTATACATGTTACCTACTCCCTGTTTATTGTGTTTTTTAGTTGGGTTTGTTTTATTTTTTGTAAAACATGAATATCCTTTTTTTGTGCTTTGCAGGCACGTCATATATGCCCCAAATCAGCACAATATGTACGCTGCCTCCAGTTTCCCTGGCCTCGCTGCTGCTATGTTTGATATTGAAAATGATCCAGATCAGGAAAATCGCTGGCAACAGGTCAAAAAGGAAATTTCCATCATCGCCTTTACCATAGCTTCTGCTGCAAGCACCATGGAAGACCCTGGCAGCATAGGCGGAGGCCACATGAAGGACCGGAGTGTTTTCTGACAAGGAACTCGCATGATATAGACATTAGCCTGCAGTTTTAAAATGTTTCCAAATCTATATATAGAGAGAGTGTATTTTCTATTCCTAGTTTTACCACTTTCTCTGATAATGTCCATGCCTTATATACAGATAGACTTCGATTGTTTGGTATGAGTGATTAATCTGTCTGTTTTTATAGTTTATGAACCTGGTGCCCAAATTGCAGACTGAGGGTCTGATACTAGTTATCCCTTTTAAATGCTGTAAGTACAGAAAAATACCTAATGATCTGAAAGAAATCCAGAATGTTTTTAACTTCCTGTTTAAGATGACAACATTTATTGCATTTGTTGAACTGAAATACAAATGTGTTGTCAGATATGCCTGCTGGGTTGAAAACCCCCATCTATCACTCACGCATCTTTTCCCCCACTCCACATACTTTGATTTCTTTCCAAGTGAAACAATTCCGATTTTGTGATTACAAAGAGCATGCCTATGCACTGCATGTAGCTAAAACGGCCCATCTAGCGATTGTGCCTACATCACTAACAACTGGGCTTCCAGCAACTGTCCTTGCAAGAATTTTACAAGTTTGGCGATGAGGCCATAGATAGTAATAAAAGCTTTTCTTGTACCAGGAATGTAAGGCCCCTTTCAGACTGGGGTGGTGCGGGCGTCGGTGGTAAATCGGCGGTATTTTTAGCGCCGCTTTGCCGTCGTTTTAGTGGCGCTATTCGGATGCTAGCGGGGTGGTTTTAACCCCCGCTAGCCGGCGAAAAAGGGTTAAAACTGCCCGCAAAGCGCCGCTGCAGCGGCGCTTTGCCGGTGGTATAGGCTCGCTGCCCCATTGATTTCAATGGGTAGGAATGGTTTAGGAGCGGTGAATACACCGCTCCTTCAACACTCCAAAGATACTGCTAGCAGGACTTTTTTTTTACCATCCTGCTAGCGCACCGCTCCAATGTGAAAGCCCTCCAGCTTTCACACTGGAGTGAAAGCAGACGCGTTTTTCAGGCGCTATATTTAGTGCTGTAGCCCCTGAAAAACACCTCAGTGTGAAAGGGGGCCTTAGTGATGGAGAATTAATATTTGTGACGTGGCAAATTATGAAATCCGGAAATGAAGTGCACATTCTCTTCTTCTTTAATGGGATAATAATAAATCTGCTTTGCTAGTGATACTGATGGAGTTCTGCCAAACGTATTTCAAAAGGCTTTTATTTTCTAGTGATATCAATAATATTATAATGCTTGTTTTTTTGGGGGGCAAGTTACCACAACACCATTATCCCGTCGTTTTTAACATCAAAGATAAAACTGTGTCACTTGTTCATTTTACATTGTATTTTTTTTAATGTAACTGCCTACTCCCAAACTGTTATTTGAAGTAAAACACATAGCCAAGTATTATTCTCCACAATTTTTTATTGTGCATTAAAAACAACAATGTCAAGAGTTGGCGAAAGCAGGGGTCCATCATCCAGAGATAATTCCGAAAATCATCCGGATTATTCTCCTGGAGCTCCCGCAGCAAAGGCATATGACATAATTGGTCACGAATAATAAAGCAACCAATTTTTGGCCCAAGAAATCCTCCTCCTCCTGTTCCTGGACTGGACTTGGGTCAAAGCAATAACTCCAAGGCCAATGATAAATCACATGTTATCTCCTCCAAATCCGCAGCATGTCTAGTTGAGGAACGGCCCTTCAGAAACTAACTGAAAATCACGAACTGAAAGCGCTAAACGAAAAGCGCTAAACGAAAAGCACTAAACGAAAAGCGCAAAATGAAAAGCGCAAAATGAAAAGCGCAAAATGAAAAGTGCAAAATGAAAAGTGCAAATCAACATTCAACAAACTTCTACTAACACAAAATTAACAGAAGGATCCCAAAGGGTGGTGCCTGACAATTGAACTTCCTCTTTATTGGCTCGTAGTACATCTAGTATGTCACTACGTTCGTGTTTGTTGGCTGACAATTGTGTACCGTTTGTATGCAAAATCCAGGCACATGCCCTTTGCAAAAAAGTCTGACGCTTTGTCTGCGGATAATCCGATCGTGTGTACGAGGCTTTAGTCTCACAGGTTAAAAAATGTGTCTTATAATCCCCACAAACCCCACCTACCTCAACTGTTTACTTCTTAAAAGCGTTCCTAGTTCCCACAACTGAAATCTATTTTATTGTAAATTACCAGTCTTTAGATGTGGTGGCTGCATTTGCCGGGCTTTTTTTGTTTATATCGCAAAAAATAAAAACCGTGGAGGTAGTTATATGTATCACATATTTTTTGTTTTTTAAAAAGGTCAGTGGAAGAGATAAAGACAAAGCATTTCTGGCAAGTTCAATATGCACACTATATTGTCAAAGCATTGCAATGCCTGCTTTTACATGCACATAAACTTTTTTTTTTTTTTTTTTTTTTATGATTTTTATTTTGTTTTATACAATACATATTATAACAAGCCACACAACGTGGGCTGCAACAGGCCACAAACTTGCCGGTGTTCCGCCGAGAACTGTCCCCCCCATCGGATAGTGTCTGAAAGTTTCCGTAGATGAACGGTGCTTGCGCACTTAATAGTACCTTCTGCCCTGAGTCCAGGTTGAAGCCCCACCATGCAAGTGGACATACAGTATGCACTTAGTAACAGGGCCCCTTGCATGCTCGCTTCGCTCGGTAAGCTTCGGGCACTAACTCTATGTCCACTTGGATGGTGGGGCTTGAACCTGGACTCATCTTCATCTTAGGAGACATTCGGCGTCTCCTTGTCCTCCGTACTGCGCAAACGCAGTACAGGGCGGACACTATCCGACGGGGGACAGTATTCGACAAGACACTGGTACACTACAGAAAAACAATACAACATGAACGTTATCACAGAAACTTGTGATACATCCCCCTCTAACTTTGCCCAGACAGGTACACAAACATTCCTACCTCCAGCCGGAGGCAGTTTACCATGACACAAGGATACAATTCTGCGGCCGATTTTATTGATGAATATACATAAAAAACACACTTACAATAACAAAGCTTCATACGATTGTTAAAATGAACAGTGGCCGCAGGTGACATCACTTGATCTCCGTCTGAACGACCACAGGTGACGTCATCATTAAAACATTTTTCTATGGAGAGGACTATGGCTTGTCTTTCTATCCACATGGTTTTAGGAAATGTGACTACTGCCATACAACTATCCAATGTGGTTACTCCACGAACTTGTCAGTTGATTTGACTCTGAGTGGGAGAAAGCTGTATCTTTGACTGTGAACCAGTCAGATATTATCTGTGAGGAGGAATACAACAGAGTTGATAAGCATTCGCTGATACTAAGTGCATGTGATCCTCTGTAATTTAAAAGGTCCACACGATGAGGTGAGCAGCCAATTCTACTATTGGTGGCGGTCCCCCCGGCACCAAGTCACTATATGCATGATCTGACTGTATACCACTGAAGATTTCTCACGTGGATTTTTTGATATATAAGCTATTTTGGACTTTTAATTAATTTTAATATTTTAGAAATTATTTTAGTTAGAGCACTGCACCATCTGTTTGATATATCGTATTTTGGGATTTAGTGATTGACCCTTGGTGTTCAGCAGCTTTCCATAAAGGGGTTGTACTGCGCTGATTTTTTCTGTTTTTACACTCAAGATGGTGGTGGCCTCAGGTGGATAGAGAGGGCCACGAGCCCTGCAGCCACACAGCCAGGCAGCCGAGCTTCAAAAAGGCTGTGGCTGAGGCAGATGATGCCCAGGGACAGGCAGGATAGTTTTGGAGACTCACCAGGTAGCTCTGTGGGCAGGATGGCAGTGGATAACCCCCTCTGTTCTGTAGGCTTCAAGGTGGCATTGGCCTCGGTGGATGGAGAAGGCCGCGGGCCGTGCAGCTACACAGCCCGGCGGCCGGGCTTCAAAATTCAGACTGGGGCTGAGGCAGATGGTGCCAAGGGACAGGCAGGATAGTTTTTGAGGCTCACCAGGTAGCTCTGTGGGCAGGATGGCAGTGGATAACTCTCTACATTCTGTAGGCCTCAAGATAGTGGCAGCCTCGGTGGCCGGGCTTCAAAATGCAGGCTGGGGCTGAGGCAGATAATGCCCAGGGACAGGCAGGATAGTTTTAGAGGCTCACTGGGTAGCTCTGTGGGTAGGATGACAGTGGATAACGCCCTCCATTCTGTAGGCCTCAAGATGGAGATGCAGCCTCGTGGATGGAGAAGGCCATGCAGCTACACAGCCCGACAGCCAGGCTTCAAAATGCAGGCTGGGGCTCAGGCAGATGATGCCCAGGGACAGGCAGGATAGTTTTTGAGGCTCACTGGGTAGCGCTGCGGGCAGGATGGTAATGGATGACTTAAGGATGAGCAGAGCTCTGTGCCTGTACGTCTTCCTCGGCTTATATCTGGACATGCCCCCCCACGCACATTCAACATTGAGTTGACCCACCCCTTGCAGCTATAACAGCTTCAATTCTTCTGGGAAGGCTGTCTACAAGGTTTAGGAGTTTGTCTATGAGAATGTTTGACCATTCTTCCAGCAGCGAATATGTGAGGTCAGGCAATGATGTAGACGTGAAGGCTTGGCTTGCAGTCTCCGCTCTAATTCAACCCAAAGGTGTTCTTTTGGGTTGAGGTTAGAACTCTGTGCAGGCCAGTCAAGTTCCTCCACCCCAAACTTGCTCATCCATTTCTTTTTGGACCTTTCTTTGTGCACCAATATCACCATTCAACAACATCAGTGCCTGACCTCACAAATGCGCTCCTGGAAGAATGGTCAAATATTCCCATAGACACACTACTAAATCTTGTGGACAGCCTTCCCAGAAGAGCTGAAGCTGTTATAGCTGCAAAGGGTGGGCCAACCCAATAGTGAACCCTATGAACAAAGACTGGAATGCCATTAAAGTTCATGTGCGTGTAAAGGCAGGTGTCCCAATACTTTTGACAATATATAATAAAAGTGTATTTTCTGTATTTGCTGCAAATACTTAGCCTGAAAAAATAAATGAAACCCCCACATATATGGACTGATAAGGTTTTTAGTTTAGATACACTTTAAAGAAATTCCATTGTTGTGTTGCCAGTATTTGCTCCTTGCACACTATGTTTTAAAATAAAATACGTTGTAAAAGTATATTATTCCAGATGTCATATTTACAAAAAGTGATAAGCATTGATGGACACATATAGACTCAGATTGGCTGACACTGAAATAAATAGACACTCCTGGACATCAAGTAAAATTGGACTTTCACTGGCCACGTTGGTAATGTCCGCCACAGGTAAATGGGCACATGAGGTTTTACTGGAGTATCTGAGACCTACTGCGCAATACTTACTTGGAACTTCCAGAGCTCTACGCACTCGCCTAATTAATTAGATCTTTACATTGTAACATATCCACAACATTCTGGGCATATATAAAAAGATACAAATAGCGCCCAGAATGTTATACACTGTTGCCCTTTCTCCCCCATATCTTTTAAAGCTAGCCATACGTTACAATCTCATTGTATATGGTAACAAAGTCAGGACTTTATAATTATAGCTATTAAATAAATAAACTACTAAAGACACCTTGACTTAGATTAAATAAGGCCACAGTTTTATTTATAGGCTTAATAACAACTTATATATTTTAATAATATATACCATATATAAATAATTGAATTTATTCATAAATATGAATAAAAATAATAAATTTAAAATATTAACCTAGCTATCCAAGCTCAGGTTATAAACACAAACAATATCAATCCACATTCAATATTAATCTCCTCTCAAAAGAGAGAGACACACTGCCTCATAAACCAACTGCGACTGGGAGAGGGGGTGGGACGATCTTCTTCTGTTTGGTAACTTCCCATCTTTCATTCTCCTTAAGGCCGCGTACACACGCGCGGACTGTTCGCCCAACTTTGTCCGTCCAACAGTTTCGGCGAACAGTCCGCTCAAAATTAGCATGGACGGACATGGCCACACACGACGAACGAACAGTTTGCTGAAACCGTGCGCGATGACGTGAACGGCACGTACGACGGGACGAAAAATACGACGTCCTATACACTGCATTATAACTTTCGGCGTGAAAATCCTTTCTGAGCATGCGCGCAACTTTGTTTGACGAACAAGCCTACACACGAGCGGACTGTTCGCTGAAACAAGGTTTCAGCGGACAGTTTTACGGAATTTCCGAAAAACCTTGTCCGTCAAACTGTCCGCAGAAACTGTCTGCTGAAAGCCCACACACGAGCGGACTGTCCGCCCAAACACTGTTCAGCGGACAAAGTTGGGCGAACAGTCCGCGCGTGTGTACGCGGCCTTAGATCTACTAAAAACTATGTAGTCAAGGATGAATACCTTTTTAAAGGGTCAGTCTACCCAAAAGTGATAACTTCTTGAATAGTCCAGCACCTCTTGATTTCAGTTGCATCTTCCATAATATAAAATAAAGAGAAACACGCTGTGCATGCACACCTAGATGTATACTTTCCCGTATCTGTGTAGTTGACCCCCATATAGGTGGACTTATTGGAACTGGACAAGATTTTGTTTGGAGGATGTAAAGATTATTGGGGTCTAATTCAGTGAAGAATACATCTGGGGTGAGAACAAAGACAGTGTACTTCTCCTTTATCTTGATGACAGAGATGGAAAATGTTAAGGCTCATTCACACTGGTGTTGTTGGAAGGGCAGTTTTTAGAAACTAATTTTAAATCTACCATTTCTGCCTTACTAGTCCATTGAGCTTATAGAATACTGTTGTTCCATTCATCTGCTAGTCAAAGTAGAGCCATAAAATAGCAGGAAAAGACAACAAAGCAAAGAATTGACCCTAGGACCGCATTGTTAAAATAAAATACACATGCACTGCTTGTAAGTATGCTTGTTATCTCTAATCAAATCAAATCCAGGAAAGCTTGTAAAATTAACAATATCAGAAAACTTGTACTTGTCTACGCTATTCATATTTATCTTATCTTCTGGCAAACGGGAATTTATATTTTATATTTTCATTTAGATGATGTTTGCAGAGTATACTGTATATAGACAGTACCCAATCAAATTCCTCATAGGTGGTATAGAATCTCAATATACTCGAAATATGCATGTTTATGTTTGTATTATGGAACTTTAAGTGTAAAATAAAAAAATGTTTTTAGTACATAATATTCAGGTAAAATTCATAATTTTTAATCATGAAAGAATGAATCTAGAAAACACATGGAAGATCCCAGCTTAGTCCGGCATAAAACACATATGCAGGTATACATAGTTCACCTTCCAATGAATTATTTAAAGTGGAGGGCCACCCTGACAAAAAAAAATACATAAAAAATAAAAAATAAATCATTAAAAAAAAATGACTTACCAGAAATGCCTGTTGCTAGGCACATCATCCTAATCTGCCTCCTCCTCCTCCGTGGAGATCTTCTTTCTTCTCTCCTCCGTGCGGTGTCTTCTGGGTAATGGGTCGCGCTGTGTTCTGGGAACTGTGTGTCCCAGAACACAGCACGCCCCATTCACAAAGCTCTGCGTGACTCGCGCATACGCAGTAGGAAATGGGCAGTGAAGCCGCAAGACTCCACTGCCTGTTTCCCTTAGTTGAAATGGCGGCGCCGGCACGGGTCAGCCTCGGGCGGCCGACATCGCGGACGCCCTGGACAGGTAAGTGTGTTTATTAAGTCAGCAGCTACAGTGTTTGCAGCTGCTGACTTTTAATTTTTTTTTTTTTTAAACCGGCCATCCTCTTTAACATCCCCACATTGCAAATGTAGCACCCCTGCACTGGGCTCGGGAAATTTAGTATATAGCTCTGCTGTAGCCAGCTGAGCTGCAATTCATTTTTTTCAGGTCTGTTCAGGCTTTCCCTAACACTTATACCTTGTACACACAGTCAGAAATTCAGATGGAAAAGGTCCAATCGGATTATATTGTCGGAAAATCCAATCGTGTGTGGGCTCTATTGGGCTTTTTTCGCCGGAAATTCCGGCGGAAAAGATTTGAGAACAGGATCTCAAATTTTCCGTCAAAAAAAATCAGATTGAATAAAGTTTGTAGACAATTCCGATTGGACAAAGTGCCACGCATGCTCAGATAAAATTATGAGATCAAAGCTATTGGCTACTAGCCTCAACGTAGTCCTGTCAGAATGAACGAATGTCATCATGTTCCGAACGATCGTATTTTCCGACAACTTTGTCAAACCGTGTGTATGCAACACCAGTTTAGGACAAAATCCGTAGGAAAAAATCAGAAGGAATTTGTTGTCGGAATGTCTGACTGTGTGTACAGGGCATAAGAGCCCTTTCACACTGAGCCACGGGCAGCATTAGCGGTAAAGCACAGCTAGTTAGCAGCACTATTTGACCAGTAGCGGGGTGCTTTTAACCCCTGCTAACAGCCGAAGAAAGGTTAGATGCTTTGCAAGCGCTTCAGCAGCAGTGCCCATTCATTTCAATGGGCAGGGGCGGTGGAGGAGCGGTATATACACCGCTCCTCCAGCGCCCCAAAGATGCTGCTTACAGGTCTTTTTCTAACGTCCTGCCAGCGCAGCGTCCCAGTTTGAAAGCACTCGGGCTTTCACATTGGGGTGGCAGGGGGAGGCATTTTTCAGGTGCTATTTTTAGCCTTTTATCGCCTGAAAAACACCACAGTGTGAAAGGGGTCTAAGGTTGTTTGCTCCTGTCTACTGATGGAAATAGTTTGGGAGGATCAGTAGGCAATTAGCTGACAGCTGAGCGGCCAGCTCAGAGAAGGAAGGGCCACCAGGCTTGAGGGGAAAATTACTATGGTAATCACAGAGGAGGACAGGGGCATGTACGTCCAAGGATGAGACCCAGGAGTGCTCCTCCAGACCGTACCCCTTCCAATGCACCAGGTACTGTATGTGTCTATGGAACCTATGGAGTCAACAATGGAATGTACTTCATACTCCTCATGGTTCTCAACTTGTACAGGTGAGAAGTGGTAAAGCAGTTGCAGACCAAAGGTTTTAATAAGGAGACATGAAATACAATCGAAATATGCATATTAGAAGGAATGCCTAATGCGTGAGGCACTGGGTTAATCCTGCGAAGAATACGGAAAGGCCCAATAAACTAAGGTGCAAACTTTAGTAAGGGAACACGAAGCCGGATGTTGCGAGATGAACGCCAGACCCTGTCCCCAACCTGGTAGTAAGGTGCAGGCAGGCGTCTGTGGTCAGCATGGAGTCTGTACCTATCATTAGCATGTTGCAAAGCCTCTTGGACTTGTGCCCAAGTGGAACAAAGACCACAGAGTTGCTCCTCTAATGCAGGAATATTCTGTGGACCAAACGAGTAAGGCAACATGGAAGGTTGGAAACCATAATTTGCCAAAAACAGGGACAATCGGGAAGCAGAATTTAAGCCACTGTTGTGAGCAAACTCTGCCCACAGTAATAGGTCTGACCAGTTGTTATGATGGTCAGAAATATAGCAACATATGACTTGCTCCAAGGACTGATTGGCCCGTTCTGTGGCCCCATTAGACTTTGGCTTGCCAGAACCGGGACACAAACTGACTACCCCTGTCTGAGACAATCACTTTGGGTAGCCCATGTAAGCAAAAGATCTCCCGAGTAAAAATGGAAGCCAGTTCCTTAAAAGTGAGCAATTCTTAAGTGGAATACAATGACACATCTTTGAGAACTGGTCAACCACCATAAGGATAACTGTGTTGCCCTGGGAGTTGGGTAACTCCACAATGAAATAGACAGGTGGGTCCAGGGCCTCTCTCCATTGGGTATGGTTGTAGGAGGCCCACTGGAAGGTGTCGTGGAGTCTTACTCTGAGCACACACAGAACAGGCAGCTGCTAAGTCAGTTACAGCAGCACGTAGACTAGGCCACCAGAATTATTGGGAAATGGCCCAAAAGAGTTGATTCTTTCCAGGGTGGGCAGCAACCTTGGAAGAATGGTGAGTCCGGAGCACGACAGTATGGAGACTCTCTGGTACAAAGCAGCGGTCACAAGGTTTCACAGGAGGAGCATGGACCTGAGCAGCAAGAATTTTGTCACATAAAGGAGAAGTGAGACTGGTGCGAACAGTAGCCAGAATACAATCAGGAGGAATCACAGGAACCGGCTCCAACTTGGAAGTGGAGGAGAATTGTCGTGACAAGGCGTCAGTTCCTACATTCTTAGTATAGAATGAAACAATGTAATTGAAACTTGACAAGAAAAGAGCCCATCGCACCCTTTTGAGAGAGAGGTGTTTAGCCTCAGACAAGAATGTGAATTCTTATGGTCAGTAAGAATGAGAACCGGCACAGTGGTACCTTCGAAGAGATGTCTCCATTCTTTCTGGGCTAAAGTAATTGCCAACAGCTCTCTATTACCAATCTCGTAATTGCACTCCGCAGGTGACAATTTCTTGGAAAAGTAGCCACAAAGATGCATAGCGCTCTCAGAGGTAGAACATTGAGACAGAAGGGCGCCAAGACCAGTCTCAGAAGCATCAACCTCAAGGATAAAAGGTAACGTAGGATCAGGATTTGCCAACACAGGAGCAGAAACAAAGGCAGCCTTGAGACTCTCAAAGGCCTTAATGGACTCCGGAGACCAATTCTGTGGGTTACTGTCCTTTTTGGTCATATCAGTCAGGGGCTTGACTAGTGATGGGAAATTATGAATTAGCTTCCAATAATAGTTGGCAAAGCCCAGGAAACACTGCAGAGGACGTAAACCCATGGGCTGGGCCACTGTGGAACTGACGAAAGTTTCCGTGGGTCCATCGAAAAACCAGGAGTGGAAATTACGTAACCCAGGAATTTAACCTGTTCACGATGGAACTCGCACTTCGCTTATAGAGATTGTTCTCTCTTAGTTTCTGAAGCACACGACAGACATTTGTGTGGTGGCTCTCCAGGAACTTGGAAAATATGAGGCTATCATCGAGATAAACCACTACACATAACTGCAACAAATCTCAGAAGACATCGTTAATGAATTCCTGGAAAACTACGGCGGCATTACAAAGGTACTCAGAATGGCCTGTTCTGGTATTAAACACAGTTTTCCACTAGTTGTCCTCCTTAAGATTGTATGCCCCTCTCAAATCAAGCTTTGTGAAAACCATTGCTCCCTTGAATAAAAAAAATAAAAATAAAAATATACATATACATACATAAATCAAGTCCACCTGTGAGTAATTTAATTGCGTATAAATACAACAAATTTACAGGAGAAAGAAAATAATTTACTCCCCACGCTCACCCAAGTAGCCCCCTCCCTCCCACAGAGCACTTCTTGTATGCCGTTATCTCTACATGTTCTGGTTGACCTGCATGCTAGGTTTTTATTTTCTAACATGTCTACCAGAGCCCACAGAGAGATTGTGCAGTGAGATTGACAATGAAGTTCTCATTAGGTTTGTGAGGGAGCGTTCAATACTGTACAACAAAACTGATCCCAATTATAAGGACCAAATAAAGAGGGACAATGCATGGCTGGAGATCTGCCGAACTACCATGGACAACTGGGATATTTTGTCAGCCAATGAACGTACTGACAAATGTAAGTTTAACCTTTATTTTATTTAGGTCTGTTTGTTCTTCATATGCACTATGTATCCCAAACTGTGCAGGTCATCAGTGCAAGCCATTAGTACATGTCATCAGTGCAAGTCATCAGTGCAGACCAGGGATCTCCAAACTATGGCCCTCCAGCTGTTGTGGAAATAAACATCCCATGAGGCATTTTAAAACTCTGACATTCACAGACATGACTAGGCATGACGGGAATATTAGTTTCTGAACAACTGGAGTTTTTCACTTCATGGCTCAATCTCAGACGTGAAGGATGAAAGATCTCCTAATATGGCCTAAAATGCTTGCCTTAAGTGACCACCTGTCAATCACCAAAACCATACCTATGTCCACAGAGGAACCACAAAATGCCCCTAAGGCATGTATGGGTGGCACAATCCCAACATACCAGAAATCATCCTGACATGGAACTCTTTACTAACTTCTTGGTTTATGCGTTGTCTTTTTTCTGAACTCCCAGACAAAAATGCAGAAGCTAACCTCTCTGGAGTGAGAGTGAGCGTGGAAACTGACTCTTGAGTGTTTCAGTCTCCTTTAACTCAGCAGACATTCATCTTGAGGCAGGAAGCCAAACTGTCGACTATTAAGTTTAGGCTTGACCTTTTACGATAAAGAAAAATGCAGTGATAGCGTTTGACCTTGAAGGCCACATCATCTTCTGATGGTAAGGTCATGTATATGGCCAGGGTCGTCTTTAATATTGATTGGACCCTGGGCAAAAAATTTCTTCCCCCCCCTATTCAATTTCACTCTCCACCTGCTCTGAGACATACAATAAATAGCAGCTAGACTTAAAATTAGTTTACTATATCAGATCAGGCAGCAATTGCAATTGGTTGCCAACGATTACAGCATATCATTACTGCTTACTGACTGGTTGCTAGAGGTTACAGCACACATGACGGATCACTGATTAGCTGCTAGAGGTTACAGAAAATGATTTCTGCTTGTTAATTGGTTGCTAGAGATTACTGTACAATATTACTGCTCACTGATTGGTTGCAAGAGGTTACAGCATATCATCTCCTCACTGCAGGGGGGCATGATATACATATGAATGGCACCTTTATTTACATATCAATGCCGCCGGCCGCTATTTGCTTATGAATGCCGCCATTTTTACATATGAATGTCAGTTATTTACATTAGTTGCATTAGTACCAGCACTTCACCCTGAGATATTGGGACACAGCACAGGACTAAAACTTCAAAGGACAAGGGAATTTAAACTGGGACAGTTGGCAAGTATGAGGCAGCTGCTTTAGGCCCCACAACAATGACAGGGCCCAGGGCAGCTGCCCCTTTTGCCCTGCCTTAAAGACGGCTCTGTATATGGCCAATCCCACAAAGAACACACACTTACCAGATTGGTGATCCCAACCCCTGGACATCTTTTGGTTCAAAGGCCGGGTTTACACTGGTGCGACACAACACTCGTTCTACTTTGCGACTTGAAGTCAGAGACGTGTCCGACTTTCAATGAACGGGGATCCGACTTGGATCCCCACCAATACCATGCACTGTGTTTGGTATGAATCTTGAGGGGGAACTCCATGGCAAATTTTAAATAAAAAACCGGGATGGGTTCCCCCTCCAAGGGCATACCAGGCCCTTCATATATGGATTTTAAGGAGAACCCCCTACGCTGAAAAAACAGCATGGGGTCCCCCCCAAATACATACCAAACTCTTATCCGAGCACGCATCCCAGCCAGTCAGGAAAGGGGGTGGGGACGAGCGAGCACCCCTCCCTCCTGAACCGTACCAGGCCGCATGCCCTCAACATGGGGGGTTGTTGAGGACAAGGGCTTCTTCCCGACAACCCTGGCCGCTGGTTGTCGGGGTCTATGGGCGGGGCTTATCGGAATCCGGGAGCCCCCTTTAATAAGGAGGCCCCAGGTCCCGGCCCCCCACCCTATGTGAATGAGTATGGGGTACATCGTACCTCTACTCATTCACCTGGGGGAAAGAAGTGTCAATAAAAAAAACACACTAGACAGGGTTTTAAACGAATTTATTAGGCCACTCCGGGGATCTCTTTCGACTTCGGGGGTCTATTCCGACGTTCCCTGGCCTCTTCTCCTGGTCTCCGGTTTTTCACCTGTTCTCCAGTGTCTTCTGCCATGCTCCTCCGCTATCTTCTGCTCTTTTTCCCTCGGTGACCATGCCCCATGCCTATATAAGTCGGTGTGCACCGCCCACACAGCATTACAGAAGGAGAGAGCATCGTGTCAACATCGGAAGAAGACCGGAGGAAAGAAGACGATGGAGAAGACCAGGCCAACGCTAGCAAAAGAGTGGGTAAAAGAACAGAAGATAGCGGAGGAGCCCGGCAGAAGACACCGGAGAGCGGGAGATGAGCGGGAGGCCGGGAGAAGAGGCCGGAGAGAGCGGAGGGTTAAGAAGGGACCCCAGAGCTGCTGAAAAAATAACTTTAAAATCCAGTCTAGTGTGTTTTTTTTATTGACACTTTTTCCCCCCAGGAGAATGGGTACCCCATACACATTCACATATGGTGGGGGGCCGGGATCTGGGGGCCCCTTTATTAAAGGAGGCTCCCGGATTCCAATAAGCCCCCCACCTGCGGACCCCCGACAATGAATGGCCAGGGTTGTTGAGAAGAGGCTCTTGTTCTCATCAGCATAGGGAGAAGGTGCTTTGGGGCAGGGGGGGCCGCAGTGTGCCCCCCTGCCCCAAAGCACCCCCCCCGTGTTGAGGGCATGTGGCCTGGTATGGTTCAGGAGGGAGGGGAGGGCGCTCGCTCATCCCCACCCCCTTCCCTGACTGGCCGGGCTGCGTGCACGGATAAGGGTCTGGTATGGATTTTGGGGAGACCCCAGCTGTTTTTTTGGCATAGGGGGTTCCCCTTAAAATCCATATCAGACTGAAGGGCCTGGTATGTTCTTGGAGGTGGAAGCCATGCCGGTAATTAGTTAAAATTTGCCGTGAAGTTCCCCCACAAGGTGAATGGGTACCCCATACTCATTCACATAGGGTGGGGGGCCGGGATCTGGGGGCCACCTTATTAAAGGAGGCTCCCGGATTCCAATAAGCCCCCTGCCCGCATACCCTGACAATGAAGGACCAGGGTTGTCAGGAAGAGGCTCTTGTCCTCATCAACATGGGGACAAGGTGCTTTGGGGTGGGGGGGATGCAGTGTGTCCCCCTGCCCCAAAGTACCCACCCCCCCATGTTGAGGGCATGTGGCCTGGTACGGTTCAGGAGGGAGGGGGGCACTCGCTCATCCCTACCCCCTATCCTGACTGGCCCGGATAAGGGTCTGGTATGGATTTTGGGGAGACCCCCATGCTGTTTTTTTGGCATAGGGGGTTCCCCTTAAAATCCCTATCAGACTGAAGGGCCTGGTATGTTCTTGGAGGGGGAAGCCATGTTGTTTTTTTAGGCAAGACGGCGATCCGACTTTGATCGGACTTTAATGATATTCAATGGGCTGACGTAGGATCAAAAATCGGACCAAATTAGTACATGGAGCATTTTCAAAGTCGGACCAATTAAGACAGCTCCCATAGTGAAACATTGATTTTCACACACCATGCGACATGAGCTCCCAATGCCGGAGCGTTTGTCGCACCAGTGTAAACCCGGCCAAAAGGGCATAACTTTGACACCCTGCTGTAACAACATACTCAAATCATGTAAAACGAGCACTTAATCCATCCAACATAAGGGAATTGTCAAGCTGTCCTCTGGAGGTACTTAAAATACTTCCAAAGCTTCACTTCTATTTAAAGGTCTTTCACCAAACTTACAAATCTGGACAAAGGTCGCCCTCATCTTCTTGTTCAGAAGAGACTGAAGAGCATTGATTGGCTTGAGAAGGCCCTGAATAGAATACTGGAAATTTCCAGAATAGATGGCCCTTGCAGAAAATTAATTCAGCAATTCCTTTAGAGTGTCTTGACCATATGCTTAATTGTAACTTGGTCACCATCATCTTAATCACAGCCTGCCTGAACAAAGTAGGAATAGATGGCCTTGCAGAAAATGAATTCAGCAATTCCTTTAGAGTGTCTTGACCATATGCTTAATTGTAACTTGATCAACGTCATCTTAATCAAAGCCTGCCTGAACAAAGGAGGAATCAAATCTTCATTCACCTCTTCTTGGGAAGAAGCTGACAAGGGTTAATTTGCCTCAGGAGGTTCTGAGACTACACCTTGGCACCATATATGACCCTTTCACAGAGTGAGTGGAAGCAACTCCTTTAGAATGTGTTCAATGAATGTGACAACCTGGCTTATATAGATGGCCAGCCCTTTAGACCAGCCAGGTTGAGGAGCACACCTAGGTCCTGCGCATAGGAGGAAAAAAGAAGAACGCAGAGGCTGTAGGTGGGCTCATATGAGAGGTAATGCAGGCATCTATAGGTTATTCTCCTTTTGAACTACTGTGTGGTAGACATCCCAGGGGATTGCTAGATGTAGCCAAAGAAACATGAGAGGGAGAGACCACGCCTTATAGAAATGTCATCGAGCATATCTCACTGATGTAAAGATTGCGGCTATCATGTCGCTTGTAGAGGAACATATGGAGCGAGCCCAGGAGGCCCAGAGAAGTGTTTATAATCTGGGTGCCAAGACCAGAACCTTCAACCATGGTGATAGAGTGCTGGTACTAGTCCCCACGGTTCAGAGTAAATTCCTAGAAAAGTGGCAAGGTCCCTTTGAAATTATGGAAAGAGTAGGGGAAGTAAACTACAAAGTTTACCAGCCAGGGAAAAGGAAACCAGAGCAAATATATCATGTTAATATCTTGAAACCCTGGAAGGACAGATAAACTTTACTGGCAGTGCCAACCCCCCAAAAGGACATGGCCCTTGTGACACCTGAGGTACCCATAACTGAAACCTTGTCAGTGGCCTAACAGAAGGACATTAAAGAGTTTGTGAGTAAGAATAGAGACTTTTTTCTCTCACCTACCCTGACAGACCAGTGTTATACAGCATGACATAATTACGGAACCAGCTGTCCGTGTAAATGTAAAGCCCTATAGAATATCATTCAGGAGTTGCAAATGAAATAAAGAACATGTTAGAGTTGGACATGATAGAAGAGTCCCCCAGTGACTGGTCAAGTCCCATAGTGTTGGTCCCAAAGTCAAATGGCACTATAAGGTTTTGTAATGATTTCAGGAAGTTGAACAGCGTGTCCCAATTCGATGCGTACTCAATGCCCCGGGTTGACGAGCTTGTTGACAGATTGAGAAGTGCCTATTACATAACTACTTTGGATCTGACTAAAGGTTATTGGCAGATACCCCTAACAGAATCTGCAAAAAGAAGAAATCCCTTTCTACCCCTGGGGAGTCACTCCAGTATAAGCATATGCTTTTTAAATGGATGTTTGATAACAGGGAGAAAAACTTGTTGGGTGACAAGGTGGTTCCTTGCTCTTCAAGCATTTAAATTCACAGTAGATCACAGAGCTGGGAAACTTCAGAATAATGCAGATGCCCTTTCCTGCGTCCATTGTCTTGTTGGGACATTTGCTCAGCCACAGGGGCTTGGAGGGGGGGGGGGAATATGTAACATTGTGAAAGGAGAGGTGATCAACGGATGTTATGTTTCACCTCGCATGCGTTCATTTGAAGGAAGCTAAGATGGACTTTGGTCCGGGTTTTACCAGCCACCTTAGCAGTGTTGGTACTGGACCAGATTTTACGGTCTACTTGTGTCCACCAATAGGTGGTACAAATAAAGCAGGACTGGACAAAAGAGTGTTCATGGCCTGGGACTCAGGAAGCCATACCTGAGAGAACTACTGATGTGATGTCTACTTTGTGAGAGACAGAAAAAGTTATGCATTATCTTGGTTTTGTGGGTGACTGGGAGAAGCCCTTCACCTGTGAGTTAGGATCCTGAACAGTTTATTTAGTGCCTGAATGGCAAGAAGTTATTTTCTGTTTTGTCTATTTGATTTTCATGCAACTTTTCCACAATTGAAAGAACTTTTATTAAAGTTATCGCATGTCAGTAACAGAAAATAATTTCATGGTATACAGAAAAGTGCAGGTATACACGTTCACAACACTGAGAAAACTGTACAAGGGGAGACCATTTATATACATCTAACAGAATAGACTACTTATTTGGAGCATCTTATAAATGTCAGGATCACATCATCACCTGAACCAGTGGGTCCTGGACAGACATTGGAGGGTCTTGTATGGGAAAAATAAAGGGGGGCCCAAGGGAGTGGAGGGTAGGAGAGGTAAGAGACAGGGTGATAGACCAGATGTGGGGAGGACCAGAGGATAAAGGAGGCTATCACTAAAAAAAGGGGAGGGGGAAATGAGCGGAAAGGGATAAAGGAGGCTATCATTGTACAAGGGGAGACCATTCATATACATCTAACAGAATAGACTACTTATTTGGAGCATCTGATAAATGTCAGGATCACATCATCACCTGAACCAGTGGGTCCTGGACAGACGTTGGAGGGTCTTGTATGTAAAAAAAGGGGGGTGCCCAAGGGAGTGGAGCGTAGGAGAAGGAAGAGGCAGGGTGATAGACCAGAAGGGGGGAGGACCAGAGGATAAAAGAGTATATCACTAAAAAAGGGGGAGGGTGACATGAGCCGGATGGGAGGAGGAGGGGAACCTCAATCATGTCGGGGTAGAGCCAGTCAGGTAGCATGTTCAATTCTATGGGTCCACCTCTGGGCTAGGTGGAGAAATCTCCATTTGCAGGGAGCCCAAAGAGTCTATCCAGGAGGACCAGATCTTGCAAATTTACTCAAACAGTTCCTATTGATGTACATAATTCTATACAAAGGTAGGACATTATTCAGGGTATTTCTCCAAGAATAGTGATGGATGAACTTCCGACGGGATGTTTCGCGAACGCGATCCGTGAACGTGCCCAAATGTTGGCGAACCGCAGGTTCGCGGCGGACCCCATTCACTTTAATGGCAGGCGAACCTTAAAAACCTCCAGGTCATATTTTCAGCCACAAAATACTTACTAGCTGTGCACACATAGTCCCACAACATGGACCCTTATATACCAGAAGTATTAAGTGAATCTGGGATCGACAATGAAAAGCATTCTTTTTTTATCTGTGAAATTTTGTCAATTCAGGAGCGCATGAAGGCCATGGAGGAGAGGCAAGGTTAGGCCAGGCTATGAAGGGGGTGCAGGAGATGATCAGTGCCACAGTCAGGGCAGCGCAGTCCTGTGCCAGTGTCCCAGTGTGCCAACCTGTGCTTGAGCCCCTGACCCCTCCCTCTGCCCGGCCCTTACCCCCACCTATGCAGGGCTCCACTGCGGTGGTCCGGAGGTGCCAGTCCAGTGCTGATCCTAAGCCATGGTGCTGGCACTGCCTGCTGATTGGCTTCTCCACTGCTATCTCCCTCACTGACACCAGCACCACGATAGAGACTGAGCACTGACACCAGCACCGAGATAGAGAGCACTGACACCTGCACCGTGATAGAGAGCACTGACACCAGCACTGAGATAGAGAGCACTGACACCAGCACCGAGGTAGAGAGCAATGACACCAGCACTGAGATAGAGAGCACTGACACCAGCACCGAGATAGAGCGCACTGACACCAGCACCAAGATAGAGCGCACTGACACCAGCACTGTGATAGATTGCACTGACACCAGCACTGTGATAGAGAGCACTGACACCAGCACCGAGATAGAGAGCACTGACACCAGCACCGAGATAGAGAGCACTGGCACCAGCACCGTGATAGAGAGCACTGACACCATCACCGAGATAGAGAGTACTGACACCAGCACTGAGATAGAGAGCACTGACACCAGCACCAAGATAGAGAGCACTGACACCAGCACTGACACCAGCAACTCTGTCTGTGGGACCCAAAAATATGACAACGCTCAACCTCTTCAAACAGGAGGGTACGGGCATATAGTACGGTGTGTTTTTTTTGTGCAAGTGAGCCAAAGGTAGAAAAAAGGTCCGTGTGCTAGATTATATAAATCGTTTATAGAGTTATGCATATATATGGTCTACTGGTCACATGTGTTGAATTCCTCCGAGATCCATGCCTCATTCATTTTTATAAATGTGAGGTAGTCAACACTGTCGTGAGCTAGGCGAGTACGCTTATCGGTCACGATCCCTCCTGCTGCGCTGAACGTCCTTTTGGACAGGACACTGGAGGAGGGGCAAGCCAACAGTTCTATTGCAAATTGTGCAAGCTCTGGCCAGAGCGTCCACATTGGCCGTTAACCCTATGTAGTCAGACACCTGTCGGTCTAGGCGTTCCCTGATGCTGGATCCGGATGACACCTTTCTTTGGGTCGGCTGAAAGAAGGATCTCATATCAGAAGTGACCAACACATCTTCAAACCACCCTCTTCTTGCAGGCGCTGTTGGATTGGTACCCACAACTCTTTCTCTGGGAGTGGGAATTCCTCTGCCAGCGCACGCAAAAGCAGAATGCAGCATTTCTCTAAGCAAGGCCTGGACGTGCTCCATTTGGACAGCCCTCTGTGATGGTGGTAACATTTCCACCATTATGTGTTTGTACCGGGGGTCTAAGTACGTTGCCACCCAGCACGGTTTCTTGACCTTTATTCTTTTTATACGGGGGTCCCTGTTAAAACACTGGAGCATGAAGGCCCCCATTTGCACTAAACGGGAAGCGGTGTGGTGGCCTGGCTCCTGCTCATCATCCAGGATAATGTCGTCCTCCTCCTTCTCCCCCCCCCATCCACGGACAACAAAAGGGATCCCAGAAAGGTTTAAAGCATGCTCTTCTTGCTCCTCCTCATCCGCCCTGGCACCATCCTCCTCTGACTCCCCTTCAGACTCCTGTTGTTGACTTGTCTCAGATAGAGTAGCCCCCCTGGGAATTCATCCAGCATTACGACTTCCTCATATTTCTGCTCCTCCATGGCTTGATCAATGACACGACGCAATGCACGCTCCATAAAGAAGGCGTAAGGTACAATGTCCCTGATGGCGCCATGGCTGCGACTGACCAGTTTGGTGATCTCATCAAATGGCCGCAGAAGTCTGCATGCGTTGCGCATGAGCAGCCACTGGCGTGGGAAAAAAACCAAGCTCCCAGAACCTGTTCTGCCGCAGAGTTCGTACAGGTAGTCATTAACTGCACGTTTCTGCTGGAGCAGCCTATCAAGCATATAGAAGGTTGAGTTCCATCGCGTCGGGCAATCACAAATAAGACGACTGACCGGCAGATTGTGTCGACGCTGAATGTCAGCAAGGCGAGCCATAGCCGTCGAAGATCTTCTGAAATGGGCCGAGATTTTCCTTGCCTGCCGCAACATGTCCTGGACCCCAGGGTATTTGACAACGAATCGCTGCACAACCAAGTTTAAGATGTGTGCCATACATGGCACATGTGTAATTTTGCCCTGTTTCAATGCACTAAGCAGATTGGCACCATTGTCACACACCACTTTATCAACTGTCAAATTGAGCGGTGTTAGCCACTGATCTGCCTGTGAACGCAAAGCTGAAAGGAGTGCAGGGCCAGTGTGGCTCTTGGCTTCCAAGCACAGCAGATGCAGCACAGCATGGCAACGTCTCACCTGACATGTCGAATAGGTTCTGGGGATCTTGGGCGGCACAGCGGAAGAGATGCTAGCAACGGAAAAGGAGGAGTCAGCCGAGGAGGAGAGGGAGGGTGGAGTAGGAGGAGGAGAAGAAGAGGTAGGCCTGCATGCAATCCGTGGTGGTAAAACCAAACACGGGTTCCACAGGTTACATGCTTGACGGCCATCAGAAGGTTCACCCAGTGGGCAGTAAAAGTTATATACCTTCTCTGCCCTTGTTTGCTAGACCACGTGTCTGTGGTCTGATGTATCTTGGCACTGACACTGTGTGCCAGAGATACATTCACTTGCCGCTGAATGTGGCCATATAGCTCTGGGATGCCCTTCTGTGAGAAATACTTCCTTCCTGGGACCTTCCATTGTGGTGTTCCAATGGCCACACATTTTCGAAAGGCCTCCGAGTCCACCAGTTTATATGGCAGTAGTTGGTGGGGGATCAGTTCTGACAAGCCAGCGGTCAACCGTTGGGCAAGAGGGTTATCCAGCGTCATCATTTTTTTACGCTCGAACATTTGGCCCACGGAAGCGTGCTTTTTTCCAGAAAAACGTGAGGGCGGCATGATGGAAGGTGGAGTGGAGGACAATTCTGAGGAGAGAGGAGAAGGAGAAGTAGAAGAGGCTGGACAGTGAGAGCCTGGAGTGTGGCTTTGTGGGTTCCGTTGCTCCCACTGGAAGCATTGATGGCAGCTCATGTGCCTTCTTAATGCGGTCTTCCCTAGGTGAGTGTTGGGCTTACCGCGACTTATGTGTTGACTGCAAAGGCTGCAGATGCCAACACTATTGTCAGCAGCGGACACGTTAAAAAAAAGCCCACTCTGCAGAGCCATGTGCCGGCCTCCTGGGAGCGCCAGATGTGACCGTACATGGTTGATGCCTCGCTCCTGATACATTAGCAGTCTGGTTTGTCCCTCCTGTGCAATGTAAGTTCTGCCTGCTTCTCCTCCCTATCTGCTGGTCCATACCTCCCTCTAAACTCCCCTCCTCTTCCTCTCTTGTGGGCACTCACGTGACATCCCTAGACACGTCATCATCGAATTCACCTTCCCCACAGCTATAATTAGAGATCTCGGAGTAGGCAACAACAGCGGGGACCAACCTCCTTGGGCTGATCCGGGTACTGTCGTCAGACTGCTGAGTGGCGGTTGTTGCTACCTGCTCTTCCTGATCCAATGTCAAGAATGGCTGCACATCGGAAATGTCTTGTGATGGATCGGAAAATAATTCCTGTGACTGTGTATATGGTGGTGTGGTGGTAGTGTCTTTGGGGGTGCACACAGCAGAGAGTGAAGAGGGTTCAGATCGAGAGGATGAGGAGGGTGCAGAAGAGTAAGGCTGAGTGAGCCACTCAACCAAGTCTGGTGCGTCCTTTGACGTAATCGAACGCACCTTCTGCAATTTCCCACTTTGGCTCAAGCCTGTTGCTCCTGCCCTACCCCTACCACCCCTGCGGAAGGGCCTGCCTCTTCCTCTGCCTGTAATTTTTAAAATGACCCTGTGACAAAAGTCTCTAGAGAAGTGCAGTATATGTGGAAGAAGGTATATAACACCTCACTTCAATCTGTCATTTTGGGGGCCACTGGTCTATCACACCAGTAATAATACTTTTTTCTAATTGCGTTTGTCACTCTTTGTAGTATCGCTGCAGAACCGCTCAGCAGTCACAATGCTGCACAGTAGAAATGCACTATACTATGCTTTCTATATTTGAAAGTATTTTATACGTGTACTACACCCCTATATACTGCACACCAAATAGTACACCTATACCAGTCCTTAAAAGGACGTTTGTGAATCTAATAATAGCTAGCTAGTGAATTACAGACTGTCCCTGCTCCAAACAGCAAACTATATCCCTACACTGAGAAAAGACAGCTGCAGAATCGGTCAGCACTGCAGTGCACTATAATATGCTTTCTATATTTGAAAGAAAGTATATTATAAGTGTATTACAATTACAACCCTATATACTGTACACCTATACCAGTCCTTAAAAGGACTTTTGTGGACATAATTGTAATAGCTAGTGATTACAGACTGACTGTCCCTGCTCCACACAGCGTCCTTTCCCTACACTGACAAAAGACAGAATGTAAAATGGCTGCCAGATCAGGTCTATTTAAAAGGTAGGGAGTATGTCCATGTGCTGAAATGTCTCAATTGGCTGTCCTGTACCCCATGATGGATGTGTCATGGGTGAAAGTTCTTCACAATGTAAAAGAATATGTCCGCCGTGAACAGCGCCATAAGCCCGTCGGTTTGGCAAATCGCCAACGAGCAAAGTTCGTCGCTAACCAACTGCCGGGCGAACTGCAAGGCCATCTCTATCCAGGAAACAACAGAGGGTGGCAGTGTAGCCTTCCATTTCAGCAAAACCTCTCTATGGGCATAGTATGTAGCGTATATTATGAATAGTATATTTCCGCACAGTGGGGTCTGCAATTATATTCAGCAATGTGACCTCAGGGGTTAGTGTAAAGATTCTGCAGCCTGATTAATATCTGCAAGGGCCTTCTCCCAAAACTCCTGTAAAAGGGGGCATGACCAAATCATATGTAGAAAAGAACCCTTCATGTTCCCACAGCGGGGACATGACAGGGACCTATCAGGGTATATATCAGCTAGTCTCTGATGTGTATAGTAAGCTCTATGCAGAAACTTCAATTGAGTAAAGCGATCTCTTGCAGAGATCAAATTCGTGACATAAGAAGAGACACAGCTCTCCCAGTCCTCCTCAGTTAAGGAAGGGATATCTTGCTGCCACTTCAAAAAGACCTTGGTCAGTTTAGAGGATGGGGCTATTGAGAGGTGAAAGTACAGTGAGGACAAGGGAGCATACAGAATTTTTGATGACAGAAGGCGTTCTACTGGCTCTGACTCTAGTGTGACTCCACCCAGAAACTGGTGCTGAAAGGCATACCTCGCCTGCAGGTACCTGAAGAACATCCAATTGGGAAGGTTATAAGCAATCTTGAGTTCTGGAAAAGTACTTAGCCTACCCTCTGTCACCAGGTGTTTCAACCCCACTACCCCTCTAGAAGCTCATATTTGAGGGTCGGGTATGCTACACAGGTGAGGGAGGTTGGGGTTGCCCCACAAGGGCATATGAAGGGAGCATATCTCCTGGGGGGCAACGCTGCTCCTTGACCTGGTTCCACACTGTTATTGTCATATGCATCAAGGTAGTTATAGAGTGGGCCCTTACCCCTTGGTATTCTAGATTACTCAGCGTAGAATATGACCCCATAATCGCTGCCTCCAAAATCACTGCAGGGATTGTCCCTATTTTGAGAGAACCACCAATGGACCATCGTAAGGGCCGCTGCCGAATAATACTGTTGGAAATTCGGAAGAGCAAGTCCACCCTGGCTTACTGGTAGCTGTAGCGTGGATCAGTCTGAGTACTTTCCCTAGACAGATAAAGGAAATAACAATGATTTTAATTTGTTAAAGAACTACGCCAGAAACAAAACTGGGAAATTTCTGAAGAAATAAAGAAACTTGGGGAGAAAGATTATTTTTATTAAATTCACCCTGCCAACTGGGGTAAGAGGGAGTGACTTCCAGCCCACACACTGCGGAAAACGAGGTCAGCTAGGGGAGCAGGTTCAGGTCACAGTACGAGGTGACTTGTCTGCCCAGGCATATTCCTAGATATTTAAAGCTATACACCCATACCAGGGGGGTCTGCATAGCCGGCCTAGGATGTGCAGAGTGTAAGGGATAGATCAGGGATTTGTCCCAGTTGACCTTGACTCCAGAATATGATCCAAAATCTTTAATGATCTGTAGGGCTGCTGGGAGGGAGGAGGAGACATCCATTAAAAACAGGAGAGTGTCATCAGCATACAAGGATATTTTCTTCTCTATCACCCACACTTGGATCCCCCGGACCGCGGACATGGCTCGTATTCGTGAGGCCAGGGGCTCAACAGCTAGCGCAAACAACCCCCGGTGAGAGTGGGCAGCCCTCCCTGGTGCCTCTACCTAGGGGGAACGCCGGCGAGAGAGAGTTGTTGGGTCGCACCCGAGTGCTGGCAGAAGCATACATTAGATGCAGCCATTTGATAAATACAGGTCCAAACCCAAATTTTTGATGGACAGCCCCGAGGTACTCCCACTCCACTGAGTCAAATGCTTTCTCGGCGTCCAGAGATTTGACCACAAGTTGAATTTCTTTAAGGATAAGTGCACTATCTAACCTTTCCCTGGCCGAGTCTGTAAGACATAGCAGGTCAGCTAAAGCCAGGTATGTATGCAGTTCTCCTTCAGTGTATATCACTCGGGAGCTATAGAGCTCCTGATAATAGGAGGCAAACCGGGCATTAATCTGTGAGAGGGATCTACCATAACTTCCCCAGTTGGTGATCAGATACAGGATATGGACACTGGGGAGGAGTGTTCCCGCAAGGCCAACAGTCGACCACTCCTCTCCCCTTTGACTATGATGGAGCAGGTGAATTTTCGTGTCAGATATACAAAGAATGGAGGCATAAATAGTCTCCAGGGCCATCACTTTATTTTATGCCTCCTGTAGCTCCTTATTGGCACCCCTATGCACTCTCCCAATGTGGGCCTGGAAGCTACCCCTTGTGTAGGTTTTAAATGCATCCCACGTAATGGAGATAGAAACACTGTGATCTTGGGAGTTCCAAAAATTGATCATATCAGTTTTGCAAGGGATGTCAACCCTCGAGTCAGATAGCCAGAACTTAGACAAATGCCACAAGCCTTCTGCCGAAGGACACATCAAACTGAGCTGCAGGGAAATAGGAGCGTGGTCAGAGATACCCCTTGGGAGAATGGTGACATCCTGGACCCTGGAAAGGACCGACCTCCCGGCGTACACCAGGTAAATTCTAGAGGAAGTTCTGTAAGAGGCAGAAGGGCAGGTGTACATCTGCAAATTAGGGTGTCTCCACCTCTGGACGTCCGTAAAATTGGAGGCTTCTGCCCAAGACGCCAGGTCCGTGGCAGAACCAGATGTCTGTGATAGTCTGTCCATCCCAGGATCTGGCACCATATATGTCCCAAAATATCATAATGTTATCAGTAGCATAAACCAACAGTTTGGATGCCAATTTGCTAAAGTAAATGCACCAAGGCTGGAGGAGGCAGATACAATCCCACTATGAAAACCTCCAAGGTAGTAATAATTACATGCAATATAATGTACCTACCCCCTGGGTAAACGTCTAGTGCCAGAAGGCAGAAGGGCAGAGATTTGCATACCAGTACACTAAGCCCTTGTACACACGGTCGGAGATTCTGACGGAATGTGTCTGATCGGACCGTATTGTCGGATAATCCGACTGTGTGTGGTCTCCATCAGACTGTTCCGTCAGAATATCCGACGTACCAAGTTTTCCAACTCTCTATAAAATTTTCTGACAACATGCTCCGATCGGACATACTCCGATCATGTGTAGCCTACTCCAATGGACAAAGTGCCACGCATGCTTAGATCAAATTCCTAGGCCAAAGCTATTGGCTATTAGCCTGAACATAGTTCCGTTGTAAGGAAATAACGTCATCACGTTATGTACAATCGGATTTTACGTCAACTTTGTCCGACTGTGTGTATGCAACAGTTTCGGACAAAATCCGTCGGACAAAATCCAACGGATTTGGTTGTCAGAATGTCCGACCGTGTGTACAAGGGCTAACCCCAAGTGAGAGATTGGAATAAGTGGAATGATATAAATGACCAACCCAGGGCCTCCTAAGGCTTAAAGTGGTTGTAAACCCTTACAAACCACTTTGACCTACAGGTAAGCCTAGATTAAGGCTTACCTGTAGGTCCAAGCAATATCTCCTAAACCTATATGGTTTAGGAGATATTTGCCCGAAAGCGCGCACCGCTGTCTACGGCGCATGCGCCGTAGACAGCGGCACGCAGGCGCACTGAGCGCGGCATTCTCCACGACGGAGCTGCCGCGCGTGTCGGCTCCCGTGCGCATGCGCGGGAGTGACGTCATCGCGGCTTCGCCGAATGACAGCGGCGGAGCTGCGAGACCCCACCAACAAGATGGATGCGGCGGACTACAGGGGACAGCGGCGACTTCGCTGGCTCCTGTGTCAGGTAAGCGACACATAATGGGCTACTATGCGATGCATAGTAGTCCATTATGCTTTGCCTTTGCAGGGAATGAAAGAGGAAGTAAACTCATCAGGGTTTACTTCCTCTTTAAGAGCATGCCACAGGTCAAATGGGTCTGCTGGATAATACAAATATGAGGCGAGTTACGCTGCAGAAATTGAAATACCAATGATCTTTTAATCTTGGAGTTTAGACCCCTGGTTCCAGGACAATATTTTACATATAGACATAAGGTCCTAACATCAAATCCACAACAGGAATAGTCATGTTTAGCCCTTGCAGCGGAGGACCAGGGCTGGTCACCCGCCCCAACACCATACAAACAGAATATTTAGCAACCCCAAGACAGAACAGTATACATGTAATACAGAAAACATACTGACATATATAGGCATGTAGCAAAGAAAACATGGCGGGTAAGGCCCATGAGTGGGCATTGTGCTGACCATATATCTGAGGATTCTAGGATCAGTGATCAGTACCACGCAGTTCTTCATGCTTCACTTCTGCAACCGTCTTCTGTAGGCACACACACGTACAGCCATAGAGCAGCATTAAAAAAAAAAACAAGGAGAGAGGGGCGTTTAAATATAAATAGACATAAAGGTGTCAACTCACATTTAACCTGAATATTATAAGCATTGCGGTTTCACAACTGAGATAGTCCTGGTGACGCTACTGAGTCCTGCTTCCTTCGTCCAAACGGTCTGGTCAGTGAGGAGTCTGCTGATGTGGATGGAAATCCGGCTTCCGAAGACGAGCACAAGACAAGGTGTGAGGCGCAAGGCACAGGTGGCTGCAGGGGATGATGTCAATAAAAGTAGACGCGTTTCGTGAGCATGTGTGCTGCGATGTCCTGGCAAGCCGCGCTCCTTTCTCGCGCTCCCTGCAGCATTAGCATGTGCAGGGACAGAGACTGCCCAAGGGAGGGAGCCTCCGCATAGACATTGCAGCAGCAGGGATACATCGTAATGTCATCCAGAGGACATAGTGAATAGGCGGGAGATGTACATGAGGGCCTGGGGGCAATAGGTGGCCCAACCCTGCCAAGGCATGGCAGGACACAGGTGATCCAGGTATCTCAGGATGTAGACATCAAGATCTGCAGTATAGCAGGTAGGATAAAGCAAGCTGACATGCAGAAACAGGGCCGAGGAGCTATGGAGCAGGACTCAGCAAGGGAGAATCAGGCTTCACCACCGGCGAACAGTCTCAGTCTCTACCCAGGAAGATGCCTCCTCAGGTGAATTAAAAATGCAGACTGTCTCACCATCCTCCACACGCAGTCTGGCGGGAACAACATGCTGTGCTTAAGCCCCTTGGCTCGGAGCTTAGCTCTTACCATGTCAAAAGATTTGCATTGCCTCTGGGTCTCCAGGAAGTAGTCAGGGAAAATCATGAGTTTATTCATGCAACCTTTTAAAAATACTCGCCTTCGGTGGCGAGATTGACACGTCGCTGGCCCCCGTCACCTAGTACGGACTTAAAGGGGAGACCCTATGCCGAAAAAACGGTGTGAGGGTCCCCCCAGGCCCATATAAGAACCTTATCCGAGCTGGTCAGGAAAGGGGGTGGGGAAAAGCAAGCGCCCCCCCTCCTGAGTCATACCAGGCCTCATGCCCTCAACATGGGGGGTGCTTTGGGAAAGGGGGGGCGTGCGGCCCCCCCACCCCAAAGCACCTTGTCCCCATGTTGATGAGGACAAGGGCCTCTTCCCAACAACCCTGGCCGTTGGTTGTCGGGGTCTGCGGGCGGGGGGCTTATCGGAATCCAGAAGCCCCCTTTAATAAGGGGGCCCCCAGATACCGGCACCCCACCCTATGTGAATGACTATGGGGTACAAAGTACCCATACCCATTCACCTGGTGAAAAAAAAGAAAAAAAAACACCACACAAGGGTTTAAAATAATTTATTGCACAGCTCCGGGGGTCTTCTTACGTCTTGGGGGGTCTTCTCGCCGGACTCCTCCGCTATCTTCTGCTAGCTCTTTTACTAGCAGAGGAGCCCGGCTTTCATCTTCATCGCTGCCCGGGGGTCTTCTTCCGACTTCGGGGGTCTTGTCCCCCTCTTCGGTTCTTCTTTCCGGGCCTCCGCTTTCTTCCTTTAGCTCTTTTACTAGTGGTGGCCCGGTCTTCTGTCACCACCGCCTCTTCTTCCGACTTTGGGGGTCTTTCGGTTCTTCTTGCCGGGCCTCTGCTCCTTCCAGCTCTTTTACTAGTGGTGGCCCGGTCTTCTGTCGTCGTCGCTGTCGCATTCTCTTTTCTCTTCTCTTCTTCTTCCTCTTCTTCCTTGAGATGTTGACTCAACGTTCTCTCTGGCCGCAATGACAGGGACACAAGGTGCTTTGGGTTGGGTGGCCGCATGGCCCCCTTCCCCAAAGCACCCCCCATGTTGAGGGCACGCGACCTGGTACGGCTCAGGAGGGGGGGGCACTCGCTCGTCCCCACCCCCTTTCCTGACCGAATGGGTTGCGTGCTCGGATTAGGGTCTTATATGGACCTGGAGGGGACCCCCACGCCTTTTTTGCCGTAGGGCTTCCCCTTTAAGTCCATACAAGGTGACTGGGCCAGCGACGTGTCAATCTCTTCCTTCGCTAGTCCTGTCTATCTGGAGCCGCATACAAAATGAACAGACTTTTCTCCGTGTGCGGGAAAGTACATTCATTTCAAAAGTCCGGCGGACTAGCACACAGACGGCCGGATTGTCCGCCCACAATTTTTGAGTCAAAACTACTTTCTAAGTCCGACTTTTGGGAAAAAAAAAGTCCACCGGAGCCCACACATGGGCGGATTGTCCGGCAGACTCTGGTCCACCGGACCAAGTCCACCGGATAGTTTGATCGTGTGTATGCGACATTAGAGGACCTTGACTTTTCTGCTAACCCTCTGATCCTATACTGAGAGACTGTTCGTTTGCAAAAAAAATCCCTTAGCATGACTGCTGTCAGTCTCTAAAGTTTCTGGCCATCTACCACGGGAACCCCTAGACACGAGGAGCGAGTGAGGGAAGGCAACGGTAAGCCCATTAAACCAGCCGCTCCTTTGGGGGGTAAGTGCTACATATTTATACTGTATATATACACACATATACATACAAATGTACACACGTGTGTTTGAGCTTTGGGGTGCAATAGGCTACGCACACCTATGGTTAAATTCTTATAAAACAATTCATCTCTTCTTTCAATAACTGTACGGTCATTTCCACTAATCTGCGCATCTCTAGGCACAATTTGAAGGTTAATCAAGAGGTTTAAATATAACAGTGAACATGTAATATGTTCTTTTCCCCTATTTAAAAGGTAATTACGTTTCCATTGCCTGTGTGTAAAGGTTAAATGTAGCCTGAGTCAGCTTAGCAGGATGGTGAGGGTTCAGTAGTCTTAAAGAGGGCAAGCAAATCTATCATTTCCTGTCATAATCAATAGATTATAATCAATAAAATGCTGGAAGGAAGTTTTTCAGACATTACCTGAGCTCCAAACTGGTCATGTAACCATACGTACCATTGGCGATGCAACTGCTCAAGCATGCATATTGCACAGTTTAAAGCCAATCTGTGTTTTACAGCAAACTATACAAAGCTCCTTCTTTCAACAATTACAAATCATTTTTAAACAGCTCTCTCATCTGACTCATTTTCTGGATTTGTAAGAAGACAATAATATATTTCAATTTTCCTTCGTAACATATGACAGTGCTTCTTTTTGTTTAAAACATTTGGAAGAAAATGACATTTGTTCAGCACATAGATTATGATAATTTACATTTCTCCTCATCTGCTTGATATTGGGCCAGGCATGCTGTCTTTCAAGAGTAAAATTAATTATTTAGTATACTAATAGTTATAACGTAGGTTTGTCTCCTCTTCACCTCACTAGTCACCATTTATGCAATGTAAACTGTTAGGTTCCATATAGTGTTGATATTAAAGTGATTGTAAGGGTTCATTTTTTTGTTAAATAACAAACAGCGGCCCGAACATCTTCTTCTGGGGTCCCCTGGCGGCTCTCGCGGCTCCTCCTCACATCAGATAACCCCCTAGGAGAAGCGCTCTCCCAAGGGGGGTTACCTTGCAGACACATTCCCGAGTCCAGCATTTGGTGTCCATAGCTGCCGAATGTGTGACTTGACCCCACCCCCCAGACAGCAGCAGGAGCCAATGGATGCACTGCTATCAATCTATCCAATCAAGAGCTGAGAACCCCAAGCAGAGAGACAGCGCTTCCCCGCCGGGTCAAGTTCCAGAGCTCAGATAGGTAAAACGGGGGGGGGGGGGGTGACTGGTCACTGCATAGGATGCATTAAGGTGGAAAAACACAAAGGTTTACAACCCCTTTAACTCTTCTGCATACATTGTGATGTGCTCAATAGAGCCTGATGCATTTAAAATAAAAAAATAAGAAAATCCATGGGAACAAAAGAAGAGTTTCAAATGGCAACCAACACTTTATTCCACAATGTGGCCTGCATTTTACATCTTATTCATACAATGCAAGCTGTGGTGCTCTTTGGTACCCTTGGTACTTTTGCCTCATGGGACTTGGAGAATTGCTAACTCCATCGAAGTCTGCATGTTCCTTGTTAGCACATGTTCATGAAACATAATTTATTGACTCCTACAGCTGTGCCCTTTCACCTATTGATCCTACATGCTTTAAAAGATATATTTATAATATTAGCTCTTAGGATTTGGTCTCCTTATGCAGTGTTTATGTAGCACTTACCCACCCAGGAGCCCCTGAATATGCTGGGTTCTCTGTTCTGCCATGACTCTTTCAGCTGCTCAGACCCCACAGACACACCTGTGTAACGTAAATGTTAGTATGCTACTACTATATAACAACGAACAGAACATAGGCCACAAGCAACTTGATGGTAGACTGAAAGGATGTAGTTGTATGGCAATGCAGTTAAGCAATGCTTGAATCAATAAACAGGTGATTAAATAGGTTTAAAGATGCTGTACTAGATAATGTGAACATGGACCCATAAGGGATAAATCAACTAAACTGTAGTGTTGCTAAACCAAACTATAACCTAGGCAGTGGAAACTTAATTTCCTTTTATATAGGGGAAAAGAACATACCCTGTTTCCCCGAAAATAAGACCTAGTGTGATTGTCGGTGATGGCTGCAATAAAAGCCTTACTCCCCAAATAAGCCCTACCCTGTTTCCCCGAAAATAAGCCCTACCCTGAAAATAAGATCTACAAGGACTTTAACTTGGGCTTATTTGGGGGGTAGGGCTTTATATTGCAGCCATCACCGACAATCATGCTAGGTCTTATTTTCGGGGAAACAGAGTATTACATGTTCATTGTTATATTTCAAACCTCTTGAAATAAAGGTCCTCATGTGCATACTATGCATACTGCCCCAATAGTGGGTGGGTGTATGCATGTCTGATGAAGGACTATCCCTAGAGTTGACTGCAAAGTATCTGGTGCCTAATTGTCAATATTAGCCGGCTATCGTTGGGGCCTCTCTGTAAGATGGTGTAGTTGTAGCCCTCCTTTTGGGAATGTGCAATAGATGGCTGATGGGCTACTAAACAAGGAGCAGTTTCTATTATAATACCCTTGTCAGTGTTGAGATAAACACAGAGGGTTCAGCTCATTGATCCTGGTACACAGAAATCCAGTCTAGATCACTTAGAAGTCTGCTCTCCTTAGATACCCGGGACCAAGTGACTCAGTGCTTATGAGCAGGTCCTCACAAATATCTCAGCTCTGGTCCTTGCTGGTTCTCCCTTGCACTCACAGCAACGGGACCTTCCAGCTCTGGTTCCAGCTCAACAAGTCTCTCTATGCCTCAGTCCATAGGCTGTTATGGACAGAGCAAGGACGCCCACTCTCTGCACAGGCTCAGCAAAGGCAACAGGTCCACACTCTCTGGTGCCAGATCATAGGGTGGGTGTGGCCAGATTTCACTACAGTGGGGTCTTTAAAGGACATTTTTGATTGCTGCACTCACTACCCACAGCATACCTATTTCCCCATCCAAATTTCCCCTCTGCACCCCACCATCCACAGCTCACTTATGCATCCACAGCTCATCTCTACACCTTCCCTCTGCATCTTACCTCTGCAACCCTGGTCTGCAGCTTGCCTCTGCACCCACCTCTACCACTGTCCACAGCTCACCTCTGCACTCTCGTCTATAACTCACTTCTGCACCCCATCTATAACTGTCTGCAGATCACCTATAAACCCCATTGTACCCTCTGTCCACAATGCACCTCTGCACCCATCTGTAACACCTCTGCATCGCTGTCTGCAACTCACCTTTGCACCCCCTGTCTGAAACTCATCTCTGCTCCCTGTCTGCAGCTCACCCCTGCCCTCTTTGACTGCAATTCACCTCCACCTACATTCCCCTTCCACAACTGTCCATAGCTTAACCCCTGCACCAGGTTGACAACTCATCTTTGCACCCCTGTCCACAACTCAGCTCTGCTGCATGCATCTCCAACTCACCTCTACCCTCCCCCCATATGCAGCTCACTTCTTCACTCCCTGACTGCAGCTCACCTCTGCACACTTTTACCTCCACAAATATCTCCAGCTCACTTCTGCATCATTGTCCTCAACTCACCTCTGCACCCCACATCTGCAACTCACTTCTGTACCCCCCATCCCCAGTTCACCTCTGCTCTCCCTGACTGCAACTCCCCATCCGCAACTCACATCTGGATCCCCTGTCCACAACTCACCACTGCATCCCATGTCCATCCACAATTCACCTCTGCACACACTGTCTGCAACTTGCCTCAGTACCCCCTCGGTCCACAGCTTTCCTCTGCACTCACTGACTGCAGCTCACCTCCACACACTTTCACCCTTCAACAGCTCACCTCTGCACCTCTGGCCATAGCTAACCCCTGTCCACAATTTACCTCTGCACCCTACTTTCACAGCTTATTTCCGCAACCCCCCACCAGCACCTGTCAGCCACATCTCACTTCTGCACCCCTCCTCAGCTCTGACCTCTGCATCCACACAGCCCTAATCTTTGTACCCCCTTCCACCATTGCCTTGACTACATCTGCAGAAAGCACCTCTCAGTAGCCGGCCTGGCTCTAGTACTTCCCAGGGATTGTTTTACTCACACTATTGGCCATCAGCGGCAGCAGGATCATCTGGTGGGGGCATCGAGATCCGGGCACCAGGCTGCAGCTCAGCACCTGATGTCCCAACTCTCATCAATGAACACACTGTGCCTGGGCAACTTTAACTATCTTGTTCCTACTTTGAGTGCAGGGACAGTTCTATGGGAGCCACCAGGAAAGGTGTGCTATAACTTGTGAAAACAGAAGCCAGGCTGATGCTGTCAGTGTTAGGTTTCTCTTGGTTTCCAAGCTGTATATAAGACATACTCCTTCTATGCTACATATGAGTGCATCTTTTATTTGTTTTTAATATCATTCAATAAAGTGTTTTATTGTACAAGATTGTTGCGCTTCCCTTATTTTTGTTTCTTAAATCTGATTGGTGGCTGAGAAATGTTGTGATTGTTTTTGAGAGGCAGCAAAAGACCCTGCAGTCCATTTTGTAACATTAGAATCAGGCAAGTTATAAGGTCACCATATTACTGACAAAATCGATTGGAATGGAGAAGTGTAATAAACGAAAAAAAAAAGAAAAAAAAAAAAAATAGGTGATATCTAAAATTTTTAACTAGCGACCAGCAGAAAATTGATGTGGAAGAAAACTAAGCATAAAGGCAGAATTTAAAAGTTATTGGAGTTGGTAGGTTGGTCAAATGGGAAGACGCAGATCATCTGAAATCCTCAGTGGTAAGCATAGACTCCCAAGGGGGTGTAGAGTTTAACCACTTCTGTACATTTACTGCATGAAATCATGTACTGGTACACAGCGGGAGCCAATCAGCAGGTCCGGTGGACCCAATGTCCGCCAGGACCCGCCGATTGTTCCAGAGGCACACAGAACGGCAGTGACAGGAGAAGGCAGAGATCTTGTGTTTCTGCTAAGCAGGAACACAGATCTCTGTCTTCTTATGCCTTGTACAGATGGAATTTCCTACAACTGTTTTTTCCGACGAGTGTTGGCCCAAACTTGTCTCTCATACACACGGTCACACAAATGTTTTTGGAAATTCCGAACATCAAGAACACGGTGACATACAAAACGTATGACAAGCAGAGAAAAATTAAGTTCAATAGCCAGTTCTGCTTGATTCCAAAAATGCGTGAACTTTTGTGCGTTGGACTTGTGGACTCGGAATTTCCAAAAACAAGTCTTGTTGTCAGAAAATTTGAGAACCTGCTCTCAAACAGTTGTCTAAAATTCCGACAGCAAAGGTCCAATGGAGCATACACACAGTGGGAATTTCCGACAACAAGCTCACATCGAACATTTGTTGTTGGAAATTTCCGATCATCTGTACGTGACATAACAGTACAAGCACCCCCCCCCCCCCATTTGAAAGCACTTGCTAGGAACACATTTAACCCTTTTATTGCCCCTGATGTTAACCTCTTCCCTGCCAGTGTCATTAGTACAGTTACAGTGCATATTATTTAGCACTGATCACTGTATTGGTGTCACTGGTCTCCGCTGATCACCGCCATTACTAGTAAAAAAAATAATAAATAAAAATATCCCATAGTTTGTAGGCGCTGTAACTTTTGCACAAACCAATCAATATATCAATATACGCGTATTGGGATTTTTTTTTTTACCAAAAATATGTAGCAGGATACATATTGGCCTAAAATGAAGAAGAAATTTTGATTTTTTTAAAAACATTTTTTTTGGATAGGTTTAATAGCAGAAAGTAAAAAAATATTGTCATTTTTTTGTTAATAGCGCAATAAACAAAAACGTGCAGAGGTGATCAAATACCACTAGAAGTAAGCTCTAGTTGTGGGAAAAAAAGGACAACAATTTTATTTGTGTACAGTGTTGCACGACCACAAAATTGTTAGTTAAAGTCAGTTAAAGTAATACAGACTTTCACCGTTTTTTTTTTTTTTACCATAAATGTAGTTGGAATAAATACAAGACAAATTCCAGATTGCAGCCCTCAGTTTGCATTATTGACAATGGTAGTTGAGGGACAAGGAGACACATTTGAAAAGTACTGGGATGCCTGCTGTTACACACACATGAACTTTAATGGCATACCAATCTTAGTCCCTAGGGTTCAATATTGAGTTGGCCCACTCTTTGCAGCTATAACAGCTTTAACTCTTCTGGGAAGGCTGTCCACAAGGTTAAGGAATCTGTCTGTGGGAATATTTGGCCATTCTTCCAGAAGCACATTTGTGAGGTCAGTCACTGTTGGACTAGAATGCATGGCTCGAAGTCTCCGCTTGAATTTATCCCAAGGTTATGTTATCGGGTTGAGGTTAGGCCTCAAGCATGCTCATTAGTGTCTTTATGAACCTTGCTTTGTGCACTGGTGCGCAGTCGTTGTTGGAGCAGGAAGGGGCCATCCCCAAACTGTTCCCACAGAGTTGGGGGCATGAAATTGTTTTGGTATGCTGACACCTTAAGAGTTCCCTTCACTGGAAATAAATGGCAAAGCTCAACCCCGGAAAAACAACCCCACGACATAATCTCCCCCTCAAAATTCCCACAGACACACTCCTAAACCTTGTGGACAGGCTTCCCAAAAGAGTGGAAGCTGTTATAGCTGCAAAGGGTGGGCTAACTCAATATTGAACCCTATGGACTAAGATTGGGATACCATTAAAGTTCATGTGCGCGTAAAGGCAGGTGTCGCAATACTTTTGACTATATAGTATATACCACAGTCAGTCACCAATATGACTTGGAACCTGAAGACATCCCTTGCGATGAAACATGTTGAAACATGTTGGGTGGAGCTTAGCCTGCTGACAACATCACATCTGCCGATGCATAGAGCAGACTTTTCTTTTCAGGCTGTTACATTCCCTGCTTTGTGAGTACCTTTTTTACTGAATAAAGTAAGCTATCTTTACAGTATTATACTATCTAGTCTGGCTTTGTTTCTTCATGTCTCCTGGTCTCCTGCTGCTTATACATATTGTGGAAGTGTTTGAGAACTGGGAGAACTGGGCTTTGATCCATACCAAGCTGGCCAATTTCATCTACATGACACTTTCAGTAGCCGTGATCCATACCAAGCTGGCCAATTTCATCTACTTGACACTTTCAGTATCTGTGACCCATACCAAACTGGCCAAGTTCACCTTCATGATAGAGCATATTCAATATGTTCTTATGACCTTGGTTGGTAAAGGGTCATATCTCTGGTAAGAGGATTTTTAACCCTTGATGTTTAGAATGTGGCTCCTTTTCTTTCTATGCAATAAATGTTTCAATTGATACACGCTGATTTGTGAGTGGAAAAAAAGCCCAATTATATAATTATGATTATTGTTTTTGTATTTATTATTAACTATTATGTTGGTGTGTTGATTTATTGATTTATTATGCTTATTGGTGATTGATGTATTTGATATATATATATATATATATATATATATATATATATATATATATATATATATATATATATATATATATATATATTAGGGCTGTGGAAATTAAAGATTAATTTCTCGATTAATCGATTAATTTTTTTGATCAATCAAAATTATTTTGATCGGTACTCACCTCCCTGTCGGCTTCTGGGTTTTTAGGGAGTTCTGTCGGAGATCCGGTGACGTCACAGACATCAAAGTCACTGGACTCCTCCCCCCTTCCCCAAGTGCCTCCGTCTGCTAACGAAGGGAAGGAGGGAGGAGTCCGGTGACGTTGAAGTTCTGATTGAACGTAACGCGTGCAGGGGAGGAGCTACGCATGAAGTTACCCGCTGCTGCCCTACAGAACTAACACGATTGTTGGATTTACATGCTGTGTTTTTATCAACTTTATGTGAGTAGTTTGTGTTTATACTTAAGCAGTGAGCACTTAGATCTTTTCTTTCTATCCATGACCTGGCGTCCTTGCTGAAATCTAAGGAGATGTGAGAGAAGTTTATGGCCCATGTTAACCCTTTTGATACCCACTTGCATGACCACCTGTTTTCACAGGGGCCCATGCCATAAGGTGAGAGTGATTAGTTAGACCGGAGGTGGAAAGATTGTCACACTACTGTGGAAAAAAAATTACTTACGTCAGTGCTACAGTTTGAATTTAAAACGTATTTGTGTGAACTGTGAAGTTAAGTCATGGATTGTAGAAACTAACTAGTGTCGGGGGATTGTATATAGCAGGGATAGGCAATTAGCGGACCTCCAGCTGTTGCAAAACTACAAGTCCCATCATGCCCCTGCCTCTGGGTGTCATGCTTGTGGATGTCAGAGTCTTGCTATGCCTCATGTGACTTGTAGTTCTGAAACAGCTGGAGGTCCGCTAATTGCATATCCCTGGTATATAGTGTATACCACATTTACCACTGACTAATGCAGAACTGCAATGCAAGGAGATCAGCTAAAAGTAGTTGGATTTGTATGTGTGTTATAATTAATCGAAATTAGTTAATTAATCGATTAAAAAAAAAAATTGATTAATCGAACACAAAATTTTTTAATCAGTACCAGCCCTAATATATATATATATATATATATATATATATATATACATACACACACACACACACACACACACACACACACACACACACACACACACACACACAATACCCGCTAATGGCATGCCAAGTTAGGTGAATAACAGGCAGTTGCTAAATGAGAAGAACACGCAGCAATGCACATACTTGACATCACCTGCATATTTTTTCTTGTAGTGCCCTGGGGTTTAGTCAGGGAGCTCCTCACCAAATTCCTTGTCAGGAGTAGCTACTGTAGATAGTTGTTCGATATCCATTGATTTCTCCCTAAGTTTGGCCTGTTGTACTGTTCTCTTCTGCTACAAGGGGGCCAGGCACTTGTTGGCATTAGATGTGAGAAGGATATTTCAAGGTCAAGTTATGAATATATGGGATGTCTCAGCCAATGGGCAGGGGTTTTCTTGAATCCCTTGGCCTGCTGGGAGAACCTATATATTCGGGTGGGGTCAGGTGATCTATGTTGTGTTCCACCTGGACGGCTGTCTGGGTGGATGTGTGTCGTTTCCACCGGGCTGCTAGGCTGGAAATTGGGCCTATCCCAGGGGTATCTGGCTGCCAGGCTGTGTAAGGGCCTATCCAAAAGTAAGATGGCAGCATAGGGTTGGGACTGCGGCTTGCAGTACAACCAAAAGGGAAGGTTCTGCCGCGCCGAGGACCTGTCGTGGTCAGAGGTAGAAGGGAAGATGTCGGCACTAAGGGACAAACCACCTTTACCAGGGACCACAGTGTGTAACCAAAGCAAGTACCAGAGCAACATTCTCACTGAACGGGCATGGTGGCGAAACGGGAAACTTCAGACGGTGATCAAGTCAGGGACCCAACCAGCGGAAGTGACGCTTGCAGAGCAGCCTTGTGTGTCAAGCCAAGGGCCGAGCCAGTCAGCAGGGTGAAGCTTGAAAGTTATCTGGAGTGCCAAGATAGGGACCCAGCAGGGAAGCGTGGGTGACGTTTGAGGGAGATACCACCGCAAAAGCCTTGAAGAGCTCATGGGATTCAGAGTCAGTGAATCAGAGAGTCCAGTGAGAGACTAGGAGCTAAAGGGGCTGAATGCATAGGAGACAGCAAACCTGCAGGTGCAGAAGTGACACCTTGTTGGGGCCTTTCCCTGTATGGCTGTCTTCCTGTTGAAGTCTCAGAGTTTGCCTATTGAAATTGCAAATACTTAAGGGTGTCCTTTCCCTAACCCTCTTTACCTTGCAAAATATAAAAAGGACTGTTAAAAGAAATAAAACCTCTTTTACACCCAAGAAGTGTCTGGTGCCCAATGAATTTTACCACCTTTGCACCCACTATGCATCACAACCTACTACATATTGAAAGATGTCAGCGGTCTGTGGCCTCAAAGGTTCTCATTAGACCATAAGAGGTTAGAGATTCTGCTACACTTTTGACAGTCAACTAGTAGAAAGATTATGTTGATTTAGCAAGCAAGTAATCTGTGCTGGATTCTTTGGTCAGCAGTACCACATTATCCAGGGAACCCTTTGGACACTGACTGGATTGTAAAGATGGCCACTGGGGGAGGCACATGATGGCCAGTACAGCTATACCATTGTATGTAGGATGCATATTTAAAATTACTTGAGTTGCTTTGGAGAGGTTGTTACGGTTGTACACAACTCATCGCGTCTGGAAAACATTGCCCAAGGATCAGGCATGCAGGTACACAGTACAACTCAACAACAGATTTAGATGATTTCCAGTAACAGTTCAATTATTCTGAACATCCTGTTTGTAAAGGTGTGATTAAGTCATTCCAAGCATAAGCTTTTTGATGACTACAGATTTACTGTAAGGGTCATTGTTTGATCTACATTTTGTACAAATATGGAAAAAAAAAACACAGAACCCCTTTGTCTTGGTAAAAGAAGGCTACGGGAATTACTATGTTAAATAAACACTCTTTCCAGATCAGTCAATTACATTTAAGAACATGTTGTTATATATATTTTTTTCAGAGCAAAATGTTGGGAAATTACCATTTTTTTCCATGCAGTATAAACAAGCCTCAAGACCATGTCATTGCTAAAAGCTAATATGGGAATATTTAAATCCAAGGAAATAATAAGAACAGCCTTGGGGGTCAGTAAGAAACGGATTCCCCCTTGGGTGGCAAAATTGACAACGTTGCCCAAGGGGGTTGTTTTTCTTTCCAGTGCATTCCCCTTGAAACTTTCCGCATTTTGTCATGTTACAACCAAAAACAGAACATGATTCTGTCACCACCATGTTTCACAGTGGGGACTGTGTCCCCCACATGGCTTCTTGCAAACTCCAAATGGGACTTCTTATGGCTTTTTTTCAACAATGGCTTTCTTCTTGACACTCTTCCATAAAAGCCAGATTTGTGGAGTGCACGACTAATAGTTGTTCTGTGGTCAGATTCTCCCACCTCAGCTGTGGATCTCTGCAGCTCCTCCAGAGTTACCATGGGACTCTTGGCTGCTTCTCTGAATAATGCTCTCCTTGCCCAGCCTGTCAGTTTAGGTGGATGGCCATGTCTTAGTAGGTTTGCAGTTGTGCCATACTCTCCATTTTCAGATGATGGATTGAATGCTCCATGAGATGTTCAAAGCTTGGGAGTTTTTTTTATTTTTTATAACAAACCCTGCTTTAAATTTCTCCACAACTTTATCCTTGACCTGACTGGTGTGTTCCTTGGCCTCCTTGATGCCGTTTGTTCACTAACCTCAAACCTCCGAGGGCTTCACAGAACAGCTATATTTATACTGAAATTAAATTACACACAGATTGGACTTTAGTTACTAATTAGGACTTCTGAAGGCAATTGGTTCCACACATTTTTAGTTAGGGGTTTCAGAGTAAAGGGGGCTGAATACAAATGCATGCAACACTTTTCAGATATTTATTTGTAAAAAATTGGGAACACCATTCATCATTTTCCTTCCACTTCACAATTACGTGCCACTTTGTGTTGGTCTATGACATAAAATCCTAATGAAATATATTTACATTTTTGGTTGTAACATGACAAAAATTGTGGAAAATTTCAAGGGGTACGAATACTTTTTCAAGGCACTGTATGTCAGTCTTTTTCAACCTTACTATAACAATATCTATGTTTGAAAAAAGGTGTATTGATTTTGATAACGCCCTTTTGAAGAGACCATATTTCATTACTTTACATATGTAACAAACAAAGCTGGTTGCTATGCAGATACCATTGCAAAAAAAACAGAAGCTCTGCATGTTTTCTCGCCATGTACATAATAAAATTGTGATCATAAAAATTCAACCCAAATTTACAAAATTTTAATTCGACCAAGTTGATCTTCAAATTTTGTTGTCAGTGGAGGACCAATTTTTTTTGTCACTTTTGACAAATTGGAGAGTTGTCACCCAACAGAGATGGTTTGAAGGTGGAATTGTAAATAAATAAATAAATGTAATAACAACAGGTTTGAGGGATGCCTTCAAGCTGTAGATGGTGTTATAAAACCATCATGGCTTTCAGAGATAGTATTTGGAGTTTTGCTGCTGTCTATAAGAAAAGCTAAATGTAAAAATAAAGATAATAATAATAATAATAATCCCACAACCAAATATTTCCTGTGCTGCTGTTGAAGCTGTATGAAAAGCATCAATCTGCCCCTCCCCCCAACCCAATTATTTTTTTCATTAGCAAAGTTTCCCAGAGCTTTTTATGCTATTTGAGTGACAATAGTTTGTCTAGCAGCCTTCCAATGAGCGAGAAGTGACCATTAAAATTACCCCATGTTGACTTTAATGTAAAACAAATGTTCAATTTGAGTTGAATCACATTTGCCATATTCCCTCAAACTACTTGCCATTTTTGCACAGCATATACACAGTAATACACTGTAACACCCAAGTTCAATCACCACCTACAATATGGGAAATACAGTATGTAGTAGGGAGCTGGCTATCTTATCTGCAGTATCAAAAGACACTCTGCAACATTGTTGCAATGCGACTGCTTCACTCTAGTGCCAGCTAAGACTCTGTGTCACCACATCCTGTCAGCAGAGTGATTACTATCAAGGAGTAAAGCATAAAGGGAATTGTAGTTCCAGGACTCAGGTTTCACGTTCATATTGAACTGTATGGACCAGCATGCTCTGAGGGCAGGAAAGGAGAGACTCCATTTTGATTTCCTGAGGAGAATTGAGACAGCACAAGGCAGAGGAAGAGATCAGACCTGAGGGAGAGATGCTGTCTCCCAGGCCGCTAGTCGGGACATCCAGCCTGAGAGAGGGGGATCCCAGGTGCATATGCAGGTGCACATGCACCAACGGTGAAGAGTTTCAGTGTGAGGTGACCAGTCGGGTCAACAGGAGAGCCTGCTTGTTCCAGGACGTTCGTTTGGACCTTGACCGCAGGATTGGGTGAGGGGGCTTTTGCCCATTTGCAGGAAACAGGGACACTGTACCACAGAAGAAGTTAAATGGACACTGTATACAGATATAGTTTCATAGTTACATAGTTAGTCAGGTTGACAAAAAGACACAAGTCCATCCAGCTCAACTACAAAAAAGAAAAAATATATATCATACAATCCCAGATACCCAATTCTATACCCACAGTCGATCCAGAGGAAGGCAAAAAACCCCAGCAGAGCATGATCCAATTTGCTAAAGCAGGGGAAAAAATTCCTTCCCGATCCCCCAAGATTTGCCCGGATCAACTTTACCTATAAATGTTAGTACCCAGTTATATTATGTACACTTAGGAAATAATCCAGACCTTTCTTAAAGCAATCTACTGAGCTGGCCAGAACCACCTCTGCAGGGAGTCTATTCCACATTTTCACAGCTCTTACTGTGAAGAAACCTTTCTGTATTTGGAGATGAAATCTCTTTTCCTCTAGATATAAAGAGTGCCCCCTTGTCCTCTTTGTTGACTGTAAAGTGAATAACTCAACACAAGTTCACTATATGGACATCATTGCTTTTAGTCATCTTGCTGACACTTGTAGTGCCACAAGGCTAAAATGATAAGGCCATCCATTTCCAGGGACACTGTATACAGACAGCATTGTCCTTTCACCTTGCTGAGAAAGATCCTGCCTTCTTCACTTGATAATCAGGGCAAATTGTGTTGTTTGGCCCTGCTATTTAGGAGTTTGAGTGCACCAACGAACACGACTAGCTGAAAACAAGTTTTATTTTTTCTTGAAAAGGACTGAAACTACTAGTGCCATTTGGACCCCCACACACATATTCAGGGCTCTGTATGTGCAGTGGGACAGTTTATCTTGGAAGGTAAGCCATTATAAGTTGATTTGAATAAAGTGTTTAAAGTTGGGTCTGTGGTGTCAGGGGACAGAAGAGAGAGGCCTGACTAAGAGGATCACTCCTCTGCTCTCCTCATGTCTGGACTCATAGAGCCAACCTGAGTAAAGGTAATCAATCTGGTATAGATTGCCATATTGTGAATTATTGTTATTGAAGTGTTTGCCTCTGCTCTTGGGGTTATTCTCAGGTTTTGAATCTCCTGAATACAGCCTGATTATAGTATTGAGCTATATTGCTCATAACCTCAGTTATTGCTCTCCCATTGCGTTCCTTGAACATATATATTGTTACTGTTTGTTACTTTTCCATATAAATATTGCAGTAAAGCCAATTTCTGTGTTTTATCATAATGTATGTGTTTCTCATTGGTTATTGCACTTACACTATTGCCGAGTGTGCCAGAGGGGGCAGAGACTGTTACTGGGGTTGAAAGGCAGAGTAACAGACTGAACAAACTTAAGAGTCTCCTCTGGGGGTAGCGCTACATGTATATAACTCTGTACCTGTAAACAGAACAGGAATATTTATTTTATTGCCTCCTGTTATCTCGGCTGTCCGTCCTTGTGAGTCATCTGAGCAATGATGCATAAATGTTTTCTTGTATAGCTGCATAATCACTGCGTACACACAAGCAGATGTCATGCAGTTTATCTCAATAGCTCAGAACATATTAAACCCCACACAGGTAACTACTGCTGAAAAATATGGCTAAAGTGTGGACAAAAATAAATTCATTATTGCAATAGTTGAACTTATTATTTGCCTGGCTATTATGTACTTCTCAATAAGGTAATAAAAAAAATAAAAAAAATAAAAACATGAAACCAGCCAAAGTCAGTTGGTTGAATTGATGCAAGCTCCTTAGTGCTGCCTAAGTGGTGGATTTGCCTGCTAGGTTATTTGAGAATTAGAAAACCAACTACCTGGGTCTTTTTGATCCTTACATTTTCTAATGGACAACAGATGACCATAACATATCTATATATCTTCTAAAGGGATAGACATCCTGATTGTGCATGCTATGCTGCACAGAGCCCCAGAATTACATAGGGATGTGCAACACAAGTTTACAAGACCAGTGCAAGCAAGGGTCTCTGTTATCAGCTCAGTGATGTATTTTTCTGTAACTACGGTAATATTGAATCCATTTAGGACTGAACTTCTGATGTTCTCTCATTCCAGTAAATTAGTACCCCCAAAACTGTTCTGTTGACAATGCTTCCATAACAAGCCTGTTGTGCTGAGGTCATGCATGATCTTAATTCCCTTTCATACCGCATAATCAGACCATTTATTGCTAACTTGTTAATCCAACCTTAAAATTCCCTATATTCCTCTTTTTTCTCTAACAATATCATAATTTCATGCTGTTATTATTTAGCACCTTGGCTATTGTTGCACCTTGGTAGCTGGTTGTCAATAGGGATGAGCCCACGGTTCGAGTCGAATGAAAGTTCGATTCGAACATCGGGTGTTCGTTTGTTCTAAAATGAACTGAACATATGGGCCGTTCGCAGTAAATTCGAGCTCCTCGGAATGCCCCATAATGCACTGCGAGATCGCAGTGCATTACTGTATGATGATTGAACAAAGCATGCACCTGACCTGCATGCTTTGGCCAATCACACCACACTCTGCTGAGAGAGCCATAATTAGCCAAAGGCAGGGTGCCTTTGGCCAATCATGGCTCACGGGGACAAAGTCCATGCCCCACACTATATAAGGCTGCTTACATAACTGTCGTGTGTAGTGTGTGGGGGCGGAGATAGGGTAGATAGGGAATTTGATATATATATACAGTCTAATATATATATATATATACATACTGTATACTCTGCATTTAGTGGAGACTAGATATTCAGTCAGAGCAGGCAGTGTATGTATATAAATATCTATCTATCTATCTATCTATCTATCTATCTATCTATCTATCTATCTATCTATCTATCTATCTATATATATATATATATATATATATATATATATATATATATATATATATATATATATATATATATATATACATATATATATATATATATATATATATATATATAGTAAACTTTGGGGATAATGGCTCAGCAGGACTAAGTGCATAAACCATTTAAACTTGAAACAAAAGGCTTTTATTTATAAGCAAATCAAAAATAAGGCTTCCTTCAGCCCGCAGGTCAAAAATATAAAACAAAGTCAGCACAAAGCAAAAGTTTAAGAAAAAGCACATACGATTTTGTAGCTGGGTCTTCACCCCAGAGTTTAAAGTCCTTGCTCCTCAAGACAGTTGTAAGCACCTACTCCTCCTCACCACCACCTCTTCACTACTTCCTGTCTTTTATGAGCTGTTTCCTGGAGGCCTTTAACCCCCTGTGTGCTGAATTCCTGTGGTCAGGGAGGGAGGCTCCTTCCCACCCGAATATCACTTCAGAGCCTCCCAAATTCCGGGTCCCAAATAACTCTCTATTAATATAGAGAGGACTGTGAGTCAGTCCTTTCCTGATTGACCTGATTGACTACTCCTTTTGGGTGACCCCCTGAAGTCTACCGTGACTCCCTTAAAGGGACCACAACCCAAATACTGGTGCTATATAGCACCCGTCCAGGACCTAACCTTGGCGTCCTGTACATATCCCCCCCGCCTTAACGCGGAGCTGTTGGAGGCACCACTCAACATCATACAATGGACCAGGGAGACGGCATCGGCGTTCTGATGTTGTCTCCCGGATCTGTTCTCTACCACGAAATTGAACTCCTGAAGAGAAAGGAACCAACTGGCATTGGTCTGCTTATTTTGCCTCATCCAGGTCAGTGGGGCATGGTCGGACACCAGGCGAAACCTTCTACCTAGAAGGAAATACCGTAAAGAGTCCAAAGCCCACTTGATGGCAAGACACTCCCGCTCTACCACCGCGTAGTTTTTCTCCCTTGCCGTCAGTTTCCTACTTAGAAAAACTACAGGGTGCTCTTCCCCATTGATGACTGCTCCTAACCCTTCACTTGAAGCATCTGTCTGTACTACAAAATCCTTAGTAAAATCCGGAGCTACAAGCACCGGATCCTGGCACAATGCCGTCTTAAGCTTATGAAAAGCTTTTTCGGCATCGTCATTCCACTTTACCATCACTGACTTTCTGCCTTTGGTCAGGTCAGTCAACGGTGCAGCAATAGTGGCAAAGTCGGGGACAAACAAGGCTCTGGCATGCTTCTTGGTTAGAGAACGGGGCCAGTCCTGTATGGATTTTACCTTACTCATTTGGGGCTTCACCAGCCCTCTACCCACAATGTACCCCACAAGGTACTTGGCTTCCTCCACCCCAATTGCCCATTTCTCCAAATTGATGGTGAATCCTACTCTTCTCAACGACTGCCTGAACTCAGGGACTCCCAATCAGTGCTGAAGATGACTATGTCATCTAGATAAACAGAAGTGTACCGTTGATGTGGACGCAAAGTTTTGTCCATGGCCCTTTGGAACATAGCGGGGGCAGAGTGTAGACCAAATGGCATTATTTTGTATTGGAAGTGGCCTTCCGAGGGAGAGAAGGGTGTTTTCTCCCTAGCTTCCTTGGTCAGGGGAATCTGGCAGTACTCTTTTGTGAGGTCCAGCATGGTGGTATACCTGGCAGGACCCAACCCCTCAATTAGCTCATCTACCCGTGGCATGGGATAAGAATCAAACTTGGAGATTTCATTAAGTTTTCTAAAGTCATTGCAAAACCGGAGAGTGCCGTTGGGTTTGGGTACCAATACGGTTGGACTTGACCACTCGCTCCGTGACTCTTCAATGACATAAAGCCTGAGCATTCTTTTGACCTCTTCAGACACTGCCACTCTATGAGCTTCTGGGATACGGTAAGGCTTTAACCAAATTTTTACATTGGGCTCGGTTACAATGTCATGCTCGATGATATTGGTGAGACCCGGCAGCCCTGAAAACATGTCCCTATTTCTTTTAAGAAACTCTTTTACTAGCTGGGATTGGGGCCCAATTAAGGTAGCAGCCACCTGCACCAGGTTGATACCTGCATGGTCCCCTGACTGTACCGCTACCACTGCGGATACCTGTTCTCTGTCTCTCCAGGGTTTCAACAAATTTACGTGATAGATCTGGTATGGTTTTCTATTCCCTGGCTGGTGTACCTTGTAGTTCACCTCACCCAATTTTTCTACTACCTCAAATGGACCTTGCCACTTGGCCAAGAACTTGCTCTTTACTGTGGGTATTAGGACAGCCATCGGGTCTCCTACTTGAAACTGTCAAGTTTTAGCCGATCTGTTATACACCCTTCTTTGGACATCCTGAGCTTTCTGCGTGTGCTCCCTCATCAGCGGCATCACCTTAGCCACCCTCTCTTACATTTGAGAGATATGCTCTACCACTGTTTTGTGTGGTGATGACTCACTTTCCCACCTTTCCTTTACTAGATCGAGCAACCCCCAGGGCCTTCGTTCACACACTAGCTCAAACGGTGAGAAGCCAGTGGACGCTTGTGGAACCTCCCAGATGGCAAACAAAAAGGCAGGGAGTAACATCTCCCAATCTTTCCCGTGTTTCTGGACCACTCTTTTTAACATGGACTTTAGAGTTTTATTAAACCTCTGAACTAGGCCGTCGGTCTACGGGTGATAGACGGACGTCCGCAACTGTTTAATCTGAAATTGTTTGCACAAGTCCGCCATCACCTTTGACATAAAAGGGGTGCCCTGGTCCATCAGTATCTGTTTGGGGAATCCAGGTCGTGAAAACATTTGAAATAATTCCCGGGCAATGGCCTTAGAGGAAGTTTTCCTTAAAGGAACTACTGCTGGATACCTGGTTGAGTAGCCTAGGATGGCTAATATATATTGGTGCCCCCTTGCTGACTTTACCAGGGGTCCCACGAGATCCATAGCGATCTGCTCGAATGGAACCTCAATAATTGGCAAGGGTTCCAGAGGGCTTCTATAGTGGGGCACTGGGGAAGTTAACTGGCAAATGGGACAAGATGCACAATATCTTTTAACCTCGGCCTTCACCCCTGGCCAGTAAAATCGGTTATCCTGGCCTCTGTTTTCTCTGCCCCCAAGTGTCCTCCCAGTGCGTCGCTGTAGGCTAGATCAAGTAGCATCCGCCTATACGGTTGGAGAACCAGCAACTGCTCTACAGTTTCCCCTCTGCTTTCAGCCGCTCAATAAACCAAGTCCCCCTTCAATGCAAAATGAGGAAACCTCTGATCTGCCCCTGGTATTTGTGAGACCCCATCAACAACAGAAACCTGCTCTCAAGCATTGACCAAGGTAGGATCCTGCAATTGGGCGGTGCCAAACGCACACCTGGGTACATCCACATCTGGGTGCACTGGCCTTGAGGATGTTTCCCCTTCACCCTCCTTAACCGGGAACTGCAACAGGGAGAGCTCCTCGTCATCCTCCCCCAGCATAACCTGTAATGGGAAGACTCCCCCCCCAGGTCAACTTGGTTTTGAAACCTGAAACAGAAGCTTTTTCATTCAACTTTACACCCTCTGCAATATCATTATCAGTGACAGGTATCTCCGTATCAGAGGGGTGTGTTGTGGGGGTTTCAGGCCCAGGCCCCTCAGACTCTGTCTCTTCCAGGCCCAGTGTCCCCAGTTCTCCTGGCTGTCCTGGCAGCCCCATCTGTACCTGGTTCCACAGTTTGAGAAATAGTGGACAGTCCCGCCCCACTATAATATCATGTATTAAACTTCTTACTACCCCAACCTCTTGTGTCAATGAGGTACGGCCATTGGAAACAGTCACCGGAACCAGGGGTTACTCCCTGGTGTCCCCATGGATGCACACAATGCTTAGAATTTTACTTATGGGGCCAAGTCTCACAATCACTCTGGCATGTACAAGTGTTACCATGCTACCGGAGTCCAGTAGGACCCTGGCAGGAAGGTGGTTCACCCACACTTCACACTCAAACCGTCCTGCAACCAGATCAAGATGAGTGGTACACACTCTTTGTGCATAGAAGGAGCTTCTCCAACCAGTCCTGCAATCCATAGGCTCCTCCTGAAGTGGGCATTGTGCCCGGGTATGCCTCAAGGACCGACATCGCCAACACTGTAGGCCTCCCATCCTTGGGACAGGGACAAACCTTTGAGGTTCTGTAGAAGATGGTGCAGGGTTGTGGGTTCCAACGTCTGGCATGGCTTCTGTCCTAGGTGCTGTGGCCGGTCTGGTTGCCCTTGGTGTGGGTTCCTGATGCTTGTCAGGCCCAAGCAGGTCCTCCACCACGGTGTACCTTACAACCAACTCGACCAGCTGGTCAGCGGTTGCAGGGTCTCCATGGCTTACCCAGCGCTGTAGGTCCTCTGGCAGGTACCAGTCCATCACCACCCGTTCCCCCATTTGTGGGCCTGACAGCTTTTCTGGCTGCAGCTATTTTTTAACCAGCTGTATCAGTTCATGCATTTGGGACCTGGGTAGTCGGTCAGGCTTATTCAGCCAGCGATGCACCCTCTGAGCCTGGACGGCCGTGGTCACTCCTAGGCGGTCCAGGATCTCTGCCTTCAGATGCTCATAGTCGCTGATGTGTTCAGTTGGGAGGTCAAAATAGGCCTTTTGCGATTCACCGGTGAGGAAAGGGGAGATAATGCTGGCCCATTGGTCACGGGGCCACCCCTCTCTCTCCGCCATCCTCTCAAAAGTAGTGAGAAAGGCCTCTACGTCATCGCTGGCTGTCAGTTTTTGTGAGAAATGGCTGGCCCTCACGGACACTTGGCAACGACCGCTTGTTCTCGTCCCTGAGCTAACCGCTGTACTGCCTCCTGCAAGGCAGCCACCTGTGCTTGAGTGGTCTCCTGCTGAGCAGTAAACGGGATGGCTAGCAAACGTGTGCTTTAGTCTGTGCCAGGGCCTTCTGCTGCTGAGCCATCGCTAGACATGTGCAATTAGTTTAGTTCCAAGTTAGTTTTTTAACAAATTTTGACAAAATCGTTAATTCCGAATTTCCGAATTTTTCAATTTCCGAAATTTCCAAATTTCTGAATTTCCAAATTTCCGAAATTTATGAATTTCAAAATTTCCGAAATTTATGAATTTCAAAATTTCCGAAATTTATGAATTTCAAAATTTCCGAAATTTATGAATTTCAAAATTTCCGAAATTTATGAATTTACGAATTTACGAAATTACAAATTTCCAATTTTCAAATTTTCGGATTTTCAAATTTACGAATTTACAATTTTCGGATTTCCGAATTTCTGAATTCCCAAATTTTTGAATTTACGAATTTACCATTTTCGGATTTACGAATTTCGGATTTTCACATTTTCGAATTTACGAATTTCCAATTTCTGAATTTTGGATTTTCGGAATTCCGAATTTTCGGTAATTTGGAAATTCGGAAATTCAAAAATCAGTAAAAAAGAAAGAAAATCTGTTTAATTCTACATAATAACTAACTATTAAATTCTAGGTATTGGAATTCCCTTTCAAATTTGTCTGTTAGTGAATGTAACGAATATGAATTTATCCAAAGTTACGAATTAAATTATCTGAAATAACAAATGTAATGTAATGATCTAATAGTAATAATAAAACCTTTTTATTATTATTAATTATTTATTATTTATTATTAATTTGTTCCGTTCCATTTGTTTAGATGCAACATTTGTTATTTCAGATAATTCATAACTTTGGATAAATTCGTACTTGTTAATTTAATAGTTAGTTATTAATTATTAATTTTCTTTCTTTTTTTCAGATTTTCACATTTTTGGACTTTCAAATCTTTGAATTCCCGAATTCCGAAAATCCAAAAATTCGGAAAATCTGAGTTCTGAAAATCCGAAAATTCAGAATTCCTAAAATCCGAAAATCGTAAATTCGGAAATCCAAAATTCGGAAATTCGGAAATGCGAAAATTTGAAATTCAGAAATTTGGAGACTCGGATATCCGAAAATTCTAAATTCAAAAATTCGCAAATCCGAAAATTCGAAATTCGGAAATCCGAAAAATCTAAATGTGAAAATTCCTGAAATTTACGAATTCTGAATTTTCGAATTTACGAATTTTCGATTTTCCGAATTTCCAGACAAATCAAAATAACTAATGAAACGAAAATGAAAATGAACCAATTTTTTGTCAGTGCACATGTCTAGCCATCGCTTGCTCATGGCGATGGTTTGCATCTGCTGAAGCTTGCTGCTGGGTCACAGTGGCTTGTGCCCAATCCCTGATGATCCCCTCCATGTCTTTACCTGCTGCTTGCAGCGTCTGGGCTGACTTCACCCACGACATGCCATTTGTACACTGTCTCTTTAAATGTCAGTTTTTTTAGTTTTAAACGTTTTTTGCAGTTGCAAATGCACTTTTGCCCGCATTCTCCACCAGTTGTAAACTTTGGGGATAATAGCTAAGGACTAAGTGCATAAACCGTTTAAACTTGAAGCAAAAGGCTTTTATTTATAAGCAAATCAAAAATAAGGCTTCCTTCAACACAAAGGTCAAAAATATAAAACGAAGTCCACTTATCTTCAGCATAAAACAAAGTCCGCTTATCTTCAGCACAAAGCAAATATTAAAGAAAAATCACATACGGTTTTGTAGCCGGGTCTTCACCCCAGTGTCCTTGCTGAATCTTTAGCAACTCCCAAACAAGTACACAGCTCATCAAGACAGTTGTAAGCACCTACTCCTCCTCACCACCACCTCTTCACTACTTCCTGTCTTTTATGAGCTGTTTCCTGGAGGCCTTTAATCCCCTGTGTGCTGAATCCCTGTAGTCACGGAGGGAGGCTCTTTCCCACCCGAATATCACTTTAGAGCCTCCGAAATTCCGGGTCCCAAATAACTCTATATTAATATAGAGAGGACCTCTCCTCTCCTGATTGACTACTCCCGGAATTCCTCACCCCTTCTGGTTGACCCCCTGAAGTCTACCGTGACTCCCTAAAGGGACCACAACTCAAATACTGGTGCTATATAGCACCCGTCCAGGACCCAACTTTGGCGTCATGTACAATATATATATATATATATATATATATACACACACACACACTCTGCATTCAGTGCAGCCTATATACAGTGTATACTCTATATTCAGTCAGTGCAGGCAGTGTAGTTTATATAACACAGTGTATTGAAGTGGTTAAGGGGAATCCTGTGCCAAAATGTAAAAAAAAAAATGGCGTGGGGGTCCCCAAATCCATACCAAACCCTGTACACACCGCTCCTAAACCACCCCTGCCCACTGATATGAATGGGAAATGGGAATGAAATGAATGGGAAAACTAGCAGCGCTTTACAGCTAAAGCGGCCCGTGGTTCAGTGTGAAAGGCGTCTTAATTAAACCCCTTTGTGCTGCATTAGTGGCAGTGTTATGCTACAGCATGAAGAGGTTAATGGACACTGATACCGGTGCCACTAATGCAGCCCAAAGGGGTTAATTAACTGACATTGGTCATTAATGCATATTGCAAATACCATTGGAAAATCATTAATTATTAATCTCACCTCCCCACTCCTGCACTCTGTAAACTGTACTGTATGTGTGTTAGATACCCCTGGCCTCTGTATTATGAAAGCTGAACTGTACATTAGATACTCCTGATCACTGTGTAGTCAGGTTGGAGTTGGCTGGCCAGATTCCGCATATTCCCTATACACGAGTGTCCCGGGGACTTCATTAAAGGGGTTGTAAACCCTCATGTTTTTTCACCTTAATGCATAGGATGAAATTTCTGTCACTGAGCAGGCCCCCATCTTACTCACCCGAGCCCGTTCGTTCCCACGCCGGAGACGTGCAAACCCTCTCTGCCCATTGTCTCAGCTCTTGATTGTCTAGATTGATAGCAGAGAAGCCACTGACTTCCGCTGCTGTCAATTAAATCCAATGACGAGGGTGCCAGGGGATGGGGCTGAGTCCGGCATTCGGTGTCTATGGACGCAAATGCTGGACTCAGGAGTGCACCTGCACAGTAACCCTCAGGGAGAGAACTTCTCTTAGGGGGTTTTCTGATGCGGGAAGGAGCCGCGAGCGCCCTTAGGGGACCCCAGAATTCGAGGATCAGGGCCACTATGTGCAAAATGAACTGCACAGTGAAGGTAAGTATGATGTTTGTTATTTAAAAAAAAAACAAAAACAAGGGTTTACAACCATTTTAATGACTTTTTTGACTTCTCACATGACCGCATTCTCCGCCCAGTCCAGGGCATTGGTGAGCACACTTTCAGGTGAGGTGTTACCCCATGTGCAGGGCAAAAAGGCCCCAGTCATCACCTGGCATAGCCCAAGAACCCCTGGGCGCACCCAAGGATATGCAACTGTAACGTACCGCCCACTCCCACATTTTACGCCCAACATGGGGCTACACCTACCGAATGCACCTGAAGACCCCTACTAAAGAGACCTTGGCTGTAGTTAGAAAGTTTTCTAGAACTTGCCTAGGCTTTCTCAGTGATCCTCCATGTGAACAGTACATGTCTACTTCCTGATTGGGTCCTGCACAAGGTACTTTCACCGGATTTGTGGAAAAGTTCACAAGGGGTGTGAATGGCAACTGATCCCAGATGACGCTCGGGTCCTTCATGTGCGTGCTACGAGACACCATGCCCTGATAGCAGCTGCCATGGAAGAATCCGGTCACCATAGACACAAGGGTTCATTACGTGCTTGCCGTGGGGTTCGCCCAATGCCACATTTTTGGGTGGCTTTTATGGGGACAAATAGCTGATGGTGGACTTTTTTATGGGGGGCTTGTTTTTCAAATGTTTTTGTTTTTTTGTTTGTTAGTTATTACATTTTTTTCTTGGGGGGGGGGGGGGGGGGGTGAGAGGCCTGTAAGTAGACAAGTGGCTGTTTGGGAATCTGTTATTTTTTGTGGTTTTCATTTATACATTTTTTTTTGGTATGGGCGAGAGGAAGTGTCGGTGGATGGCCTTTGTGGGGACACATGGTTGATGGGGGGGGGGCTGTTTCTTTCATGTGTTTTAATTTTAATTTTTTGGGGGGAGGTGAAAGGAAGCGGCGGTGTATCTATCTCTTGGGGATGGCTAATGCCTGTCATTTGTCCCTCGCTTACCTTCAGGTCTCAACAGGGTTCAAACTAAGCAACCGTCTTCTGAGCTTCAGTTTGCCCAAATTAGGATATGTGGTTCTAGACCCTGTCTTGTACAACACCAGTATCCAGGGGCGGACTGACCATTGGGCTACTCGGGCACTGCCCGAGGGCCCCATGCCACTAGGGGGCCCCATCAGAGTTGTCAGCTTCAGTAAAACCAGGTACAGTATGTAAATCCTGAGATTATAGCTGCCTCACCTCTTCAGTACCTTCTCAGCCAATAGAAACATGACTGTGTGTACTGTGTGTGTGATTGTATACTGTGTGTGTGTATGTGTATACTATGTGGCCCCATAATCTCTGATTGCCTGGGGGCCCCATAATCTCCTATTGCCCGGGGGCCCCATGAGTTGTCAGTCCGCCCCTGCCGGTATCCTTCTCTCCTTTAGCCATGCCCAAATGATCTCACTCTCCCCTTAATTAGCATACTGCTCCATCTACACTGACTTTCTGTCCAGACACGCAGAAAAAGTGTCCCTAATATTTTTTTCCCAATGTTGGCAACTATGCTATACTACAATAAGGCTAGCTAAGGGCTATGGCACTGGTTCTACTAAAAAAATAGGTGGTCACCTCTGGCTATTTTATGTTTGAGAGGCAACATCTTTTTTGGTGTTGGGTTTCTATAACCTTTTTTTCTGAACTATATCTAGTGTTTTCCAAAAAAAAAAAACAACTTTTGATTACTATGAGGAACCCACCATACATGTTTCTACATGCATAGTAGACCACACATCTGCCAAGCTGCGATTCTCACAACTGATCAGAGTGCTTGTAGGCAAATCCAGGCAGGACAATTCCCCTAAAATTCATCTGCTAATAGTAAGCATGCCCCTAAATAAATACGCCATGGCAATTAAATTGAATGCAGTATGCAGAAATGAGTGTCATTTCATTTACTAAAGTACTGTGCATCATAAGTAATCAGCATTAAAAAAAAAAAAAAAATATATATATATATATATATATATATATATATATATATATATATATATACATATATATATATATATATATATATATATATATATATATATATATATATATATATATATATATATATGTATATATATATATATATATATAGACAGTAGTATGTTTCATCTTTTCATAATTTTTTTTTTTTTAATTCTTTGTTGCATCTCCGTGATCCTGATCCCCTGCAGCCTCTTTGCAGTCACTTCCTATGTACATGCATTTTTCAGTATGGTTATTCTTATGGTAACAACATTTGGTTAATTTGTTGAAACAGCCACTAGTATTCTCCATTGGTGTCAAGGTCAGCATTGGAGCCCAGTTGGCAAACAAAGACAGTACTGTCCACCTATAACAGGAAGAGTTTGAACAAGGACCTTCATTGCAGGATCACCAGGTTTTAATAAAAACTGGAGTTTTACAATGTTAAAAAAGAATTTTGAAATGAGCAGGGGCGGACCCGTCCATTAAGGGTGCACCGGTACCACCCCCCGCTATCCATGCGTTCTGGCCCCTTGCAGGATGCCGGATGCATAAATTCCATTGGTGGGGCTATTTTTTGAAGCACATGATTAGAGCCAGAGGCTCTAATAGGCTTCAAAATAGGGTGGGATTGGGATGCAGAGCACTGCTCCCCAAGCCCACCCAGTTGTGTGACGATAGCAAATGAATATTCACTATTTTCACACTGAATCTCCTCCCTGACAATCAGGAAGCGGGTCTGACACCCATTTCCCAATTGTCTAAAGGAGAAGCGTTCCGATTGGCCGCCAGGAAGGAGGGAGGAGGAGGGAGGAGATGGAAGCCAACGAGCAGGGGAAGGGAAACTGCCCATGATGTCCACCGCCCATGGGTCAAAAAAATTACTACCAGCCGCCAATGGAAATGAGTATGAAGTTAACATGCTTAAGAGTTTAGTGGTTGGGATTACATATAGTTTAAATTTTTAACAGAACTGTGTCTTCTGGTTTCATTGTTCAATTTCTTACCACTGTTCTTCTCATCAGAGCCAGAGGTGATGATATCTTCTTAAATATTCTTTGTGTGACAACAGTGTATGTACCATAGTCCCTAAAGCTCTATGTATGTCACTATTTGTGTCATTGCTGTACTTAAGTGACAAACATGATCTGCTTACTATAGGACACTGACCTTTCCAAATGTCACATAGTATATCCCTCAGTGTAAGTTATGACCATGGCAGTCCTACAAGGTATTGCGGCTGTACATTAGAATCTGCTATATTGTTCACTTTCTACCTTTAGGATGCGCGTTCCTGTGTGATGGATGCAGGGCGATTTCAACCCATTCATTTGCATGAGCTGAAAATCGCACCAGACTGCACCAAATGTAGGTCATGCACTACTTTTAAAAATGCACAGCAACCAGATTGTACCACGCAATCTGGTGCAGGCAAACACACTGCGTTTGTGATCTGTGTTTGGGTTGACATTCACAGCAGCCGCAGATTTCAACTGCAGTCTGTTTTGAATGCGGTGCGGAAAACGTGCAAAGAATTTCCTGGCACCACATTCTGGTGTGAACAGGGCCTTAATTCTTTTAATCTGGTTGACCAGGCCCATTTTTCAGGATATAAATGAAACACTAGACAGTTTATATCCCCCATAATCTGTCAGGCCCATGTACAATGCAAACTAGTATTTTTGTGCTAAGCCCACTTTAGAGAATTGAATCCTTCTTTATAAGATGGCTCCAACTGAGGTTTCAATGAGAGACCCGCTTTCTGAGAGGAGATAATTACTGCTCTACTCTCTCCTTAGACGACCCTTATGCCCCGTACACACGATCGGAAATTCGGCCAGCAAAAGACCGATGAGAGCTTTTGGTCAGAAAATGCGACCGTGTGTATGCTCCATTGGACTTTTGCTGGCCGAATTCCCGCCAGCAAAAGATTGATTGTTCTCAATTTTTCGGTCGGAAAAAGTTCCGGTCGGAAATTCTGATCGTCTGTACAAATCCCAACGCGCAAAATTCCTATCCATGCTCGGAAACAGGTCGATGCATGCTTAGAAGCATTAAAATAAATTTTCTCGGCTTGTGGTAGTGTTGTACGTCACCGCGTTCTTGACGGTTGAAAGTTCAGCAAACTTTTGTGTGACCGTGTGTATGCAAGCCAAGCTTGAGCGGAATTCCGTCGGAAAAACCATATAAGATTTTTCCAATGGAAAATCGGCTCGTGTGTATGGGGCATAAGTGCTCTGAAATTTTGTTTTACAATAAATTATTATTTTAAAAAATTTAAAAAAACAGCCACAACCTAGGTAGAAAAGTCTGTCCCCTGCCAGCATGCTGTAACCACTTCAGCTCTGGAAGGTTTTACCCCCTTTGTCACAAGGCCATTTTTTGTTATGAAGCACTGTGATACTTTAACTGAAATTGCATGGTCATGCAACAATGTACCTAAAGAAATGTATATAATGTGTTTTCACACAAATAGAGCTTTCTTTTGGTGTTATTTGATCACTTCTGTTTTTTTTTGTTTTTTATTATGTACTGGTAAATGAAAAAAAAACTGTCAATTTTGAAAAAAAAATTTTTTTTTACTTTCTGCTATAAAACATATCCCATAAAAAAAAATCAAAACTCTTAATACATTTTGGCCAAAGTGTATTCTGATACATGTCTTTGGTAAACAAAATCTCAATAAGTGTATATTGATTGGTTTGTGTGAAAGTTATAGCATCTACAAACTATGGGATATACACAGGAATTATAATTTTTTTTTTTAAATACTCATAATGGCAGCGATCAGGGACTTATAATGATGGGAAATCTGGCACTAGCTGATGCTGGAGGGAACTAACTAACTGCCACTTACATGACCAGTGACATTATTACAATGATCGGTGCTAATAATATGCACTGTCACTAATGACAATGAGCAGGAAGAGGTTAACATTTAGGGCAATCAAAGGGTTAAATGTGTGCCTAACAAGTTATTATGTGTGTACTGTGCTGCTTTTTCTGGGATCTGGTTGTTTTCATTCAATGCTTAGCAGGGAATGAACAAACAACGAGATCCCCTGTCACTGAACACAGCTCTGTGTTGTTTACATTCACAGAGCTGTGTTCGGAGAAACTCAGAGCCGATCACTGTGTGTCAGCAGTCAGTCATTCAGTTGGAGGGGAGCATAAGTTGTGCTGATTGCAAAGCTTTAGGTCACTCTGACTCAGTAGGCAGCATGATGGACCTTTGCAATAAGACCACTGCTTCCACGCAGAGAGCAAAAAAAAAAAGTTCATAATGTCTTAGAATCTTTTTTTTTTCTAAGGCTAGGCTTACACTGTTGTGGGTGGTTGTGGGTGCGGGACAGCATTTAAATCACACCTATTCCCACACTCACAACCACCTGCAGCCAAAACGTGCTGCTCTTTTGCAGACGTGTTAGACTGCCATTCATTCTTAAAGTGATACTAAAGTCTCTTTTTTTCCATTAAAAGTAACAAACATGTCATACTTACCTGCTCTGTGAAGTGGTTTTGCACAGAGCAGCCCAGATCCTCCTGTTTTTGGGTCCCTCTTCGGTGCTCCTGGCCCCTTCCTCCTGTTGAGTACCCCCACAGCAAGCAGCTTGCTATGGGGGCACCCGAGCTGAGACACATTATGACATGACACCACTTCCCAGCCCCTCCCCTTTCTCTCCTCATTGGCTCACTGACTTTGATTGACAGCAGCTGGAGCCAATGGCACTGCGCTGCTTTCTCAGCCAATGGCACTGCGCTGCTTTCTCAGCCAATGAGGAGGGGAGTGCCCGACAGCCGAGTCTCTCGTGCAACATCGCTGGATCTATATGGACCTCAGGTAAGTATTATGGGGCTGAGGGGGGCTCCTGCACACAGAAGGCTTTTATCTTACTGCATATGCATTAAGATAAAAAAACCTGCCTTTACAACCACTTTAACTTCTTGACGCTGGGCGCATGCATATATGTGGCTGCTCGGCAGGAGGACCTAGCATCAAGTGGCCGCATATATGCGGCCCTGTTAAAACAACTTACCATGCTGAGAGTGCCTGGTGCATTTCGCTGGGAGTCCCCAGCTTTGTCAGGATGTGATGTCACGCCCTGATGAAGCTGAGAACTCCCATAAAAACACATTGACATCATGCTTCTGTGAGTCTGACGCTGTCCGTTGCATCCCTTGTCTTCAATGGCGTGGATCTAACTGCCAATACCAGGACTTTGCAGCAGCATTCAGCTCCAGACCTATCTCAGTTGTCTACAGATATACCAGGTACGGTGTCTACCCATGAAGACTGGCGGGCTGCACCACTAGGAGAAACACCAGGAGTCCGGATCCATTTCACTGGCAGCAAGAGTCCGTCAGTTTCTTGTAAACTATTAGTTGACACTCGGTTATGGTAATATGTCCAAAATCATTGATGTGCAATTTGTTTCCCCGTTTGCAGTAAGGGCATCGTTTATTCAATCTTGACATATCCAGCTGCCCATGTACCGTGGCTATTAATTAATCATGTCACTGCTGACACTTGCCATTGGCAACTCATTATCTTTCTTTTGTTTAACTTCCACAGCACAGCACAGCACATACTCATCGGAGCAGGATCTATGAGACTGCAATGTTATCTTATCCTATTGATCCTGTCCCTCCTGATACCTGAGTTATTGCATTATTGACTGCTACTCATCATTTACTGGCATACAGTGACACTTGCCTAGCATTGGGTATACTCAGCCATTCATCCCATAGATTTATGATTACTGTATTTATGTGTTGTTATGTGGATGCATAGCAGCGCCTAGATGTTTTTTGATACAGACCAAGTTGTCTTTTTAGATGGTTAAAGGTGGAGGAGTATCTTTTTGTATTTGACATGCTCTCTACTTTTTTGATTACTATATCCCTGTGGCTCTACTCTATGGCACTTTGTTCTGTCTCTTTGGTACAGTCCTCCTCTTAGTTATGCAGCTTTTTGGCCACTGAGCCCACTTCCTTTGGACAGTGAGTGGACAAGTTATCAGTAATATTTACTTTTCACAGTGTGGTTCCCAGTATTCTAATTTTTGTTTTCTTCCATTTTACCTGCATTATCTCACTGCATCAGCTTTTATAGGACTCTTAGTTTAATAACTGCACCTGTCTGGTTTTGTCTTCTTATTACATGGTTAGTGATAGCTTTCTTTTCCAATTATTTTCTTTGCGAAAGGACTAATTTACAAGCTATGAAGGTTGAGTCAGGAATAACAATAGTGTCGCTTCCTGCTGGTCACAAGCCAGATTCCGATGTTTAAAAGGTGGTCTGTTTTTCTTAATAATTTTATGCCGGTAAATAAGGTTACTAACACTGTTACCATGGAAACCAAACCCCATACGGCCTTCATTAAGATGTGCAGTAAAACAGATGTAACAAGGAAAGTAAGACATAATAACTGCCACAGATGTTCCTAATTTTTTTTACTTTCCAGTTGCCATTTACTGCCTGTGTTACGAATGGAGAAGGAGAAGAGTCATGACGAGTCTGTGGAGTATGCTACCAAACCGCCAACCAATACTCTAACGTGGACCCTAGCAATGGCACATAGCTACATGGTCTTGTCTTCTGTTGGTGACATCATTGTTGAAGGTTGAGAGATACCAGAGCCAGTCTCACAAACACATAACCATAAGAGAACGGACGCCACAACAAAAAAGGACTTTTATCTGGAGAAGTCATCAATAGCTGCTCAAGATCATCCTTGGAAAGGGTAAAAAAGGTTAAATGTCCTACCATATAAAAAAAACTTTGCTAAGTGGTACTTACCCTCTCCACGCCCCATGCCCCCTTCTGTGGTCCATTGCCAGTTCTTGTTAGGGTTGTATGATGCACAGAGTAATTTAACAATTTCCTGTGAGCCCAGAGCCTCAATGACCTGGTGCATCATCAAAATGCCCTGCCACGGGAGAATGCTACAGAGAACAGAGCCACGTAATTAAAGCTGTCTTCAGGACATGATCACCACTGGAGGAAGAGAATGATAAAAAGGACCATGATGTCTCATGCCAAGACTTTAAGAAAAAGGTATCTATAAAGAACAGCTTTATCCAGACCTTTCCTCCCCAAACTTACTATCAGTTCCTTTAATTAATTGGATTTCAGTTGGTGGAGGCTTAGCATCAGATGTGGGTATTAGTTAGGATGATCTGGCATCTGCCTATGAAGATTTTTGACTTTTACTCAACTTTTCCTGAAAGCCGCCCTACTGCTTGCACCAGGGCTGTGGAGAAAATAATGCTGTGATGCTGTTTTAGGAAGCTATGCACAAAGAAACACAGAAATGGTCTCTACAAAAAGTATATGATAAAAACAGAAAGATTCTATTTAAAAATAAAATTAGCATGTACAACTTGTACATCTTCCATCATACCTCCTAACTATAGAATGCCCATTTGTATCTTAACAATCAAGTTGACTAAAATATTTTTCGCTCTTGTGTCTCTGGGCTTATTTAATATTCACAGCAGTCTTTTTTCTGCATCACTGACACCCAATGTCACTTCAACCTATTTGACAGTGTCAACCCACCAAGCAGTTGCTCTTACTTGATGTCTGCTAATTGGGTCTAAAATCAAGTATGTGTTGATGTTTTCTCCAGCATTACCACCAGAGTACCATTAGTACCAGAGTTTGTCAAATATTTAATTAGTGAACATTTTTATATCAAGACTAAGGCTTTATCAGACTTTCCTTAGGGAGGAGATTGGTTTAATACGGGAGTGAAATATTTTCTGTTGTCGGGAAAATGCAATACCGTGCACAAGCTTAGAAGGTAGTTTTAGAAGTTGATACTAGCAATGGCAAGAAGTGTGTGACCATGGCAAGTCATGGCTTTGTTCAGTGTTAAGCATATAAAGACATAACTTAGTCCTTAAACCTACAGCCTGGCAATCGACAATCAAGTGTTTGAAGTGATCAATAGCTTTAAAATATGCCCTCACTGACCTCTGTAGCTGTAGGCATTCAATGGTATGAAAGTCAATGTTTTTCCTTAACCTCCCTGGCGGTATGATTAGTTCTGATTTTAGGTGCTGAAAGCGGTACAATTATTTTGCATGGAAATTTGGCTTTTTTTATTGTAAGCCTGCAATTCTTAGGAATAACTCTCTTAAATCTGTTCAAACCAGAGTCTAGCAGGCATCCCGGGTATGATAAAATTTATAATATAATAAATAATAATAAAAATTACTCAATGTAATCAAATCCAAAAACACAGAAATTTGCTCATTTGCAGAATTGTCGCTGTCATTAGATTTAGTGTTTGATGAAGAATTTCCCCACAAATTGCTATCGCTCAATTCTGCAAGTGATTATAATTTATTATTACTGTTTTCTAGTTGGTATAAAATTACTTTTGACATAAAGGGACAGTTTTTGGTTGCTATGGGCAATCTCCAAATTCCAGGCAGAAAAAACTGTATTTATAATATAAAAGTGCATGCAGGGCACTGGACAGACCACTAGGGACTAGGGATGAGCTTCGTGTTCGAGTCGAACGTACGTTCGACTCGAACATTGGTCGTTCGGGCGTTCGCCGAATTCCGAACGTTTGGGCCGTTCGCGGCAAAATTCGTGTGGCCCACAATGCACTGCGATGGCGCAGTGCATTGCTGGCTCATGATTGGCCAAGCATGCACTGTGACCCCGCATGCTTGGCCAATCGCAGCGCCAGCAGCGAGGAGAGCCATGGTTGGCCACAGGCATCCTGCCTGTGGCCAATCATAGCTCAGGCTGTGTAGTGCACGCCCCACACTATATAAGGCCGCCTTTGAGGCGGCCTCGTGTAGTGTGTTAGCATCTGAAGCAGTGGGTGTTCTGTGTACCTTCAACACAGTTACACACCAATCGTTTTTGGCTGATTTCCTATCTTGCTCTTGTGTAGTGGTTACTGTCTGTGCCCTGACCGCAGTATACACCACTATATTCACCTCACCTATATAGCTAGTGATCTAGCTTTAATAATAGAGCTTGCAGTCAGTAGTGTTAGGAGATGCGTGCTGTCTGCGTGCTCTGTACCCAGTACATACCACTATATCCACCTACATAGCTGTTCTCTATTTGAGCCCAATTGCCATCTGCAGGAGTTATTGGAAGTTGTGTGTGCTTCCAGCACAGCACAGTATACATCTGTATATACCCCTTTAACTCTGCTGTTTTCTGGTTATTGTCTGCGTGCCCTGACCGCAGTATACACCGTGATATTCACCTCACCTATATAGCTAGTGGTCCATCTTTAATAATAGAGCTTGCAGTCAGTAGTGCCAGGAGATAGTGCGTGCTGTCTGCGTGCTCTGTACCCAGTACATACCGCTATAATCCACCTACATAGCTGTTCCCTATTTGGGCCCAATTGTCATCTGCAGGAGTTATTGGAAGTTGTGTGTGCTTCCAGCACAGCACAGTATACATCTGTATATACCCCTTTAACTCTGCTGTTTTCTGGTTATTGTCTGCGTGCCCTGACCGCAGTATACACCGTGATATTCACCTCACCTATATAGCTAGTGATCCATCTTTAATAATAGAGCTTGCAGTCAGTAGTGCCAGGAGATAGTGCGTGCTGTCTGCGTGCTCTGTACCCAGTACATACCGCTGTAATCCACCTACATAGCTGTTCTCTATTTGGGCCCAATTGTCATCTGCAGGAGTTATTGGAAGTTGTGTGTGCTTCCAGCACAGCACAGTATACATCTGTATATACCCCTTTAACTCTGCTGTTTTCTGGTTATTGTCTGCGTGCCCTGACCGCAGTATACACCGTGATATTCACCTCACCTATATAGCTAGTGGTCCATCTTTAATAATAGCGCTTGCAGTCAGTAGTGTCAGGAGATAGTGCGTGCTGTCTGCGTGCTCTGTACCCAGTACATACCGCTATAATCCACCTACATAGCTGTTCTCTATTTGGGCCCAATTGTCATCTGCAGGAGTTATTGGAAGTTGTGTGTGCTTCCAGCACAGCACAGTATACATCTGTATATACCCCTTTAACTCTGCTGTTCTATAAAAAAGGCATCTGCAGGAGTTAGTGGGTGTTGTGTGCCTCCAGCACAATATAAACTACCCAACTACTGTTTTACCCAACTCCCTTCAGGCCATTACCATGTCTGGAAGGCCAGCAAGGAGAGGCAGACAGGCGCGAGCCGATAAAAGAGGGCAAGCAGGCTCTGTGTCTAGAGACAACAGTGCTGGTCATGGACGCGGTGCATTGTCATCAGCACGTGGCCATGGGACATGCTTGTCCTTCTTTTCTGCAGCTGGACATGTTGAACCGCAACATGCCAACGACTTGGTAGAGTGGATGACCAAGCCCTCTTCATCCTCTCTCACCCAGTCTCAGGGTAGTAGCAAAGCAGCTGCCAACGCATCGTCTTCCCTCCTCTCAATGTCATCATCAGTGACTCCTTCCCTAGACCCACCACGTCCTCCTGAGGAGTCTCCTGAACTCTTTGAGCACAGTGTTGGGTACATGCTCCAGGAGGATGCCCAGTGTTTGGTGGGCTCTGATGATGACACTCAGCTAGAGGAAGGCAGTAGCGTGAGCGCAGAGAGAGAGGATGCTCAAGAAGCACAGCAATCTGGCAGTCATGTTCCACAAGCTGCAGCATACTGCCAGGTTTGCTACAGCGATGAAGAGGGAGGGGATGACGAGGGCACTGACTCCACGTGGGTGCCTGGAAGGAGGGAGGAGGAGGAGGAGGAGGAGGAGGCACATGTCCAATGAGGCAGGATGCCCTCCGGGGGCCAGCTTAGGGGCAGCACACCGACTGAATCACACCGCAGAGCTCCGCCTGCGCAGAGCGCTTCCTCTGCGCGTTATTCTAAAAGTTCTTTGGTGTGGGCCTTTTTTGAGACGAGTGCATCAGATCGCACCGCTGCTATTTGCAACATATGTCTCAAGCGTATCTCACGTGGCCAAAACATCAGCCGCTTGGGCACCACATGCTTGACCAGACATATGTTGACCTGCCATGCAGCTCGTTGGCAAGCGTACCTCAAAGACCCACACCAAAGAACAAAGCGGACCTCTCCTTGCTCCTCATCAGCTGGCATCTCCAACCCCACTAGACCTTCAGTCCTCTCTGAAACCTGCTCTGAGAGGAATGAAGGTGTAGAATTAGGTGTGTCACAGCCAAGTGCTTCCGGGAACTCTGCTAGTGGTACATCCACATCCGATTATAGCAGGCAAATGTCCCTGCCCCAGCTGCTGGACCGGCGGAAGAAATTTACTCCCAGCCATCCACATGCCCAGCGGTTGAATGCTAGCTTGGCTAAATTGCTAGCACTTCAACTGCTGCCTTTTCAGTTGGTAGACTCGGCCCCCTTCCGTGAGTTTGTACAATGTGCGGTTCCTCAGTGGCAGGTCCCCAAACGCCACTTTTTCTCACGGAAGGCGATTCCGGCTCTCTACCGGCATGTGGAAGGCAATGTCCTTGCCTCGCTGGACAGGGCGGTCAGCGGTAAGGTGCATATTACCGCTGACTCATGGTCCAGCAGGCATGGACAGGGACGTTACCTGTCTTTCACGGCCCATTGGGTCACTCTTCTGGCTGCTGGGAAGGATGCAGGACAAGGTGCAGTAGTGTTGGAGGTTGTTCCGCCACCACGCCTCCAAAATGCTACTATTGGTTGTGACACACCTCTCTCCTCCACCCCCTCCTCTTCTTCTTCCTCCATGGCCTCTTCCAGTGCTCTGTCCTCAGAACCAGCGGTGCTCCGTAGGCATTCCAGGGGCTACGCAAGTATGCAGGCAAAACGATGCCATGCCGTGCTTGCGCTGGTTTGTTTGGGGGACAGGAGCCACACTGGGGCGGATGTTTTGTCAGCTCTGCAGGGGCAGGCCGAGAGGTGGTTGACGCCACGCCAGCTTAAGCCAGGAATGGTGGTTTGCGACAATGGCACCAACCTCCTCTCCGCCCTCCGACAGGGACAACTGACCCATGTGCCCTGTGTAGCTCACGTCCTTAACCTGGTGGTGCAGCGGTTCTTGGGCAGGTACCCTGGCTTACATGATGTCCTGAAGCAGGCCAGGAAAGTCTGTGTGCATTTCCGCTGATCATTTAATGCCTGTGCTCGGCTGGCTGAGCTCCAAAAGGAGTTGAACCTGCCCAAGAACCGCCTTATATGTGACATGCCCACCAGATGGAACTCAACATTGGCCATGCTGCAGCGGCTGCACACGCAGCAGAGGGCCATCAATGAGTACCTGTGCGACTACGGCACCAGGACAGGGTCAGGGGAGCTTGGTTTTTTCTCACCACGCCAGTGGGGCATGATCAGGGATGCATGCACTGTCCTGTCACCGTTTGAGGAGGCCACAAGGATGGTGAGCAGTGACAGTGCATGCATCAGTGACACTGTACCTCTTGTCCACCTCTTGGAGCATACGCTGCGTGGAATAATGGACAGGGCACTTGAGGCAGAACAGAGGCAGGAAGAGGAGGACTTCCTTGCCTCTCAAGGCCCCCTTTATCCAGACAGTGTTCCTGCTGTGCCACCCATCACACAGGAAGAGGGTGAGGAGGAAGAGGAGGAGGAGGATGATTGTGTCAGCATGGAGGTGGAGGCTGGCACTCAGCATCAGCATCAGCAGCAGCAGTCTTATAGGGATGATTTACAGTCCCAAGAAACACGTGGACTTGTACGTGGCTGGGAGGAGGTAGCTGCGGATCATGTTGTCCTTAGTGACCCAGAGGACTCCGGACCGAATGCCTCAGCTAACCTATGCTGCATGGCCTCCCTGATCCTGCAAAGCCTGCGGAAGGATCCTCGTATTCTTCGGATCAAGGAGAGGGACCATTACTGGCTGGCCACTCTCCTTGATCCACGGTACAAGGGTAAGGTTGCCGACCTTATCTTGCCATCGCAGAGGGAGCAGAGGATGAGACATCTCCGGGAGGCCTTGCAGAAAGCTCTGTGCAACGCGTTCCCAGAGACTGGGAGGTCACAAACTCCTGGTCCTGGACAACGTGTTGCTGAGGCATCAGTCAGAAGGAGCGGTGGATAAGGTGGCCGTCTGACTGATGCTTTCAGACAATTTTTTAGTCCGCAGCCCCAAGGTATGATTGGTTCCAGCACCCATCGCCAGCGTCTAATTTACATGGTGCAGGAATACCTAGGGGCAAGGTCAGACTTGGACACCTTTCCCACCGAAAATCCTCTGGCTTACTGGGTCTTGAGGATGGATCACTGGCCAGAGCTTGCACAGTATGCAATTGAGCTACTGGCCTGTCCTGCATCCAGCGTTCTTTCGGAACGCACCTTCAGTGCTGCTGGTGGCTTTGTTACCGATCACAGGGTGCGCCTGTCCACCGAATCAGTTGATCGACTGACCTTCATCAAGATGAATCAGTCTTGGATCACCCACAGCTACCAAGCACCTGAAGCTGATGTAACCGAATAATTTTTTTTGAAATACCACATCCCTTCAAGACTGCCTATGCTGATGCTGAGTGACTGTCCTGTTATGTTGATTGTCTATCCTCTTACTCCTCCGCTGATATGTTGGAAGAACATTTTTGGTTCTGGGTGATGCCAGCAGGGCTAATTCCTGCAATAAAACTAGAGTATATGGCAGAGGTTGGAGTGTGGTGGCACCAGCAGCAGTGCCTAAGGCCCAATTTTTCTGCCCCTGATTAACAGGGGCGTTTAAGTACAATTTTTGATGCAATGCTTTGCAGCAGGGCTAATTCCTGCAATAAAACTAGAGTATATGGCAGAGGTTGCAGTGTGATGGCACCAGTGCCTAAGGCCCAATTTTTCTGCCCCTGTTTAACAGGGACATGTAATTACAATTCTTGATATAATATTTCACAGGAGGGCCCCTTCCTGTGCCCACCCAGAGTAACGGTGAGGACTTATAGTGTTGTGGCACCAGCACCACAACCACCAAAGGTCAATTTTTCTACCACTGTTCAACAATGGCATGTAATTACAATTCTTGATATAATCGTTCACAGCAGGGCGCTCCAGCGCCCACCAAGAGTCACTTTGAGGGCTTACAATGTTGTGGCAAAACCAACACCTTGTTCCGCCATTTCTGCAGAGCATATAGGGCAGGCCCCTACTTTCAAACATCCAACTTACAAACATCTCCTACTTGCAAACGCAAGGAGACAGCAGCAAGTGAGATGAAAAAAGATGGACGACAAAACAAATTATACAGGGGTGATAACCCTTCCCTATGTTTTCCAAAAAGCTTAAAAATAGTTTTTTGGACTGGAGCTACACTTTAAAAATGTACCGGTTGAAAATTACAAACAGATTCAACTTAACACAACAAACCTACACAGTCCCTGTCTTGTTTGCACCGCCTGTATACTGCTGTTCTGAGTATATAGGGCCTGGGGGCCACACGCATTTCCTTTTTTTAATATGGGTACGGGGTTCCCCTTAATATGCGTACAAGACCCAAATAGGCTGGTAATGGGCAGGGAGGGCTACCCATGCCATTTTTCAGAATGATTTTCAACCATATTGCAGGAACCAGATATAACATTAAAACCGCAAGCAGTTTTAAATGGTGTTATTTCCGTTTAATGTAATTTTGTGCAGGGACTGTTCTAAACACGGGAAACACGTGGCACTTCACAGGCATACTACAGACACCCCCCAGGCACCATATTTAAAGGAATATTTCACTTTTTTTTTCACTTTAATCGTCATTAAAATCAGTGCTCCCGCCAAAACGGCAGTTTTTAAAACTTTTTTTTTGCAGTGACCCATGTCCCCTGAGGCAGGAGGCAGGTCCCCAAACCCTTTTTAGGACACCATCTTGCATATTAGCCGTTAAAATTAGCACTTTCCAATTCGAACGTTCGAGTCCCATAGACTTCAATGGGGTTCTAACGTTCGTACCGAACGCGGGGGTCGTTCGCAAGTTCTGATGCGAACCGAACCGGGGGGTGTTCGGCTCATCCCTACTAGGGACAAAGGGTGTGTGTATTTTTTTTATACAGTACTGTAATCTTACAGATTACAGTACTGTGTGTGTTTTGTGTGTTTTTACTTTTTTTTTTTTGGCGCCGGTCTCCGCTCCCGGGCGCCGTAACGTCGCAGGGAACTGAGCTTGGCGGCATTCGGGCACTGTGTGAATCGAGCGGAGGACAGCTCGATCACACAGCATGGAGGACATCGCTATATCCAGGGGACAAGGTAAGTAACTCTCCCTGTATCCAGCAATGCTATCCCAAGTCTGGCTCGGGGTTACCGCTCGTGGTACTGAAATCCCAGCCCGAGCCAGACTCGGGATCACCGATAGGGAGGTTAAATCAGATAAAAATTACAAGCATTTGAATTTTTTTTTTTCAATTTCCTCTTCAGAGTTTCCTTTTTCAATTTTACCCTGGCCAGGTCGCTATGTATCCATTCTTTCTGTGCCCCTTGTGGGACTTATGAAATCTAGTGAGACCCATAGGAAAGGATGGACGGAGGGGCTGCATGACTAGGGGGAGGAACAAGGGGTCAGTTATCGGTCAGCTAGGTCAGTGTTGGGGCAAGGAAGGGATCTCTTACCTGATTGGTGGTCAAAGGAAGAGGGGGCTGGGTCCAGTGGAGGGAGTCAGGTGGACGGGGAGTTTGACGCAGCATTCCAGGTATTAGGAAGACATGACAGCTTCCCACCCACCCGCCCTGGGAATGGGGGTTAGTGCACTGTACAGGTGGGGGGGGGAGGTATAGAAGGACAAGTAGGGTTTATTGATTTTGTATTGTTGATGTGTCTCGTTTAAAAAAAAAAAAATAAGAAAAGAGAAGAAAGAGAAATATATATGTAGACAGAAAAAAAGAAAAATTATAAATAAATAAATTACATAGCAAATGTGTTCGATTTTGGTATATTTGATTGAATGATGTATGGTGTCCATTTGTCACAGCAGTTGGCGGTTCAAGGGATCTTTGGGGGGTCAGTAAGGAATTACGTGGTTACAGGATTAGTGGGACCCATCTAAGGTATGGCGCTTACACTTGGTTAGTGGTGGTTCTCCCTGGAGCTGGGTCCCCTGGGGGAAGGTAATATGGAAGTATGGGTGACGTCAGAGAGTCCTCGGGGCACAGCTGAGGACATAGACCATTACAGTTAAAATTGTGCCTTAAAAGACACCCAAAGACTTCTTGTTTTTACGGGTAGTGTTTTACATGTTTTAAGTGATGTTATTTTATTCTTTGGTTAATAAAATTTGGCTGCTGTGGCCATTTAAAACCCATGCCACGCAATTTGTGTCTAATTTAATGGTAAGGACCAAGGTTGAGGAATCCTATAGTCATGTATGTGAGTACAAGTATTTATGTAACTTTCTCCTTACTAAGCAATGGCTCATCCTTCTAATGTCGAATGTAAACACAGAGCAGATGTTCTGTCTAACATATATCAGGGATGGAGGTTTGCCACTACTATGATCAGGCTGTGTCAGGTCCTATTACTACAAAGCAGATGTTTTGGGAGCAATGAGCAGAGGAATTTGAGCTGCTGAGATAACGATTTAAGTGCTTCTACTGTGAACCTTCCAGCATGGCTTGCTTCACAGTGCCTGCAGTACACAGGTTAGTAACAGATTGTTTCAAAGCTCATTTACTGCTTGTTAAGAATGTGTACATTTTTTAATGTCTGTAGCCTGGTCTTAGCTGCACTATAAAGAGATACTGTTGAAAAATCATTATTTTCACCGACAATCTTCACATAAGATAATACTGTATGTGCAAGTATGTGTGTATTTTAAGCATGCAATTTATCTGCAAAAGTCTCACTTGTGTAGACATCTAAAAGCCCAGAGACCGCCGATGAGAGCCACCATGTTGGAGATGATGTTAGCAGCCTCAGTAGACTCAGAGCCGTCACTTAAAGTGGTTCTAAACCTCAGACTAACACTAAGGGGTTGATTTACTAAAACTGGAGAGTGCAATATATGGTGCAGCTATGCATGGTAGCCAATCTGCTTCCAGATTCTGCTTGTTCTATTAAGCGTGGACAATAAAACCTGGAAGCTGATTGGTTTCTATGCAGAGCTGCACCAGATTTTGCACTCTCCAGTTTATGCACATCAACTCCTAGGTATCATTGTCACTTCTGACAAGTTTTCCTGACACCAAACAGTTGACAGGGGATTAGCTCTAGCTAATTGACAGCCTCAGCTCTGTTTTGGTGTGCTGTGTGGAGGGGGGGGGGGGGTTGACGGGGGGGGGTTGACCCTCCCCTTCCCTCCAATCAGCTCTCAAAGCTCTCGTCACTAAGCTCTGCAGAGTGTAACTTTGGCTCTCTCAGACCCCTTTTTTGACAGCTCAGGCAAGCTTTATAAAATCTGGACTTTGAACAGATGTAGAATAAGTGGCAACTGCAGATAAACAGGCACAACTTATGTAGGAGTATTTGTTTCATCTCTGTGTAGCACTAACCCCCCCCCAGGAGTCGCTGAATGTTGCGTTCCCCCCATTCCTGCACAGCCAGGCAACATGCATTTCCAACTTGTATTCAGACAAAAGAAATCAGTCCATGGGCTTGTTAATGCTGTTTTATTGGGGAAAACAACTTGGATAGGGTATAGGGTTTATGGGATGTCCAACTTCCTTCTCTATGTATACAAAAAAGTAGATCCTGGACTGTACTTCCTCCAGGAAAAATCGCAGTCTCTATGGATCAGTGGAAAAATTATTTACGAACCAGGAGCTCTCAGTCCCCTTTAGAGAAAAAGCACAAAGTCCGAAACTGACTAGTTGCGCACTAGAGGGTGCTACATGTGCGTATCACCTGAGGCCAGTCACTACACTGGGTATATGTAAGGGCTTACAACCACTTTCAGTGAAACTCTATAGCTATTCCACTTTTCTCCTTTCCAGAAGGATGGTTATGTAGAGGGGTGGAAGAGATGGGTCAGCATCAACAAAATAATTTTTTCATAGCTAAATTATGTTTTCTGTCTTAAATCTTCTTAATTTCACAGCCTTTCAATGGACCAAGCCAAAACCATACCTCACATTTATTGTAAGGTGAAATGAATAGAATGATTCAAAGCCAGCTGACAAAAGCATGTACCGTATTAATCTGCATATAACACACATTTTTTCCCCCTAAAATCAGGGGGAAATTGGGGGTGCGTCTTATACGCTGATCCCCCGCTATTTCTAACCCTTTCTGCCGCTCTCTGCGGCTTCGGGGGTATTTTCGGCCGCACTCGGCCGTTCTCAGCTATATTCCGCCGAGAATGGCCGAGTGTGGCCGAAAACACCCGAGAATGGCAGAAAATAGCTGAGAACGACTGAGTGCGGCCGAAAATACTCGAAAGCCGCCGACAACTACCGAGCGCCGCCGAGATACACAGGACATCCGCTCTGTATCTCAGCGGCGCCATTTTTAAATGGCAAAGCCACAGACAAGGCTACAAGTGACTGACAAGGCTAAATACAAGGCTGCAAATGACTGACAAGGCTGCAATGGAAGGCTGCCAATGACACTGACAAGGCTGCATTGATGGGCAAAGTTTTCATCTTTTAAATTCCCTCCTAAACTTGGGGTGCGTGTTATACGCCGGTGCGTGTTATACGCTGATAAATACGGTATACATCATACATACAAGCAGTTCTATAGGGCGCTTCGTAAAAGTAATTGTCTTTAATATAACATGCTCTCCTTCCTCCAAAACTGTAAGCCCACGTACACACGGTCAGAGATTTTGGCAACCAAATTAGTCGGATTTTGCCCGTCGGATTTAGTCCGACGGATTGTGTCCGAAACTGTTGCATACACACGGTCGGGCCAAGTTGTCTGATTTTGCGGTTGCCAAGAACGCGGTGACGTAAGCCGTGTACGGCGGGACTAGAAAAAGGAAGTTCAGCACCACGTCCGGCACCCTTTGGGCTCCTTCTGCTGATCTCGTGTTTTAGTAGAAGTTTGGTGAAAGACGATTCGCGCTTTTCAGATTAGTGATTCAGAACGCTACTGCTCTTCAGTTTGTGCTTGTCTTTGCGTATCTGATAATCAGTGCGTGCAGTCATTAAGTATTTGCTTCTCATTGTGGACTTTGAAAGGCCTTTTTTATTGTCTGCTTGCTTCTGCTATTCAGGTCGTCCTTTCAGGCCTTGCTGTTTAGCGTTGCTTTCTGGTGTCTGTTCTGACCACCCGACCGTTTTCCAAACATGTTTCGTCTACGTACTCATCGTACAGTTTGTGCTGTGCAGGGGTTCTTACTTTGACTTTGACACAAGCCAAAGGGCTTGTGTCAAAGTCAAAGTAAGGACCCCTGCACAGCACAAACTGTACGATGAGTACGTAGACAAACCTTCAGGACCTCAAGTTCTCTACAGGCATCTCCCCCCAGGCTCTGGGGATCATTATTCCAGAGACCTGTTCTGCCATCATTCAGCTCCTGCTGAAGGACTATATTATGCTAATTTTTAACCTTAAACATCACATTCTATGTATTTCATGATTGCTAATGTCTTGCATTTCTTTCCTCATTCCCTAATTACCATCATTGCAATATGCTTTAATTCATATGCTCTGCCCCTTTGTCCTCATGCGGATTTGCCTCACTAACTTCCCCACCATGTTCTTCTTGGCCCCTAAAACTATAGTCTAGTCACTTGACAATGTCTTTTGTCAGCTCCATAGTATTGCTTTCCCCTAAACACCCCCTAAAATCTCTACAAATGTGATGTGTGTGCTTCAATTCATGCAAAGTTACCCTTTTATTGTTTTTTAGAGTTGTGCCAAACTCATTAGGAACCCCCCTCTCCCCAACTGTTACCTCAGCTGATAGCAATCTTCTATCTGATGACTTGACGCAACCCAATACACACTCTAAATACCTTTTTCATGATCACATTTATGGAACAATTCACCAAAGCATGTAGTGTAAGGGCCTCAATACTTTCAAATGCTAGTTTTATTTTTTTAACACATTAATTTTCTTGCTATGTAATAGCAGAATGTCAAAATGTCCTTCCATTTTGTTATTATGACACTTCTTACCTGTCCGGTGGGCTGCCAATAGTGTAACTAAGGAGGGGCTTCACAAAGTATCACACATTATTTAGGCATTCAGCTCTCAATCAAGTGGAGAGGGTTACCTCTCCTAAACATCCCCCCTCATTTTTTATCAAGGGCCCATCAGATGGGGGGGGGGGGGGGGTTAGGACACTCATAAGGGGACCTTATACTTTAGGCTTTAAATACTCATTTTAAAAAATGTTATACTAATTTTGTCAAAAAATGTGGGTGTCTAATCTGCATGCAATGTTCATTTGTCAAATTAATAGTTTTTTTTCTTGTGTCACTACACAGTGTCCTTCAAAATTTGGAAGATGCACACAGTGTGTCAACATGTGCTATCTCCCATCATGGGGGATCAATGTCCATGCTTTGGGGCTGCAACCCCTTCATCTCAGACACTTTCCACAAAACATGTACATTGATCCCCCATGATGTGAGATAGCGCATGTTTACACACTCTGTGCATCTTCCAAATTTGGAATTATGCAAAATACACCTTTTTTTTCGTTTTCACACTCTCCCCAAAACATCAATGATGTTCTTCATTTTATTTTTAACATCATTGATGTTTTGTTGTACAATTTCCAAATCCCTATTGCACCCCATTATCTCCCCAATCAAGATCTGGGCACTTTCACTGGTAAAACGGCAATTTTCCTCCACATCACCTAGAAAAAACAAAAACAAACACACCATGTAATCCAAATATGGTGATATACATTGATGAGCTTACCGGAAGCTGTGTTCTCCGACACTCACCTGTTGTGGTGACAATTTGGCCAACCTCCACGATCTCTCCTTCTTCCTCCTCCTCCTGCTCCTCTGTTTCTTCTTTTGGAAGTTGCCCTTCTTTGGGAGGGGTGTGGTCCCTGGTGTCCTCATGGACCCTGGTGTCCTCATACTTGCCGAGTCTTCTCTCCCCTATGAGAATGTAAACAAAGATTAATTAGCACACAGAGGGCATAAATAGGAATATGAAAAATTGCTTGGAAGTGTTGTACAATTTTTTGTTTGGGCCGAGTTACAAGGTGAGAACATTGGGGCCACTTTGTTAAGCTGGAATACTTCCCTGCAGAACGATGTTTCATATGAACGAACGAAACCATGACCTTGAAAGTGGCCATTTTAAAATGCACAACATGAAATCAAAGCACATGGAGCATGTATGCAAGCAAGAATAATGATATGAACACACGACAACTACTTACTTTTTTTAAGAACACGCTTGATCCTTAGGTACTGCTCGTGCTCCCTCAGTTTCAGGTCTGACCAGCGTTTTCTCAGTTGATCCTTGGATTGGCGTACCCCAAAATTCTTCAGAAGACTTTTCACAACTTTATTCATGATCTTGGCCTTTCTGATATTTGGGTTTGGGTAAGGTCCATACTTCCCATCATAGTCGGTCCTGTTCAATATGTCGACCATCTCCAACATCTCTCCAAAAGACATATTTGAGGCCTTAAATCTTGTCTTTCTGGATCGGGACGTTTCAGGCTCCGGGCTTTCCTCACGCTCCTCCTCGTTAGTGGAACTATTATTGCGCACCTGCGTTCTCTCCGCCATGTGCTCTCCCCACTTCGTGGGAAGCGAAGGGGCGGGGATTAGTCTGCAAAGAACGTCAGGGGCGGGCGGAGTTTCACGCATGTGCACTGTATATAAAACGCCACACATGTGTATCGTCCGTACGATCTGGGAGGAGAGTGTGAGTCACGGACGCGGCGAACGTCAAAACGAAGGTAACATTTTTAAATTTGTGCTTCACTAGACTAGACTGCTTGTATCTAGGCTGCTGTTGGGACCAGATTAGGAGGGATTTTAATTGCATTATTAGTATTTGAGGGTTTGTCTTGTGTTGTGTCTTGCAGACAAAATGGACCCATTCAACAATCCCAACTTTATGGGGCTATTCCTCGAGCTTTACATGGAGATGCTCTGCCTGTGGCAGTTCCACAACAAATTTTATTATGACAGATCAAAGAGGAACGCAGTACTGGAGAAACTGCTTGCTTTGGTGCAGATCAGGGTCCCCACGGCAGACATGACATATCTGAATCGCAAAATTGTGGCCATGAAGCTTACATATTTCAGGGAGAGGAAGAAGCACCTGGAGTCCTTGAGAGCAGGAGATCCAGATGCTGTTTACTACCCCAGGATGGTGCACTTTGACAGGCTGCATTTTCTGGTAGACCAGGGGGTACCCAGGCCACCACTCTCCAGGCTTCCTCCAAGGCATCCTTCACCCCCAGCTGAGGCTTCTGATGTACAACCTGGGCCTTCCAGGCAGCACCATGTGGTGGGGCCCAGCTTGAGACAGGTATTGCATTGTTGAACATATTTCTTGTGTTACATTTAATGATGTTAACTAGATGTTCTTATTGATCAGTAAGTTGAGATTTCGCCAAGTGGTTTACATCTCAATAGACAGTAGTGACCAAAAATGATTGGGACAGGAAAGAAAAATGCTGGTGTCAGAATGATAGTCTGTTCTATTTGGTAACAGTCAAATAGCAAAAGCCAGGAGCACAAAATGTTGTGATTGATGATCAAAAGACTAAAACTATGTCCCCTTTTCATATACAGGAAGGCCTCAGTCGGGGGAGGCTGTGGCAGCCAGGAGGTCCAACAACGCCCTCCTTCTCCTCCTGCCCCAACTACAGGAGCCCAGCCACAGCCTGGAAGGATGCCTGGTGGGAAGTCACAAAGGAAGACCAAAGAGTGATGGCCTGGGTTGAGTCTGGTGTGCCAGAATATGCAGCCTCTTCAAGATCACCATCCTGGGGACAGAAATGGCATCTGAATTTCCTGCTCTCTAGGACTTCGGGACCACTCTTCTCTCCCTGAGATATGTACTCCTCAGGCCACCAATTTTTTTGTATATGTCATTTAGTCATGTCTGCCCTGGGGGCCAAAGGCTGCACCAAAGTTAAGAAGTTTCTCCAGTGCTGCGTTCCTAGTTTTATTTTCGAGCAAAAAAAATAAATGTTATCTTTGTTTGATGAAATACTTGTGTTTTCCTTCAAAAAGTAGAGTTTATTTGTGAGCAGGCAGGAACATTTCCAAAATACAAATAAATAACAAGGGGTACCAACACTAAACAACCTCCTGTAGATTAAAAAAGAAAAAGAAAATCTAAAAAATACAATAATGTTGTTGTTGTAAGTTTACACTCAAAAATAAAAAGTAAAAAAAAAGGAGAAATGAGCAGTGTCTTTAAAGGAGATTTTTAGGGAATCCCCCTCCCAAAAAACATCCAAAAAATAAAAAAATTAAAAAAACATTGTGTAGATGTGACTTAAACTAAAATTGTATTGCTGAAATGGTTAAAAAAGAGTAATGAAATCCGTTCGGGAAAAGTGTGTGTGACTATGAGCATCAAAAGAAGTTGGTTCTTGCAGCATTGTAAAGAACAAGAGAATGTGCTTGATGAATGATTTTTTAACATTGCAGCGTGACGAATGTGCTATATCGCTTACGAGCAGTAGTTTTACCTGAACGAGCGCTTCCGTGTCGGAATTTGAATGTGAGCATGCGTGGCACTTGGTCCGATGAAAATGCTCTACACATGATCGGATTAGGTCCGTCCGGCTTAGTTGGAAAATTGGGTCGGACGGAGATTCGGACGGAATCAGTCCGATGCATACCATACACAGTCGGATTATCTGACGACACGGTCCGATAAGACTCATTCCGACAGATTCTCCGACCGTGTGTACAAGGGCTAAGGCAGCCAACATTGTGCATTATATGTGCTCATCAATCAACTGATTGTTCTCCTAACTCAGGTTTCTCTTGATGAGCTGTCACCTATCCAGAAGATAAAAGGTTATTTCTCCTGGATATTTATAGCTATGAAACCTTTAATGTTAAGTCGCAACATTCCAGCTCGTAGCTACAGGTCATTTTCTCTCTTTCAGATCATAGCCTTGTTATAATGAATAGAAAATAAAATGCTGGAAGTGTACCATTTGACTTTTGTTTATTAGAAATACATTCTTGAGAGCCATGAAAAGAAGGAGCCAAAAAATATTTAAATACTGGATTTTGTTTTAGTTCTATATGTTATCTATTGATATACCTCTACCAAAGGGCTTCTGTACATTTGCACAAACACAATCTGAGTCTGTGATTTATACATAGTTCACTCTTATGCCCTGTACACACGGTCGGAAATTCAGACGGAAAAGGTCAGATCGGATTATATTGTCGGAAAAACAGAAAATTGTACCATACTTACCGTAATTTTCTTTTCCTGGTGCCTATCCATGGCAGCATACCTGTGACAAGCTCCGCCTTGGCTCCTCCCTCAGGACTAGTGAATATTATAAAAGAAAAGGTTAGTACAGCCCCCGCATTCTCCGTAATATAGAATACCGAGGGTGGGATTGTATGCTGCCATGGATAGGCACCAGGAAAAGAAAATTACGGTAAGTATGGTACAATTTTCTGTTTTCCTGGTGCCTCCATGGCAGCATACCTGTGACAAATAACTAGCTGAGATGGGTGGGATGCTTAGAAGTCTATTTTAAAGAAATTATTATTTAGAAGAAGCGAGGGCTGATGTGACTGCCTGTCTGCCAAACTCCACTGATGCAAGAGCTCCTGGGTCCACCCTGCAATGTTTCAGAAACGTATATCGGGACGACCAAGTCGCTGCCCCACAAATAGTTTCAATTAACACATTCGCTCTTGCCACCCAAAAGGCAGAAACTGCTCTGGTGGAGAGCGCCCTGACTGCCAAAGGGGGTTCCAGCCCCTTTGTCCTGTACACTTTGTGAATGAGTCTAACGATCCATGAGGCAATCGTTCTTGCTGACGCCTCCTTGCCTTGGTGTTTGCCCCAGGGAATTATAAACAGCCTGATGGAATCCCTGAATGATGCTGTGGCCTGCAGATAGCATTTCAAAGTGGAGGCAATGTCTAGCTCATGAAGAGAACCAGAGTCCTGTTCTGAAAATGTTAGGAGTGCCCAAGTTTCTGACATGTTTAAGGATGATGCGACTTTGAGAATAAATCCTCGCACTGTTCTGAGTTCTACTCTGTCCGGATAGAATATGATATGATTATGATCTGCTCCTAAAGCTTGGAGCTCTGAAACCCGTCTGCCAGAGGTTATAGCTATCAGGAAGGCTAGCTTCTAGGCTAGATTCCAAAGCGATGCTGACTCCGAAGGGGCAAAAAGGTGGACTGGCTAAGGACTCTAGGAAAATAGCAAGGTCCCAAGTGGGAAAAGATTGTTTAGTTGGCGGTCGGATCTTTTTGACAGCTTTGAAGAATTGTATTATTAATGAGTCCTCGGCCCATCTTCTACTGGTTTGCCAATGAAATTGCTGATACCTGTACTTTTAGTGTACCTAGTGCAAGACCTAGGTCTAGGCCTGCCTGCAAAAACTCAAGAATTTAAGAGGATGATGGGGAATCTGGATCACAGCTTCTGCCAATCATGAAGGCCCTGAACTTTTGTTTGTGGATGGTTTTCTTGCCTTGAGCGGGGTTGCGATCACTTTGTTGGAACACCCTAGAGATTGGAACCTTTCCCTTTCAGCTGCCAGATGTGAAGATCCAGCCTGCGGGGATCTGGAAGGGTGTGACATCCTTGCGAGAGGCGAAGAGGTATTATTGGAACCTTGACTGGAAGTCGGGTACTTAGATACATTGCTGTGGGGAACCAAGGACGTGTTGGCCAGTACAGTAGGACCGTTATCACTGTCGAGGTTTCTATCATAAGCCTTGACAGGAATCTTGGAATGAAAGGCTGTGGAGGGAAGGCATAGGCCCGATTGCATGCCCAGGGGGCTGAGAGGGCATCTAATGCCTCCGCTTGGGGTTGAGGAAGCCTTGAGATGCACCTTGGAAGCTTGGTATTGAATGCTGTTGCAAATAGGTCTAGCTCGAGGGGACCCCACTGGTTCACTATCCAGTCGAAAATCTCCGGGTGTAGAGACCATTTGTTGGCATCCGCAAACTTGCGGGAAAGGCGGTCGGCCCTCAAGTTGAGATGGCCGGGCAGATAAACTGCCCTCAGGTCCTTTAGATTCCTTTCTGCCCAGAGTATTATGGGTTCCACCTCCTTCAGGAGGGACCTGCTGCGTGTCCCCCCTTGCCGGTGTACATAGGATACCGCAGCCCTGTTGTCCATTCGGAGGAGAACAGGTTTCCCTGTAATCTCGAACCTTAGGGCTAGTAGCGCAAGGTAGGCCGCTCTGACCTGCAGGACATTCGACACCAGGCCTGTTGTATGGAAGGACCATCTACGCTGCACTGAGATCCGGTTGCAGTGTGCTCCCCAACCTGCTGCACTGGCATTGGTAGTAATTGTGATCCAGTCGACATGCCCTAACGGGCGTGATTTCTGAAGTGTCTGTTTCTTCATCCACCAATGCAGACTCCTGAGCAGTAAGGTCGTCAAGTGTATGGGTTGGGATAGATACCACCTGTTCCACAGTCTTTTGCCAGGACTAGAAGGTCGTCCAAGTAGTGGCATACCCGAAGCCCCAATTCTCTCAGAGGGGCTATGATGGCAATTGGGGTCTTTGTGAAGACTCTTGGCGATGTGCAGAGGCCCACAAATAATCGTTCGTAGTGACTCCATTTTGAATCTTACTAGGAAGAAATAACGATTTAGACTTTTTAGGTCTATCACGGGTCTCCACCCTCCATTTCTCTTGGGGACTGGAAACAGGGTTGAGTAAAAACCCGAAAATCTCTCTGATGGAGGCACTGGAACTACCGCTTGCTGTTACTGCAAGGAGAGAAGAAATTGCTGTAGCACTTCCGTTTTTTAGGGGGGAACCTTGACACCCTTGTCAGGGAGAAGAAGACCTTGGGAGGTTTGTCTAGGAACGACCAGAAATGGCCGTATTTGACTGTGGAGACTACCCAAGAATCCCTGCACTTTTATTCCCAGATCTTTGAGAAGCGTTTTAGCTTGGCCCACACAGGAGTCGCTTGGGCTGGCCAGGCGTCAAAAGGATTTAGTAGAATCCTGTGGGGTAGGCATTGGTCTCTGTCTTCGGGTTTTGAGGAACGTGGACTGTGTGCTTTCCCAATTATGCGTGAAGCCTTTTCCCTGCCTGGACTATCGGTAATCCTTATTCTTCTAGTATTGGAATTTGGGTGCGATTGTCCTGGAGCGCCTAGATCACCTGTCTTGGGGTAGCAGGCCTGATTTTCCACCAGTGACTCGAGAGATGTCCTTGTCCAGTTTTTCCCCCAAACAAGGCTTCACCATCAAATGGTATCTTGCACCAGTTCTGTTTGGAGGAGATATCTGCTGCCCACGGTTCCAGCCACAAGGCCCATTTGTCCATAACTGTGTGGAGCATTGCCCTTGCGGAGCAACGAATTGAATCGATGGCGGCTTCACCAATAAAGTCTGCTGAGAACTTCAGCTCATCCAAGGCCTTGATTATATCCTCCTCTGGGATGTCCTGTTGGATTGCTGACTCTATATTATTTGTCCAGACGCATAGAGCATTGGACACTGATGTCAGGGCTATGACAGGTTTACAGGCGTTGTCTGCCATCTGGTACGCTTTCTTGAGACCGAGATCCATCCTTCTGTCCAGTGGAGCCTTAAAAGAAGTTGAGTCTTCCAGGGGCAACGTGACATTCTTTGCCAACCTTACCACTGCTGCATCGACCACTGGAGAACCCTCCAGCATTGCGGAATCAGGCTATGAGAGAGGGAATAACTTTCCCAACCGATTAATAGAGAACATTTTCTCTGTCTTTTCCCACTCTTCCTCAATCACATCCCTGATCTCGTCCATGAGAGGAAAAACGGAGATCTGGTGTTTGAGAAAGGGGAAGTACGATTTAGACTTCTTAAACCTCGGTGTTGGTCTCTCCCAGCCGATCGCTTGTTTAGCTGCCTGTACATAAGGCTGGACCATGGTGAAAGCAAAGCCAGAGGCATCTAGGTCATCAGATGATTCCTCTGAGATGGCATTCTCTTCCTGATGTTTAGAGGAGGATGCCGGCGTCAGACGAAAAATTCCACTTGTGGACAGCCCCGGGATGGAAGCTTCAGCCTCAGCCGTTTGCTCCTGAGGAGGAGACGCTGGTTGTTTATTTCAACTTATACTATTTAATTAATTAATTGATCCATCTTCTCTTTTTTTTTTTTTTTTTTTTTTTTAAAAGCTCAGAGTAGCAGTTCTCCCTGCAGCCACAGGCGTCCCACTGAGGCCATCAGGGAGAAAAACAGTAGAACAGGAGAGGCAGGGCACGCCTCTATCCTGTCTTTGACATTTTGAGGGCATAGACGTCACTGTGCCCTTATCAAAGATGGCCGCCGCGGCCTCCGAATCCACTGCGCATGCGCCGATCGGCGGAACAGTAAGCTAGAAGCCTCACACCGCCGGCGCATGCGCAGAGCACGGCGGGGAACGCCGAAGTTAAATAAAACGCCGGCGCTGAGCGCGCGCGGCTCCTATGGAGCCGGGAATGGCGGCAGGGACTAAGAGGGAGATTTTTTCTCTGAGAGAAACAAACAAATGGGAGGTCAAAAGAAAAGAAACAAAGAAAGAAAGAAATGGAAGGTTGGGGGAGGGGAAGAGAGCAAAAGAGAGAGGGAAGAGAAAAGGGAAAAGATAAAGATATAAAACTTAAAAGGGAAAGGAAAGGAAGGAAGAAAAGAGAGAAGGGGGGGGGGGGGAAAGAAATGTAGAAATAGCTGCTGCCTCCGTTACCATGAACGAGCTGGTGCCTGATCAATTTGCAGATAAAGCTCTTACTTAAGAGACAAACTGCTTGTCCCAAAAGATCCTACAGAAGGGACTTCCAACCTTATAAGCGCGTTTAGCTGCCCAAGAGAAGGAACTGCGTCCGGGAGAGGCTTGAACCCGGACGGAAGCTGCCGACTGCAGGAGGTAAGGACGCCGACCAGAATTCACTGCCATGAGGTATGAGGAAAAAAAGGAGAATGCGGGGGCTGTACTAACCTTTTCTTTTATAATATTCACTAGTCCTGAGGGAGGAGCCAAGGCGGAGCTTGTCACAGGTATGCTGCCATGGAGGCACCAGGAAATCTGATTGTATGTGGGCTCAATCTGACTTTTTCCATCAGAAATTCCGACGGAAAAAATTTGAGAGCAGGATCTAAAATTTTCCGACAAAAAAAATCCAATCAGACTTTTTATGATCGTTTGTAGAGAATTCCGACGGATAAAGTGTCATGCATGCTCAGATCAAATTACGAGACCAAAGCTATTGGCTACTAGCCTCTACGTAGTCCAGTCGTACGCAACAAACATCACCATGTTCCGAATGATCGGATTTTCCAACAACTTTGTCCGACCGTGTGTATGCAACACCAATTTCAGGCAAAATCCGTGTGAATGGGGCATTATACTACCAAACATCACAAGACAAAACCCCAATGTAGTCGCAAGCTGTTTAGATACACAGGAAACGATCCACTACAGGAGACGTAAGGATAGTGATCAATATTGGACAAAGTGGATAGCACAAAAAAATGTATGTTAACACTGGACGCAAGAACTACTATTAGATTTAAAGTGATACTAAACACGCATTGTTTCATTTATATTGGCCCTTCTATTTCTGTACATGGATGATGGCACTGTAATTATTTTCGTTTTCGATCATTTTTATTCAAGTTTTCACATTTTTTCACTATAAAAAGTACAAAATGTGCAAAAGTATTCATTGTGAATACATGTATGGGGTTATTTACGAAAGGCTAATCCACTTTGCACTGCAAGTGCACTTAAAAGTGCACTGAAATGAAAAGAGGGGAAGCTCTGCTGATTTTATCATCCAATCATGTGCAAGCTAAAATGCTGTTTTTTATTTTCCTTGCATGTTCCCCTCAAATCTACAGTGACTTTACTTCCAAGTGCACTTTCAGTGCAAAGTGGATTTTAATTTAGTAAATAACCCCCATAGTATCAAATATAATATCACATATAAACTTAATTAAACTTAATTTTTTAGGCATGTTCTTTCAATTTGATTTTTTTGCCAAGGATAGCGTTAGCATTGTGCATATTCCTATGGAGTAGCTCCTATGTTAATTCGTCCTTTTCTCTGGAGCATTGTCAAGATATTTTTCTATCATGTTATTCCAACAAATAAGCTATAGACTCACAACGGTTCGATCCTCACATCAGCTATCCTCTTGTAACGCTCTATTTCACACAGATCTATTGAGTAACTATCAGGAGTCTACCCACTACAATGGAGAGATCCCCATGCCTGGGTCCTCGGGTGGGGACCCTGGTAAGGGTGTGATCCCCATTCTGGGTGTTTTCAGGAGTCTGAAATATGACCCTCATTATTTTGTCAGAGTTCAGGTAGAGTTCGAGAGAGAACAAGGTTAACTATGAAGAATGAAAGATTGAAAGACAAGTAAAGGAGTAAAGAGTTAGAGAATAACCTCGCTCCCCGGTTCCCGGCCCTCTCCGTTCGCCCTACGCTGGCATAGTTAGGGGGTCCTCCATTAGATACCGGATCCAAGGGTTCCATACCTTTTCTTTAAACATGAGTTCTTTTTATTGAAAAAAAGAGTTATGGTACATACAGAAAAAATAAAGGTTGACCACATCAAAACTTATAGTAATCTCAAGTTCACTCATCATACATAATGTATACATGCCTCGCATAGATATTCAAGTCATTGCATAGTTTTAGAATTAATACCGGAGCCATACAATCCCCTCCAGAAATCAACCCACCCCCCCCCCCCCCCATCCCAGCCCGCCCATTCCCGACACTTCTGCATTGTCCCATTAAATAGCACCAAGCAGTGCTCATCTACAGTCAGACTAAGCTATGCATGTTGCAGAGTTTTTAAGCCACCCGTCCCAGATCTTCTCGTATTTGGAGGGGCATCCCCTATGAATGTATATAAGTTTCTTAAACGGCAAGACACCATTAATTTCCCCAAGCCATTGGGAGACCGTTGGAGGGTCAGGTCTCATCCAGACTCTGGCAATCATTTTCCGTGCAGAAAAGAGGGTTTCATGTAGAAATATTTTAGTGTATTTATTCAAAGCAGGGAATATACCCAGAAGACACAGCTTTGGCTGGAGTGTGACGGGGGAACCCATCGTATCATGTAGAAACCTCACTACCTGGGACCAGTACGCTTGAATTTTAGGGCATTCCCAGAGAAGATGAAAAAAGGTGCCAGATGCATGCGCACACATGGGGCAAGTACTGGAACAAGTGCGCCTGTACCTGGAGACCATGAGCGGCGTGAGATACGCCCTGTGTGTTATGAAAATTTGAGTCAACCGGTCAGAAAGTTTGGGCGAAACTAGCTTACAGGTGTCCAATGCATCACTCCATTTGTCATCTGTAATGGGCCCCAACTCCCCCTCCCACCTATTTTTAAGTGTATAGGCAGCCACGGTCATGGAAGGAAGTGATAGCATAGCATAAAACTGTGAGATTAATTTTTTGGGGTCCGGGTTTTTAATTGCTGCCATCAATGGGTTGGGGAGTACAGACAGGTCATCTAGGGGGAATTGGGCACGGCATGCATGACGAAGCTGCAGGTATCTGTAATAAAAGTGATTCAGGAGCCCATATTCTGCCTGTAGGGCGGTAAAGGATTTCAGTTTGCCACCAGAAAGGATGTGGGATAAATAAAATATACCCTTCCTGCACCATAATCCGCTATCCACAATCCGTCTAAATTCTGGGATATTCCAATTATGCCATATGGGGGTGTATTCATGCAGGGGTGGAAGGCAGAGCTTCAAAGAAGCAATATGCCACACCCTCCTATACTGATAGAGAAGAGATGTGTTAGACACCCTCCTTCCTTCCCCCTCCGCCCCCCCAACAATCGCCACCATCGGGTCTAGAGTAAGCCTGGTCCAGGGCGGGCACAAAAAATGTAAGAACCTGTCTTTGTCTGTTTTCTCTATATGGAACATTTGCGACAACTAGATGCTAAATAATAGACATTAAAGTCCGGCATTGCCAGTCCCGCTAGGTCAGTGGGTTGTTGTAATTTTTGCCATGCAAGTTTGTGCCTGCTATTACCCCACACAAAGGGTTTCAAAAGAGCTTCCATTACCTTAAAGTGTTTGAGAACCAGGTAGACAGGGGAGTGCCATAGCATGTACAAAATTTTAGGAAGAAGGACCATCTTAATCAGATTTGTACGCCCCATTACCCCCAAGGGGAGGCGTGCCCAAAGCTGCGTCTTCTGTTTAATAGTGTCAATCAGAGGAGTTATGTTAAGTTTAATATAATCCGACGGGGATCTGGATGTCCTGATTCCAAGATATTTAATAATGTCCACCCTCTGTAAAGGAAGCAGGGCCCAGTCTCTGGGGGGCGGAAAACTGTCCAGGGGAAGAACCTGTGACTTGTCCCAATTAATTTTCAGGCCAGAGAACTTGCCAAATTCTTCTATCAGTGCCAAAGCAAGGGGGAGTGATTGATCTGAATCATTTAGGTACAGTAGAGTATCATCGGCATAGGTGCTAATCTTCTCCATTATCCCACCCTTACACAAACCCACTATGCCCACGTGCTCACGTATTGCCATAGCCAATGGCTCTGCCGCCAGAGCATACAGCAAAGGCGACAAGGGGCCTAGTACCTCTAGATAGGGGGAACTGCTCCGAGGACCAGCCATTCGCCAAGACCTTAGCCACCGGATTCTGATAGAGCAATTGGATCCACCTAATAAATTTAGGCCCTATACCAAACTGAGCCAGGCAGGTCCATAGGTATCTCCACTCAACAGAATCAAATGCTTTGGCGGTGTCCAAGGCAACTATTATCCTGGAGCCGGGGTCATCATGGAAAGTCTGGAGGTTAATAAATAGCCTCCGGAGGTTAAACAATGTATTTCTGCCGGGCATAAATCTCGCTTGATCCGCATGGATCAACGAGAGGATTACTTTGTTAAGTCGGGTGGCAAGAATCTTAGCAAGTATCTTGACATCCACCTGTAGCAAAGAGATTGGGCGATAAGATTCCGGGAGGTGTGGGTCCTTCCCACGTTTAGGGATTAACACTATAGTGGCCTCTGTCATAGTGACTGGGAGTTCGGAGTGCTCGAATATAGAGTTATAGATTGCAAGTAGCTTAGGGGCCAGTAGTTCTATGTAGGTAGAGTAGAATTCTATCGGTAAGCCATCTGAGCCCGGGGCCTTGGATGATGGGAACGAAGCAATAGCTGAAGCTATTTCGTCCCGAGTCAGAGGTGCCTCCAGTCCTGATATCTGTTCCTCAGTCAATTGGGGGAACTGCAATCTGCTCAAGAAAGATTCCATCAGGGAGGGGTCGGCCGAGGCAGTCGAGGTGTAGAGAGAGGTAAAGAAGTCACGAAACATCTGCGTGACCCGTGTAACGAGCAGAGGGAGATCACCACAGGGGGTCTCTCCTCACCATGAACTAAATAAGCCAATAGTTTCCCCGCTCGCTCACCATGCTCAAATGACCTCTGCCTGAGAAAGAACAGTTTCTGTTTGGATTTTTCATAAAGCAGTTGGTCCAGTGTTCTGGAGCAGAGTCTAAGGCTATCTGCTTTTTCTACCGAGGGGTCACGCATAAAATCATGTTCCATTGTCTGGAGAATACGTGTTGCCTCAGCTATATTTGCAGCAGAGGACCGCTTTACCTGGTTGATTTGAGTCTGTAAGGTCATTCTTGCATGTAGTTTAAAAGCCTCCCAGACTACATGTGGTCGGGCTGATCCATCATTGGTCTCAAAAAAAGCCTGCCAGCCCGATTCAAGGTCACTGTCTTCGGGGAGAAGAGTTAACCAAAAGGGGTTAAGGCGCCAAGTCGTCAAAGGGTGAGTATGTCGTAAGGAGAGCGTCGCCCAGTAGGGACAGTGGTCAGAGAGTGATCTGGGAAATAGGCCCACATCTGTGAGTCTAGGTAGGAGGGATGTGGAGAAGAGTATAAGGTCTATGCGGGACATAGAGTGGTGGGTAGCAGAGAAACATGTGAATAAGCGCTGAGTTGGGTGTCTAGTTCTCCACGAGTCCACCAGGTGGAAATCGCGGAGAAGTCTGGCAAACCTAGTCAGGGGGGGGCTCGGGGTGCCCCGAGAGGGGTCCGCCATCCTATCTAGGGATCTATCTAGCACATTATTAAAGTCCCCCATCCACACCACCGAAGCAGCGGGATGAAGAGCCATATAATTAAAACCCTCTGACAGCACACTGAATTGGAACGGTGGGGGCACATAAAAAGCCATTATAAGAAACATATCCCCATGTAGCTTTGCCTTTATAAATACAAATCTACCCAGTGGGTCGATGACCGATTCCTGGAGCTCAAAGTGTGTGTGTTTGGAAATCAAGAGGGAGACTCCCCTGGAATGGGTAGTATGCACGGAGTGGTACCCCCAGCCTATCCAAGGACGTCGGAGCGCTCTGAGCATGGGGCCCTCGGCATGTGTTTCCACTAAAGCCACTACATCTGCCTTCATTTTTTTAAGCTGCCCAAAAATGGCTGACCGCTTAATAGGGTCCCCCAATCCCCTCACGTTCCATGTAAGAAATTTCAGTGCGGCCATGGGTGCATAGTAGTCAGTGGTGAGACTCCAGGAGACAGATCAACCCGCAAGGTCAGAGCAGCCAAAACCCGCCCCTCTCAAATGGAAGAGGGCCCCACCCTCCTTGCCAGACATACATTGTACCATAAACAGCAATCATAGAAAAACTCAGAAAAAACTTGTTTACCCCATGAAAACCGAACATCCCCCCTCCCCGCCCTGCACTGACCCCAATTAGTGCGGGCATCAACCCCTAACTGCCAACAGGCCATAAACATTTTCCAACTCGGGAAGGAACAACACTACAATAGGGAAACACCCATAGAGGCAGCAGGAGAAAAAATCAAAGTGTTAAGACAGTTGTTCCAGCCCGAGAGGTGCATATTAAAACGTTGGGCGAAACTTCGCTGTATTATGTGACACTATAGGACTGTGCTCACAAAACAAGGTGAGCTTGCTGCTTGGTTGTGCCCCTCCGCCGGCCAGGAGGGCGCAGTAAAGTACATTCCTATAATAAGTAGGAAAAACAAAGTTAAAGTTTCAACACAGACATCGGTAAGTTCAGCTGCAGTACGCAGTTAGATGACACCGGGCCCTGGATAAAGCAAGGCACTCTTTCGATCCAAAATGACAGTCAGGGTAGCCAGAACAGCCCCATCTCCATCCTGCATGGGAGGCCAGACCAGAGTCAGGAGTGCCAGCACACTTGGGGTGGGGGATTCAGCCACCATTCTCTTAGGCGTCAGTAGTATCCAATAAACAATGTGTGCAGGCAGCCAGGTGTCCCATCAGAGTACGGTTGGCCCAGCTATACGTGCATGCCTAGGAGGTTGTTAAATCGCATAAAACAGAATGGGGACAGTCAGTACCTCAGCATTTTGGGCCTGAAAGTGATATGCCTAGTAAGGAGAACTGAGAGGTAGTTGCGCACTCATTAAGGAGATGCAGGGAGATGGGGGTCCCAGTCCAGGGAAACAAACAAAGTCAAAAGTGAGGAGGTGGAAAAAGAAGAGGCATTTCCAGAAAGCATTCGTGCACATATACTCATCTGCCTGCATCACGGCGCTCCAGCCACGACAGCGCTGTCTCAGGATCCTCAAAAAAGTGGGCCCAGTCCGTTCCTTCCACACGTAGGCGAGCAGGAAATAGCATGGCATACTTTATGTTTTTGATGCGCAGGCGTCTTTTCACTTCCATAAAACTTTTGCGTTTTTTCTGGACTTCAGAGGAAAAATCAGAAAGACTGCTACAGTTTTGTTTTCAAAAGGGATATTCCCCTTTTCCCTGCTGAGACGAAGAATAGTGTCTCTATCCCTGAAATTTAGGAACTTGGCAATAAAAGTGCGGGCAGGCGTCCCTGGTGGGGGAGGCTTACCCGACAGCCTATGTGCGCGTTCCACCGCAAACATGGGGGAGAATGAGTCCCTTCCATATGTGTCCACAAGTAACTTTTCCAAATAAGTCGGGGGGTCTCTGCCCTCCACCCCTTCAGGCAGGCCTATAAAGCGCAAGTTACATCTACTAATCCTGTTCTCAATATCATCCTGCTTCTGAAGGATTTGATTCACTTGGTGCTGCATGGCCTCCGAGGAGATCTGCAGGGGGGGGGAGTGAGTCCTCTACATTACTCAGGCGGGTTTCAACTTCAGTGACCCTCTCTCTTAGTTTCTGAAAGTCTTGCCTAACCTGCGATATATCTACTTTTACCTCTGCAATCCTGGCTGTGAGGTTGGTCTGGCAGTTCGTAACCGCTTCCTGGCAAGCTGTAATAGCATCGAGGAGCCTAGTTGTATCTGCGCTCCGCGCGTCCTGCTCCCCCTGTATGGCGGCGCCATCTTGGTCTGCGGAATGGTCTTCATCATGTCGGAATTGTGACAGTCTGGCGGCCGCTGCGTTGTTCCGTTTCGTCGGCGACATATGCTCTGTGGTTGCCCGATGAGCGGAGCGGTCGGAACGGAGAAAAAAAAGGCAGTCTGCGTCTCAGGATTAGTGATCAGGATATGCGGCCGGCGGAGCTCAGCTCACATGCGTCCTATCTCATGCCGCTCCAGGCCACGCCCTCGTCCCAAACCTTTTCTAACTTTTCTAACAGTTGCATTCTATCGTTTAAGGTCGCTGTCATATGTTCATTTAGCATGATCCAGGAAAGTTTGTATTTGAGCTGGTCAAATGGCACTGCCGCCGATCTCCATGATTTTGCTATTATTATTCTTGCTACTGTAAATATAAATGCTATGAGACGTCTCTGGGGTTTTGATGCTGATTCCACTTTGGTACCCAGCAGTGCCTATCTCGGGGACTTGATAAGGTTTACCTGGGTGAGAATGTATATAAAGTTATACACTCTAACCCAGTACCGCCTCACCTTAGGGCACCTTAGGACACATGGTACATCATCCCCTCCTGTCTGCAAACACAGAAACACTGGGGAGACGCCTCAGGGATAAAGGTAGCCAGTCTTGCCAGGACCATGTACCATCTCATTATTACTTTATAATTTACTTCTATCAGCAATGTGTTTATGAAGGATTTCGAGGCCCCCCTGGGCTATCGTATGCCATTTATCCAGCTCAATACTCTCCTGGAGGTCTGCTTCCCATCTTGTCATGTAATCTAGCTTTTCAGAAGCGTTTGTGTATAGTTCAGAGACATGCCCTTTGATCTTATCAAATTTCATACACAAATATTCCATAGGGGTCATAGTAGTTATATCTGAGTTCTGTGATAAGGTAGTTAAGAAATGTGTAATCTTTGTATAAGGAAAGAATTCTGAGGTCGGCAATTGGTATTTCTCTTCTAACACCTTTCTTGTCAATATACCCTTATGGTCGCATAGGTCTGCTATTCTCAACAGCCCTTTGTTTGTTCACTTAGGGGTGTACTCACTTTTGTTGCCAGCGGTTTAGACATTAATGGCTGTGTGTTGAGTTATTTTGCGGGGACGGAAAATGTACACTGTTATACGAGCTGTACACTCACTACTTTACATTGTAGCAAAGTGTAATTTCTTCAGTGTTTAACACATGAAAAGATATAATAAAATATTTACAAAAATGTGAGGCGTGTACTCACTTTTGTGAGATACTGTATAAAGCCTATACAATCAGAAAGGGCCAATCCTAGGACCAAACACATCAACGCTTGTGAAACAGTGTAAATTTGCTGTCCCCTCAAAATAACTCAACACACAGCCATTAATTTATAAAACGCTGGCAACAGAAGTGAGTACACCCCTAAGTGAAAATGTCCAAATTGGGCCCAATTAGCCATTTTCCCTCCCCGGTTTCATGTGACTAATTAGTGTTACTAGGTCTCAGGTGTGAATGGGGCAGGTGTGTTAAATTTGGTGTTCTCGCTCTCACTCTCTCATACTGGTCACTGGAAGTTCAACATGGCACCTCATGGCAAAGAACTCTCTGTCATTGCCAAGACCCTTACCCCCATGAAACTGAGCTGCAGCATGGTGTCCAAGACCATACAGCAGTTTAAGAGGACAGGTTCCACTCAGAGGTTGAGTGCACGTGTTCAGCGTCCTATCCAGAAGCTGTCTTCGGTAAGGCATAAAATGTGGGCTTTTGTGGAAATTTGACCAGAATGAATTCATATATGTCCTTATTGATTATACTGTATGACAGTTATAGTTGTCCAGAAGGAGTTGTGAAAACTCCTCTTGGAAGCCCATCACCACCTACTCAGAGATCTCCCTGTACCATTCACGATTATGCAGAATTTTTAGGCACATAGCTCTATATTTTTCTCTGCCCATTAGGACAACATTGACACCCTTATCAGAGGGATACCTAGAACTCTCTGGACTCCCTCAGCTCTCGGAGCCAGACCTCTCACCCAACTTATATGAAACAGGACAAGTGTGCTGGACTCAGACAGGAACCTGCCAAAGAGACTAAGAAACTGGACATGACATTAACTCCTGCCTTCCCAGCTGGGACAGCACCTAACTATTATTATTACTTTATGCCGCATTTAAGTCTGCCTCCTGCGCGTGGGGGGGGCTGGCGTTGGTTTGCCACCCCCCCTCCAATATATTTAGCACTGTGGGTGGGCAGCAAGTGGTTAATAAATTCCTGACATTTTAGAGTATTTGACAGCAATATAATTTTCTTATAAAAATTCCAGCTTTTATCAATAAAAAGCTATCCATGAGCTCCAGTGAGTGACTTTGCCTAGGCTAATGCCGGGTACACACAATGAGATTATCAGACGAATAATCATCCATTTTTTTTTTTTTTTTGCATGCTAGTCTTATATCCAAAATGAAGAGGTTACTAAAGTAGCAAACATTCTCGTAGTGTTGGAAGCGATGTAAAGTATTGTATTGTATTCATATTGTATTTTCAGATGACAACTGTACTGTTTAAATGAAAATCATAAGATCTTTTATCTTTTGCATGCATTTTTGTGATTGGCCAGCTCTCGAAAGCTGTGTACTAACGATCAGATTATCCTATGATCACTTTGAAAGCGGTATTTTTCGTACACTTTTTTTTATCGTGTGTATGGGCCTTAAAGTCAAAGACTGTAGATATAATACTGGAGACAGTCAGAGAGTGCAGACATATTACAGGAGATGGTCAGAGACTGTAGATATAATACAGGAGACAGTCAGAGAGTGCAGACATATTACAGGAGATGGTCAGAGACTGCAGATATAATACAAGACATGGTCAGAGAATGCAGACATAGCTCAGGAGATAGTCAGAGACTGCAGACATAGCACAGGAGATAGTCAGAGACTGCAGATATAATACAGGAGATGATCAGAGACTGCAGACATAGCTCAGGGCATGGTCAGAGCTTGCAGACATAGCACAGGAGACTGCAGACATATTACAGCAGATAATGGCCTATCAGCCCTCTCACCTGACCCAGCAACAACAGTTTCTCTGATCAGGAGTCAGCTCACTCTGAATTGCCGTGGCGACTCTGCTGGGTAGAGCCCAGATCTGTATTCTGGACTCCATTCCTTTCTCCGCCAGGGATGGTGCTAGGCAGTGAGGCTTTTCCTCTGGTGGCGCAGGCCAGCAGGGTTCTCTCTCTGATGGTGTTCCCTCAGCACTGTCCTCTCCCTCTAGAGTCCTGGGTGCACTTCCCTTAAAGCTTTCCCGGGCTCCTGGCTCTCTCTCTCCCATTCAGCTGGGCATGCTGTGTGGGCTTCAGTTTCCGTGTTACAGTCCTCGGGACTACATGCCCCACAATCCTCTTCTCTACTAATTTTTTTATTCTATTTCTTCCCTGGCCGATATGCAGGAGGGGAAGAAACATAGTGGGTGGCTTTGCTGGCAAGTGCTGCTCACTGGTACAGCAGCACGAAGAGAGGGAGAGGGGAAAGAAGAGCCCCCAGCTGAACTAGGGTTGGTGACTCCACCAACTATAGTCGCCCCTCAGTACAGACCCCCCTCCACTAGTACAGAACCCCCTCTGTCAGTGCAGACTTCCCACTAAGTATAAAGCCCTCCCTCAGTACAGACCCCCCTCTATTAGCACTGACCTCCCCCCAGGACAAATACCCCCCCCTCCATTAGCACAGACCCCCCAGGACAAACCACCCCCCTCCATTAGTACAGACCTCCCTCAGGACAACCCCCCCTCCATTAGTACAGACCTCCCTCAGGACAAACCCCCCCTCCATTAGTACAGACCCCCCCAGGACAAAACACCCCCCTCCATTAGTACAGACCCCCCATTAATCACCCCCCATTAGTACAGACCCCCCCCCTCAGGACAAAACACCCTCCCTCCATTAGTAGAGACCCCCCTTCCATTAGTACAGACCCCCCCCCCCCCCGGACAAACCAATTTTAACTCTTAATTCTGAGGAATTTGCCAGAAACTCATGGTAGCTGTAAACCTAATCTGTGAACTGAATCTAATTCCTATGAACAATCTGCTCTTAAATTGATCTATACTCAATATGCAGTTTGAGTTTTACATTTCCAGCTTGAGTTCACCTATCAAAAAAGAGAAATTGCAACAGTAATGAGGGAGCTAAACTCTGTTTTTAAACACATCTAGTAAATGTGTTAAATAAATTATTGCGTCTTCTGTAATAATGTTTGCCACTTAGCAGTCTGATGATTTTTTTTTCTCCAATGGATGTGTATATTTTTTAGTTTCAATAGTTTTTTAATAAAGTTTTTCAGAGAAAATATAGTCATTGATATAGTCTTGTACATAGTGGAATAATAAATCCATAGTAATGCAATGTATACGAGAACTAATTTCAAATAGATATATTTAGAAACAACTGTGGTAAGTGGGCGCAGGTACATCAATCAAACATAAGGGGGGGAAGAGCCGCCCCTCTCCGGACACCCCAAATGGGTACAAGCTGTGTCATGGAAAGGGGAATGCCACATCCAACCCACAGATTAAATGCTATTTAAACTATGGAAGTGTATATTTTAAACTTTCATTTGTTAAAACAAAGTAGATGCAACCCTTACAGCTCCAGTAAAATAAAATTAAAGCAGGACTTGAGCTGTTTAAAACGAAACCAGGAGTTAGGAGAAGCTGACCAAGGATCACTCATACTTGGGATTTCCTATGTATCTGACCTGGTGTGTACTGTAGTTCTCCACTAAAAAAATATAGCTCTCACGTTTTCACAAAAATTGATATATTCTCTCCTAAAACCAGATCACCTAATGTGACATTTAAAGGAAGAGGATATGCATGCAAATAATGTGAACTAAACTACATTTGGAATGTTACTACATCATGTTTCCTGTTTCTGTGTTTTGTTCCCGAGCAAAGCAGTCATATCCTCTCTAGCTTCCAGGAAAGTGCATATCAAGGGATGCAGAAAGGGAGTTGATCCAGTGTGCTTATGAGAAAAGCCAGGGATGTGGCACTCTTGGCTTCCACTGTTTGCCTTGTTGCTGGGCTTGATACCTGACATTTTTGTAGTCGGGGATGACAATTTTTTTTTCCCGACTGGTAATTCCTACACCGTCAACCTTACTGCACTGACATTTGATAAAGCAAAAATGACTTGTGGCTTCAAAGGATTTCTAGCAAGTATGAAAAACCGACAGGAGAAGAAGGAGATCTTGGATATTGTTGCTCAATTACAAGACCAGAGAAACATAAACACCTTTTGGCTTGGACTGTACCTACCAGCATGTGTTATTGACAAGCCACTATATGGCTTTGCTTGGGTATCTGGAGGAGAAGCGACAGAGGTCAGTGAATGGATTAACCCTCCTAAACCATCATGTACAACAAAAAAGAAATGTGTCATTCTGGAAAGCAAGAAAAATATTTCCAACATCAGACCCTCAGCTGTAACCTTGCTTTGGAAAAATGTCAGGTGTGAACGAAAGTTTCCATCCATTTGCCGATCTAATGAATCTGGGCATTTTGTGTTAACAAAAGACACAGAAGTGGTTACCCAGTCTTCTACAGATCAATACAAGACACATACTTCTGTCGCAAATCAATACAAAACACATACTTCAATCACAGCCCAACATACAGATATATCTTCTTCCACAACACAAGTCAATGGGCCAAGTGAATTGCCTGGTTCTTCTGAGTCTCCTCTATCCCCAAGTACAGACCTGCACTCGGCCAGCAGTACATCTGCTCCACAGAGCGAAGATGACAACTTATTGGACCGACTGGTAATTCCTTTAATTCTTGGATTGGTTGCGTTTGGGATTTTAGTAATGCTTGTATGGGGTGGAGCTCAAATGTGTATTAGGAAAAGAAAACCAAAGAGGAGAAAATCTATAATACCAGCCCTACCAGAAGCATCAGAAGGCAGTGAGACAGACTCTACAGATCACTCATCCAGTGAAGAAGAGGATGATGATGAAGAAGAAGGGGAATTACAGGACAGGACACAGGACCCATGACAATGGAATACAACTGCAATCATGCTCGATACAGTTGTAAATTTGGAGTGTGAATACATAAATGCTTGTACATATCGTCAAAAACTTTTACACTATTTGAATAAATGAATGCATTTGTGTTCTAAAGATATAGGTGAGTTGACACGTGTGTAAAATGAAGGGTATAACTGTAGCCATGGCAGACTAAGTGACTGTAATGGGGCATAGAAGTACACGAGGCCCAGGACTACCTGCCAAACAGTGATTTCTGCAGGGAACATTAGCATTTGACAAATTCATTTAGATGACATTATTGTATATAATGTTAGGTAACCTTTATTCAATTGCAAAAAAATAGGAATTTGTTTCACTAAAGGACTTTGAGTTTGAGCTTGAGAAGGAGATTAAAAAGACACTGTGGGGGTTATTTAATAAAACTGGAGAGTGCAAAATCTTGTGAAACTCTGCATAGAAACAGCTTCCAGGTTTTATCGCCAAAACTTAAGGCCCCTTTCACAGGGGGCTATCCGTTTTTACTACTCCGCTTGCTCATCGGGGATCGCTCTGTTGACAGATGGAAAATAGGACCTTCATCCATCTGGATTTTGCGGAGCGGATTGGATCGGTGCGGATCGGATGTCAGCGGACATGTCACCGCTGACATCCGATGCTCCATAAAGCTGAACGGTCTGTGTGAAAGGGGCCTAATTTAACATGCTGAAGTTAGAAGCTGATTGGCTAACATGCACAACTGCACCAGATTCTTAGTGCACCAGTTTTAGTAAATCTACCCTAAAATGTAAACCTAAAACCAATTCCCATTATATTTAGCCTTTTATCACTCTGTATACAGTTTTCTTAAGCAAATGTTTTTTTGTGAAAATATTGCAAAGCTGCTTTACCTGCAGATCTTGTGATAGGCTAAAAAGAACTAAACCAGTGACTTGCAGCAGTGGCAGCAGTGTTGGTAGCCTGCCTTGCAACCACCTTCAGTAAGCTGGCCATACATTATACAATTTTCTTGTTCAATTTCCTTTAGATTTACCTTCAACTATGTAGTGCAAGGGCCTACCTGATTTCATACAAATTAAAAGTGTTTAGGTTTGACCTCATATTACATGGTTTTGGTAAAGTTAAAAGAAAATTGTACAAGAAAATTGTATAAGACGTGCTTATCAGGCCTATCAGATACAAATGTTAATAGTTTCCTTATGGAACCATATCAGCCGTAGTAACAGCTCTGTGTTCAATGTGCACTCTGGGTGAAAGTTTATTGGCTGCTTTCAAAACAAAATGCTGATGCTAATGCAAGTGTTTCAACCTGTAAATTATAAAGAACCAAGAAGTCTAGTCACTGTTTTCAATGACCTCACAATAAAACTAGCTAAACTAACGTAGAATCTTTATTTTAGTGGGTATTGATGTGTCAGTAATGTTGTGTAGTTATAATGATGTGTAGTTTTAGTTTTGTAGGTTTTGAAAAAGTCTTGATGTTCCATAACTCCCAGTTCCAGATTCCACAGGACTGCTCAGACACGTTAATATGGTGTTCCACCCAAAAAAGTAAAAAATAAAAGCCAGCAGCTACACATACTGCAGCTGCTGGCTATTAACAATAGGACAATAATGCCGCGTACACACGACAGGACTTAAGTCCGGCAGACTTTCGACGGAGTTCTGACGGAGTTCTGACAGAGTTCTGACGGACTTTCCGAATGAACGGACTTGGCCACACACAATCACACCAAAGTCCGACGGATTCGAACGTGATGACGTACGACCGGACTAGAATAAGGAAGTTCATAGCCAGTAGCCAATAGCTGCCCTAGCGTCGGTTTTAGGCCGTCAGACTAGCACACACACGAGTGGATTTCTGGGTCCGGCAGAGTTCTGGCGGAAAAATTTGAAGCATGTTCCATTTCTAAAGTCTGTCAGACTTTTGTGAATCAAAAGTCCGTTGCAGCCCACACACGATCGAATAGTCTGCCGGAATCATTCCGTCAGACTTTTGATGTTGAAAAGTCCGGTCGTGTGTACGGGACATTACTTGTCCTGGAGTCCAGCGATGTTGGCACCGCAGCTGATGTTACCATCACCTGTCAGGTGCTGCCGACTCCATTGCGGGTAAGGGTATCCGGCAGTGTAGCCTTATGGCTTCACGCTGGGAACCTTACTGTGCATGCGCAAGGCTCCTCTCTCCTACTGGCCCGGCGACAGGGAGAGGAGGAGGGAGGAGGAGGGAGCCCCGCAGTGATGTCACAGACCATATCCTGTCCCCCCTCAAAAGGTGCCAATTGTGAGAGGGAGAGAGGAGACAAATGAGCTCCACTTTTGGTTGGAACTCCGCTTTAAAGTGTAATTAAACCCCCCTATTATTTTCAGCCAAGGAAGGTGCCATCTTTACCTCTGTTTAATCTACAACTGCCATGATGCTGCACATGTGATCAGTTATGACACCAGCCATTAGATGGTTTGACAGTTTGATTGAGAGCACAACCAATGGGAGTGTTTCCGTGCTGGAAATTAAAACCGTTTTCCCAGGAAACTTAGTAAAAAATACACTAATAATTTGTGTTTAAAAACAAAGGTTTCAGTTGTGCAACATATGCAAATGTATTTGGATGCCACACAGCCGTGTCAAGGCCTCTCTACTTATTACAATCCTAACTCTATTCTATGACAACCTCCATATTGGAGCATATTTAGAAATGGATCAGTTAGGCTAGCTATACATTATACAATTTTCTCATTCAATTTCCTTACGATTTACCTTACTATGTAGTGCAAGGGCCGGCCTGATTGCATACAGTTTGAAAGTGTTTAGGTTTGACCTCATATTATATAGTTTTGGTAAATCTAAAGGAAAATTGTACAAAAAAACTGTATAATGTTAATGTATGACCAGCCTTAGGGGACAGGTATGCCTTGAAGGCAGAATCCTATGGATCCCATCTGTGTTCTGCTAGTGACCATGCTGGAATGCACATTTCAGCACCTGGCTGACCGAAGAAATGACGGCCACTCTAGATTAAGACTATGCAGCATCACCGTATGTATGAGCTGGCTATTATTTCTACCCCATTAGCCAACCAATGTGCAGCTTGCAGGCAGCTGATGGTGAGGGGGCTAAGGAGTAAGGCCAGCCATACATGGAGTGAATTTCTTTCCTGCAAACATGGGTGTAACAAACAGTGTTGACATGGGAATCCCTCCTGCAGAGCCATAGTATTCTCCCAATGGGGGAGGGGGGAACCCAATTAGGTTAATCCTTCAGGCCGGTTGTACCCAATTTGTTCATAGTTACATAGTTAGCAAGGTTGAATAAAGACACCAGTCCATCCTGAATGAGTGTCTACAATTGTCCCTATCCCTGTACATTGCACACATCAGTCCCTACCCTCAAGGAGCCCACAATCCAAGGTCCCCATTCATATACTAGGGCCAATTTGGGACAGAAGCCAATTAACCTACCTGCATGTCTTTGGAGTGTGGGAGGAAACCGGAGTACCCGGAGGAACCCCACGCAGTCACAGGGAGAACATGCAAACTCCAGGCAGGTAATGTCGTGGTTGGGATTCAAACCAACGATCCTTTTACTGCTAGGTAAGAGTGCTAACCACTACACCACTGTACCACCTGATTGATCAACTTTATATATTCAGCCTGCCCATACACAGGGCCATTTTTAAGGCAGGGCAAAAGGGACAGCTGCCCTGGGCCCTGTCATTGTTGTGGGGCCCAAAGCAGCTGCATCATACTTGCCAACTATCCTGGTTTAAATTCCCTCAACCCTTGAGATTTTAGTCCTGTGTTGTGTTCCAATTTTTCAGTGTGAAGTGCTGCTACTAATGCTGCCCAGCTCTGCCCTATTGTTGTGTAAAGATGACTCACCTGCAGACCCTGTGTTTACATGAAAATTACCGGCATTCATATGTAAATAGGGGCGGCCGGTGGCATTGATACATATATCATGCCCCCCTGAGGTCATATCCACATTAATCTCTAGCAACCAATCAACAAGCAGAAATCATGTGCTGTAACCTCTAGCAACCAGTCAGTGAGCGGTAATGATACACTGTAACCTCTGGCAACCAATCGCAATAGCTCCCTGATCTTATTCAATTAACCGATTTTGAGTCTAGCTGCTACTTATTGTATGTCTCAGCAGGCGGAGAGCAAAACTGCATGGGGGGGGGGGGGGTTGGGCCTCCAAGAAAAGTTTTGCCCAGGGTCCAATCAATATTAAAGACGGCCCTGCCCATACACAGTTTGAATTGCCCGCGATTCAAACTGTGCATGGCTGGCTAGTCACTAGCCCCCTGCCCTGTTTGCCAGGAAGGATAATCTGAGCTCTGAAACAATGGATGCTATGAGGTAACTGCTTAACGACCAAAGGACTCCCTAAGCTGGGTTTTATGCACACATGTAATGTGGAATGGCCATTATGCAGCTCCAGAGCTGGACACTTCACAGAGCAAACGGGTCAATTAAAGAGACTCTGTCACTACCCCATATTAACGTTGGCATACTATGCAAATCAACATAAAATTGTTTTTCTATTTTTAAATGTTGTGCTTACTTGTGTGTTCTGCAAACAATACTGATATTTCACACTTTCTCCAACACTTCAGGAAGGAGCAGCCTAGCATGATCTACATAGAGCAATGGTCTCATAGAGCAGTGCAGCCCGAACTACAGATGCAGCCCTTTGCCGGCCTTTATCTGGCCTTTGGGGTACTATTCCTCTCAATGCCACTGACACCAAATAGTGGGGCATAATTTATGCCATGATGCTAATGATGGGGCACTCTTCCTCCCACTAATATCAATAATATCAATAATAGGACACAATTCCTCCCACTAATATCAATGATAGAGCACTATTCCTCTCACTGATACCAGTGATGGGGCACTAATTCTCCCACTAATATCAATGATGGGGAACGCTTCCTCCCACTAATATCAATGATGGGGAGTTATTAATCTGGCTACTATCAATGATAAGGCACTATTCTTCTCACTTACCAACAATGGGTCACTATTTCTTCCACTAATGCCAATGGTAAGGACCTATTCCAATGATACCAATGATGGAGCACTGCTCCTTCTTCTACTGACCACCAACCCTGAGGCCATATTTATTCTTTGTGCCTCTGTTCACTATTCCTTCCACTAATATCAACGAGGGTACACTATTCCTCCTGCTAATGACAATGATTGGTAACTATTAATCCCACTACTATCAATGATGGGATACTATTCTTTCCACTGATACCAAAGAAGGGACACTATTTATCCCACTGATACCAACAATGGGTCACTATTTCTTCCACTAATATCAATGGTGGGGCACTATTCCTCCCACCGATACCAATGAATGGGCACTGCTCCTTCTTCTACTAACCACCAACCCTGAGGCCATATTTATTCTCACTGATGTTGGACCCGAGACATTTTCTATCCTCACTGGCTACAATCTGGCCCCCCTAAAGTCTAAATGACAATAAACTGGCCCTTTGTTTGAAAAGTTTGGAAACTCCTGGCATAGATTATTTTGTAGATCATGGAAAACTTCCTTGGCTGCTGCCAGGAGCACAAGTGCCATGATACTGCAGCATCAGGCTGAAATGCAAAGCCTCTGAGTATCTACAGCAAATAAAGATTAACATCTCCAGTTGCAGAGAACTAGAGGTGTCCTCAATATAAAGATAGTACTGCCATCTCCTTTCTATCCAGGAAAAAAGGGACCTCGTCTTTGGTCCTAGCCTTTTTTTTCATTCTTTTTTTTTTTAGTAAGGCTGGGGGGAAACAAAAAGGACCATGGGCAATATGAAGTGGAGTACATGTGAGGCAGGACTCTGCAGCTGCCCTCTCCTTTTCCCTGGATAAAAGTGATTTTATGAACACAGCGCCATCTTTGTATTGAGGACCAACTTGTGCATATAGTATATTCTCATAGTAACTGTAATCAGTTCTCAATTTGAGAGCTATCCTCGCAGATATACACCTTGGATGAAGATTGAGATACTTAGATTAATTTACATAATGGAGTATGCTGGTCACCTTATGGGAAATTTTTAATTGGGCTGCTGGACTCCTACAGACCCTGACAGGACTTTGCAATAGGACTTCTGTGGCACAGAGACCCTTTTTCCCCTCTTCTCCCCACCCCATATCCTCCCCATAGTCCCCAGGTCAGACATTTACAAATGCTCAGCTTTGGAATATTTCTGTTTTTAATTGAAGAGGAAGAAAACTGTGATTGAGCAGCACAAATTAAAAAAAAATGTTATTTAACCACTTAATAACCGCCCTATAGCCGAATGACGGCTTTAGGGCGGTTTCTTAACTGTGGGAGGCCGTCATATGACGTCCTCCCAGAATTCCGCTCTCGCGTGCCCCCTGGGGCGCGCACTCGAGAGCATCCGTGACCGCTGGGTCCACAGGACCCGGCGCATCACGGATCACGGTAAACGGCCGCTCGTCGCGGCCGTTTACCACGTGATCGCTCCGTCAAATGACGGAGTGATCACTTGTAAACAAACCGGCGTCATGTTATGACGCCGGTTCCTCCCTCCCCCTCTCTGTACCGATCGGAACAGCGGAGGGGGAGGAGATCGGTGTCAGCAGCGATGTGGGCTGCATCTGCAGTGCCCACATCGCTGCTCACCGAAAATTAACCCCTCAATTCCCTGCAAAAACTCTGCAATACCCTGCCATTACTCTGCATTACTCTGCAATACCCTGCAATACCCTGCATTACTCTGCATTACCCTGCATTACTCTGCATTACCCTGCATTACTCTGCATTACTCTGCATTACCCTGCATTACCCTGCATTACTCTGCAATAGTCTGCATTACTCTGCAATACCCTGCCATTACTCTGCAATACCCTGCAATACCCTGCAACACTCTGCAATGCTCTGCAACACTCTTCAATGCTCTGCAACACTCTGCAATACCCTGCAACACTCTGCAATGCTCTGCAACACTCTGCAATGCTCTGCAACACCCACCAATACCCTGCAACACTCTGCAATGCTCTGCAACACCCGCCAATACCGTGCAACACTCTGCAATGCTCTGCAACACCCTCCAATATCCTGCAATTCTCTGCAACGCTCTGCAACACCCGCCAATACCCTGCAACACTCTGCAATGCTCTGCAACACTCTGCAATGCTCTGCAACACCCACCAATACCCTGCAACACTCTGCAATGCTCTGCAACACCCGCCAATACCGTGCAACACTCTGCAATGCTCTGCAACACCCTCCAATATCCTGCAATGCTCTGCAACGCAATACTCTGCAACGCCATACTCTGAGATACCCAGCCATACTCTGATATACCCAGCCATACCCAGCCATAGTCGGTGATACCCTGCAATACCCAGCCATAGACACCCCCCCCCCCCCTCCCGCCACCCTCCGGTGCTTCTACCGACTCGCCAATACTATCAAATCCAGAATCTTTTTATTTTTATTTTTTTCAGGCTTCCCAGCTTAGAGGTGAGATGCAGGGTCTTATTGACCCCACATCTCACTGTAAAGAGGACCTGTCATGCCATATTCCTATTACAAGGGATGTTTACATTCCTTGTAATAGGAATAAAAGTGATCAAAAAAATTATTTTTGGGGAAAAAAATGTCAAACTAAAATAAATAAAGTAAAATGAACAATAAAATATATTTTTTTTTTTTTAAAGCGCCCCTTTCCCCATGTGCTCGCATGCAGAAGCGAACGCATACGTAAGTCCCGCCCACATATGAAAACAGTGTTCAAACCACACATGTGAGGTATCACTGCGTACGTTGGAGCGAGAGCAATAATTCTAGCCCTAGACCTCCTCTGTAACTCAAAACATATAACCAGTAAAAAAAAAATTAAATCGTCGCCTATGGGGATTTTTAAGTAGCGACGTTTGGCGCCATTCCACGAGCCTGTGCAATTTTGAAGAGTGACATGTTAGGTATCGATTTACTCGGTGTAACTTCATCTTTCACATTATGCAAAAATTGGGCTAACTTTACTGTGTTTTTTTTTTTTTTTTTAAGCACAAAACAGTTTTTTTTCCAAAAAAAAACATTTGAAAAATTGCTGCGCAAATACCGTGCGAGATAAAAAGTTGCAATGACCACCATTGTATTCTCCAGGGTGTTTGCTAAAAAAACATATATAATGTTTTGGGATTCGATGTAATTTTCTAGCAAATAAATGATGATTTTTACATGTAGGAGAGAAATGTCAGAATTGTCCTGGGTGCTCCAGAACGCCTGATGGCGCTCCCTGCATGTTGGGCCTCTGTATGTGGCCGCACTGTGTAAAAGTCTCACACATGTGGTATCGCCGTACACGGGAGTAATAGCAGAATGTGTTTTGGGGTGTAATTTGTGGTATGCATATGCTGTGTGAGAAATAAACTGATAATATGACAATTTTGTGAAAAAAAAAAAAAAAAGTAAAAAAAATCTTGATTTTGCAAAGAATTATGGGAAAAAATGACAACTTCAAAAAACTCATCATGCCTCTTACTAAATACCTTGGAATGTCTTATTTCCAAAAAGGGGTCATTTGGGGGGTATTTGTACTTTTCTGGCATGTTAGGGTCTCAAGAATTGAAATAGGCTGTCAGTACTTCAGGTGTGATCAATTTTCAGATATTGGCACCATAGCTTGTGGACTCTATAACTTTCACAAAGACCAAATAATATCCACCAATTTGTACTTATTTTTACCAAAGATATGTAATAGTATAAATTTTGGCCAAAATTTATGAAGAAAAAATTACTAATCTGCTAAATTTTATAACAGAAATGAAGAAAAATTCATTTTTTTACAGAATTTTCTGTATTTTTTCTTTTATAGCACAAAAAATAAAAAACCCAGCGGTGATTAAATACCACCAAAAGAAAGCTCCATTTGTGTGAAAAAAAGGACAAAAATGTCATATAGGTCCAGTGTTGCATGACTGAGTAATTGTCATTCAAAATGTGAGAGCACCGAAAGCTGAAAATTGGTCTGGTTATTAAGGGTGTTTAAGTGCCCAGTGGTCAAGTGGTTAATAAAATTTTAATATTTAAAGCAAACTCAGCCAATCATCCACTTTAACCACTTTAGCCCCGGAAGAATTTACCCCCTTCCTGAGAGGAGCACATTTTGCAATTTGGCACTGCGCTGTTTTAACTGGTATTTTTGCAGTCATGCAATGCTGTACCCAAACTCAATTTGTGTCCTTTTTTTCCCACAAATAGAGCTGTCTTTTGTTGGTATTTGATTACCTCTGCGGTTTTTATTTTTTGCCATATAAACAAAAAAAACAGAAAATTTTGAAAAAATTTTTTTTTCTACTTTTTGTTATAGAAAAATCCAATAAACTAAATTTTAGTCATACATTTAGGCCAAATGCATTCAGCCACATGTCTCTGTTAAAAAAAGATTCATTAAGTGTATATTTATTGGTTTGCGCAAAAGTTGTACAACTAGGGTACATTTTCTGGGATGTACACAGCTTTTAGTTTATGACTGGCTCTCATTTCTTGAGGTGCTATAAGGGAAGGGTAGAACAAACCCACTCCCCCCCCCCCCCCTCAAAGGACCCGAAGGAATTTTCTGAGAGGCATGTTGAGCACATTGAATATTTGAATTTTTTGAAAAGTGATTGAAAAATGACAAAAAAAAAAAAAAAGTTATCATTGAAATGATATATTGCTCACACATGCCATGGGTATATGTGAAATTACACCCCAAAATACATTCTGCTGCTTCTCCTGAGTACGGGGATACCACATGTGTGGGACTTTTTGGGTTTTTCAAATGCTATTCTTTTGGAAAACTTTTTTTTTATTATTATTTTAATGCACTAAAACATACTATATTGCCCAAATGTTTGTTAAAATATAAAAGATGATCTTATACTGAGTACATAGATACCAAACACAACATGTTTTAAAATTGCGCACAACCGCGCAGTGGCGGTAAACTACATACATTTTCAAAAGCCTTTAAAAGCCTTTACAGGTTTAGATTTACAGAGGAGGTCTACTGCTTGAATTACAGCCCTTGATCTGACATTCACGGTGATACCTCACATGCATGGTGCAATTGCTGTTTACATATGACACAAGAACAACGCTTGCGTTTGCCTTTGTGAGCGAGCACGGGGGGACAGGGGTGCTTTTTTTTTTTTTTTTACACTGTTCCTTTCATTTTTTTTATTTTTTTATCATTTTTATTGTAATCACAGGGAATATAAATATCCCCTATGACAGCAATAAGTAGTGACAGATACTCTTTTTTTGAAAAAAGTGGGGTCTGTTAGACTCTAGATCTCTCCTAGGCCCTCAAAGCATCCCACCACACCAAGATCGATGTGATAAGATGTTTTCCCAATTTTCCAATGGCGTTGTTTATATCTAGCAAAACCAAAGTCATGAAATGCTCATAGCTTTCGGTTTCTTAGGCTATAGAGCTGATTGGAGCCATTCTGGTCTCCAGTCAGCTCTATGGTCAGCTGACGGAACCACTGGCTGCATTCTCGAGTGCCCAAGAAAACCATGGAAGACGGCGGGAGTAGGGGGGACGTTCCCTCCCACTGCTTGTTAAAACAGTCTATCGGCTAATTAGCCTCTAGGATTGTTTTTACATAAAAACCGTCTGTCAGCTGAAAAGAATGATACCAATATGATGCCTAAACTTGCAGGCATAATTCTGGTATAACCACTCATAACTACTCAATACCAGTGCATTGCTGGTCCTTGTTGGGTATATATTGTAATGTTCCTTTTTTTCATGCAGCCTGAGGATCAGGTACAATACTCAGGAAGGCTGTGACATTTAAACGGTGCTCAATTGGTATTAAGTGTGAGAAAAAAACTATCCCCCACACCATTACACCACCGCCACCAGCCTGAACCGTTGATAAAAGGCAGGATGGATCCATGCTTTCATGTTATGTAGACCAAATTCTGACCCTACCAACCTAAAGTCACAGCTGAAATTGAGACTCATCAGACCAGGCAGACAACACTTTTCCAATCTTCTATTGTCCAATTTTGGTGAACTTGTACGAATTGTAGTCTCAATAGCACCGGTGTGGTCTTCTGTTGCTATAGCCCATCTGCTTCAAACAAGGCTGGTGCAAGGATTTTTGACACCCTAAACGAAACCTAATTTTGCTACCCCCCTTGGCTGACTCCGCCCCATTTTCCCTGCCCATGTAAATCCCACCTTTTTAATAAATCGCCCATCAAATGCAGCCTCACCAACACCCATCAAATGCAGCCTCACCAGCGCCCCACAAATGCACCCTCACCAGTGCCCATCAAATGTAGCCTCACCAGCACCCATCAAATGCAGGCTACCAGCACCCGTCAATGCAGCCTACCAGTGCCCATCAATGAATGTTTGCTTTCTGCGGGAGTCGGGACACAGACACAGTCTTCCACCACTGCTGCGCCTCTGACACTATGTGTGAACAGAGCGACAGCTACCTGCTGATGCTGAGACTTAGTTGCTTGCTGCAGAGAGAAGAGAGTAGGAAAACCAGTGGCCAGGCGCCCTAGGCAGCAGGGAGCCCTAGGCGGCCGCCTAGTTTGCCTAGTGGTAGCACCGTCCCTGGCTTCAAGGTTCGATGTGTTGTGCATTCAGATATGGTAATTCAGAGAAGGCATTTTCATCCACACAGCTACTGCTCACTGGATATTTTTTATTTTTTGGACCATTCTCTGGAAACCCTAGAGATGGTTGTGTGTGAAAATCCCAGTAGATCAGCAGTTTTTTAAATATTCAAACCAGCCCATCTGGCACCAACAACCATGCCACGTTCAAAGTCACTTAAATCCCCTTTCTTCCTCATTCTTATGCTTGGTTTGAACTTCAGCAAGTCGTCTTTACCACGTCTAGATGCCTTAATGCATTGAGTTGCTGCCATGTGCTTGGCTGATTAGCAATTTGTGTTACCAAGCAATTGAACAGGTGTACCTAATAAAGTGGCTGGTGAGTGTAAATTTACATTGCGTACAGTATTGCATGACCATGCAATTGTCAGTTAAGGTAGCGCAGTGTTGAATAGCAAAAAATGGCCTGGTCATGAAGGGGGGAAAAACCTTCCAGAGGGTAAGTGGTTAAATTAAGCAGCCCATAGGTGGGTCCATGTGGCCATCTCTGATCAACAGAAGTCATTCTAATGATCAACTTCTGTTGAACAGGAATAGTGGAAAACATTTCACAATCTTGGCTGCAGCGCTGATTAGTGTATTCTTACAACTGAGGAGTCTCCCTGTCAGAATACAAAGCTCAGTGGGAGGATTCCTCCATCCACCTCGCTTGTATGGATGAAGAAATATATTTTTATTTTTTGTTTTTTCTCAGCCCACTGGCTAAATGAATATACAATGATTAATCAATCTTTTTTGTGTGCAGAAAAGCATATGTAATCCTTCATTCTGAGGTTTATGTAGAGAATATCTGTGAGACTGTCACTTGTGGCATAGTATTTAGGAGTATTTTGTGGGTATAAGGACTGTGGCATATGTGTAGAGTGTATACAGGAACTAGTCAGGCTGAACAACATTTTTCGCCAGGCACTTCCGGTTCAGTTTGCGACAGAACTCTCGAACATCACAAAAGTTCAGGCCTAAACCGCAAACCCTCTTACCAGACCTTTACCAGAGCATGTAGCACAGCAAGCCAGGAAAATGGGGATGAGCCAGAGCCTCCCCCTCTCCTTAACTATACCAAGTCACATGCCCTCAACATGAGGGGGTGCTTTGGGGTGGAGGGGGCTCTGTACCCCCCACCCTAAAGCACCTTGTACCCATGTTGATGGGGACAAGGGCATCTTCACGAAAACCCGGGGCTGTGGTTGTGGGGGTCTATCCCTACTCACTCACCAAAAAATTTAAAAAGTGTAAAAAATAAATAAAGACAGGAGGCAGTTTTTGACAATTCCCTTATTACAAAAAAAATATAAAAATGTCCCCGATGTAATTCCATCGTCAATCATGACGCCCTTTGCACCGTCGGACCTGACAAAGGCAAACCACCAATGCCTGCTCCGCCATTCTTAAATAGGTAAGGGGTGGGGCCACCTGGTGACGCCTTCTTTATAGAGTTTTATGAAATTTTTTGACTTAAGAAATGGCCTGATGGTCTGATGATCTGACAGTGTCCTTTGCCCATGTGGAAGAGTAAGGTCGGGGAATGATGGTGGGCCCTCCTATGTTCTGGGTGCAGTTACTAGAACTGTGCGATCGGGTATGGGGGGTTGACCTTGTCCGATCGTGCTCTCCTAATGGGTAGGTATGCGACCGGATTATACCATCAGATATGATCCCATTCAGAGAACAGGTCAGTTCTGATTCTCTAGAGTGTTTTTTAGTTTCGTTTATTTTTAAGATTTTTTAATTCACAAAAAAGATCAAATGAGTATGAACCTATTTGTGAAACGGTTCGTGTCCGATTCCTTATAGCGTTCGTGTATTTTATTGCATTTAGTTTCATTTAATGATCAGGGCGAACGATCATTTTTGCTCATTTCTAAAATGGCTGATTAGGAGCTGTAGCCAGGAGCTCGGAAGTGGGCGGTTACGTTCTGTAGCTAGTGAGTATTTAGGCGGTGGGTCAGCGCGCCGCCCGTACCCCAGGAAGAAGTCACTTTTGACGAAACGACGTAGGGTGAGCGGCGTGCTGACGTTACCGCCATTCCCCGTTGACCAGGAAGGACGGGCAGTGTTAATAGGAGAGAGCCGGCCGGCTCGTGATTGTACTTACGCTTGTACTCAACTGGAATTTGTGAGTTTGTTTTACTTTTATTCCGTTCGTATTAAATCTTTATGCGGAATTACGCTATGGGAGCCTTTCTTTCTTGTCTTATCTAAAAAATTCGGTGGAATGTGAGACGTTGTAAGAAAGAGATATAAGAGGTGGAGACGCCAGCAGAACCCATCGGAGAGACCAGGAACGATCGTTTTTTCTTCATGCCTGTATGATCTCCCTAAAAAGAGATCTTGGCAGCTGGTAAGCCTCATTGAAATAGGTGGTGGATAGAACTTCCTCTTTGGGCGCACCTGCTATACATCTGAAGGGTGTTTGTAAAGAGTCACTTCAAGGGACTTATTCCATACCTTCGTACTTCCCTCTCTTTGGACTTTTTATGTGCTTCAAGTTTGATGTTTTTATACACAATTTTTCTTGATAGTATACATTGTTTAATACTAGAATTTAACACGTCACATTGTTAATACTGTAATGTATAAGTTTTAGCGCAGCCTTATTTTTTGGGCACCTGGTGACGTCACCTGTGGCACCGCCCTCCTTTTGACGTCACCACCTGAACATCCAGCTGAGCAAATTCAAGTGTTCGCCGAAAGGGCGAACAGGCAAAGTTTCAGACACACTTTTGCTCGGCTCAAACTGTTAGTCCAACTGTACTAATCACAATTGCCATTTGACACGGCACGCCAAGTGTACCACTGGACCTGTTTTCTGCTTAATCTCAGGATTTCTCAGGTTTTTCATAATCTTAGTCATGCTCACTTTTTGTAACACTGGGGTTTATTTACTAAAACAACACAGTTTTTCAATGGAAAAAGTCAAAACAGTGGGTTCAATTTACTAAAACTGGAGAGTGCAAAATCTGGTGCAGCTCTGCATAGAAAACAATCAGCTTCCAGTTTTTTTCAGTCAAACCATAATTGAACAAGCTGATGTTAGAAGCTGATGGTCTACCATGCACATCTACACCAGATTTTGCATGCTCCAGTTTTAGTAAATTGACTCCACTGTTTTGACTTTTTTCATTGAAAAACTGGGTTTTTTACTACTTGCTATGGGTATTGTTAATGTTTACATATTGACAATCAAACTAAATTTTAAACTTAGTGCTGCTTCTATATACAGTGCCTTGAAAAAGTATTCATACCCCTTGACAAATTTCCACATTTTGTCATGTTACAACCAAAAACGTAAATGTATTTCATTGAGATTTTATGTGATAGACCAACACAAAGTGGCACATAATTGTAAAGTGGAAGGAAAATGATAAATGTTTTTTAAAATTGTTTACAAATAAATATCTGAAAAGAGTGGCCTGCATTTGTAATCAGCCCCCTTTACTCTGATACCCCTAACTAAAAGTGGAACCAATTGCCTTCATAAGTCACCAAATTTGTAAATAGAGTCCACCTGTGTGTAATTTAATTTTAGTATAAATACAACTGTTCTGTAAAGCACTCAGAGGTTTGTTAGAAAACCTTAGCGAACAAACAGCACCATGAAGGCCAAGGAACACATCAGACAGGTCAGGGATAAAGTTGCGGAGAAGTTTAAAGCAGGGTTAGGTTATAAAAAATATCCCAAGCTTTGAATATCTCACAGAGCACATGATGGCACAACTTCAAAACTACCAAGACATGACCCTCCACCTAAAATTACAGGCCGGGCAAGGAGAATTAATCAGGGAAGCAGCCAAGAGGCCCATGGTAACTCTGGAGGAGCTGCAGAGATCAGCTCAGCTCAGGTTGGAGAATCTGTCCACAGGACAACTATTATGCCCTGTACACAGGGTCAGACATTCTGACCACAAAATCCGTCAGATTTTTTCCGACGGATTTTGTCCGAAACTTGTGTTGCATACACACGGCCGAACAAAGTTGTCGGAAAATTTGATCGTTCAGAACGAGGTGACGTTTGTTGCATACGACGGGACTACGTAGAGGCTAGTAGCCAATAGCTTTGGTCTTCTAATTTAATCTGAGCATGCGTGGCACTTTGTCCATCAGAATTCTCTACAAACGATCTAAAAAAGTCTGATCGGATTTTGTTGTTGGAAAATTTTAGATCCAGCTCTCAAACTTTTTCCGTCGGGATTTCCGATGGAAAAAGTCCAATAGAGCCCACACACGATTTGATTTTCCGACAACAGAATCCGATCTGACCTTTTCTGTCGGAAAGTCTGACCATGTGTACAGGGCATTAGTCATGCACTGCACAACATACAGCCAAAGCTAAAATTGAATGGTTTGAATTAAAACATATTCATATATTAGAATGGCCCAGTCAAAATCTAGACCTAAATCCAATTGAGAATCTGTGGCAAGACTTGAAAATTGCTGTTCACACATGCTGTCCATTCAATCTGACAGAGCTTGAGCTATTTTCAAAGGAGAATGGTCAAAAATGTCACTCTCTAGATGTGGAAAACTGGTAGAGACATACCGAAAAAGACTTGCAGCTGTAATTGCAGTGAAAGGTGGTTCTACAAAGTATTGACTCAGGAGGGCTGACTACAAATGCACACCACACTTTTCACATATTTATTTGTAAAATATTTTGTAAACCATTTATCATTTTCCTTCCACTACACAATTATGTGCCACTTTGTGTTGGTCTATCACATAAAATCCCAATAAAAATACATTTATGTTTTTGGTTGTAACATAGTTAAATAGCTACATAGTTACAAAGACATATGTCCATCAAGTTCAACCACAAAAAAAAAAAAAAAAAAAAAAAAATAATAATATCATACAATCCCATATACTCAATTCTATACCCACAGTTGATCCAGAGGAAGGCAAAAAACCCCAGCAGAGATTCAATTTGCTAAAGCAGGGGAAAAAAATCCTTCCTGATCCCGAGAGGCAATCGGATTTTCCCCGGATCAACTTTACCTATAAATGTTAGTACCCAGTTATATTATGTACACTTAGGAAATAATCCAGGCCTTTCTTAAAGCAATCCACTGAGCTGGCCAGAACCACCTCAGCAGGGAGTCTATTCCACATTTTCACAGCTCTTACTGTGAAGAAACCTTTCCGTATTTGGAGATGAAATCTCTTTTCCTCTAGATGTAAAGAGTGCCCCCTTGTCCTCTTTGTTGACTGTAAAGTGAATAACTCAACACCAAGTTCACTATATGGACCCCTTATATATTTGTACAAGTTGATCATATCCCACCTTAATCTCCTCTTATCAAGAGAGAATAAATTCAGTTCCTCTAATCTTTCCTCATAGCTGAGTTCCTCCATGCCTCTTATCAGTTTGGTTGCCCTTCTCTGCACTTTCTCCAGTTCCCGATATCCTTTTTGAGAACTGGTGTCCAAAACTGAACGGCATATTCCAGATGAGGTCTTACTAATGATTTGAACAGGGGCAAAATGATATCTCTCTCTGGAGTCCATACCTCTCTTAATACAGGAAAGCACTTTGCTCGCTTTGGAAACCGCAGCTTGGCATTGCATGCTATTATTGAGCTTATGATCTACCAAAACCCCCAGATCCTTCTCCACTATTGATTCCCCCAGTTGTACTCCCTCTAGCATGTATGATGCATGCATATTCTTAGCCCCCAAGTGCATAACTTTACATTTATCAACATTAAACCTCATCTGCCACATAGTCGCCCAATTAGACAGAGCATTGAGGTCGGCTTGTAAATTGGAGACATCCTGTAAGGACGTTATTCCACTGCATAACTTGGTGTCATCTGCAAAGACAGAAATGTTACTTTTGATCCCAGACCCAATATCATTTATAAAGATATTAAAAAGTAAGGGTCCCAGCACTGAACGTTGGGGTACACCACTGATAACCTTAGACCATTCAGAGTATGAATCATTAACCACTACTCTCTGAATTCTGTCTTTTAGCCAGTTTTCTATCCATTTACAAATTGATAATTTCAAACCTGTAGACTTTACCTTACACATGAGCCGTGTGTGCGGAACTGTATCGAACGCTTTCGCAAAATCCAAGTATACCACGTCCACCGCCACCCCTCTGTCCAAGGTTTTACTTACTACCACATAAAAAGAAATCAGGTTTGTCTGACAACTTCTGTCTTTCATGAATCCATGCTGTCTGTTGCTTAAAATATTTTTTTCCTGCAAGAACCCATCTATGTGGTCTTTTATTAATCTCTCCAGTATCTTCCCAACTATAGAAGTTAAACTAACAGGTCTATAGTTACTTGGTAAAGACTTTGTTCCCTTTTTAAATATAGGCACCACATTGGCCCTGCGCCAATCCAGTGGTACTATTCCTGTCATTAATGAGTCCCTAAAAATTAGATACAATGGCTTTGAAATTACAGAGCTCAATTCTTTTAGGATCCGTGGGTGGATGCCATCAGGTCCAGGTGCTTTATCCACCTTAATTCTGTCCAAATATTTCTGGACCATATCACTTTTGAGCCATTGTGGATTTGGGGCTGCGTCAATACCACCCCCATTATAGACATGAGCTCCCCCATGCTCCTTTGTATACACAGAGCTGAAGAAAGTATTTAATAAGTTAGCCTTCTCTTTGTCCCCAGTCACCCACTCCAGATTATTTTGTAAAGGGCCTACATGCTCAGACTTGACCTTTTTACTATTAATATATTTGAAGACTTTTTTGGGGTTTGTCCTACTATCTTTTGCAATCTGTCTTTCATTTTGAATTTTTGCATCCTTGATTTCCTTTTTACATATTCTGTTATATTCTTTGTAACATTTAAATGACACTAGCGTTCCTCCATTTTTATATTTTTTAAAAGCTCTTTTTTTATAGTTTATAGCTTTTTTTAACTTTGGCCGCGAGCCACATCGGTTTTATGTTTAGCCTTTTAAACTTATTGCCCATGGGAATATACTTTGCCGTGAGATCACAAACAGTCTTTTTGAAGAATTCCCATTTCTGTTCTGTGCCCATTAATGCCAGTATTCCCTCCCAGTCTAAGTCCTGGAGAGCAGCCCTCATCCTTGTAAAATTTTCTCTCTTGAAATTAGGCATTTTTATCTTCCCCGACATGACAAAATGTGGAAAATTTCAAGGGGTATGAATACTTTTTCAAGGCACTGTATCAAACACATGTACTAAATAACATATATAAAGTACCTGTGCAATCGCTAATACATCATAGTGCAATCATAAGTGAAAAAAGTCCATCTGTGCAAGTAAAGTGCCAAATATTGTTGATTCTTGCTTGTGAAGATTCAGGTGCCACTCTGTGCTCCCCTCCTGAGTCCCCACTCACCAGCAATATGATTCAAAACTGCATGGTCTTTGTCCTGTACCAGTGGGTGAATCTAGCTTCTTTCTTCTCCTCCAATTACAGGGACCCCATCATGGTGATATTAAACATACCAATGATGAAGAGAAAGATATTCATAGCATAGTACTGTTTGGTTTATTAGAAATATTTGAAAACAAATGCACTTACAGCAATGAAAAATGGCTCCACCATCACCTTGCTGACGTCGCAGCCTTTTTGGAACAGGGTGGCCATCCACCAACCATCCACTACTCCATACATCCGGACCATCCAGGGTTACACGGCACTCATCAGTGAACAGGACTGTTTGAGAATTAGTCTTCATGTATTTTTCTGCCCAATGTAGCCATTTCTGCTTGTGAGCATGAGCATTGGTTAGTGGTGGCCGAACAGAAGGTTAATGCACAGTTGCAAGATTCTGGAGAACTCTACACCTTGATGTCCGTGGGACTCCAGAGGCACCAGCAGCTTCAAATATCTGTTTGCTGCTATGTAATGGTGTTTTAGCAGCTGGTCTCGTGATCCGATGCATGGATCTGGCAGAAATCTTCCTCAATGTGTCTTTATCTGCATGAAACCCGTCTGTGACCGGAACCAGCCACAAATCTCTTATGCAATGATCAAGCTTAAGTTTTCATGAAATATCTAATGCTTTCATACCTCATCCAAGGCACTGAACTATTTAACTCTTTTCGGGAGCAGGGAGGTCCTTTTTTTTCCCCCCATATTGCTTGAAAATGGTTCTCTGCTTAATAATGTGGAACACCCTCCTTTACTAGTTTTTCCTTTAATTAGGCTCATCTGGCAATGTATATTATCACTAGGTGTCCGAGATTGTTTTCAGTGATCAAAAGAGTCCAATAGACACAATGCCATCCATGAGTTAAACTAAAAAACGAAATATTTTATCTTTGTGACACTGAAATATCATTGGCATAACAAAGTAGAGAGGAGTAGGAGGTTTTTGGGTGTAGTGGGTGGAGCTTAGTGGGAGCCAGTCATGAGTGGCCACAGCTTCTGAAGACAACCGGTGGGAGGGGCAAAATGCGGCAAGTTGGGACGAGATAGAGACTTTAATCTGGCAGCTGGAACACACGCCATGACGGCGACTATTTATTACATACATGCCCAAAGGTTTTTTTATTGCTTTAAGTGCTTTTGTTTTTAAATATTTCTAATAAACCAAACAATGAGTATTTTTCTCTTCATTGGTATATTTAATACCACCATGATGGGGACCCTGTAATTGGAAGAGAAGAAAGGAGCTAGACACACCCACTGGTACAGGACCATGCAGTTTTGAATCACATTGCTGGTGAGTGGGGACCCAGGAGGGGAGCATGGAGTGGCACCTGGATCTTCACAAGCAAGAATTAACAATATTTGGCACCTTGCTTGCATGAATGGACTTTTTCACTTATGATTGCACTGTGATGTATTAGGCACTTTATATACACATTTATTGTTTAGTACATGTGTTTGATATATATAAACAGCACTGAGTTTTAAATTTTGTTTACAAGACTTGGGTGATCACAGATCCGGTCCCGGCCCCTTACCACGTGTTCAGCTGTCAGACAATGACAGCTGATCCCATGATTAAACAAAAGCTCGATAATCTTTTTTTTTCTCCTCACGCTGACAGCGCAAGGAGAAAAAAAAAGCTGATCACTGGCTTATCTGCAAGTGACATTGGTCTCGAGGAGGAAGAGGCGATTATACCTCTTCTGTGCCCACCAGTACCCCCTGCCAGTGCCACCTGCCATTGACACCTGTCAGTACCCACAGTGCCCACCAGTGCCACCTATCAATGTCCACAAGTGCCACCTATCAATGCCCACAAGTGCCACCTATCAATGCCCACCAGTGGTGACAATCAGTGCCACCTAGCTGTGCTGCCTATCAGTGTAACCGATCAGTGCCCATTATTGCCACCCATCAGTGCCCATCACTGCCACCAATCAGTGCCCATCACTGCCACCTATCATTGCCCATCAGTGCCGCCTCATCAGCGTACATCAATGAAGGAGAAAAATTACCTGTTTGCAAAGTGTTATAACAAAATATATAAACTAAAAAAATTGGACTTTTTTTACAATTTTTTTTAACAAAAAATAAAAACCGCAGATGTGATCAAATACCACCAAAAGAAAGCTCTATTTGTGGTGAAAAATTATAAAAATTTCACAAATTTGTGTACAGTGTAGCATTACCACGCAATTGTCATTCAAAGTGCATCAGCGCTGAAAGCTGAAAATTGGTCTGGACAGGAGGGGGATTTAAGTGCCCAGTAAGCAAGTGCTTAAAGTGAATAACTCAACACCAAGTTCACTATATGGACCACTTACGTATGTCTTTTCAAGAGAGGATAGATTTATTTCCTCTAATCATTCCTCATAGCTGAGCTCCTCCATGCCTCTTATCAGTTTGGTTGCCCTTCTCTGCACAAGAAAAGACTTGCTCGCTTTGGAGACTGTAGCCTGGCATTGCATGCTATTATTGCGCTTATGATCTACCAAAACCCCCAGATCTTTCTCCACTATGGATTCCCCCAGTTGTATCCCCCCCCTCCCCAGTATGTATAATGCATGCATATTCTTAGCCCCCAAGTGTATAATTTTACATGTTTCTACATGAAACCTCATTTGCCACTTAGTTGCCCAATTAGACAGTACTTTGAAGTTGGCTTGTAAACTGGAGACATCCTGTAAGGATGTTACATATGTTACAGAGTAGGAGGTTGAAAAAAGACACAAGTCCATCAAGTCCAACCTAAGTGTGTGGTTACATGTCAGTATTACATTGTATATCCCTGTATGTTGTGGTCGTTCAGGTGCTTATCTAATAGTTTCTTGAAACTATCAATGCCCCCTGCTGAGACCACCGCCTGAGGAAGGGAATTCCACATCCTTGCCGCTCTTACAGTAAAGAACCCTCTACTTAGTTTAAGGTTAAACCTCTTTTCTTCTAATTTTAATGAGTGACCACGAGTCTTGTTAAAGTTTTATCTCTATTGTGGGGTTACTGGTATGGTATTTGCATATTGAAATCATATCCCCGCTCAAGCGTCTCTTCTCCAGAGAGAATAAGTTCAGTGCTTGCAATCTTTCCTAATAACTAATATCCTCCAGACCCTTTATCAGCTTTGTTGCCCTTCTTTGTACTTGTTCCATTTCCAGTACATCCTTCCTGAGAACTGGTGGCCAGAACTGGACAGCATATTCCAGGTGCGGCCGGACCACAGTCTTGTAGAGCGGGAGAATTATCATTTTATCTCTGGAGTTGATCCACTTTTTTAATGCATGCCAATATTCTGTTTTCTTTGTTAGCAGCAGCTTGGCATTGCATGCGATTGCTGAGCCTATCATCTACTAGGACCCCCAGAGTTTCTCCCCCCAGTGTATAGATTGCATTCCTTTTGCCACCTAAGAAAAATGTTATTCCACTGCATAGCTTTGTGCCATCTGCAAAGACAGAAATTTAACTTTTAATCCCAGACCCTATATCATTTATAAAGGTATTAACAAGTAAGGGTCCCAGCATTGAACCTTGGGGCAGACCACTAATAACTTTAGACCATTCAGAAAGCAAATGCACAAAGTGGTTTAATAATTATCCTGACCAGATGTTAAATGACGTTGGTCAGGATGTGCCTCTATTGCACACCCCTGGGGGTGCACATTGCAGCGTTCGGGGATGGTGCTTGTCTCTCGGACACAGCGCATCCCAGATCAGGGTATTCCCAGCCGGTCACATGTCCAAACAAAGAGAATGCACACCTAATGGGGGCCATCGGGGGCATGCAATGCGCAGATCGGGAATGGCGCGTGTCCCTCGGACACAGTGCATCCCTAATCAGGGTAAACAGCCAATGAAATTGGCTGTTTACCATGTGATCAGCTGTGTCCAATCACAGCTGGTCACAAGTATAAACATTGTGACAGTTTCCACGGATCTCTCCTTCTTTCTCCTCACACACCGATTGTGTGAGGAGAGAGAAGGAGAGATCTGTGAGTGTTACAATTTACTGTGTTATTACTGTCTGCACAACATGCCCCCCACAATAAAGACAACCTGTCACACAGAGCATCTGGATCTGTAACAGCCCATCTGTCACACAGGCCACCACCAGTACGCCATCGGTACTGCCGTCAGTACTGCCATCACTACCGCCATCACTACTGCCATCACTAACGCCATCACAACCACCACACAGGCCCATCATCAGTACTGCCATCAGTACCGCTGCACAGTCCCATCAAAAGTACCATCACACAGGCCATCAGTAACTTGTCAGTTCCGTCACACAGTGAGCTGTCAGTAGTACCACTAGTTCCATCACACAGGCCCGCCAAAAGTACCGCCATCATGTCTCAAAGAGCTTATACAGCCAAGGAGGCATATAACATCCTTACCATGTCGGATGATAAGAGCAGCGGCGAGCTCCCATCATCCAATTCTGGTTTGGAATACGAGCCAGTATAGGGTAGTGGATTGGAGTCTGAGTTAGAGGAGGAAACTCCCTCCTAAAAGAATAAGGAGATCAGGACCAAGATCAGAAGACCTGCCTACCACCAGCAGCACTAGACCCCAGGAAGAGGAGACCAGTACCAGAACTGGATGTACACGCCCAACCCGAAGAATCCAGGCCCAGTCCTACCTTCCTGTTGCCCTGGTTAACCACTTATGGTTGCCTGTCAACTCAGGATCTGTCATAATCCCCCCTTTCACTGCACAGCCAGGTGTGCAGCCCAACACTTCAACTTTTTCACAATTGGACTATTTTTATTTGTTTTTCCCCAAAGATTTGTTGCAGTGTATGGTGGACTAAACAAATCTCCATGCAGATCCCTGAGATCATCCCAGCCATGATAAAATATATAAGATTTGCCCCCTAATAAATTATTATTATTTTTTTTTTTTTTTAACATGAGTTCTTTTTATTGAAAGAAAGGAGGTACGGTACATACAGAAAAAACAAATGTCGTCTTCATCAAATCTTATGATAATCACAGGTGCACTTATCATATACCATGTATATACATGTCTCGCATAAATATTCAAGTCAGTACACGGTATGGAATTGTTACCGGATCCAGAACATCCCCTCCAGAAATCCACCCACCCCTCCCCTCCCCATCCCTACCCGCCCATACCCAACTCTCCTGCTAAGTCCTATCAAATAGCACCGAACAATACTCATCAAGGGACTGATTAAGCTATGCATGTTGCAGAGTTTTTAAGCCACCTGTCCCAGATCCTCTCATATTTGGAAGGGCATCCCCTATGGATGTATATAAGTTTCTTAAAAGGCAAGACACCATTGATGTCCCCAAGCCATTGGGAGACCGTTGGAGGGTCAGATCTCATCCAGACTCTGGCAATCATTTTCCGTGCAGAAAATAGGGTTTCGTGTAAAAGTATTTTAGTGTATTTGTTCAAAGCCGTGTCCTGGAAAATACCCAGAAGACACAGCTTCGGCTGAAGTGTAACGGGGGAACCCATCGTATCATGGAGAAACCTCACCACCTGGGACCAATACGCTTGAATTTTAGGACATTCCCAGATAAGATGAAAAAAGGTGCCAGATGCACACGCACACATGGGGCAAGTGCCAGGGCACGCGTGCCTGTACCTGGAGACCGTGAGCGGCGTGAGATACGCTTTGTGTGTTATGAAAATTTGGGTTAGCCGGTCAGAAAGTTTGGGCGAAACTAGTTTACAGGTTTCCAACGCATCACTCCATTCATCATCAGTGATAGGCCCCAACTCCCCCACCCACCTATTTTTACTTTCAAAGATTTTTATTTTCAAAGTACAAAATACAGAAATATACAAAAACACTTCAGGTGCCAACATCAGAACATGAGTAGAAACCATAGTAGTCACACTACTGAACATCTTCGATACAGACAAAAACCTTACGGTCCCCTGAGACATTAAGCAGTAGAAAATCTGTACTTATAACCAGTAATTACAGGGATAAGCATGTATTCGATCTATATTGTTATAAGTTAGCATGAAAAAGGGGAACGCAGAGGGGCGGAAATCTGGGAACCAGGGAGAACAGCCCAACACCCCTAATGGGAGCTCGCTGTGTTGGACCGTCACCCCCTCGGATCCCCGCTAGTCCCCGTTCCCGCTGCAAATCTGGGAAAGGCACAGGGCAGTAAGGAATTATGAGGAGCTTCCTAAAGCTACCAGGGGAGGCCCACCAATTCAGATGAATAAAAAGTTGGTATTCATCCTGGGTCCCTTCTAGGTCAACCGAGATGATTTGGCTCCGGTTTGGCACCACCATCACATACTCTTGTAAAAGCACAAAGAGAAAGAAAGAAATAAAGGAAGAGAGAGAGTTTGAGGATTTTAGATAGGGAGAACACAGAGGGGAGGAGGGGGGAGGAGGGGGGAGACAGGGGGAGCCAGGGGGAGCAATTGGAGCTCGGGCAGTTCTGAAGTAATAGTGTTAACTGAAAAGGACGTCTTCAAGGGATGCAGACATTTCGACCCGCGGGGAGGAAGGGAAGGGAGGGAGAGGCATTGAGCCAGGTGAGAGGAGCAAAACTGGACTATGGTTACTTAGCTGGTCCTAGGCGGAGGGACTCCTACAATGAGGGAGATGCCCACGTGTTGGGCCCAAGGTTCCCAAATAGCCTCAAACTTCTCTTTGTAATTCAGTAACATACTCGTGACTTTTTCTTGTGTCATGATCCATGAAATCTTACGTTTAACAGCTTGGATCGAAACTTTGGGCTGTTTCCAAGCTTTCGCTATGGTGATCTTGGCCCCTAGCAACATATAGTGAATTAACAATCTAGTAGATTTGCCAGTCTGCGGGATAGGACCATTAAGAAGAGCTACCACCGGGGTTCTAGGCACTTGTATTCCCGTCACCTTATAGATTAAGTTGAACATCTGCTTCCAAAAGGACCTAAGCTTTACACATTCCCACCAAATGTGGGACATACCTCCCGTCAGCTCGCAGCCCCTGAAACAGAGGGGACTGGTTGAGGGGAACATGTGGGCCAATCTGGACGGTGTCAGATACCATCTGGTCATCACCTTAAGATTAGCTTCTATTAGTGATATATACCTAACCCCTTTATAGGCTTTGTCAAAAGAGGAGTACCAGGACTCCAGGTCCCATTGAAACGAGAGGTCCCTTTCCCATGCTTCCATGAAAGAGGACTTATTGTTGTTCTGAGCTAGAGCCTGGTAAATTACCGAGATTCCACCTCTTTGGTACGTGGCTTGTCCACACCATGCCTCATAATCAGTAAAGCGAGGGGGAGCCGGTTTTTCCTTCCAAAGCCCATGAAGGAAGTGTAGAATTTGAGAGAATCTAAAGAGTTCCGAGTTCGGAATCTCTAATTTCTTTTTGCAGTATGCTAGGGTGATGGGGCCTGAAGCTGTGAAAAAGTGGCCAATCCGGTACAGCCCCTTATCCAACCACCATTTAAATGCTTTAATGTCTGACCCAGGTGGGAAATCGCGGTTGTTAAAAATGTGAGCCAGGGGGTGGGAGTTTGAGACTAAGAAAGAGTTCAGTTTCATTCGGTCCCAGAGAGCTAGAGATTGAGATAGTATAGGAGAGAGGATGGGGGGTCGTTCCTTGTGAGGGATCCAGAGTAGATAATCTAGGGTATACGTAGGAACAGCCTGTCTCTCTATGTTCATCCAGTCAGGTTTTTCGAGTCTGGAGTATATTGTGGATAATTGAGCTAGTCTGGCCGCTTGGAAGTACCAAGACAGTTTAGGAACACCTAAACCTCCTTTTCTCCTAAGTCTATATAACGTGTTACATGGCAGCCGGTGTCCCTTTTTGCCCCATATGAAGCGCACCATCTTTTTCTGGAGGGATTGCAGGTGATCCGACCGGACGTTGATCGGAACTGCCCTGAATAAATATAGCAGCCTGGGAAGAAATGTCATTTTGAGTGAGTGAATTTTACCCAACCAAGAGAGATTCCCCTGGGCCCAATTTTGCAAGTCTGCTTCTAATTTCTTGTAGGTAGGAGGAAAGTTGGCCGCGTAAAGTTGTTCAACCTTGGGAGTCAGTTTGATCCCCAGGTAATCTAAGAAATTGTCTTTCCACTCAAATTTAAAACTGCTTCGTAAGGTGGCAACCATGGACTGGGGAAGCGAGATATTGAGGGCGTGAGATTTTGAGTAATTAACCCTGAGACCTGACGCCCTTGAAAAGGTGTCTAGGAGCTTGCATAGATTTGGTAGGGATGTGATAGGAGATGTAATGAAAAGGAGCACATCATCTGCGAATAGACCGCATTTATGTGTCTGAGACCCACAGGAAACCCCTTGTATGTTGGGGTTAGTGCGGATTCCTATGGCCAGAGTCTCAATAGCTATAGCAAATATCAATGGGGAGAGCGGACACCCCTGTCTGGTGCCCCTCGCTATGCTTAGTGATTGGGAGTAGTGACCTAAGAGACGAATTGATGCCGAGGGTGTGGAATATAAGGAGTGTAGAATGCCCATAAACCTGTCACCGAACCCCCAACGTTCCATGAGTGCAAAAATATAAGGCCACTTTAAAGAATCGAAGGCTTTATGTAAGTCCATGGATAAAAGCATGCCCTCTTGCTTGGGAATCCCTTCCCAGTTGGATTGGAGGATCGAAACTATATCAATAGCTCTACGAGTTAGATCCGGCCCTTGACGGCCCGGGATGAATCCCACTTGGTCTTTATGTACATATCTGCTAATAAAGGAGGCTAGCCTATTGGAAAGGATTTTTGTGAGGATCTTTAGGTCATTATTGATTAGGGATATGGGTCTATAGTTCTCTACTTCTTCCCAGTTCTTATTCGGTTTAGGGATGACCGAGATGTATGCGGAGTTCAACTGGGGGTCTAAGGGGGAGCCCTTGGTTAATGAATTGAAAAATTTAGCCAGATGCGGCACCAGGATGTCAACAAAGGTCTTATAGTATGGCGAGGAGAGACCATCAGGTCCTGGGGCTGACCCTGTTTTAAGAGATTTTATGACATCCTTAATCTCCTCCTCGGAGATTTCAGCTTCCATGAGATCTCTGTGGTCCTTTGAGAGTGTTGGGATGGGCAAGTCCCTCAGTAAGGTCTCACCTGCATCCCGGTCATCCCCTGAGGTCGAGCTGTAGAGCTTGGCATAGTAATCCTGAAACGCCTTAAGTATTTTAGTGGGGTTGGCAGAGGGGGCTTGTCCTGCAGTTCTAATTTTGGGGAAAGTATTAGTATGAGTCTTGGGCGTTAATTTGGCTGCCAGCATGGAGCCAATCTTATCCTTCTGGTTATGAAATTTGGCACTGCCCCACCGGATTTCCTTTTCGGTTCTGGCAGTCAAAGCTAAGTTTAACTCGAGTCTGGAGGCGTCAACCAAGTCTGCCAGGGCCCTTGACGGGTCTTGTTTGTGTTGGGATTGTAGTGTTTTGAATTTGGTTTCGAGGTTTTTGATGAAGAATGTACGTTCCCTCTTAATGCGTGAAGCTATGTCTATGATTTTACCCCTAATCACGACTTTGTGGGCAGCCCATAGGGTCTCTGGTGAGATTCCTCCCACTGCATTAAGAAGGAAGTATTCTCTCAAGGCGTCTTCAATGTCTTTTGATGAGCTAGGATCGTTCAAAAGAGATTCATTAAGCCTCCAATGGAACCCCGCCACCCTTGTCACTACCTTGTGTATTGAGGCGCTGACTATTGAGTGGTCTGACCAGGAAACATCGATAATCGATGCTTTGTGTATAGAAGGGATCATCCCCGGCGGGACCAGGATATGATCAATTCTGGCATAAGATTGATGTGGGGAAGAATAGTGGGTGAAATCTCTCTTGGTTGGGTGCAACTCCCTCCAGACGTCTATCAGTCCATATTCATGTAGTTTCCTAGCAATAGATAGGCTAGCCTTAGTGGGACGTGTAAGCTGAGATCCCTGCGGTCTGGATTTATCGAGCCCTTGATCAAAAGCGACATTAGAGTCTCCCCCAAAAATTACCCTGCCCTCGGTGAGGGGCCGGAGAGTCCTTAGAAGGTCTTGAAAAAATTTGGGTTGACCCTTGTTCGGGGCATAATATGAAACTATGGTGTATAGGACTCCCTCAATTAGACCCTTGACCAATATGTATCTACCCTCGGGGTCTCTGACGGTGGAAGAATGCTCAAATCTACATGATTTAGCGAAAAGGACTCCCACCCCTCTGGTCTTATTCTCGGCGTTCGCTAAGTAAAAATTTGGGGCTGTACCGGATTGGGAAATGTGTTTCCTGTAGGAGGATAATATCTAAGTTAAGGGAGCGGTAATGTACAAATGCTAGTTTCCTCTTACTGGGGGAGTTAAGGCCCTGTACATTGTGAGAGGCAATTCTAAGAGGCCTCTTAGTGTTATCTAAGTTTGTCATAGAACCTCGGTGGTAAAAGGCTGCGGAAGTGGATATCTCTTACCCATAACGAGCTTCTTCCACGCAGGTCTGGCAAATGGCGATGGGGTGATCCTGTCTGAGAACTGGACCATCTGTCGTGAACATCCTGTCACCTGGCTCCAAAGGGGGAAGGAGAGGGAGAAGGGGAGAAAGAGAGAGATAAGAGCAAGAAAGTAAGACATCTTCCAAGGAGATCTACGTAGCCCAGGGGAGAGTACCCCTAGGTTCCGCAGAGTAATAAACGTCGGCGTCTGTATTCAAGAGCCGACTCCCTGACTCGCAGAGACAATGACCTGTCTCTGCGGTGAGGGTTGAGGCGCAGGGGGGTCACCTCTACCCCTTACTGAACTAACAACCGTTAATATAAAGAGAAAAAATCCCTCCGGGATAATCCCGGTACAGCACCAGAACTAAGTTAATCAGGATTGATAATGATCAAGTATATGCAAATAAGAGAATAATAAGACTGGTATTCATAGAGCTAAGACAATAAGTTGAAAGTAAACCAGTCCCATTCCCCCCTCCCCCTCAAGAAGAGGTGGAAGCGGGCCTGTAAGGATAAGCGAGGTTAAACTAGAAAACCCAAACATTACCAACAAAGAGAGCATGCGAACAACCCGGCTAAAGTCTCTCGCCAGGCATCAGGAATGAGTAAACAGATGTAATCTAGTCAGGTGACCGAAGGGGGGGTGGTCCCCAGAAAAATAGGGGCCCCACCCCCCCTCCTCAACCAGCCTGCCACGCCCCCAAGCCCCCAGCCATGAATGGCGAATACATCACCATTCCCAGAGGCACTAAGTCTCGCAAAAAACTGTCCTGGGGGAAGCTCAAGGGAACGCAGCCACAAAAAAATGTGATGCCATAAAGTTTGCATATGGGTAAAAATAAAAATAAAAAGTAGGGGGTAAGCCTGACCCCAACTGCTGGATAGCAAGTCAAATGTAAAAGAAAAATAAACCTGAGGAGGGGATCTCACTGGGGCAGGTTAACTAGAGGGGGTTCCCGACCTCCTCCTAGACGGGAAAACCTGACCCAGGCACTCGATCCAAAACAAATCCAGGAACAAACAGGTGGACCAAAAAATGAAGAGAGTCACATTATGGGGGTCTTCCCTCTCTTGATTCCTTATTCTTCCCAGGGATCCAGACTGGAGAGACCGGGCTCGATGGTTGCGGACGCTTGGCAGATGCAGCAGGATTAGCCGTTACTTCCATGGGCGCCTCATGAGAGATGAGTTTGAGATGGAGAAGAAGCTTTTCACCTTCTGGGAGACTGGAGAAGGCGTAGGGATGCCCGTTGTAGTTGAATCTGACTGCAAAAGGAAAGGCCCAACGGTATTTGATCTCCTGATTAGAGAGGACTGTAAGAAGAGGCTTCAGGGCTCTCCTCTTCTGAATAGTGACCGGAGACAGGTCTGCGAAGATCTGGAGTTGGTGGCCCTGGAAGGCTATCTGTGGTTGCAGTCTGGACTGCTTCAGAATCTCCTCCTTCACAGCATAGAAGTGTGGTTTGACGAGAATGTCTCTCGGGGAACCATCTTTCCTCATGGAACCGAGGGTCCTGTGTGCCCTATCTAACTCCAGGCGATGGGACAGGATGTTCGGAATTAAGTCCTTAAAAAAATCCTGAATTGTTGCGGAAACATCCGTGTAGGACTCAGGTAGGCCTCGAATTCTGAGGTTATATCTTCTGGATCTATTTTCCAGGTCATCGATTCGGGATAGGGCCACATCTAATTGCTCCTGGAGGGTCTGGATATGGGCAGCATTTTGGTTAGTGCGGGAAACAGTAATGTCCTGTTTGTTCTCGATGGCTTCCATTCTGGAGCCTAAGTTTGCAAAGTCCGATTTCATATCTCCCGTGATCTGGGCTGCCGTGTTAGCTAGGCCTCTTTCCAGGAGTGTGGAGAGTTTGTGGAACAGGTCTCCCTGCTGTGATAAGGAGTCCTGGTCAGGGAGATATGGAGAGTGGGCTTCTAGGAGATTCGGGGAGGTAGGCCCTAGAGGAGTCAGGGCACTGTCTGCCGCATGGTGGCCCAGGAGAGACTCTGTGGAGGCTGGGGAAGGCGTTTGGAGAAGGTGTTGGCCTCCCTGGGCGACCTGGGAGTATGAGAGAGTAGCCGGGGCGATCACTTGCCTGTGTTCTGGCTTCTTTTCTCCGGAGGCCGCGTGTGACTGTGTGACAGATTGTCCGGCGGCCATCTTGGTACACCCGTTCGCTCCGGCCCTGTGGAAGTCCGGTCCCAGGTCTCGTCTGGCGGCGGGGCCCGGCATCTAGGAACGGTCTCGCTATGTTCCCCTGTGCAGAGAAGGTGGAATCCGGTCAATTCGAGTGGTGTAGCGGCGCTTAGGGCTATCGCGGGGTAGAGGTGATGCGGAGCACCTAGCTTAAGCAGCCATTACGGCGCGCCCGCGCATGCGCACTCTCCCCACCCACCTATTTTTAAGTGTGAAGGCAGCTACAGTCATGGAAGGAAGTGATAGCATAGCGTAAAATTGTGAAATAAATTTTTTGGGATCTGGGTTTTTAATTGCCGCCATCAATGGATTGGGGGGTACAGATGGGTCAGCCAGGGGGAATTGGGCACGGTAGGCATGTCAAGCTGCAGGTATCTGTAATAAAAGTGATTCGGGGGCCCGTATTCCACCCGTAGGGCAGGAAAGGATTTCAGTTTGCCATCAGTAAGCATGTGAGACATGTAAAATATGCCCTTCCCGCACCATGATCCGCTATCCACAATCCGTCTGAATTCTGGGAGACACCAATTATGCCATATGGGGGTGTATTCATGCAGGGACGGAAGGCACAACTTCAAAGAGGCAATTCGCCACACCCTCCTATAATGGTAAAGAAGAGATGTGGCAGACTCCCCTGTCTAGTACCTCTAGACAGGGGAAACTGCTCCGAGGGCCAGCCATTCGCCAAGACCTTAGCCACCGGATTCTGATAAAGCAGTTGGATCCACCTAATAAATTTAGGCCCTATACCAAACCGAGCCAGGCAGGTCCATAGGTATCTCCACTCAACAGAATCAAAAGCCTTGGCGGTGTCCAAGGCGACTATTATCCTAGAGCCGGGATCGTCATGGGGAGTCTGAAGATTAATAAATAGTCTGCGGAGGTTAAACGACGTGTTCCTACCGGGCATGAATCCTGCTTGATCCACATGGACCAGCGAGAGGATTACTTTATTAAGTCGGATGGCAAGAATCTTAGCAAGTATCTTAACATCTACCTGCAGCAGGGAAATAGGGCGATAAGATTCCGTGAGATGTGGGTCCTTTCCAGGTTTAGGGATTAACACAATAGTCGCCTCCGTCATAGACATTGGAAGTTCGGCGTGCTGAAATATGGACTCATAGATTGCTAGCAGCTTAGGGGCCAGTAATTCTATGTAAGCAGAGTAAAATTCTATCGGTAAGCCATCTGAGCCCGGGGCCTTGGATGACGGGAATGTAGCAATAGCTGAAACTATTTCATCCTGAGTCAGAGGTGCCTCCAGCCCAGAGACCTGTTCCTCAGTCAATTGGGGGAACTGCAGTCCATTCAAGAAAGATTCCATCAGGGAGGGGTCGGCCGAGGCAGTAGAGGTGTATAGAGAGGTAAAGAAGTCACAAAACATCTGCGTGACCCGTATAGGATCAGTCTCAAGCACACCCTGTGACGAGCGGAGGGAGATCACCACAGGGGGTCTCTCCTCACCATGAACTAAATAAGCTAATAGTTTCCCCGCTCGCTCACCATGCTCAAACGACCTCTGCCTGAGAAAGAACAGCTTCTGTTTGGATTTTTCATAAAGCAATAGGTCAAGTGTTCTGGAGCAAAGCCTAAGACTATCTGCCTTTTCTGCCGAAGGGTCCCACATAAAATCCTGTTCCATTGTCTGAAGAGTATGTGTTGCCTCAGCTACATTAGCAGCAGAAGATCGTTTACCCGGTTAATTTGGGTCTGCAAGGTCATTCTAGCATGAAGTTTGAAAGCCTCCCAAACTACGTATGGTCGGGCCGATCCCTCGTTAGTCTAAAAAAAAAGCCCGCCATCCCGATTCAAGGTCCCCATCGTCAGGAAGGAGAGTTAACCAGAAGGGATTAAGGTGCCAAGTCGTCAGGGGGTGAGTATGCCGTAGGGAGAGCGTCGCCCAGTAGGGACAGTGGTCAGAGAGCGATCTGGGGTACAGGCCCACATCTGCAAGTCTAGGCAGGAGGGATGTGGAGAAGAGTATAAGGTCTATGCGGGACATAGAGTGATGGGTAGCAGAGAAACATGTGAAAACGCGTTGAGTTGGATGCCTAGTTCTCCACGAGTCCCTCAGGTGGAAATCGCGGAGAAGTCTGGCAAACCTGGTCAGAGAGGGGCTCGGGGTGCCTCGAGAGGGGCCTGCCATCCTATCTAGGGACCTGTCTAACACATTATTAAAGTCCCCCATCCACACCACTGAGGCGGCGGGATGAAGAGCCATATAATTGAATCCCTCTGACAGCACACCAAACTGGAATGGTGGGGGCACATAAAAAGCCATTATAAGAAACATATCCCCATGCAGTTTTGCCTTTAGAAATACAAATCTACCCAATGGGTCGATGACCGAATCCTGGAGCTCAAAGTGCGTGTGTTTGGCTATCAGGAGGGAGACACCCCTGGAATGGGTAGTATGAACAGAATGATACCTCCAGCCTATCCAAGGACGCCGGAGCGCCCTGAGCATAGGACCCTCGGCATGTGTTTCAACTAAGGCCACTACATCTGCCTTCATTTTTTTGAGCTGCCCAAAAACGGCTGACCGCTTAATAGGGTCCCCCAGTCCCCTCACGTTCCATGTAAGAAATTTCAGTGTGGCCATGGGTGCGTATTAGTCAGTGGTGAGACTCCAGGAGACAGATCAACCCACAAGGTCAGAGCAGCCAAAACCCGCCCCTCCCTAATAAAGGAGGGCCCCACCCCCCCTGCCAGACATACATTGTACCATAGAAAACAATCATAGTAAAACTCAGAAAAAACTTGTTTACCCCATGAAAACCATACATCCCCCCTCCCCGCCCTGCACTGGCCCCAATTAGTGCGGGCATTGACCCCAAACTGCCAACAGGGCATAAACAGTGTCCAACTCGGAAAGAAACAACACCGCAACTGGGAATCACCTATAGAGTCAGCAGGAGGAAAAAACAAGGCGTTATGGCGGTTGTTCCAGTCCGAGAGGTGCAAAACTGGGCGAAACTTCGCTGTATTATGTGACACTATAGGACTGTGCTCACAGAGCAAGGTGAGCTTGCTGGTTAGTTGGTCCCCTTCGCCGGCCAGGAGGGCGCACGAAAATACATTCCTATAATAAGTAGTAAGAAAAAAAAAAAAAAAAGGTTAAAGTTTCAGCACAGACATTGGTAAGGGCAGCCGCATTACGCAATGAGATAACACAGGGCCCCACATGAAGCAGGGGACTTCTTCCATCCAAAATGGCAGTCAAAGTAACTAAAACAGCCCCAATTCCATCCTGCATAGGATACCAGACCAGAGTCAGGGGTTCCAGCACACATGGGGTGGGGGACCCAGCCCCCATGCTCTTAGGCGGCAGTATTATCCAGTGAAGGGTGTGCCTAGGCAGACAGGTGCCCCGTCACAGCATGGCCGGTCCAGCCATGCGGGCACGCCAATGAGAATGTTAAATCACACGAAGCAAAACGGAGACAGTCAGCATCACAGCATTTTGGGTCTGGACGTAATGTGTCTAGTAAGGAGAACTGACAGGCCATTGCGCAGTCAGTAAGGAGGTGCAGAGATACGGCCCCAATCCAGGGAAACAAACATAGTCAGGAGTGCGGAGGTGGAAAAAGAAAGGGCATTTTCATTTTTGCACATATACTCATCTGCCAGCATCCCGGCGCTCCAGCCACGACAGCACTGTCTCAGGATCCTCAAAAAAAAGGGCCCGGTCCGTGCCTTCCACACGTAGACGAGCAGGAAATAACATGGCATACTTTATATTCTTGATGCGCAGGCGTCTTTTCACTTCCATAAAACTTTTGCGTTTTTTCTGAACTTCAGAGGAGAAATCAGGGAAGACTGCTACGGTTTTGTTTTCAAAAGGGATATTCCCCTTTTCCCTGCTGAGCCGAAGGATGGTGTCTCTATCCCTGAAATTTAGAATTTTGGCAATAAAAGTGCGGGGAGGCGCCCCCGGAGGGGGAGGCTTACCCGACAGCCTATGTGCGCGTTCCACCACAAACATGGGGGAGAATGAGTCCCTTCCATATGTGTCCACAAGTAACTTTTCCAAATAAGTTGGGGGGTCTCTGCCCTCCACCCCCTCAGGCAGGCCTATGAAACGCAGGTTACATCTGCGAATCCTGTTCTCAATGTCATCCTGTTTCTGGAGGATTTGATGTACTTGGTGCTGCATGGCCTCCGAGGAGATCTGCAGGGGGGGGGAGGGAGTCTTCTACATTACTCAGGCGGGTTTCAACATCAGTGACCCTCTCCCTTAGTTTCTGAAAGTCTTGCCTAACCAGCGATATATCTACCTTTACCTCCTCAATCCTGGCTGTAAGGTTAGTCTGGCAGTTCGTTACCGCTTCCTGGCAAGCTGTAATAGCATTGAGGAGCCTGTTCGTGTCTGCGCTCCGCGTGTCCTCCTCCCCCTGCATTGCGGCGCCATCTTGGTCTGTGGGGCCTGTTCCTTCATGCCTGAATTGTGACAGTCTGGCGGCCGCTGCATTGTTCCGTTTCGTCGGCGACATGTGCTCTGTGGTTGCCCGGTCAGCGGAGCGATCAGAACGGAGAAAAAAAGTCAGTCTGCGTCTCAGGATAGGTGTTCAGGATATGCGGCCGGCGGAGCTCAGCTCACATGCGTCCTATCTCATGCCGCTCCAGGCCACGCCCCCCCAATAAATTATTTTACCAAATTTTCTGAAGTGTTTATCCCCGACCAAAATATTTGTGTAGACAAATCCCTTATCCACTTTCCTGGCCGGCTGCAGTTCAAGCAGTATATCCCAAGTAAGAGAGCCAGGTACAGGTTGAAATTGAACAAATTGTGTGATCGAGCCACTGGATATGTTTACACCTTCCGGATTTATGAAGGCAAAGACTCCCACCCCCGTGAGTGCCCCACATATATAGGAACCATTGGTAAAATTGTCTGGGACCTTACATGCACCCTGTTCAAAAAAGATACAAAGACAATTACTACAGCAGCATGCCCCTTTTCTGTCACCTGCATCATAAACAAAAAATAAGAAGGTCTTACCACAGAGTTTACTATGAAAATGGCTACAAAAGGGGGAATCTGTATGCCTGAGGAATGAGAAGGTTTTGGCCATGAAGTGGCGGGACAAGAAATATGTTCAGATGTTCACATGATGACTACCATCCACAATGACACCTTGGTGGAGATTCAGGGAAGACATGGCCCCGTAGTAAAGCCTGAATGTGTCCATGACTACAACCTGTATATGGGGGGGGGGGGGGTAGATTTAAATGATTAGATGCTACAGCCATATTTGTCAACCCACAAGTCCTGTTATTGGTATAAAAAAAGTTGCATGTCATCTGTTTCATATGGCCCTGTTCAATTAGTTTGTCTGATATCAAAAATCACCTACCTCAAATATATTGAAGACATTGTCACTGCCCTGATTTACCAGCAAGGACCCCCCCCCCCCCCCCCCCAGGAAGAATTCGCTCTGATAGTGAGTAACATTTTCCCTATAACATTCCCTCCAACAGAATCCATAAGAAGACGCCAAAAGAGATGTCGTGTATGCAGCAGTGGAGGAGTTAGAAAAGATACCAGCTATTATTGTCCCCAGTGTCCCTCCCAACCTGGTCTGTGTATTGGTGATTGCTTCAGAAATTATCACACATCTTTCAGATATTAGTTCCCCTTATTAGTAACAGCCATTTTCCAATTTCAAATACCTGTGTGGATCATTTGCCTGCTACCATGTTACTACCTTCCATGTTAACTGACCCTGTTTTTGACTTCCACGTGCAGCAACCTCAGCCTGTTTACAGACGATGCCTTTGTCTGCTGTTTTAACCACATTTCAGACTTCCACGTGCACCGATTTTGGCTCGTTAATTGACCATGTTTTTGCCTGCCACTTGGACTGATCTTTTGCCCTTCTACTTTAGTACACAGGGGTCTCACATATGTGAGGGGCTTCAGAATAGTGTTCTGAGTAGAGAAAATCAGTTTTTGGTTTTCTGTGTTCTCAGAACAGGGTCTGGTTGCTCTGAGGTCTCAAAGAGATTTGGGTGGAAGAAGCCTCTACCCCTGTCCCCCTGGCCCTAAGCTTGATGGTCCTTCCTGCTGCCTGGACCAATACTTTGGCTGTGCTGACCATGTCGCTGTCTGTAATGACCTAGGACTTTATGGACTGTGTTTCTTCCTGCTGCCTGGACCAATACCTTGGCTGTGTTGACCATATCTCTGCCTGCTGCCTCTACTGACTATGGAAAGTATTTCTGCCTGGACATCTCTGCCTGCTACCTGGACCAATGCTTTGGCTGTGCTTTGCCTGTGCTGACAGTATGTCTGCCTGTACTAACTATGGACAGTATTCCTGCCTGCTACCTGGAGGATTGCTTTTGCTGTCGCTGACCAAATCCCTGCCTGCTGCCTTGACCGATGCTCTCCTCTGTGGACCACTGCACTACTAAAACCAAGGCGTTCAAAAATGTGATCGGTAGTCAGGAAATTATATGTGTAATTTATGCTCCTAGTACGCCTGGAGGTTCTACTTGGATGTTGGGTCTCTGTATATGGCCAGGCTGTGTAAGTCTCACACATGTGCTATCGCCATACTCAGGAGGAGTAGCAGAATGTATTTTGGGGTGTCATTTTTGCTATGTATATGCTATGTGTTGGAAATATCTTATAAATGGACAACGTTGTGTAAAAAAAATGTGGTTTCATTTTTTTCCTACATTTTCCGAAAATCTTCTGTAAAAAAATGAACTGTTCAAAAGACTCATTATGACTTATATATTATATGTTGGGGTGTTTGCTTTCCAAAATAGGCAAATTTTGTGGGCGTTTCCATTGTCCTGTTGCTCCAGGTCCTTCAAAAGTGTAATAGGTGGTTGAGAAGTTAGATGTGTAATTTATGCTCGTAGAACGCCTGAAGGTGCTACTTCAATGTTGGGCCTCTGTATGTGGCCAGGCTGTGTAAAAGTCTCATGCATGTGGTATCGTCATACTCAGTCGAGTAGCAGAATGTTTATTGGGGTGTAGTTGCAAGTATGCATATTCTGTATTTAAGAAATAACCTGGCAATACGCTAAGTTTGTGTAAAAAAAAAAAAAAGTATTGTGGGAAAAAATTACAACTTTAAAAAACCCATGCCTCTTACTAAATACCTTGGACTGACTTGCTAGTGTCTCAAGAAATGAGATAGGCCTTCATAACATCCGGTGTGATCAGATGTGATACATTTTCAGTGATTTGCACCATAAATTGTAGACTATATAACTTTCACACAGACTAAATAATATCCACTAATTTGGGTTATTTTTACCAAAGATATGTAGCAATATACATTTTGGCCCAAATGTATGAAGAAAAATTACTTATTTGCAAAATAGATACTATACTAAATAGAAACTCATTTTTTTGCTTTTTTTTGCTTATATTGCAAAAAATTAAAAACGCAGCGGTGATTAAATACCACCAAAAGAAAGCTCTACTTGTGAGAAAATGATAATAATTTTGTTTGGATAAAGTATAGCATGACTAAGTAATTGTCATTCAAATTGTGAGAGCACTTAAATTTGGTTTGGGCGGGAAGGTGTATAAGTGCCCTGTATTGAAGTGGTTAACCGCTTGCTGATCATCCGCCACAGTTGTAATGCGGCACAATGGCACAGGCAAGCGAATCACCGCAATGTCACATCGGGCGTTGCCAGCGGGTGGGGGGCACGAACGCACGCCCCTGCTGGCCACGATGATCGGATTCGATCAGGAACCAATCAATCCCCAGGCCCAGGCCAATGAAATCTGGCCTGGACCTGGTGATCGCTCCTGGCGAATGAGATCCTTCCCCTTTCGTGTACAGTAAGTGTAAACACTGACAAGGGAAGTGATGTGATCTCCTTGTGTCGGTCATTTCCTTCCAGACCGAGAGGAAAGAGCATCAAACATGAGTTGCACCAACACTACATTGACACCAGGTCACATAGGCACACAATTTACCCCCCCCCCCCATCACCCCCCAGTTAATCCCTTCACAACCTGTCACTGTGTCACCCAGTGCAGTGTTCAGATTTTTTTCTGATCACTGTCTGTACTGGTGTCATTAGTGACACTAATCAGTGCGAGGGTAATTAGTATTAGTCTCAGATAGGTTTAGGGACCCCCCCTAACCCCCCAATAAAGGTTTAACCCCTTGATTACCCCCTGTCACCTGTGATCACAGCATAAGTGTCAGGTGTGACGCAGTTAAGCTATTTTATTTTTTATAGCGTCAGCCACTGTATTTTCCCCAATAAAGGTTTAACCACCTGATCACCCGGCGGGTGATCAAAGTTAGGTTTTAGCATCAGATAGGGTCTGCGTCGGCCCAGGCAGTGTCAGATCAGTGCCGCTACCGCTAACACCCATGCATGCACCATACGCCTCCCTTAGTAGTATAGTGTCTGAACGGATCGATATCTGAACTGATCAGTTTAGGGTTCCCAAAAATGCAGTGTTAGTGAGATCAGCCCAGATACCTGCTAGCACCTGCAGTTAGCCCCTCCGCCCAGCCCCACCCACCCAAGTGCAGTATCAATCGATCACTTTCACTTACAAAACACAACACACATAACTGCAGCGTTCATAGTCAGGTCTGATCCCTGCGAACTCTAAGCCCTTGTACACACGGTCGGACATTCTGATGGAAAATGTCTGATCGGACCGTGTTGTCGGATAATCCGACCGTGTGTGGGCTCCATCGAACTGTTTCCGTCGGAATGTCCGACTGACAAAGTTTTAGAGCTGGGCTATAAAATTTTCTGCCAACATGATCCGATTGGACTTTGTCCAATCGTTTATAGAGAAAAGTGCCATGCATGCTCAGATCAAATTCCTGGACCAAAGCTATTAGCTAGCTACTAGCCTGCTTCAGGCTCAGAATACAAACCTGTAGACAGCAGAGGCACCCTGACAGATAGCCCTGCCAAGGTCAGGCATACCAGACCCCGATCTTCTTCTGCTGTCGTTGAGGTGCAAGAACCGCAGGTCCCTCATATGGAGCAGAGAGCCAGTTCTAGCACCGCTATTCCTTCTGATGAACATAGTACATCCTGGTCATACATCCAGCACTGCAGTAACACTTGGTGACCTGGCGAGTCCCATAAGTGGAGTTCAAGCTGACGAGGTGGCAAGCACGAGTAGTGACCCACTGCCACCAAGAAGAAGACAAAGACAGTCCCGTCAAGCCCATAGTGCCCTTCCTGTTGCATTTGCCAATCTTAATTGGGAACCCACCACTTCTTCAGCACCCGTACTTCTTCCATTCACTGCCCAACCCTGTATTCAGGTGGAAACAGTTGATTTTACGTCACTTGAATTTTATTTGCTTTTTCTCACCGAAGATCTCTATAGATTTATTGTGGACCAAAGCAATTTATATGCTGGTCAATTCTTCGCCACTAATCCCTAGTTGACCCTTGCCAGAGATTGGAGACCAATTACGGTCTCTGAGTTTAAGACCTTCCTGGACCTATCCCTCCTCATGGGCATAACTAAAAAGAGTTCTCTGCCTCCGTGACCAGGACACCATATAAGCAGATCTTGCGGTTCATGCATTTCAAAGATAATGAACTTTCTCGTCCTCGGGGTGACCCTGATTAAGTTTTCTGGCCGCTTGTCATTCAAACAGTATCTTCCCAGCAAGCGTGCCAGATACAGGGTCAAGATGTATAAACTCTGCGACAGGGCCACAGGCTATATATATATAGTTTTATAGTTTATGAGGGAAGAGATAGTTACACAGAGCCAGAGAACTGCCCTGATTACATAGGGAGCACTGGTAAGATTGTGTGGGACTTGGTGTGACCTTTATTCGGGAAGGGGTACCACTTGTATGTGGACAAATATTACACAAGAGTGCCACTTTTTAGTCACTTGTTTGATCATCAAATTGGCGCATGTGGCACAGTGCAATCTAATCACCGGGGTTTACCCAAGCGGCTTGTAGATTGCCATCTTAGGCTGGGGGAGAGAGCCTGCTTGAGATGTAATAATTTGCTTGCTGTGAAGTGGAGGGATAATAAGAATGTTTTCATTCTGTCCTCCCTTCACGCAGACACGACTGTCCAAATTCCTTCGGCCACTGGTGTTGTGCAGAAACCCCTCTGTGTCCACGAATATAATCTTAAAATGGGAGGGGTGGATCTCAACGACCAGTTGTTGGTGCCGTACTTAATTGCCCATAAGGCCAGACGCTGGTACAAAAAAGTGTCTGTTTATTTATTTTAATTGGCTTTGCTGAATGCTTTTGTGCTATACAAAGCTTCAGCACGAACTGGATCCTTCCTTAAATTCCAGGAAGAGATCATCAGAGCCCTTCTGTCTCCTGATGATGCTCTGGCTCAACTTCTCAATGCAAATGCAATAAGCCAACTGCGTGAGAGGCATTTTCCGCATGTCTTCCCTGGTACCCCTTCCAAAAGAAACCCCCAAAAAAGATGTTGTGTCTCTAGTAAGCACGGATTTAGGCATGACACCCACTTTTATTGTCCCTCATGTCCTGACCAACCTGGTCTTTGCATTGGTGACTGTTTTTCGAACGCTATCACACACTAGTTGAGTATTAGCATAGGGTACAGCACTACACAGTCATAGGCACACGTACACAGGGTCTCGGGGTCTTGAAAGATGTGATGGCCATCACATTTTGAGAGACCCTAATCTGCAATGTTCAGTTTATAGTTTTTTTACAGTTACATTTTTCTTCTCTCTCTCTTATGTCCGCTCTACTGACTGCTCACTATTGTTATATATATATCGTTCTCTCTGTTTTATTTTTACTATGTTTTATTGTATTTGCTTTGCAGGTATGGTATGTTATACTGTAATGTTTGTTTTATTGTTAACCATCATTTGCTTAGCAGGTATGCCATTCAGCTGCAGCACGGGTTTATTTATCTTGACAGCAACAGTGTTTGCTCCCACAATACATAACGCATATATACATAATAATACATTTTATTTATAGTGCCCTTTTCATCAAAAGATCTAAAAGTGCTACAGGTTAAAATAAAAAATAAAACTGAGCAATTTATACAATGAAACGAACATCTAAAATGGACAAAAGGCTTTGCTAAAGGTCTTAAGAACTTTTTTAAAACACTCAGTAGATTGAGGAGCCCTCAAGGTGTCAGATAGGGCATTCCACAGGCATGGGGCAGCTGCACAAAAGGCCCTGTCTCCCATCTCATTGTCCTAGTCTAGTTGTGGGTATGTGAAGAAGGTTTGAGTGAGTGGAGCGGAGGGGACTTTTTTAATGGTTTGAGAAGTTCTTTATATTGAACAATATATCATTTAGTGTGTAAAAAATAAAAACAAAATTGTAATTTTCCAGAAACTTGTGGCAAAATATAAATATTCCATGGACTCAACATGCCTCTCAGCAAATAGCTTGGGGTGCCTACTTTCCAAAATGGGGTCATGGGGGGGTTGTACTTTTCTGCCATTTTAGCACCTCAAGAATTGAGAGTGTGTATGGGATTGTTATCATGTTGGAATACTGCTCTGCAGCCTAGTCTACGAAGAGAGTGAATCATGCTCTGCTTCAGTATTTCACAGTACATGTTGGGATTCATGGTTTCCTCAATGAACTGTAGCTCCCCATTACCAGCAGCAATCATGCAACTCCAGACCATGACACCATGCTTGACTGTAGGCAAGACACACTTGCACTTGTACTCTTTTTTTTTTTTTTTTTATAAATTCTTTTTATTCGTTTTAAAAGAAAAAGTACAGAACATAGCCTTGGGGCATTCCCCGGCTCAAACAATACAACACAACAGGTAAGGCAGAACACCTAAAAAACTATCAGCCTAACCCAAAGAACATACAACAACCAAACCCCATAGCTTGCTGCTAAAATTGACAGGAGCAATGTAAGTCCCAGTAATTAACACTAGGCGTAGTGATGCACTATAGGCAGTCTACCAACAGAGATCTACAAGTGGGCGTCAACCGAATACTCAGGCATCCCAAACGCTACCCTAGAGAGAGCTTACCAGAGGAGTTGTCTACTGGATAGATTAGGTTGACAACCCAACAGGGCTGTCCCGCTCCCCAATCGTTGTCTCAGACTCCAACCAGATATTCCAAACCTTCTGAAACTTCTGAGGGCAACCCCGGATGGAATATGCTTCTTTGTACAGTGGTATTGCAAGGTTAACTAATGATTTCCATGCACTCAGGGTGAGGGTCGCTGTAGGGGCCCTCCACCGAAGCACAACAAGTTTCCTCGCATAGAAGAGTAGCAGCCCCAGCAATGTGCGGACTGCCCGCGAGGGAACCAAAGCATCCACCAACCCAAGCAGACACATCTCCGCCGTCTGAGGTATAGGGATCGTTGTCAGCTCAGTAATAAAAGAGAGAATGCTTGAGCAATAACGTTGTACCACGGGGCAAGCCCAAATAATATGAATGTACCCCGCCAAATCTGCTCCACAGCGCCAGCACTGTGACGAAGTGTCAGGGTAAATCCTATGAAGTCTACATGGGGTGTAATAAAATTTATGTAGTATTTTAAATTTAATTAGCCGATCTCTTGAGGAAATCAAATGGCTAAAGGGGGAGTCCCAAATGTCCTCCCAGTCCTCCCCATCCAATCCCGGCATCTCCTCCACCCAAAATTCCCTAAGTTTTTCCAATCCACTATGAACCGAGGGCTGCAAAGCCTTGTAGATCATGGACAATGGTTTAAGCAGCGACTCCTGACGTAGAAGCGTCTCCATACTAGACTGGTATAAGATCAGGGGCGAACCACCAAACTGAGTCCCAAACGCATGACGAAGCTGCAGGAATCGGAAGAAGTACACATTGGGCAAATTAAACCTAGATTTAAGCTGGTCAAATGTTAGCAATGCACCATTCTCAAAAACGTGGTGTAGACACCGAACGCCCCTCGACGCCCACACAATCGGATCCGGAATAGAGTAGAATTCAGGTAGGGAGGGATTGAGCCACAATGGAGTATTAGGAGAGAGCACTCGGGGCCCAGTCAGCCGGTGGCCACACACCCCAGACCACGCCCTCAGCACCGTCCTCATCGAGACTGTGAGAGGATGCGGAGCTCGAGGGCCCCTAAATAAAACGTTCCGCAGTGCTTCGAATGAGCCCACAATGGAGGCCTCCAAGGCAACAGCTGCGTTGGTGGCATCCGAGGTAAGCCAGCCGTAGGCATGCATGAGCATCACTGCTATGAAGAAGAGAAAAAAATTGGGGCACGCCAGGCCCCCCTGCGTCCAAGGTCTCTGTAGTATGGACATGCACTTGTACTCTTAACCTGGTTGCCGCCACACAGCTTGGCACCATCTGAACCAAATAAGTTTATCTTGGTCTCATCAGACCACAGGACATGGTTCCAGTAATCCATGTCCTTAGTCTGCTGGTCTTCAACAAACTGTTTGTGGGCTTTCTTGTGCATCATTTTTAGAAGAGGCTTCCTTCTGGGACAACAGCCATGCAGACCAATTTGATGTAGTGTGCGGCATATGGTCTGAGCACTGACAGGCTGACCCCCCACCCCTTCAACCTCTGCATCAATGTTGGCAGCACTCATACGTCTATTTCCCAAAGACAACCTCTCTATATAATGCTGAGCACGTGCACTCAATTTCTTTGGTCAACCATCCATGGCGAAGCCTGTTCTGAGTGGAACACTACTGTTAAACAACTGTATGGTCTTGGTCACTGTGATGCAGCTCAGTTTCAGGCTCCTGGCAATCTCTTGGGTGTACTCAATTTGTGAGATACTGTGTATGTATGTATATATATATATATATATATATATATATATATATATATATATATATATATATATGTAGCAACCACCACCTTTAGGTGGGTGCTAAATAGTTCAGATAAGGTAAGTGTTATGTACATTTAACCAGGGCCTTCCACTTTAAGGCCTGGCTGTCTGTTTGGGAGAGGAGGAGTGACAGAGTAGAGAGGGGAGGGTGTGGCCACCTGCATTCTGCCCTGGAAGATCTCCCTTACCTTCTATTAAACTGTTCTGGAAGGAAGGCGGGCTGGGGACTGGGGTGCAGGCAGTTTGTATGGAGAGCCCTGGACCAATCATTAAATTCTAGGCCTTGCATATAAACTGGGGGTCACATGCTCCGGATGAGGAAATGGGAAGAGTCTGGAGCATAGAAGCAGCAGAAATGTAACCCACAAGGAGCAAGCTTGAAAGCCTAGTGGTTCAGAGACCCCAGCACTGGATTGCAGGAACTAGACCTGAAGGCCCGAGGGTTCAGAGACCTCAGTGCTGGATGGTTCAACAACAACTAAGCCACCATGTAACTCCAGGAGAAGTGGACCAGGCATCTCAAGTTGGGATGTTTCTGACCATGCGGGGCAGGAAGTAGCTGCAAACAGGATGCATTAGACTGGGATTGGCTTTCTGTGGCAATCACGGACTGTTGGTGGGAGAGTGCAATGGGAGTGCAACCAAGCGGTGTTTATTCGTTCAGGACTTTCCTAAACTGACGCGGGAAGATCGCAGGAGTCAAGATAGGCAGGTGAGGCCTGGGGCTTCCAGCATCCATTTACCACAATGCTTTTCAGAGGGACATTGCTCAGTTCACTATAGGAAAGGACTTTAATTACACTCGGGAACCAGAAAGTAAGAGGCAGCTCATATTTTCCTGTTCAACATGTAACATACTACAAGCAAGTGAATAAATGTTTCTGTTCAAAGTTTAATGGACTGTCTGCTGTGTTGTGATATTCGTGCAGGGGTGGAAGAACGGACAAAGTTAACAGAAAGGAATGAACACACCCAGCAGCTCCAAAGGGAGTAGTGCGCTACATATATATATACTCTGCATCCAGTGTAGCCTATATCTACAGTGCATTCTGTGGTGTACTGTTTCTAATACACTTCAGGCGGTCTATTATTAAAGTATCTCACAAAAGTGAGTACACCCCTCACATGTTTGTAAATATTTTATTATATACTGCATTTTCATGTGACAACAATGAAGAAATTACACTTTGCTACAATTTAAAGTAGTGAGTGTACAGCTTGTATAACAGTGTAAATTTTCTGTCCCCTCAAAATAACTCAACACACAGCCATTAATGTCTAAACCACTGGCAACAAAAGTGAGTACACCCCTAAGTGAAAATGTCCAAATTGGGTCCAATTAGCCATTTTCCCACCTCGATGCCATGTCAGTCGTTATTGTTACAAGGTCTCAGGTGTGAATGGGGAGCAGGTAGGTTAAATTTGGAGTTATCCCTCTCACTCTCTCATACTGGTCACTGTATGTTCAATATTGAACCTCATGGCAAAGAACTCTCTGAGTATCTTAAAAAAAAGAATTGTTGCTCTCTATAAAGATGGCTTAGGCTATTAGAAGAATGCCAAGACCCTGAAACTAAGCTGTAGACCATACAACAGTTTAACAGGACATATTCCACTCAGAACAGGCCTCACCATGGGCAACCAAAGAAGCTGAGTGCACGTTCTCTGCATCATATCTAGAGGTTGTCTTTGGGAAATAGATGTATGCGAGAATGATAAGTCTGAAGCACGACAGTACACAGACTCTCTGGGACAAAGCAGCGGTCACAAGGTTTCTCTGGAGAAGCATGGACCTGATCAGCAAGAATTTTGTCAACCAAAGGAGAACTGAGGCTGGTGCGAACCATAGCCAGAATACGATCAGGAGGAATCACAGGAACCGGAACTGACTCCTCCTTGGAGTTGGAGGAAAATTTACATGAAAAAAAGCGTCAGCCCTTACATTCTTAAGAATGAGGCAATGTATTTGAAACTAGACAAGAAAAGAGCCCATTGTGCCCTTCTGGGAGAGAGGCATTTAGCCTCAGACAAGAAAGTGAGATTCTTTTGGTCAGTAAGAATGGGAACCGGCAGTGTTGTCACATGAAAATATGTAATAAAATATTTACAAAAATGTGAGGGGTGTGCTCACTTTTGTGAGATACTGTATATATATATATATATATATATATATATATATATATATATATATATATATATATCAAAAGATGTAGCCCAAGACAGTCACCGAATGGTGAACCGCACTAAGACCTTTAAGTTTTTAAAACTTAAACATTCAACTGTAAGTTTAAATGTGATACAAACTATCAAACTGCGCCCAGTAAGAAACCTTATAATATATACAATTAATTTGAAACCGAAAAAGTAAATGGTATCACATATGTCAGAAACATAAAATATAGTCCATTAGTATATTGAATAATAGTTCATATTCCGCACCAATCCTGTCAATATAAAATACTGTAAGTCAAAAAGTGGCAAAAGTTGCTAGCAGATCGTTCAGAATCACAGTAGTCCACCACCACACCTCCTGTGCAAATTCCTATAGGTTATGCACTTACCAGAAAACCCTGGTTTAAAAGCACATCTCATATAACCGGAAAACCGATCGTATCATTAGCTCTCACGTATAGTAGGTTATCGGATGTATCCCGTCGGCTGTATAATAGTCACTTTCCCAGAAGGTATTTTGCACCTTCACATCCAAACATGAAGACCGAACAGGAAGGGAGAGGAAATCTCTCCAATGCCAAGAAACCTCTTTGCTTGGTCGTCAATTAGAACAGAACAGAACAGGGGTCTCAAGCAGAAGGAAAGTTTGCTGGGAGAAATCCTTTCGTGTTTGCAACGAGCGTTCTCCACAGGATGGGATTCCGCTGACTCCAGACACTTTCCCACTTGAACTTGGAGAGGAGCTGAAGCCCTCGGGCCGGCTGAGCTGGCAGCAAGTTGTCCCAGTGTGCCTATTGTGCCGCTGAGGGGAGCGGGACTGGGCGTGAGCCCGGGGGCTTCGGCTCCTCTCCAAGTTCAAGTGGGAAAGTGTCTGGAGTCAGCAGAATCCCATCCTGTGGAGAACGCTCGTTGCAAACACGAAAGGATTTCTCCCAGCAAACTTCCCTTCTGCTTGAGACCCTTGTTCTATTCTGTTCTAATTGACAACCAAGCAAAGAGGTTTCTTGGCATTGGAGAGATTTCCTCTTCCTTCCTGTTCAGTCTCCAGGTTTGGATGTGAAGGTGCAAAATACCTTCTGGGAAAGTGACTATTATACAGCCGACGGGATACATCCGATGACTTGCTATACGTGAGAGCTAATGATACGATTGTTTTTTTCGGTGATATGAGATAACCTATAGGGATTTGCACAGGAGGTGTGGTGGTGGACTACTGTGAATCTGAAGGATCTGCTAGCAACTTTTGCCCCTTTTTGACTTACAGCACTTTATATTGGCAGGATTGGTGCTGAATATGAACTATTATTCAATATACTAATGGACTATATTTTATGTTTCTGACATATGTGATACCATTTACTTTTTCGGTTTGAAATTAATTGTATATATTATAAGGTTTCTTACTGGGTGCAGTTTGATAGTTTGTATCACACTTAAACTTACAGTTGAATGTTTAACCACTTCAGGACCGCCGTATTGCCAATGTACGTCAACACAATGGCACAGGCAGGCACAATCACGTAGATGTACGTGATTGCCTTCCAGCGGGTGGGGGGTCCGATCGGACCCCCTCCCGCTGGTTACGGCGGTCCGGTTCGCTCCAGGAGCGCTCCGTGATGAGGGGATGGCCGTTCGTTTTCGGCCACCCCCTCTGGATCGCTCCTGGCCAATGAGAAGCTTCCTCCCACTGTGTATTGTTTACACAGGAAGGAGGAAGTGATGTCATTCTCCTCAGGGCGGTCTTTTTGACCGGACTACGAGGAGAAGACTAATAGTAAGTGTGCACCAACACTACACTGACATGTAGGTACACATAGGCACACAAACCCCCCCCCCCGATCCCCCCCCCCCGATCGCCCCCCGATCCCCCCCCGCCCCCCCCCCCCAGTCACAGTGTCACTGATTGCATTGATCATTTCTTTACTGATCAATGCATTCAGTGTCAGTTGTGACAGTAAAAACTGTCAGGACAGTTAGTGTTAGGTCCAGGGTAGCCCCCTATCACCCCCCCAATAAAGATTTAACCCCCTGATTGCCCCTAGAGTTAACCCTTTCACCCCCTTTTGCCAGTGTCACTAAGCGATCATTTTTCTGATCGCTGCATGTGTCGCTAGGTAGCTAGTTATTTTTTTAGGTTCACCGCCAGGTTTTTATATCGCTAGGTACCCCGATATACTACCCAATAATGGTTTTAACCCCCTGATTGCCGCTAGTTAACCCTTTCACCCCCTTTTGCCAGTGTCACTAAGCGATCGTTTTTCTGATCGCTGCATTCGTGTCGCTACAGTCGCTAGGTAGCTAGTTATTTTTTTAGGTTCACCGCCAGTTTTTTATAGCGCTAGGTACCCCGATATACTACCCAATAATGGTTTTAACCCCCTGATTGCCGCTAGTTAACCCTTTCACCCCCTTTTGCCAGTGTCACTAAGCGATCATTTTTCTGATCGCTGCATGTGTCGCTAGGTAGCTAGTTATTTTTTTAGGTTCACCGCCAGGTTTTTATATCGCTAGGTACCCCGATATACTACCCAATAATGGTTTTAACCCCCTGATTGCCGCTAGTTAACCCTTTCACCCCCTTTTGCCAGTGTCACTAAGCGATCGTTTTTCTGATCGCTGCATTAGTGTCGCTACAGTCGCTAGGTAGCTAGTTATTTTTTTAGGTTCACCGCCAGGTTTTTATAGCGCTAGGTACCCCGATATACTACCCAATAATGGTTTTAACCCCCTGATTTCCGCTAGTTAACCCTTTCACCCCCTTTTGCCAGTGTCACTAAGCGATAATTTTTCTGAACGCTGCATCAGTGTCGCTAGTGTCGCTAGGTAGCTAGTTATTTTTTTAGGTTCACCACCAGGTTTTTATAGCGCTAGGTACCCCGATATACTACCCAATAATGGTTTTAACCCCCTGATTGCTGCTAGTTAACCCTTTCACCCCCTTTCACCAGCGATCACAGTATAAGTGTCACTGGTGACGCTGGTTAGCCAGTTAGTTATTTAGGTTCCCCGTCAGGTTTTTATATAGCGCCAGGGACCCCCATATACTACCTAATAAAAATTTGAACCCCCTGATTGCCCCTAGTTAACCCTTTCACCACTGATCACCGTATAAGTGTTACGGGTGACTCTGGTTAGTTTGTTTTTTATAGCATCAGGGCACCCACCATTTATTACCCAATAAAGGTTTAACCCCCTGATCACCTGGCGGGTGATATCAATTAGGTTTTAGGGTCAGGGTCTGCGTCGCCCCAGGCAGCGCTAGGTTAGTGCCAGTACCGCTAACACCCACACGCAAAGCATACACCTCCCGTAGTGGTATAGAATCTGAACAGATCAATATCTGATCTGATCAGATCTATACTAGCGTCCCCAGCAGTTTAGGGTTCCAAAAAAACGCATTGTTAGCGGGATCAGCCCAAATACCTGCTAGCACCTGCGTTTTGCCCCTCTGCCCAGCCCACCCCAGTGCAGTATCGATCGATCACTGTCACTTACAAAACACTAAACACATAACTGCAGCGATCGCAGAGTCAGGCCTGATCCCTGCCATCGCTAACAGGTTTTTTTGGTAGCATTTTATATTCAAATCCGGAAGGCAGTGCTTGGTTTTCGGGGTCCCGTACGTGGCTAGGCTCCCAAAAAGTCCCCCACATGTGGTATCCCCGTACTCGGGAGAAGCAGCAGAATTTATTTTGGGGTGTAATTTGACTTCTGCCCATAGCATGTGTGAGCAATATATTATTTAGTGACAACTTTGTGCAAAAAAAAAAAAAGTTTGTAATATTCCCGCAACTTTTGGCAAAATATAAAATATTCCATGGTATCAACATGCCTCTCAGTAAATAGCTTGGGTGTCTACTTTCCAAAATGGGGTCATTTGGGGGGGTTTTGTGCTATTTTGGCATTTTATGGCCTTCGAAACTGTGATAGGTAGTGAGGAGTTAAATCAAAAATTTGCACCCTTAGAAATCCTGAAGGTGGTGATTGGTTTTCGGGGTGCTGTGCGCGACTAGACTCCCAAAAAGTCCCACACATGTGGTATCCCCGTACTCAGGAGAAGCAGCAGAATGTATTTTGGGGTGTCATTTCACATATGCCCATAGCATGTGTGAGCAATATATCATTTAGTGACAACTTGGTGCAAAAAAAAAAAAGTTTGTAATATTCCCGCAACGTGTGGCAAAATATAAAATATTCCATGGACTCAACATGCCTCTCAGTAAATAGCTTGGGGTGTCTACTTTCCAAAATGGGGTCATTTTGGGGGGTTTTGTGCTATTTTGGCATTTTATGGCCTTCGAAACTGTGATAGGTAGTGAGGAGTTAAATCAAAAATTTGCACCCTTAGAAATCCTGAAGGTGGTGATTGGTTTTCGGGGTGCCGTGCGCGACTAGACTCCCAAAAAGTCCCACACATGTGGTATCCCCATACTCGGGAGAAGTAGCGGAATATATTTTGGGGTGCAATTCCACATATAACCATGGCATGTGTGAGCAATATATCATTTAGTGACAACTTTTTGTAAAAAAAAATTTTTTTTTTTTTGTCATTATTCAATCCCTTAGGACAAAAAAAATAAATATTCAATGGGCTCAACATACCCATCAGCAATTTCCTTGGGGTGTCTACTTTCCAAAATGGGGTCATTTGGGGGGGATTTGTACTGCCCTGCCATTTTAGCACCTCAAGAAATGAGATCGGCAGTCATAAATTAAAAGCTGTGTAAATTCCAGAAAATGTACTCTAGTTTGTAGACGCTATAACTTTTGCGCAAACCAAAAAATATACGCTTATTGACATTTTTTTTACTAAAGACATGTGGCTGAATAAATTTTGCCCTCAATGTATGACTAAAATTTAGTTTATTCGATTTTTCTTATAACAAAAAGAAGAAAATATCTTTTTTTTTCAAAATTTTCGCTCTTTTTCCATTTATATCGCAAAAAAAAAAAATCGCAGAGGCAATCAAATACCATCAAAAGAAAGCTCTATTTGTGGGAAGAAAAGGACGCAAATTTCGTTTGGGTGCAATATTGCATGACCGCGCAATTACCAGTTAAAGCAGCGCAGTGCGAAATTGCAAAAAGACCTCTGGTCCTTAAGGTGTTTATTGGTCCGGAGCTGAAGTGGTTAAGTTTTAAAAACAACAAAGCGCTGCTAGGGTCTTAATTCGGTTCACCATTCGGTGACTGTCTTGGGCTCCATCTTTTGAGTTCTTTGTGATTATTATAGCAGCAGCTACAACTTATGTTTTACCGTGAGAGCTGAGGGAGTAGGATTTTTCATTTTCTAATATCTTGCTCTTATTTCGTCTCATATATATATATATATATATATATATATATATATATATATATATATATATAAAGGGTGAAGTGTAAAGGAGAACCGCACACAGCTTTCAATCTAGTGCCAGCAAACAGGTCCTCCCACCGACCTTGTATATATCAGAATAAAGTTCCAATGGTTGCTGCACTTAAAAATGTGTTACTTTATTTCATGAAATCTTTGGAAAAAAAAATTACAAAGCAAGTAGAATAATTCCAGACAAAATCGTTACGGTCATCTGTTCAGACAAAGATTACGTTTCGGGCTGATTTGTTCGCGCCATTCCTTAGATCAGTCAGAACACATCTGAAGGGTTTCACCACAATCATCTACTTTATATGTGTTTCACAAGCATCATCTCACATGGAATCAATATGGTTAATCATTCTCAGTTTCTATCCAATCAATGTTAATGAATACTAATCGTAGACACAGAAAATAGCTAATCGCACGGCCGATAATCAAGATATCTCATTGTCATTTTGCAATTCATCCTATTTTCAGAGCTAAAATATATATACATACATAAAAAGATATATATCTTCAATAAATAAATGTAAAAATCTATTCAGTCACAACACAGAACCAATAACATATTAAATAAACAAATAAAGATCTAGATCCACTTTTAACCTCTTCCCGCCCGCCCTATAGCCGAATGACGGTTATAGAGCAGGCACTTTAGTCCGGGAGGCCGTCCCTGGATGTCCTGGTGTTTACTTCGGCAATGCGAGCTGCCGCGGGCGCGCATCGGGGAAGTTTTGTGTTTGCCTTGCCCCTCGGAGACAGGCAAACACAGATCGCTGTAAACGGCCAATCACAGCGGCCGTTTACAGCGCGATCGGTGTGTCCAATGGGAGATGATCTCATATGTAAACATATAAGATCATCACTCAGCACCGCTCTCCCTCCTCACACAGACAGTGTGTGAGAGGGGAGAGAGGAACGGCTGCAGCGGCCGTAAGTGTGAAAATAAATAAATAAAAGTGCCATCCTCCCCCAGTGCCATCCTCCCCCAGTGCCATGCTCCCCCAGTGCCATCCTGCCCCAGTGCCATCTTCCCCAGTGCCATCTGCCCCAGTGCTATCCACCCCAGTGCTACCTGCCCCAGTGCCAACTGTTAGTGCTATCTGTCCCCAGTGCCACCTGTTAGTGCTATCTGTCCCCAGTGCCACCTGTTGTCAGTGCCATTTGTCCCCAGTGCCATCTGTCATCAGTGCCACATATAAGTGCCATCTGTCATCAGTGGCACGTGTCATCAGTGCCACATAGTGCCATCTGTCATCAGTGCCACATATTAGTGCCATCTGTCATCAGTGCCACGTATCAGTGCCATTTGTCATCAGTGCCACCTGTCAGTGTCACGTGCCATCTGTTGTCAGTGTGACGTGTCATCAATGCCACTTATCAGTGCCATCTGTCATCAGTGTCACGCGTCATCGGTGCCACGTATTAGTGCCATCTGTCATCAGTGCCACGTATAAGTGCCATCTGTCATCAGTGCCACATATTAGTGCCATCTGTCATCAGTACCACGTATTAGTGCCACGTGTCATCAGTGCCACGTATAAGTGCCACGTGCCATCTGTCATCAGTGCCACGTATAAGTGCCATCTGTCATCAGTGCCACATATTAGTGCCATCTGTCATCAGTGCCACGTGTCATCAGTGCCACGTATAAGTGTCATCATTGCCACGTATCAGTGCCATCTGTCATCAGTGTCACGTGTCATTGTCCTGGTGCTCCAGGGCCTTCAAAAGTGTAATAGGTAGTCAACAAGTTAGATGTGTAATTTATGCTCCTAGAACACCTGATGGCGCTCCTTGCATGTTGGGCCTCTCTTTGTGGCCAGGCTGTGAAAAAGTCCCACACATTTGGTATTGTAATACTCAGGAGGAGTAGCAGAATTTTTTTGGGGTGTCATTTGTGGTATACACATGCCACGTGAGAGAAATAACCTATTACAATGACAATTTTGTGGAAAAAAATAAAAAAAATGAAAAATCTTAATTTTGCAAAGAATTGTGGGAAAAAAATAATAACATCAAAAAGCTCACCATGCCTCTTACTAAATACCTTGGAATGTCTACTTTCCAAAAAGGGGTCATTTGGAGGGTATTTGTACTTTCCTGGCTTGTTCGGGTCACAAGAAGCGAGATAGGCCACCAGTACGTCAGATGTGATCAATTTTGTGCGATTCACACCACAGCTTGTAGACTCTCTAACTTTCACAAAGACCAAATAATATCCACTAATTTGGGTTATTTTTACCAAAGATATGTAACAGTATAAATTGTGGCCAAAATTTATGAAGAAAAATTAATAATTTTCATAATTTTGTCACAGAAACAAAGAAATATGCGTTTTTTTTTCAAAATTTTCGGTCTTTTTTCATTTATAACGCAAAAAATAAAAACCCCAGAGGTGATCAAATACCACCAAAAGAAAGCTCTATTTGTGGGAAAAAAAGGACAAAAAATTCATTTGGGTACAGTGTTGCATGACTGAGTAATTGTCATTCAAAATGTGAGAGCACCGAAAGCTGAAAATTGGTCTGGGCAGGAAGGGTGTTTAAGTGTCCAGTAAGCAAGTGGTTAAACCATGTGGGGCAATTGTATTAAAAAATTGATCCAGTGTACCTCTCTTTTTCTGAGGGTTAATTTACAATACCCCCCTCTTCTGTTTCTTTCAATCCCCTCCAGGACCAAATATTTCAATTGTGACACCTTATGTCCAAATTCAATAAAATGTCTAGCAAGTGGTAGCTGTGTTAATTTATCCCTAATGGAATATTTGTGTCTTGCGATTCTATCCTTCACTTTCTGTGTAGTTTCACCAATGTAGACTAATCCACATGGACATTTGATGGCATATACTACAAATGATGATTGACATGTATAGTGTCCCCTAATAAGAATATTGAAACCTTTATGGGGGTGTGTGAAAAATGTACCCTTAATCATAGATTTGCATTGAATGCATGATAAACATGGATATGAACCTAGATTTTTTGGTTTTGTTGATGAAATTGATCACCAGAACTCCTGAACTAAAGGATAACTGGTTCTGAGTAGGTTCCAATGTTTATTAATTATTTTAGAAATTCTGTATGAAAAAGGATGATATTTCATAATAAAGGGAATTTGTTTGATCAATTTTTTTGGGGTTCTAATACTATCCATACTGGACCGTTCCTTTTTAACCAAGGCTTCAGGATATTTTCTATCAATCAATTTTGTCTCCATCTCATCAAGACTCTGACTACAGCGCATTGGATCGCTAACTATCCGCTGAACCCTCGACCGCTGAACCCTCATCAGCTGAATCCTTGGGATGGAGGCAAAGACATTGGGGGGATGAAAACTATTAAGATGTAATAGTTGATTATGATCAGTAGTTTTCACATGAAGATCACTTTTGATTGTCATATTTTGAAGTTTTAACATAGTATCGATAAATGAGAATTGAGTACTACCTATTTCGATATTAAATTTGAGACCGGGAACAAGATAGTTAATATATTTATGAAATAAGAAAATGGTATGCATGTCCCAATCCCATACAGCAAAAATATCATCCACAAATCTATACCATCCCTGCCAATGTTTAAAGTGGTTGTAAACCCTTACAAACCACTTTGACCTACAGGTAAGCCTAGATTAAGGCTTACCTGTAGGTCCAAGCAATATCTCCTAAACCTATATGGTTTAGGAGATATTTGCCCGAAAACGGGCACCGCTGTCTACGGCGCATGCGCCGTAGACAGCGGCGCGCAGGCACACTGAGCGCAGCATTTCCAAGAATGGAGCTGCCGCGCGTGTCGACTCCCGTGCGCATGCGCGGGAGTGACGTCATCGCGGCTTCGCCGAATGACAGCAGCGAAGCTGCGAGACGCCACCAGCAAGATGGATGCGGTGGACTACAGGGGACAGCGGCGACTTCGCTGGCTCCTGTGTCAGGTAAGTGACACATAATGGGCTACTATGCGATGCATAGTAGTCCATTATGCTTTGCCTTTGCAGGGAATGAAAGAGGAAGTAAACCCATCAGGGTTTACTTCCTCTTAAGGAACATATCATTAACCACCTCAATACAGTGCAGTTACACCCCCTTCCTGACCAGACCAATTTTCAGCTTTCAGCGCTCTCACAATTTGAATGACAATTACTCAGTCATCCAACACTGTATCCATATGAAACTTGTGTAATTTTTTCCACACAAATAGTGCTTTCTTTTAGTGGTATTTAATCACTAGTGGGTTTTTTATTTTTTGTGCTATAAATAAAATAAAACGTAAATTTTGAGAAAAAAATCCTTTTTCTTTGTTTCTGTCATAAATTTTTACTAATTAGTAATTTTTCTTCATAAATTTTGGGCAAAATTTATACTGCTACATATCTTTGGTAAAAATAACCCACATTAGTATATATTATTTGGTCTTTGTGAAAGTTATAGAGTCTACAAACTATGGTGCCAATCACTGAAAATTGATCACATCTGATCAGGCCTTTAGTACATCAGGTTTACCTCATTTCTTGAGACACTAACAAGTCAGGAAAGTACAAATACCCCCCAAATTACCCCTTTTTACAAAGTAGACATTCCAAGGTATTAAGTAAGTAGCATGGTGAGTTTTTTTAAGTTGTCATTTTTTCCCACAATTCTTTGCAAAATGAAGATTTTTTTTTTATTATAATTTTTTTTTACAAAATTGTCATATTATCAGGTTATTTCTCACACACAGCATATGCATACAACAAATTACACCCCAAAATACATTCTGCTACTCTTCCTGAGTACGGCAATACCACATGTGTGAGACTTTTACACAGCCTGGCCACATACAGAGCACCAACATTGATGCAGTACCTTCAGACGTTCTACGAGCAAAAATGACGCATCTCATTTCTTAACCACCTATTACAGTTTTGAAAGCCCTGGAGTACCAGGACAATGGAATTTCCCATAAAATGACCCCATTTTGGAAAGCAAACACCCCAACGTATAATCTGTGAGGCATAATGAGTCTTTTGAATGGTTAATTTTTTTCCAGAAGTTTTTGGAATATGTGGAAAAAAATTAAAACGCATTTTTTTTTTACACAAAATTGTCAATTTATAAGATATTTCTAACATATAGCATGTATATAGCAAAAATTACACCCCAAAATACATTCTGCTACTCCTCCCGAGTATGGCGATACCACATGTGTAGGACTTTTACACAGCCTGGCCACATAGAGAGGCCGAACATTGAAGTAATACGTTCAGGCGTTCTAGGAGCATAAATGACACATCTCATTTCATTCCTACCTATCACACTTTTGAAGGTCCTGGACCACCAGGACAGTGAAATTACCCACAAAATGACCCCATTTTGGAAAGCAAACACCCCAACATATATTCTTTGAGACATGGGCTGCAAATAGGTACTCGGGTACTCTGATGGGCTGGAGATAGGTACTCGGGTACTCTGATGGCCTGGTGACAGGTACTCGGGTACTCTGATGGCCTGGTGACAGGTACTCTGATGGTTTGGTGACTGGTATTTGGGTACTCTGAAGGGCGGTGACAGGTACTCATATGGACTGTGACAGGTACTTGGGTACTCAGATGAACTGTGACAGGTACTCGGGTACTCAGATGGACTGTGACAGGTACTCTGGTACACAGATTTGACTGTGACAGGTACTCGGGTACTCAGATGGGCTGTGACAGGTACTCGGGTACTCAGATGGGCTGTGACAGGTACTCGGGTACTCTGATGGGCTGTGACAGGTACTCGGGTACTCAGATGGGCTGTGACAGGTACTCGGGTACTCAGATGGGCTGTGACAGGTACTCGGATGAACCGTGACAGGTACTCGGGTACTCGGATGAACCGTGACAGGTACTCGGGTACTCTGATGGGCTGTGACAGGTACTCGGGTACTCTGATGGACTGTGACAGATACTCGGGTACTCTGATGGACCGTGACAGATACTCGGGTACCCTGATGGACTGTGACAGGTACTCGGTACTCTAATGGACTGTGACAGGTACTCGATACTCTAATGGACTGTGACAGGTACTCGGGTACCCTGATGGACTGTGACAGGTACTCGGGTACCCTGATGGACCGTGACAGGTACTCGGGTACCCTGATGGACCGTGACAGGTACTCGGGTAACCTGATGGGCCGTGACAGGTACTCGGGTACTCTGATGGGCCATGACAGGTACTCGGGTACTCTGATGGGCTGGGACAGGTACTCGGGTACTCTGATGAACTGTGACAGGTACTCGGGTACTCAGATGGGCTGGGACAGGGACTCGGGTACTCTGATGGGCTGTGACAGGTACTCGGGTACTCTGATGGGCTGTGGCAGGTACTCGGGTACTCTGATGGGCTGGGACAGGTACTCAGGTACTCTGATTGGCTGTGACAGGTACTCAAATACTCTGATGGACTGTGACAGGTACTCTGATGGACTGTGATTGACAGGTACTATGAGGGGTGGTGACAGGTCCTCTTTATTGGGGGGGCAGGCAGGCAATCAGTGTGATTGGTGTACACTAGGCGGTAACGAGATGTTACCGCAATCTCCTCCTCACACACGATCGGTGTGTGAGGGGGAGAACAACCCGGTAACATCTCGTTACCGCGGTTTGCTTACATTTTAGTGATCGGCTGTGAAAAGATCACAGCCGATCACGTGGGTAAACAGCCGGCCAATGGCTGTTTACCAGTGTCGGTGACGAGCAGTGTTCCCGGGGAACACGCTGCCACCGACGTGCACGCGCAGTGCGCTCACGATCGCGCGCATGCGCCGTGCACAGTTGGGGTGTGACCATCTGTGATCGGCCGTGACTCCATTGCGGCCGATCACGTGGTATACAGCCATAACCAATGGCTGTTCACCCCCTTCGGTGGCGAGTGGTGTCTCCGTGACATGACCCCACCGAAGAAACAGGGATGCGCGCGCACGATCGCGCGCATTCCCTGTTTAAACGGGAGGCTGTCATATGATGGCCTCCCGCCACAATAGGTGCGCCTCCTGGCCGTCATTTGACAGCCGGCGGTCAGCATCTAGTTAACAGATATATAAGATGTTTCTGTCATATTCATGAACCAATTCGCGTATGGGGGTGCGACATTAGAACCCATCGAAGCACCTTTCAATTGTAAGTAATGAGTATCTTTAAAAAGGAAATAGTTATTCTCAAGTACAATTTTGAGTAAATCCAATGAAAACTCAATATGCTGTGTTTTATATATACCGGACTGGATCAGCAGCTGCCGACAAGCCTCTATCCCAAGTTCATGTGGAATTATCGTATAAAGACTAGAGACGTCCCATGATGCCAGAACGGAATCGGCCGACAGTCTAATATCCTGAGTTTTAGATAAGAAATCAGAAGTGTCTTTTATATAGGATTTTGTGTTCAACAATAGCGGTGTTAAACATTTATCAAGATACTACACTAAAGGAGCTGTGACCAATTCCATCCCAGATACAATGGGATGTCCTGGGGGATTGACAGGACCCTAATGGATCTTTGGTAAAACATATATATCACCGGTGTAATAGGATGTTCAGAAATAAAAAAATCCACAGTTTCATTATCTATGATTTTGTTTTTACTGCAGTGGTCAAAATATCCTTGTACCTTAAAAACTGGGCATGTGGCTAGTTTTCTATAAGTGTTAGTGTCCCCAAGCTGTTTCATCACCTCTAGCTCATATTTTGCGGTGCTCATTACTACAATAGCACAAAGATTTGATGGAATAAAGCAACACATTTTTAAGTGCAGCAACTTTTAAAACTATATATATATATATATATATATATATATAAAAGGGAGGTGTATTTTAAAAGGCCTATGATGCACCGCTCAGCGCCAAATTCAGTCCACCAGTAATTTTAAAATATAACGTTTCCCTTCTAATTATTATGGTATAAAAAGAGGGGAGAGCATGAGCAGCCATTTAAAAAGGATAAAGAGATTATGTCGCAAGTAGTATATAAATGAATCAGTCCAATTACTGTAGATTTAAATACTAAAACAGCGCTCAGAATAAAATATAGTCCAAAGTAAAACCATATAAATGTAATAAAAATTATAATAATAAAAGTATTTTTTGTGCAGTATATGATAGTGGTGATGATAGTGGTTCGATCAGCTTTGAAGGGTGATAATGGTGTTTATTCCAAATGTTGTTACAATACCATCCACCAGAGTTCACAGGATTTCAGCACGTGTAACACATCCCCTTAGGAGGTTAAACTCACCAGACAAAGCTGATAAAAACGCCTTTAAGGAGGTATTCCCTCAATAGGTTAACATATTTCCATCATCATCCACTAGGGTCCAGCTGTCATATGTGCTCCATAAACGTCATAAAATATAGAGGAGAATTGCACATAGCATAATTCTATTTTATTTTTCAACATTAGTCACATAAGTTAAAAGACCCCCCCCTATAATAATTTACGTACACACTTCACCTACTACACTTCTGGTGGTGTATACAGTATAAAATACAGTGCAGCCGTAGTACAGTTGCTAATACAGTGCAGGCAGTGTAGACAGTATCCATTTCTACTACACTTCTGGTGGTGTACACAGTACACAATACAGTGCAGCCATAGTAAATTTGCTAATACAGTGCAAGCGGTGTACACAGTATCTAATACAGTGTGTACAGTTTCTACTACACTTCTGGTGGTGTACACAGTACACAATACGGTGCAGCCATAGTACAGTTGCTAATACAGTGCAGGCGGTGTACACATTATCTAATACAGTGCGTACAGTGTCTACTACACTTCTGGTGGTGTACACAGTATAAAATACAGTGTAGCCGTAGTACAGTTGCTAATACAGTGCAGGCGGTTTACACAGTATCTAATACATTGTGTAAAGTTTCTACTACACTTCTGGTGGTGTACACAGTACATAATACAGTGCAGCCATAGTACAGTTTCTACTACTTTTCTGGTGGTGTACACAGTATCTAATACAGTGTGTACAGTTTCTACTACAATTCTGGTGGTGTACACAGTACACAATACAGTGTAGCCATAGTACAGTTGCTAATACAGTGCAAGCAGTGTACACAGTATCTAATACAGTGTGAACAGTTATTACTACACTTCTGGTGGTGTATACAGTATAAAATACAGTGCAGCCGTAGTACAGTTGCTAATACAGTGCAGGCAGTGTAGACAGTATCCATCTCTACTACACTTCTGGTGGTGTACACAGTACACAATACAGTGCAGCCATAGTAAATTTGCTAATACAGTGCAAGCGGTGTACACAGTATCTAATACAGTGTGTACAGTTTCTACTACACTTCTGGTGGTGTACACAGTACACAATACGGTGCAGCCATAGTACAGTTGCTAATACAGTGCAAGCAGTGTACACAGTATCTAATACAGTGTGAACAGTTATTACTACACTTCTGGTGGTATACACAGTATCTAATACAGTGTAGTGTGGTGTTACAAAACAAAATATACATCATGTCAGGAAGACCACCAAGGAGAGGCAGATGCTCACAGGCCACTAAAAAGAGGGCAAGCAGCCTATGTATCTACAGTCAACAGTGCTGGTCATGGACATGGTGCATTCTCTGCAGGTGGCAGTGGGGCACGCTTGTCCTTTTTTCCTTCTGCTGGCCGTGTTATTAAGCCAGAACATGCAGAAGAGTTGGTGGAGTGGATAACATGAATGAATGAATGAATGAAATACTTGTATAGCGCACAATGCGAACTGAATCGCCTCTAGGCACTGTGGCGAGCTTTGATCATCTGCTAAAAGAGGAAGGTCTTGAGTTTTTTCCTAAAAGCCAGGTGATTTTCTTCCAGGCGGATGTTGATTGGTAGAGCATTCCATAGCCGAGTCCCTTGGACAGCGAATCTCCGATCACCCTTGGATTTATACCGGGCTTTGGGCACGAGGAGGAGGTTTTTGTTGGCTGATCGAAGACTGCGGTTTGGTGTGTAATGATTTATTTTCTCCATTGGGTATTGCGGAGCTTCTCTATGCACGCATTTGTGGGTGAGGCACAGGGTCTTGAACGTGATCCGATTTTTTACGGTTAGCCAATGTAAGCTCCTCAGTGAAGGAGAAATGGATTCCCAGGGTTTTTTTCCTGTTATCAGCCTTGCCGCCGTGTTTTGGATCAGTTGTAATCGCGCAAGTTGATATTGTGGTAATCCTATGTAAAGCGAGTTTGCGTAGTCCAGTAGTGAATTAATGATTGTTCCAACTACCACTGCTTTGTCATTCTTTGGGATAAAAGGGATGAGTCTACGAAGCATGCGCAGCAGATGGTGAGATCGACTGACTACCGATCCTATTTGCGCATCCATTGACATTTGTGCGTCTAAAATAACCTTGAGACTCTTCGCTTTGGTCTTTGGGGAGATAGTCTGCCCAAAGACGGTTGGTGGAGACCAGGAGGTTTTGGTTGCGGGCTTATGATTTGGGTGTAAAATAAGAAGCTCTGTCTTTGATTCGTTCAGCTGGAGAGAGTTGGTGGTCATCCAGTCCTCTATTGATTTGAGGCAGTTTTCAAGTTGTTGTTGGTGATCTTTTTTTCCATTAATCCGGAAATAAAGTTGCGTGTGTCGTCAGCGTAAGAGTGGAAGCAGAGATCTGAGCATCTGATGATTTGAAGGAGTGGGCGAATGTAAATGTTGAAGAGAACGGGTGACAACGGAGAGCCTTGAGGGACTCCGCAGGTGACTGCCCGAGTTTCGGAGAGGAATTTTCCTAGTTTCACTGTCTGTGACCGATTTCCTAGGAAGGACGCCAACCATTGGAGATCTATGTCTTGGACTCCGGCTACTTCTGTGAGGCGGACGAGTAGAGTATTGTGATCTACTGTATCAAACGCTGCACTTAGGTCTAGCAGTACGAGGAGACACGGCTCTCCGTCATCTGCTGCTTCGAGGGCGTCATCCCAAATCTTGAGGAGAGCTGTTTCTGTTCCATGACCCGGGCGGAAGCCTGATTGCAGCGGGTCCAGGAGTTTGTGAGTATCCAGGTGAAGTTGTAGCTGATGTACTACAGCTTTCTCCATGATCTTAGAAATGGTGTTGAGGCTTGTAATTGGCCTATGGTTGTTTGGATCCTGAGGGTCCAGGTTTGGTTTCTTGAGTAGAGGTTTGACGATGCCTTGTTTGAGGATGCTGGGAACAATCCCTTCGTGGAATAATCGGTTTATGAGGTGGGTTATGGTTGGAGCCACGATGTCGGAGCATTCTTTCAGTAGTTTTGTGGGGATGATGTCAATAGGTGAGGTACTGTCACGCAGTTTATCATGCATGGAGTGGGTGCATGCTGTTGGAGGATGTGCAGCGATTTGAAGGGAAATAGGATGAGATTGCGCTATGGAATGATGTTGGAATAATACTGAAATGGTATTAAAATTATATTAAAATAATGTAAGGTAAGAGCTGTCTCTACTTGGTATGCCCCCCAAAAGCAAGTGGGACTTATTAGGATATGAAAGGAGAATCAGGTAGAGTTGGCGCTATACCTTTAAATTTACTATATATATCAATATGCAAAACTTTGCTCATCAGTGTTAATAAATTATTCCTTATCCGTGCAATTAGCTGAACAATTATTCATCCGTGCATTTAGCTAGAACATTATTATTGTAAATTATGTGCCCAATAACGGGGGCCTCATGCCCTATAATAACCAAGATTGCAAAAAAATTAAATATATTATTGTGTAATAGGTGAGTGTACCCAAACCTTAAATTAGTAATAATGCCCCGTGGTGCTATCAAAAACCACTGAATTTTTGTTAAAATTAGCAAGCAAAAAGATCAACAAAAAAAAAAAAGAGAGAAAATGCAGTGGAAAATCCAAAGAACTGAAAAAACTGGTGAAAAATCAAAAAAACTGAAATAAATGAAAAGTAGAATTCAAATCCTCCTGTCCTTTTATCCTATAGGCATAGAGTGCCGGCAAGTCCTTTATAGTGTATTAAGCAGTTCATAACCAATATATAATTTCCAAATGGTGACTTTGTGCAAGTATCCAAAGAGAATCCCCGGTGAGCTTTGGTGAAAATAGATTATATTGCGCTCACCAGATTCTTGCCTCTACTGGGGGAAAACCGCCTTCACAGTGTATAGCCCCTGTGTCACTCTCTGGCGTCTCCCTGGGAATCTGGTTATTCATCTACGGGTGAAGTTCTCATTCTTTGGCTTCATCGGGGTACAGAGGAATATCATGGAACGGAGAGAGGAAGAGATTAACCTGAGCCTAGAGAGAGGGGGTCCCCAAGAAGGAAAAGAAACTGGCAGTCATGTTCCCCCAGCTGCAGCATACTGCCAAGTTTGCTCCAGTGACAAGGAGGGAGGGGGATGATGAGGTCACTGACTGTACTTGGGTACCTGAGAGGAGGAGGCACAACTCCAATGAGGCAGGGGGCAGCTTAAGGACAGCCACCCTATTGCATCACACTGCAGAGCTACACAGGTGCAGGGAGCTGCTGACTCCTTGCTTACTTTTAAAAGTTCCTTGGAATGGGCCTTTTTCAACACGTGTTTAGTAGATGGCAATGTTGCTGTTTGCAATCTATGTCTGAAGCAGATCAAGCGTGGCCAGAACAACAGCCACTTGGGCACCACATGCTTGACCAGACATATGATGACCTGACATGCAGTCCATTGGCAACAGCACTTGACAGACTTCATCTTGCTCCTCATCTGGGATCTCCAACCCCACTATACCTCCAGTCCTCTCAAAAACCTCACTGAGGGGAATGAAGGTACAACAATAGGTGTCCGAAGTACTTGCAGCCAATCTGCTAGCAGTACACCACCATCTGATTTTAGCAAGCAAATTTCCCTACCCCAGTTGCTAAACCGTAAAAAGAAAATCGGTCTCAGCCATCCACATGCTCAGCATCTAAATGCTAGCTTGGCCAAATTGCTAGCACTGCAACTGCTGCCTTTTCAGCTTGTAGACTCTGCCCCTTTAGTGAATTTGTGGAATGTGCTGTACCTCAGTTTCAGGTTGCAAAACGCCATTTCTTTTCACGGAAGGCTATTTCGGCTCTCTAACGGCATATGGAAGGCAATGATTTGGCCTTATTGAACAGGGCGATCAGCAGTAAGGTGCATATTATCACTGACTCATGGTTCAGCAGGCATGGGCGGGGACATTACCTTTTCTTCACAGCACACTGGGTAACTCTGCTTGTAGCTGGGAAGGATACAGGACAGGGCTCAGTATTGTTACATAGTTACATAGTTACATAGTAGGTGAGTTTGAAAAAAGACACAAGTCCATCAAGTCCAACCTATGTGTGTGATTATATGTCAGTATTACATTGTATATCCCTGTATGTTGCAATCGTTCAGGTGCTTATCTAATAGTTTCTTGAAACTATTGATGCTCCCTGCTGATGCCACCTCCTGTGGAAGGGAATTCCACATCCTTGCCGCTCTTACAGTAAAGAACCCTCTACATAGTTTAAGATTAAACCTCTTTTCTTCGCATTTTTATAAGTGGCCACAAGTCTTGTTAAACTCCCTTCTGCAAAAAAGTTTTATACCTATTGTGGGGTCACCAGTATGGTATTTGTATATTGAAATCATATCCCCTCTTTGTCAGGGCTGGCTTAGCCCTTCCTTCTCTGGGCTGGCTGCTCATCTGTCGGCTAATTGCCAACTCTCATCTCTCTCCACAGTTACCCAGCTGTTCCTGATCTTGCTTGTCTGACCTGCCTACTTAAAGCTGTCCAGCTCATTCATCTCTGTCTTCGCTTTGGTCACATCATAAGAAACCGTTCCTGTTTAAAGACTGGCTTGCTAACATCCCTTCTGACTCCTTATGCTGCTTGCTGTTCCTGTACTTGGATCCCTGACTTCTGGCCTGGCTGATTACCCGATTTGGTCACTGAACTCTGGCCTTGCTGACTACTCGATTGGGTTACTGGACTCTGGCTATGCTTTGACTACGCTTACTCTATTTACCTTTTTATTTTTTCTTAATAAACAAGTGTGATTTAATTGTACTTCTGTCTCGGTCTGGTTCATCGTTTCTGACACTCTCAAGCATCTCTTCTCCAGAGAGAATACGTTTAGTGCAACCTTTCCTCACAACTAATGTCCTCCCGACCCTTTATTAGCTTTGTTGCCCTTCTTTGTACTCACTCCATTTCCAGTACATCCTTCCTGAGGACTGCTGCCCAGAACTGGACAGCATAATCTAGGTGTGGCCGGCCCAGAGTCTTGTAGAGCGGGAGAATTATGATTTTATCACTGGAGTTGATCCCCTTTTTAATGCATGCCAATATTCTGTTTGCGTTGTTAGCAGTAGGTTGGCATTGCTGGCGCTTGTTCCGCCACCACGCCTCCAAAATGCTAGTGGTGATTTTGCCACAGCTCTCTCCTCCACCCCCTATTCTTCTTCTTCCTCTATGGCCTCTTCTGCAAATTTGTCCTCTGAACCAGCAGTGCTCCGTAAGCGTTCAAGTGGCTACGCAAGCAGTCAGGCAAAAAGATGCCATGTGGTGCTTGAGTTGGTCTGCTTAGGGGACAGGAGCCACACTGAGGCAGAGATTCTGTCAGCTCTGCAAGGGCAGGCTCAGAGGTAGTTGGCGCCATGCCAGCTTCAGCCAGGAATGGTTGTATGAGACAATGAGTGGCATTGTTGCATTGTCCAATGCCAGAGAAACCTTCTCTCCATCCACTTGACCCATGTTCCATGTTTGGCACACGTCTTGAATTTGGTGGTGCAGTGGTTCTTGAGCAGCTATCCAGGCTTACAGGATCTCCTGAGGAAAGATAGAAAAATCTGTGGTCATTTCTGCCGGTCATACAATGCTAGTGCTTGGCTGGCTGACATTCAAAGGTAATGCAACCTGCCCACCAACCGCCTCATTTGTAACAAGCCCACCAGGTGGAACTCAACGTTGGCAAAGGTGCAGTGGCTGCACAGGCAGCAGAGGGCCATCAATATGTACAGGACAGGGTCAGGGGAGCTTGGCTTTTTTTTCGTCACACCAGTGGGTACTGATCAAAGATGCATGCACTGTCCTGTCACCATTTGAGGAGGCCTCAAGGATGGTGAGCTGCGACAATGCATGCATCAGTGACACTGTCCCTCTAGTCTTCCTGTTGGAGCACACGCTTTGTGGAATAATGGACAGGGCATCATGTAGAAATGATCATTTTGAGAGTATGATTTATGTTTTTTTGTTTAATGATTTATTATTGCTTCATCCCCACATGCAAGATGGAATATTTCTATAATACATTCACTTTTTTGAATGTGCATATTTGTTGTTTATGTATGTTTAAAAATATTTTTTTTTCCTCTGCACTCGGTCTCCGGGATTGTGTGGAGCAGTGGCAGAGACTCTTTTTGTGTCCTTCCCTATATAGATGCTGCCGTGGGTAGCGGGCTTATTATGTGCATGCTTGTAGATGCCACCAGATGTTTGTTCATGTGGTGCTGTTGTTGGGCATGTGCACGTTGACATCATCACGTTCATGCGCTTGATTCTAAAGTTCAGTAAAGTTAGTGCGCTGATCCTGTCTGGCACATGGGCGTTATCTGCGCTCCTCATTTCTGGTGGCCACATGCATTGGACACACAAACCTCCAATACAGGAGAAACCAGTTAGGCTATGGTTCTGTCATTACTCCCCATCAGGTGGCTTTTCCTACTATGTGATCTAAAAGAAGAAAGTGGACAGATAAGTATATTCTTATAAGTTACATGAATATTTTTTCCATGAAACCATCTTTTCTTTCACGGTGACACTTGGACATTTATTGCTGCTTTGGGTGGATTATGCAAAAGTACGGTAATATAACCCACTCTGTGTCTCTCATATTCTTTCTTGATGCATTGTTTATTGCAGTCTGCTCATTGTGTAAGTGTTTTATTTAACGCAACTGACACCCTAATAAATATACAGTGAACAATATGGATTCTGGCTTTTGTGCTTTCTCACATGGGTGTCATGCTGCATGGAGTGAAAAAGAGTTAACCCTTTCCTACCATTGTGACTATCTTTCATTGATTTGGATGTGAGGATTGTATGTTGCTTCATAAAAAAGCGCAGTTTGACCTCCTATAGCTTTGGGGGTCTAACCAGAAGGTAAGCAGTGCATCTGTTTCATGGGTGTGAAGAACACAGCTTTTCACAAGGATGTGTGTATGCTAACAAGAGGGTTTGCTGTCTCATATTATCACTGTATTGCACTTCATGAACTTTGGATCTTCTTTTGCCTGCAGGTTTCAGTTCACATGGGATGAGAAAGCTGATGATTTGTGATTAGTGGACAGTAAACATTTTGATTTCGATTTTTAAGCTTTGTGACTGATTTACGTTTTTGCATTATATGTTTTACACAAGTGCAGGAGAATTATTCACAAGAAGTATAGTAAAGAGGCTGTGAAGGACTTTAACTAATGAGCATACATATGAGTAGATTCACGCAATGATGCATGATTGAGGAATACTCCACCAAATGTGGCAGAAGATATAAAGAAGGGTGCCACAGCGTAAAATTGTTAAAATTGTAAAATAGATCTTGGTACAGATATTTAAATTATTTCTATTTTTTTGATGCTTTCTATATAATATTGGGTTGAGACCAACACCTGTAATGGAGACTTTTCTAGGACTTTATATATAGAATAATCTGCTGATTTTTTGATATACTGTATACGGGTGCATCTCATAAAATTAGAAAATCATCAAAAAGTTAATTTATTTTAATAATTCAATTCAAAAAGTGAAATATTTTATGTAGATGCGTTTCCCACAGAGTGATATATTTCAAGCATTTATTTCTTTTCATTTTGATGAGTATGGCTACTTGGTCATGGCTTCTTTTGCTTGAATTGCTGCATTAATACGGCATGGCATAGAGGCGATCGGCCTGTGGCAATGCTGAGGTGTGATGGAAGCCTGGATTGCTTTGATAGGGACTTTCAGCTCATCTGCATTGTTGGGTCTGTTGTATCTCATCTGCCTCTTCACAATACCCCACAGATTTTCTATGGGGTTTAGGTCAGGCCAGAGGCACAACTAGAAACTTCAGGGCCCCGGTGCAAGAAACCATAAAGGGCCCCCTTAATATACATCTGTGTGTGCGTGTGTGCATGTGTGTGTATATATATATATATATATATATATATATACAAAAACAAAGGTGTATTGGAGGCCTAAATACAATACCAACTCAGCGCCAGTTCAGTCCTCAAACAAATCAGCAGCCAAAGAAATATATTAAGAGATCTTGAAAAATATAACAAAATATTTAAGAAGAGCAAGCAGCTGTTTAACAGATAAAACAAAATGTCAAAACATTAGTAAAAATATTCACAGTCCAATTGCTGAAAACAGTATTACTAAAACAGCGCTAAAAAATGATATTAGTCCAATATCATAGTGTGTAGTCTTCCCTACACAATTCAGTTAATAAATGGTGAGTGATATGTTGAGACAGTTCAAACAGAGAAATGGTTCTGAACCTAGACTCCAAAAATATAGACAGAAAGTGCACCTGTCACCAAGATACAAATACAATCCACCGCGTGCTGCACACTCCCCCTGGGGATCACACTTACCAGACTCCGCTGGGTAAATAGGCATTCAATACAACCCACTGTCACAAAGACCCATTTCCTCATCATCATCACCATAAATTTCCCGAAATGCAGGGGTTCCACAGTATTGTCATAAAATGCATTTGCCATCAGTGCAGCCTTGGAGGGGACATGGAGGGGGCAGCATGAGCGCCAAAGATATCCTACAGGAGCTCCTGTAGGATATTCCCCCTTACATCAATGTCTCTAGAGAGCCCCCCCCTTACATTAGTGTCCCCAGAAAGCCCTCCCTTGCATCAGGGTCCCCAGACAGCCGCCCCCTCCCTTTCAGAGGTGGGCAGGTGCCAAGTCCTGCTGGAAAATTAAATCAGAATCTCCATAAAAACTGGTCAGCAGAGTGAAGCATGAAGTGCTCTAGAATTTCCTGGTAGAGGGTTGCACTGACTTTGGATTTGATAAAACACAATGGACCAACACCGGCAGACCTCATTCGCTCCCACACATACGGCAGTGTGAGCCAATGAGGAGAGAGAGAACCAGAAGAGAAGCTGCATAGAATGCATTAAGTTAAAAAAACTTTTGCCTTTACAACCACTTTAATTTTGCTTTAGTACTACGATGACTTAGGCAGCCCATAGATTCGTTTTTTTTTCTAGATCAACCACAGGGTGTGCGAAAAGGGGAATACTCCCCGCTGAACTACTGGAGATTTCTCGGCTGTCAGAATACAGCAGTTCACAGAGTTGCAGCAAAGAAAAGAGAACCGTCATACCAAACGGCTTCCCTGGGAGTAAACGCTATATTTGCTATATTTTTTTCTCATGATAGTGGAGTTGCACTTTAGGTTGATGGCAAAGTGTTTTAATAATACGGCTTTTAAAATCTACTTATCCCAGTCATGTATGTTGGAAAGGCATGTGAGGTCTACATTGGACTGATCTTTTCTTCATCTATCTACTTTATTTTACTCTTGTCCTCATCCTTCTATTCAAATTTTTCATCTTGGAGGTAATGATGTTGGTAAGATGAAGACTTTAGAGTTGATGTTTTTAATTAAACTAGATTTAGACCGGTTGAAACTTTATTTTTCACATGCTATTTTTTATTATTTCTTCTGAGATGGTTTCTCGTTTACATTGGTTATATTCTTCTGAATGCAAATCGCTTGAAAAAATTCAACGAAGAGTCAACCATTCCATTGAAAAGTTCAAGCCATTAATTGATGGTTTTTCACGTTGACTTGGAAGGAGGATTCCATGGTCTTTATCGACAAGATGGTATTCATCTGTCTGATGTTGGTTTAGACTTCTTCAATTTAGGTCTTCAGAATATAATTGAAAAGGCCGCGGTGCTGGGGTAGCCAGGTTTGTTTTTAACAAACATGGCTGATGGGGACTTTGTTCTTATCAATTATTCATTTATAGCTCGAGTTCTATCACTGAGCTAAATTTTAGAGTTTGTTCCAAATTTAATTGTAAGTTTATTATTTATTTTTGTTAAATAAAGCTTATTAGATTTAAATACCAATAAAGGTGCCGCGGCCATTTTAATACCAAATCTTTGTCTGGTGTAATTTATTATATTTTAGTCATTAAGTGTGCGACCTACAATCCCATGAGAAGTGGGCACAATTAAAGAGGAAGTAAACCCTGATGTAGTCGCATAGTAGTCCATTATGTGTAACTTACCTGACACAGGAGCCAGCCAAGCCACCGCTGTCCCCTGTAGTCCGGCACATCCATCTTCTCGGTGGGTCTCGCTGCTCCGCCGCTGTCATTCGGCTAAGCCGTGATGACGTCACTCCTGTGCATGCGCGTGGGAGCTGCCACTCGCGGCATTTTGCCGTTGACCATGGCGCGCTCAGTGCGCCTGCGCACCGCTGTCTACGCATGCGCCGTAGACAGCGGTGCCTGTCTTTCGGCAAATACCTCATAAACCGTGTAGGTTTAGGAGATATTTTTTGGACCTACAGGTAAGCCTTAATCTAGGCTTACCTGTAGGTTAAAGTTGGTTGTAAGGGTTTACAACCACTTTAAGAGCCCACTACATGGGTTTGTGGTCGCCACCTTTTTAAATAAAGATTTTGTTTTAAAAAAAAAAGTGCGGGCTTGTCACGAGGCTTTTTGCGGGAAACACATTTTTTTTGCATATTTTGGGGTCTATAAATACGCCCATTGTGACAGGTCCCGCTCACAATTGTCCTGGATCGGCTTGTCTGAGCTTCCCCTCCCTCCCACCCTTTAGTTGCAGGCACCATTATGTGGTTTTGTCAGCCTAGGACCAAGGGGGGCTTTTGTTCTTAACAATTATTCATTTATAGCTCGAGTTCTATGACTGAGCTACATTTTAGAGTTTGTTTCCAATTTTAATTATAAGTTTATTATTTATTGTTGTTGAATAAAGCTTATTAGATTTAAATACCAATAAAGGTGCCACGGCCATTTTAATACCAAATCTTTGTCTGGTGTAATTTATTATATTTTAGTCATTAAGGCTCCATGCACACTGAAGCTGATAAACTGCAGTTTATTGGCGTTTGGGTGTTTTTTGTAAAAGCCCATAAACTCCACTCTATGTTAGCCTATGTGTCCATGCACACATGGACGTTTTTCAGCTTTAATGAGCAGTGGAGTTTATGGGCTTTTTTCTGAACGCCAGAAATTCGCGTTCAAAGTGCCGTTTTTCAGCTGCAAAAAACGACAAACGCTCATTAACGCTCATTAACGCTCATTAACGCTCGTTCATTAGTGTTCGGTATTCTATTTTTCAATGCATTGTGGGATTTTTGGAGTGTCCTCTGTGTATTTTTATAAAAAACGCCCATTAACGCTAATGCTGTAAAACGCTCATTAACGCTTATTAACGCTAGTATAAAACGCTGTTAAAAGCAGGTTTTTCAACCAGCGTTTTCTGCCAGCAATCTGGCGTCCAGAAATAGCTTTTTTGAGCTTCAGTGTGCATGGAGCCTAAGTGTGCGACCTACAATCCCATGCACAAAGCAGGTAGGTATAACATGTTTATTATTTTAATTTAGAAAAATGTGCCTTTAGCAGTGCTTTAAATTATTCTATATACAAATAGAAAAAAAATCATCTATGTGAGGATGGTATGCTGCTGAGTGTTCAGTACTATCTGCTCTGTCAAGTCTATGAAATATCACCACCTTTTCTTATGTGCACATCAAGTAATCCATGATTCAAAATTGCCTTTGATTTCTGAATTTCATTATTGCCTAAAGAGCAGACAGATCTGCACGCAAATAGCAAGTCAAACATTTGCAAGTGAACAATGCAAAATTTCGCTGGCACTCCTTTAAACCCAAACACATTACACAGGTTCTGAGACTAATAGATAAGGCACCAAGTGAGTATAATTACCACCTTAATCAGCCACAGAACCTGTAACCTGTAATTAATATGTGTTTGGTTTTAAAGGAATGAGGTGGCAACCCTAACGCCATCCCATAAACAAGCAAAGAGAACCTAACTGCTATAATAAGTAGTTATCTAAAATTCAGTTTATAAAACATGGCCACATACAGATGACTAGGTAAGGATTCCATTGACGGGGTGAAGATAATGACATCATCGCCCCATCTTGCCTCTCCATCTTGTCCAATTAACCACTTGCCGACCAGCGCACGACGATGTACGTCGACAGAATGGCACGGGCAGGCAAATGGGCGTACATGTACGTTCCTTTAAATTTGCCGCCCTGCCATCGGGAGCGCGCCACCGGCGGCGCGCTCCCGCGCTGGTCGGGACCTCCGTGAGTCCGGTCGCGGGACCCGCGGACTCGATCACCGCGGGCATCCCCGTGATCGTCTCACGGAGCGGCCGAATGAAGAAATGCCGTTGTAAACAACATTTCTCCATTCTGCCTAGCAATTAGTGACGCTGATCTCTGCTCCATGTGATTGGAGCAGATATCAGTGTTCACTAAATGAAAGCCCAACCCCCCCACAGTTAGTAACACACCCCTAGGAACACTTAACCCCTACACTGCCACCCACTGGTTAACCCCTTCACTGCCAGTGTCATTTACACAGGAATCACTGCATTTATATAGCAGTGATTATTGTATAAATGACAATGGTCCCAAAAATGTGTCAAAAATGTCTGATGGGTCCCCCACAATGTCGCAGTCACAATAAAAATCGCTGATCGCCGCCATTACTAGTAAAAAAATAATAATAAAAAATAATTAATAAAAATGCTATAAAACTATCCCTATTTTGTAAACGCTATAACTTTTGCGTAAACCAATCAATAATCGCTTATTGTGATTTTTTTACCAAAAATATGTAGAAGAATACATATCAGCCTAAACTGAGGGAAAAAAATGTTTTTTTTATATATTTTTGGGGGATATTTATTATAACAAAAAGTAAAAAATAATGCGTTTTTTTCAAAATTGTCGCTCTATTTTTGTTTATAGCGCAAAAAATAAAAACCGCAGGGGTGATCAAATACCACCAAAAGAAAGCTCTATTTGTGGGAAAAAAAGGACGTCAATTTTGTTTGGGAGCCACGTCGCACGACCGCGCAATTGTCAGTTAAAGCGACGCAGTGCAGAATCGCAAAAAGTGGTCTGGTCTTTGACCAGCAAATTGGTCCGGTCTGAAAGTGGTTAATGAATGTCTTGTATTTATTAAGAAAATACAAAGCTTTCTTTGAATGGTGGCAGTGCCAAGTGAGTGACCCCAGTGCAGACTATGCAGAATTTCAGCCAACCTGGAAGACTGTTGATGTCACAGTAATGGTGGTGACTACTAAGAATAAACTTCTGAGAATAAAAGGGACCTCTAGGATGTTTGAACCCACTGCCACCCCTCATCCTCTAATGTTTTTCCCCAGTATCCTATACTAAAAAATTTTTTTCTTCCAGTGATGTCACTAGCACTTCCTTTTCTTTCCTTTTCTTTCCCCAGCAGCAGCAAGGGGCAGGCGTTCTTCTAGGACTAAGCTGTTCTCATGTAATGATGTGTGAGCATCTCTCAGTCCTGGAGTACTGTGAGCCCAGCCTGTATGATGGAATGCACCCTCAGGGGACTATAAAAAGGCTGGGTTCATAGGAAATGCCTGGAACAAAACAGTGAAGAGGGCCACTAGTTGTGCACAGAGGAGGAAGTCAGGGACAGCGCTGGAGAGAGTAGGCGAAGGCCAGGAATCTTTCTGCTGACACCAGATAGAGGTTACCAATTAAAAATAAAATCATGGAGTTCCATGTCACAGACTTTGGGCTGCAGGAGAACCATTGCCTGGAGAACTCTGTGTTTTAATGTGTTCTTAAATTATCCAGACAGAGCTGGACACTAATTGCTTTTGGCTTCTTATGCACAAGTCAGTCCTTTGGGGGAGAGGGACTGTCTATGGTGGTCATTGTTATGATAATAGGGTTATCTCTACTGTTTAAGGTGACCATTGTCTGCGTGGGATAATGGGAATAGCCCTTATCTGATGGTTTTCTGTATACAATTCTCAAATAAAGCTATATCTTTGTGTTCAATTTAGATACATCACACACGCATCTACCCCTGAGGAAGCGAGCTACGTCTCCCAAAACGCATCGAGTTACGTTGATACCTGTGCACGATATCTACATGTACCAATGTTACTTTTAAACATGTGCAATATTTTATTGGCTGTGCTACTGTCTACCATCATGCATGTATGTACATTACTTCTTGAATAAATGGTTTTACTGTATTTACTGCTGTTATTTTGGCCTACTGCGACCACCCCATAAAGTCCACGGGGCATTTCTCTGTGTATTTGCTGCATATAGGGATGGAGATGTATCACTGGCGACACCAGACCTTTCCTCTTTTCTGTATTGAACCCAGGTGGAAGACACCCAATTAGCCCAAACCTGGTCTGTTGCCACCCTTGGCCACATTATATAACATTTAATTTACCCACTTACTTGTTTCAGCCCCAATTATTGCCCCATTCAGTGATTATGTTTGCCATGGTCCCTCATGCGTTCTCTCATGGTCCCTCATGCGTTCTCTTTGGTTTGGGAGCTGCAATATGTTTACAATGGAGGTTCACACATCTCCTGTTGCCCCTATGCCCCTCGGAATGAGTGAGGCCATCTGCATATCGGCGCCATGTTACTACACCCATTGGGTGATGTCCACATTGTGGCGTTATACCATTTGTGTGTAGTGTGTCATCCAGGATGGCCATGGGGTGTCTGCGCATGTGCACCTCCACCCAGCGGCAGCTTGCCCTGCCATCCCTACATGGCCTTGGGGTGGAGCTCGCTGGACCCCACCGGCGATACAAATTGGAGGGCAGATATGCCTGGGATTCCCTAATTCCTTGTTTTTTACTCCACTTGGGACAGTTGATTCTGCCATTGGTAGTCATTATCCAACACAGATAAACAAATTTCTTATACTTCAGCAGTTTTATGCCTGACATTAGTTCTCTCTCTCATACATATATACATATTTGATTTGCACATATTGTAACCGTCCCTTTCCTTGTGCTCTAGGGATTTTTTTCCTAGATATGCTTTTTTGATTTCTGCACTTTTCCCACATTCCTTTACATGTACCCTTGGGTCTCCATATCTTGCTCCATCGTTAGTTTGGTGCATATACATATATATTTATATACTCAATTATACAATTTGTATGTCTACTTTGTGTAATCAACGATATTGATTCACCAACATTTATGTTACAGCTCACATTTACAAATGGACTATGTGAGACCATCAGGGTTAAACACTCCCACCCTTGCCATGTCTGCCCTCCGTTTGTCCCCTGGTGATGGTTTGGATTGGTCTCACCCCCTCAGCTCCCATGCCATAACCTGTCCCTTCCGCCTTTTGGAATACAGCAATTTTACACTTTGGCTCTGCAGATTTGTGAGTATGGGGTTCCATACCCTTGAGCCCCTCTCACCATTTGCTTTAATATCTATCACTGTGTCACACATATCTTTGTGTATAATTTAGATAATCACACATGCATCTACCCCTAAGGAAGCGAGCTACGTCTCACGAAACATGTCGGATTACTTTGATGCCTATGATATCTGCATGTACTAATGTTACTTTTATCATGTGCTATATTTTATTGACTATGTTACTGTCCACCATCATGCATGTATGTACATTACTTCTTGAATAAATGCTTTTACTGTATTTACTGCTGTTATTTTGGCCCACTGTGACCACCTCATATAAAGTCCCAGGGCGACTCTCTGTGTAAGCAGTTCTATTTCAGGTGTACTCCAAGACTGGTGTTGTCTGGTTTTTGGGGTTACTGTAGCCAGATCCATTGGTCTCATGTTCCAGGACTTGGGAAGCAGCTTCTTGACAGAAATACCCAACAGGGTGTCTGGAGTCCATCACATTCCCCATTAAAGCTGAACTCCAGGAATTTAGCCACTTTGTAAAATGTGCTGGCATGCTATGAGTTAGGTCCAGTGAGGTGCATTCCACCTCACTGGCTTATGTCTTTAATTTACATCAGACAGTTTTATGAACACCCGGAGCACAGCTATCGCTAGATTCCCAGGGCTCCGACAGGAGGGATGCTGCTCTCTCATACAGAAGCCTTTGTATTTTGTGAATGAGTTCATATATTAGAAAGAACTCTGTGATTGGGCAGGAGAAGGAGAGGGGTGGGTACAACAGCTGCATGCGACCCTGTAGCTGCAGGAACTGAGACCAGAAGGTTCAGCATTGGAGCACTGAAGTATAGCAATAGCTATGCTGCTGGCACTCAGTAAAAATATAAATAAATGAAGGAGAGGCGTCCATTAGGTGGCATTCATTGAAATGAACCCCTAGTAATATAGCACATTGCATAAAATGGCATGAATTCCTGAAGTTTACCTTAAAAAAAAAATTGTAACTAATTTATTTTACTATTGGCACCCATAAGTGATTAAACGTTATAACAGAAAGGCATCCAAATGAAAAAGAACAGCTGGGCTTTCCTACACAAGCAAAGTTAGTATTCCAATATATTGCTACGCTCTGGTAAGCACTGATGTTCATGCTGACTCTGGAATGAGGTGAATATAATATTAAAATAAAGGAGAAAATAGAATGTGATAAAGCATCACAAAGCACACAGATTTAACAAGCAAGAAATACATACAAGGAATGACTCACAAAACAGAGCATGTTGCCTTCTAGTCATATTATACAGGTCACCAGCTTGTTCTGCAGCCAGATGTTCTTAGTACTATTTCTGTACGGTTACGTACTATGCACATGCACTGCAAGAAAACAGCAATTTTTTTTTTCCTTTTTAAACAATAAACCTTTCTGTAAAAATCACTCAGTTACTGTTTGAAATAAAATAGATATTTTTGGATCTATTTATTTGGAATTTATGTAGCAAGATATATATATATATATATATATATATATATATATATATAATATACTGTTAATGAATGAAGCTGCACAGTTAAGCCTGGTTCACACCTATGCAGTTTGCTTTTGATCCATTTCTGCAGTGCGTTTTGCATCTTTGCACACATGTTTTTGACAAATTTTTTGATGCATTTTGCATTCATTAGGCTTTTTTTTAAAGGGGAGATGTTTTTGTTGTTAGGCAGATTAAAAAATGTAACACACATCAAAAATGCATTAACCACATCACGCAAAACAACGTACCCATACGTCAGTACTTTGACGCTAAATACTGGTGTTATGGCAGCAGCTAGCTGCCATAACCCTGGTATTTTTTGAAACACGTTTTTCTTTAAGATAAAAGTGGTCTCTGCAGGGGATCCGCTGAGAGATCACTTTTATCGGTGGCGGGAGAGGTGCACACCCCCCTCCCGCCATTCTCCGGTCATCTCTGCGCTGCTTACCGGACCCGCCGGCATCGTCTCCTGTGGGTGCCTGGCTGCCGACTGAGGGGAAGATTGCCCCCACTCGGCTCCATAGCAAGTGATGTCAAACGTCACTTCCGCCCATAGCTTTTTCAAGTGACATTTAAAAAAAATATGTTATTGTATTTTAGTGTAAATATGAGATCTGAGGTCTTTTTGACCCCAGATCTCATATTTAAGAGGTCCAGTAATGCTTTTTTTTCTATTAAAAGGGATGTTTACAATCCTTGTAATAGGAATAAAAGTGATGCAAATGTTTTTTTTTTTTTAAAAGACAGTGTCAAAATAAAAAATAAAAAGTAAAATAAATAAGATTTTTTTTTTTAAAGCACCCCACCCTGACGAGCATGCACGCAGAAGCCAACGCAGAAGAAAATGGTGTTAAAACCACACATGTGAGGTATGGCCGCGATCGTTAAAGTTCTAGGGTATGTTTAAAAATGTCTACAGGTTACCAATTTTGAGTTACAGAGGAGGTCTAGCTCCTCTGTAACTCAAAACTGGCAACCTGTAGAAATTTTTAAACATCCCCTATGGAGATTTTTAAGGTTAAAAGTTTGTTGCCATTCCACGAGCAGGCGCAATTTTAAATTACATGTGACATGTTGGGTATCAATTTACTCAGCATAACATTATCTTTCACAATATAAAAAAAATTGGCTAACTTTACTGTGGTCTTATTTTTTAATTAAAAAAAGTGTATTTTTTCCCAAAAATGTGCGCTTGTAAGACCGATGCACAAATACGATGTGATAGAAACTATTGCAACGACTGCCATTTTATTCTCTGAGGCAGTGGTCATCAACCCTGTCCTCAGGGCCCACTAACAGGCCAGGTTTGCAAGATAACTGAAATGCATCACAGGTAATATCATTTGCTGCTCAGTGATTGCAGTATTCTAGTCTGCATCTCCCCAAGGTAATACATAAAAGCTGGCCTGTTAGTGGGCCCTGAGGACAGGGTTGATGACAACTGCTCTAGGGTGTTAGAAAAAATATATAATGTTTGGGGGTTCTAAGTAATCTTCCAGCAAAAAAAAAATGATTTTAATTTATAAAGAACAAGTGTCAAAAAGAGGCTAGGGGCTGAAGTGGTTAAGGCCTGGTTTCCTCCTATGCATTTTAGTGCATTTTCAGTCCTGTAGAAACACACTACAGTCCAGTGGCAGCTGGTGCTCACTATTTTGGAGGGGGGTGAGCAACCAAAACTCCCGCCCCCCCGGCGGGAGACGGACAGCGGGTCATCCACCATCCCCGACACAGATGGAGGCAATCAAACCCCCACAGGAGACGGGGACTGCGGAGGTTACCTGAGAGGCTGCCTTACCTTATGGAGGCAGGGAGAAGGAAGAGCCGGGTCCTAACACTCCCTGGCCAATAGGGGCTTCCTGATTGGCCAGGAGGAGAATGAGGAAGAGTAGCGAATATTCATTTGCTAGTGTCACACAACTGAGTAGGATTAGGACGCAGTGCTCTGCGCCCTGAGCCCACCCTGTTTTGAAGCCTATTAGAGCCTCTGGCTCCAATCACGAGCTTCAAAAAAACCAAAGGCACCTGATGTGGAGAATTCAGCCTGGCCAGACAGAATCCAGATAAGGTCTCCAGGTAGAATCCTTTCCCTACTCATCTGGAATCTGTACCTGTCAGGGGTTGGACTTTAACCTGGGACCTCTGCAGTGTCTGGCAATGACTCTTCTTGCTAAGCCACCTGGAATTCTGGAAAGCTTGCTGGGCAATTTTTTTAATGATCCTGCCTTGAAAATTGTGTCAGCATACATTTATTGTTTTCTATATTTGTATATGTAGCACTAACCCCTTAAGGAGTTGCTGGTTTTATTCGGGCTCACCGTTACCTCACCTGCTCGCCTCTTCATCTCAGGGGAGTCCCGTGGAAAGTAGCCCAAATGATGATAGATCAGACGTGTGGTCCTTTTTGAAGGTTTATTTAGGGGTAACACCAAAGAAAGACACAAGTCGCAGTCCATCAATAGAGGGTTAGAGGATAAGGGGGAGTTCAGGCACCTAGTAATTGCGGGTTAGAGGCATTAGTCAGATCCAGAGGACAAACAGCTTCACAGACTGGATCCAGCAGCCACCGGATAGACCCCTCTCACTTGACCTAGCAGCCGATGAGATACCAAACAAAGCCTCTGCCACAGACTTGTTAATTGAACTTAGAGGTTTTGAGAGTAGATGCACAACAAAGTCTCTGCCACAGACTTGTTAATTGAACTTAGAGATTTTTGAGAGTTTTTAGGAAGAACTACCATACAGTACCAGATTCTTTCAGCTGACCCGGCGATACTGTAAGGATATTGATCCGGGTTGCGTCCTCAAACTGAGTTTCCAGGCTCCTCCAGAAACACCAGCCTCGCGCTCAGTCCTCCACTGGAAAAGTCCTCTCCTGGATCCTCCAGCTTTTCTTGGCTTCTCCCCTCAGGCGAGACAGCACAGGACCACCCCGGGATCAGTAGACTCCAAGACATTCCTGGGCCTACACTCTCAGTTGTGAAGCCTCGGGCCAGCCGTCCCTAAGTCACAAGACCATGTGACACAGACCCCAGTCCAGGAGGGCCCTGGGGTTTGCATCACGGACCCCAGAAAACGAACCAAAAATAATGGCGTCAGTACCTTAAATACCCTCTCCCAGAATGCACAGCAGGGAAACCAAACCCACTGAACCATTTCCGAGCAAGAGGTGGCATTCAATGCATCCAGTCTGCTGCTGTTCTACAACCACCGACGGTGACAGGGACACCCACGGTCAGGTGGGAATCAGTGCAACCCAGCTGGACTGGTACAGAAACCAGAACTTTTTGATAAATTAGTCTGAGCCAAACTACAGCTTCAGACAATTAAATTTGAGAAAACAATAGCGTCTGCTCATCAGGACATATATATGAACGTATTTATGTGTGAGTTAAAGTGTGAGTGCATACATATTGTTTTTTACACTTGCTTTTTTTGCACTTATTCATGAATTTGTTCATTTATGGTTTTGAGATTTAAAGGGACAGCACACTTTTTTATTTTAGTATTGAACCTTGTTTTTATTCAACCTTGAACTCTTTGCTCCTCCAATGAACTTCCTGATTTAAGCCATGTCTCTGCAGTTCCTGTTTGCCAGGTTATTGTGCTCCCTCCAGCCAATATCTCACTTTTTGTCTCCTGCTGCCTTTCGTATCTTTGGTACCATTCGTTGCTGACCCTTGGCTTGTTCCTAGACTATGACTGTTGCTTAATCCCAACCTGCTACCATTCATTACTAATCTTTGGCTCGTTTACTGACTATGCTTCTGCTGGATCCCAAACTGCTGATCTGCTACCCCAGCTTGCTCACCTCCAGTTTGTAGACGCTATAACTTTTGCGCAAACCAATCAATATACGCTTATTGCATTTTTTTTTTACCAAAAATATGTAGCAGAATACATATTGCCCTAAACTGAGGAAGAAATTTGTTTTTTTATATATTTTTGGGGGATATTTATTATAGCAAAAAGTAAAAAAAATTGCTTTATTTTTTTCAAAATAGCCTGTCTTTTTTTTGTTTATGGCGCAAAAAAAAAAAAAAAAAGAGGTGATAAAATACCACCAGAATAAAACTCTATTTGTGGGGAAAAAAAGGACATCAATTTTGTTTGGGCACAGCATCGCACGAGCGCCGCAGTGCCATATCGCAAAACATGGAAGGGGGTAAATTCTTCCGGGGCTGAAGTGGTTAAAGTAGTGCAGTGTTGAAGCACAAAAAAATGGCCTGGTCGTTAAGGGGGAAAAATCTTCCGGAGCTGAAGTGGTTAAACTACGTTGGACAATTCCTCTGGCTGTAAGTCCCATTAAATGGCCCTACTGCCTGCTGCATATTGTACATAACTTTTTTCTTCCATGAATTGAACCCAGGCCAATACCCCTACAAGCATGTGCACCGACCCATCTCTACATTACATACGACTAAAAAATAGACATATCAAGCAATGGAGCACATTTCCCCTGTGATATCAGCACACAGATAAGTAGTTGCTCAGCAATGCATGATATGTTTCACATCAGAGCTGTGACTGGTAATAGCGATAACCTCCCTCCTTCCTTTTTGTAGTAACTCTCAACACAGAAAAAAGCTTTATATCAACTGGCTGAACTCAAACTTTATTACTTAAATTACTTAAATAATAGGTAAAACATCTCAGTACTCATGCACTTGTATAAACTACATAAAAGTATGCCCATCTGATGAAGTATTGGAACATAAGAAAACAGTACAGGGCATTTTTAGATTACCGACAGGCACACTTTTGCTTGAAGGTGTAACAAATGTTGTCAAAAGTTAAAATATGGCTTTTAAGTCCTATATAAACACTTCCATCATTGACGCCAATTGTAAAGTGCTTTTAAGATGAGATATATGGCACAAAAATGATTTCTTATGTGCCAGAGGCCTATGTGCTTATGTTGACTTAAAGCAACCTCTCAAAATCCCCCTGGCAAGCTTTATTAGGTGACCAATAGAGAATGTACGGAAACATACCATACAATTGATTTTCTTAATATTCGAATGCCCCATACACACGGTCGGAATTTCCAACAGAAAAAGTCTGAACGGATTATGTTGTTGGAAAATCCGATCGTGTGTGGGCTCTATCAGACTTTTTCCGTCAGATTTTCCAACTGAAAAAGTTTGAGAGCTGGATCTAAAATTTCAACAACATCCGATCAGACTTTTTCCAAACGCGTGTAGAGAATTCTGACGGAAAAAAGTGCCGCGCATGCTCAGAATAAATTATGAGATGAAAGCTATTGGCTACTGGCCTCTTTATAGTCCCATCGTACGTGATTTACGTCACCTCGTTCTGATTTTTTTGTTTATGCAACACAAGTTTCGGATCCATCGGAAAAAATTCAACGGATTTTGTGGTCGGAATGTCTGACCGTGTGTACAGGGCATTAGCTGCCAGCATAGCAATTGCTAGATCATGGAGGTCTTTGTCTATTCTGTTCACTCTAATAAACGCAAAGCTATCATGGATAATGGTGATGAAAAATTATCTTTGAATGATAAAATGCTTTTATTAAAAAAAATATTGGACCCATGGGTATAATACATTTCAGCAGAATAATGATTAGCGAGGTACACTAGATGTAGGACACATCTCTTCAAATACTTTTTCTTGTCTTTTCTTTTATTTCTTCCTTGTTTGGTTTTTTCCTGTTGTTTTTTTTCTTCTCATTTTAGGTATAACTAATCATATATACCAAAATTTATTCCAGTTTTGTTACTATTGTATACAAGTATAATGGTTTCTATTTTATAATAACTTGAGGAATGGTTTCTTAATATTGCTATTTCCTTGGGATCAGGTGTGCGCTTTGACTCTAGAAACCTTGTGACATACCTGTTTGTGAAATGTAGCATGCAAGAGTAAATATGTTATGCTTTGTTTTGAACTTCTGTATTCCAAACAATAAAAAAGTAATTGGAAAGAAAAGTATTAAAATATTTTTTGATGAATAGCCTGTGTTTTCTTGGCAGCACAGTGGCTTGGGGTTTAACACTTGTAGCCCTCTTTAGAGGGAACGAGGCTAAAACACATGGTCCTCCCCAAACAAGATAGACCTGTAGGTAATAAAAGAAGCAGAATCTTCACTAAGTGGAAGAGTGGGCTTGATAATAAAGTTGGCAGTGCCTCCAACTGGGATAGGGCTTCTGTGAATAGAGGGGATTCCATTCATAGAAAATCAACCAGCATTCTAATCAAAGTAATTGGGAACTATTGCAACCAGCATGTAACTTTACCCATAAGTATATAGATGCAATCCGGTATGGAAATAATACAAGCTTTATTTAAGAAAAGATCAATAATAGTAAATATATTCAATCCACCTACAGGTATTATGAACAAAGGATGCAACAAGAGTCCTGGCGCAACTGTGCACATATACCAGGATACATTAAGTTATTAATAAAGATACCTCCATGCAGATGAATGTTGTAAAAAGTTCAGTAGTAGGGGCCCTTGGTGATGATTATGATGCAACATTTGTCTTGGTGTCAGAGACCTGAAGACAAGATCTGCAGTGTTGAGGAGGCCTTCCAGCCATTTTTCAACCAGCCTGGAATGCCACTTTTCACCAACAGAAACAATGGCATCCAATGTGGTACTGGAACGCACAGTCAACCTATCTACTCTAGTAGATAGTTCCTAGTAATATCTAATCTGTCATGCTACTGGACCTCTAACTACAAGAAGTGGTCATTGGGTGCCTAACCTTGGTCTAGTCTATGCTGGTTTTTGAGTTCTGAGCTAAAACGAGCATTAGAATCCCAAACCTGAAAGGAAAAGTTAACTAAAATAACAGGAGCTGCATATAAGCTCTATTGCACTAAACAGCTTCACCCACTAATATTCTGGAAAGTGAACATTACACATATACAGTGGCACAGACCTAACTATCCTGTACTGTGCATGGGAGATAATAACAATAGGACAGATATACTCTGTCTGCAGAAATTATTCAGATAAACATTCAAGCATCTATGGGTAGCTGGAGTTAAGCTATTAACTGAAAAAACTGCAAATAGCATTAGCGCCCTAAGCATACTCAGGCCCAAGAAAAAAAGGGGGGGGGGGGGGCACTAGTGCAACTGCCAAAAATTGAGAATGAACATAAAACGATAAATAATAAGAAGAAAGTGTATTATTATTCCTTGGGAAAACTCACATTATGGCAGCGTCAGCAGTCTCTCTTTCAAGCAGGACCTGGGAAAGCTCCCACCAGCAAACCGTGTAAAAAAAAGGAGAGAAAAGGGGTGCTACCTAAGTGTAGTACTTATTAAAACATTTAAAATTAAAAAACACTTGAATCCTTGAATCGATAGATGCAATCTGCTGTCTTTTGAGTCTCAGGGGGCACAACAAACAGTGTTAGTTTATATAATATACTGTAGAGTACGTACAATGGAGAAGAGAAGTGTACAGTATATAAAAAACAGTGAAGGGTAGATTGTGGAGAAATGCTCAGCTTAAGAGATGAGCTTAGGTGTCTTCCAAACTCACCTCTGTCCTAACTCGTACACTTTGTTAGTCCAATCAGCTGTTGGCTGGGTCTTTCATCCCCCTGCACCTAACGTAAACCAAGGAGCAGTAGATATGTTGTGACATCAGTGATATTATGTGGACAAATGCCCATATTTTTTATCAATGTCAGGCTAGGAGAGTTCACAAGTTTGGTGCAAACCCAAAAGTATGCGGTCACTCCCATCAAATCAATGCCTGATCAGTCACAGTCAGCACATAACCAGCCCCGCAGCCATATGCAACAAAGGGACGGTGATGTTTGTGACATCATTGACCTAAAATGGCGACATGACCATATTCGGTCAATGGCATTGTCCAAATATGGCCATGTGGCCATACTGGGTCAATGATTTCACAAAAATCATATTAAATTATGCTAAATTTAAATAAGTGTGAAGTCTGCCCAAAAAGTCCAAACCAGACCCTTATCCGAGCATGTAGCCTGGCAGGCCAGGAACGGCCTATGGTCACTGAAGTTGCCTTGGGGACTCCGTTCCTTTGTTTAAAACAGCTGTGATCCACTGGAGTTATCATTCAGTGGTAGTAAAGCGCAGGAAACAGTTATATGTTGGCAGTCAATGTGTTTTTATTTTGGTGGCTCAGCGGGCGTCAAAAATAATTATTGGATCCTTATACACTTTGCCAGGCACATTTCACAACAGCAGACAGAAGCATTAATTACCAAAGCTTAAGGGAAGAATGGTGACAACATTAAACCATGCCTTTGTAATGTGTGTCACTGATAGACTTTATTGGAAGACTGTGTCATAGGGTGATAGCATGGGTGCACTAAATGGAAATGGAGAAAGTGTTGTCACCCTAAAACAGGAGGTACTTGCTTTGTGGCAGAATCACCAAGTAACGTTTTCATGAAAGCTACTGATTTAAATACATTGATATTAAAGATATTGAAAATTATTTTTTAAAGCTGCACTTGTGGATGGGGCTTGAGGCACCCTAGCGAGGACATCAAGAAACTGCACTCGCTAATGCTTGAGCTTGTAGTCAAATGAAATAAACATTAAGGCACAACTCCAGATTTAGCGGGCAGCAACTCACTCAGTTAATTCTTCTGTAACCCATGGCCAAGCTTAACATGCTGTTAACACTAAGCTACTTGTTAGAGCAGTGGTCATCAACCCTGTCCTCAGGGCACACTAACAGGCCAGGTTTGCAAGATAACTGAAATACATCACAGGTGATATAATTTGCTGCTCATTGATTGCAGTATTCTAGTCTGCATCTCCCCAAGGTAATACATAAAACCTGGCCTGTTAGTGGGCCCTGAGGACAGGGTTGATGACCACTGTGTTAGAAGACACCACTCCCCAGGTGTGCAGCATTTAGGGATTGGTACCACAGAGCCTGTACTGATCTCCACCAGCCCAGAAATCCCTGTCACCTCACTCTCAGTAACGAATCCAGTGTTGCTACTGGATGCAGGAATCTCTCTCCATTCTTCATGCTTTTTCTATGCTCCCATGGTACCTAATACATCTCTCTCTTCCCTGTGACTTCAGGCTGGGTCTCAAAGCAGTCTGTATCACAGATCCAGTGGCAAAAGTGGGAAACTGACCGCTAGTGAAGGTGCCAAGCACAAAAAACCCTTCACTACCAGAGTAGTTGTCACATTTGCCATGTCATCTGTTCCCTGGCTGGTTGCTGTCTTAAGCAAATGACACCAGTACAGTTGTCCCTAGCAAAGGCAATATTACCTACACCAGACAGCATCCTACATGCTGTATGTTATGTGCCATATAGCTCTAACTCAGTCACCTTTGTTGTAAGCCCTGTTCTTTTTATTTACTGTGCAAGCACCCCTTTAAGAGATTTTAGACCAGACAAAGCAGATGAACAAAGAAAGATCATTAACTGAGGTAGTTTAGTGTAACACAGGAACCACTCTCAAGACATTTTCCATACATTCCTGTACAGAGTTCTCTAAGTGCCCCACAAAGTGTGCATACCTTACACAGAAGGAAACGTCCATAAAGCAATCTTTGTAAGGCAAAAGTCCATTTAGGCAATAAACGCACAAGAGGCAACATAAGTCCTTTAGGCTATGCACACACAGGCCAAAAATTGTCCGAAAACATTTGGCTCGGCAGGAACCAGACAACTTTCAGCTCCCTTCTGCCTCCTCACAGTAAGGCCTCCTATCGCAGCCCCCCCAACTGTCCGGGTGGGTGGGAAGATCGTGGCCTTAAACTGCCTGGTTTGTTTGCTGCCCCCCCCCCCCCCAAAAAACAAATTCAGCACCAGCCTAAAAACCATAAAAATAGTGCCTGTATAGCGCCTGGAAAAAAAAACGTCTCCTTTCACTTCAGTGTGAAAGCCGGAGGGCTTTCACACTGGAGTGGTGCGCTAGCAGGACGATGATAAAAGTCCTGATAGCAGCATCTTTGGAGCGGTGAAGGAGTGGTGTATTCACCACTCCTAAACCGCTCCTACCCATTGAAATCAATGGGGCATCGCGGTTATACCGCCGGCAAAGCGCCGCTCCAGTGTGCAGTTTTAACCCCCGCTAGTGGGCGAATACCACCGCTAAAGCAACGGTAAAGCAGCACTAAAAATAGCGCCACTTTACTGCCGACACCGCTCCCCCCCCCCCTAGTGTGAAAGGAGCCTTAGGGTTTCATTTTGGCAGTATTTCCCTAACAGTCAACTACGGGGCATTGGGTGAGCCATTTTTATATTGTATGACCTGCCAGGGGTGGTAACCTTGCTAAAACTGTCAGGAAAACTTTAATACTTCCAGCTTAGTTACCTCCAGCTCACAGGTCAACCTAAGGACACAGTGTAACATTAAGAAATTGTAACATTTTATACCTGACTGTCCCAATTAACTTGAGGGCAAGAGCTCAGATAGGAAAAACTCATTAGCACTCTTGTAGGCATCTGCCTACACTAACATGTTAAAGCATATATCATATTTTAGTAACTTGGATTACATATACTAAATCTGAACACCCTTAAGGAGCACTGGAACAACACAGAGATTCTCCCGTTTATCCAAATGATCTTAGGGCCAATGCCATCATTGCCAGATTTTGAGTAGGTACCTTCTTTGGCTTTCTATAGTAGTAAAATTGAACTCTGTCAAGTCCTGAAGACTTTTAGGATTAGACTACTAAAAAAAGAGACCTTTATTATTTTTACATAGACATATTAACTAATGGAGCACATTTCTTCTGTGATGTCGGCACGCCAATTCGTAGTTGCTCAGCAATGTGTGATATATTTCACATCATAGATGGAACAAATTAGCATTTAAAAAATCGCAGGTGTGAATTGTGATACTGATTACCCTCTCTTTTTGCAATAACTGATAACACAGAAAAAGCTTTGTAGGAACTGACTGAACTCATGGAACCTATAAAATCTCTAGATGTTAAAAATAAATAAATAATCTTCCTCCATTGTAGGAACTGACTGAAATTATTAGGTATAACATCTCTACGTACCTGTGTGATTACACTTGTATAAACTATATAAATGTGTGCCCATTGAGACATAAAAAAAGAATACCATAAAGTATATTGCATGTCTTAAATTACAACTGGGCACAGTTTTGCTTAAAAGTGTTGTTAAAATGTTGCAGGAAATAGGCTAGGAGATATGCAGGATGTAGCCATCAGGGCTTTGCTAAGTGTTGGTTTTGCTTGGGGACTTGGGGAATGATGAAATTGTTGTCATTCTGGAGTGAGATTGATAGTTATATAGTTACATAGTTAGTCAGGTTAAAAAAAGACACAAGCCCATCTAGTTCATCCAAAAAAAATAAAAATACATTCCCATATACACAATCCTATACCCACAGTTGATCCAGAGGAAGGCAAAAAACCCCAGCAAAGCATGCTCCAATTCGCTGGAGCAAAATTGGATCATGATTTATTGGTGTTTTTGCCTTTCTCTGGATCAACTGTGGGATTGTACATGTTGGTTGAACTGCATGGATTTGTGTCTTTTTTCAACCAGATTAACTATGAGGAGGATTTAGTTAAATGTTCAGGTAATGTTCAGGTTACTCATACCCCAGGGTGGTGCAAATGACTGTGACCTCAGACGAGCTGAATATATACAGTACTGTGCAAAAGTTTTAGGCAGGTGTGAAAAATGCTGGCAATTAAGAATACTTTTAGAAATAGAAGTGTTAAGAGTCCATTCACACAGTGGCAACTTTGGATCCGACTTGAAGTTGTCCCAAGTTGCCTCAGGTCGCGCAACATGATAAAATCAATGTAAGTGAATGAGAGCCATCTTAATGTACACTACTGAAGTCACTCCGACATCAGAAAAGGTTCCTGTACTACTTCAATCCGACTTCTAGGCAACTTGCACGGATCCCCTGTCTTAACTGAAGCAACTTTCCAGGAAGTAAAAATAGTTTTCCAGGCTTTACCGCCGATACCTGCACTGCCCCAGTGTGAAAGGGACCTAACAGTATGCATTAAAAACAGGGGTGAATGGGCTCCCAGTGTTGGAGACTCTCATAAATTTACAAGGGTTATGACTACAGGTAATACAGGATGCCGCAAAGGGGCCCTGCAACTTACACATGCGTTTGCAAATGTGTGCTAACTAAACCCCTGTTTTTAATGCATACCATTAGATAGGTTAATTTGTTTGGTAAGCAGACTGGTTGGTGCATTGAGCTGGGAATTTTGCATTCGTTTCCCTTCCTTGTGCCCCTTGCTGTGAAGGCCAGTTATAGATGGGGGCAGGGGCCATTTGTTTGTTAAGGTTGTTCCAAACACCTTGGAGTTAACCCCAGATCTTCTGTGGATGTACACTGACTCAAATCTTTCTGTCTCTTCGTGTGATCTCAGACAGACTCGATGATGTTGAGAACAGGCCTCTGTGGGGGCCAAACCATCACTTCAAGGACTCCTTATTCTTTTTTACATTGAAGATAGTTTTTAATGACATTGGCTGTATGTTTGGGGTCAATCACACGCTCCCCTGATGGTATGGCATGATGTTTGCCTAAATTTCTCAGCATTGGAGACACCATTGATCCTGACCAAATCTCCAACTACATTTGCAGAAATGCAGCCCCATACTTGCTTCACTACTTCACTGCAGTCACTGATTTTTCACTGATTTTTATACCACTTCAACACTTCGTAGCTTCCGGCTACAGCCAAGTATTTCAGATTTTGATTTATCAGTCCAGAGCACCTGCTACCATTTTCTGCATTCCAGTTCCTATGTTTTCATGCATAGTTGAGTCGCCTAGTCTTGTTTTAACGTAGAGGGTATGGCTTTTTGGCTTCAAATGTTCCATGAAGACCACTTCTGGCCAGACTTCTCTGGACAGGAGATGGGTGTACCTTGGTCCCACTGGTTACTGCCACTTCTGTGCTCATGGCACTGCTGTGTCTTTCATCTGCTACATTAAGGTTCCCTGGCCGACCACTGCATCTATGGTCTTTAATGTTGCCTGGCCAATTGCTATGGCAGCACTCAGCAGAAGGGAGTGTACCATCATCCGGATTAGATAGAATAGAAATTTGGGAGTCTGGACCCCAACCAAGACCAGTGTTGGTCATCTTACTTTAAAAAAGTATTTAGTTAAGTTACAAATTAGTTCTCCCAAAAAGTAATTGCATTAGTAACTCAGTTACTACATTGAAAAAGTAATTAGTTACTCAGCAAAGTAACTGTGAAGGGGTGGCAGCAGTGGTACTTGAGGGGTGGCAGGGGTGGTACTTGGGGGGGTGGCAGTGGTGGTGGTATACTTGGGGGGTGGCAGTGGTGGTGGTGTACAGTACTTGGAGGGGTGGCAGCGGTGGTACTTGGGGGGTGGCAGCGGTGGTGTACTTGGGGGGGTGGCAGGCAGCGGTGGTACTTGGGGGGGTGGCAGCGGTGGTGGTGCCATCCTCTCACACCACCACCTCTGCCTCTTACTGATCCCATCCCCCACCACCACTGATCTCATCCCTACTGTATCCCTCCTATCACCTCTGTTGTAGAAGTGATGGTGGGTGGCTAGGGATGGGATCCGTAAGAAGCAAAGGTGGTGGAAGACTTGGGATGGTTCGATTGCACTGCAATTCAAATCGTCAGACAGTCACTTACTTGAATGTCTCCAGGGATGCCTTTCCTCATGGGGGGAGAGAGAGAGACTCTCCCCTTCACTTGATTGGTGTCAGCTGGTCAGCTGATTTAATTTTTCAGTATCCGCCCCGCCTCCCTACATTCTCTCTCTCTGGATAGGCGTGGCGGGATGGGGGCGGTCCAGACAGTCTCTCTGAGTCTCAGCCTCTTCTCAGCTCAGCGGACGAAAGCCCCCTTACCCGCGGTGGAATGAATGGCCAGCGAGCGCGGCCATGGCGGGCCTCCCGGGCGGTAGATGTAATTGCGGTAACGCCATCCAAGTAATGGAAACTGAGTTACCATGAGGGGAAGAGTAAACAGTTAGATTACTCGTTACCCTCTAAAGTAACTGCGTTAACGAACTCAGTTTATTTTAACCGAGTTACTTACATCACTGACCAAGACCCACCAAGAAAAAAGAAGCAAGCGGACTATCTCGATACAGATTAAAGTGGTGCAAAAAAAAATATGTAAACAACCTTCAAAAATTGAACAACAATTTGTTTATACAAAAAACAATACAAAAATAATTTCATAAAATTTACAGATGGTGTGGTATTTCAACTAGTTTTGCGGTATGACCGCTTCATCAGGAAATACATCTGCAAAGAAATACAGAAAGTTTTTTCACATAACAAAATAACATTTATTTCTAACAGTGCAAAGTGATGTAAGCAGTCTGTAATGGTACAAAAAAAAAATATGTAAACAACCTTAAAAAATTGAACAACAATTTATTGATACAAAAAACAATACAAAAATAATTTCATAAAATTTACAGATGGTGTGGTATTTCCTTGTCAAAAATATTTTATTGAGCATACAATAGAGTATTTGACAATAGGTTAAAGGGGTTGTAAAGGTAATTTTTTTATTTTCTACATAGGTTCCTTTGAGCTAGTGCATTGTTGGTTCACTTACCTTTTCCTTTGATTTCCCTTCTAAATGTTTTTTTGCTTTGTCTGAATATCTCACTTCCTGTTTCTCCTCAGTAAACTTCTCACCATCATTCGAGCTGGTGGTTAGTCAGCCAGAACAGCTTACTGAACAGCTTACTGAGGAGGAACAGGAAGTGAGAAATTCAGACAAAGAAAACAAAGAAAAAAAACATTTAGAAGGGAAATCGAAGGAAAAGATAAGTGAACCAACAATGCACTAGCTTAAAGGAAGCTATGTAGAAAATAAAAAATTTACCTTTACAACCCCTTTAAGTACATGATATACAACAGAAGTAATGAAGCTCAGAGTTATACTATATATTCAATACAATGTAAATTATATATTCAACTATAATTACTACTATAACAATAACGCATATTAATGGTATGGTTTATTAGAGGAATTAGCTTCTTAAGTAGGAAAGAGGTTCAAAATCATAATAGGAATAGATAGAGAAGAAAGGAAAGATAGGAAGAGAAGAAACTAGGAAGGGAAGAAGAGAGGTCCGCAGGGTCCAGTCGAGGGCCGCCATATCACTTAGAATCCATATACTGTAATCACTTACCCATCGGGTCAGCTACCATGGTAATAGAACTTCTTTGTTAAAATTTGATGGTAAATCATTTTTTATCCACGGATGCCATACTTTTTCAAATTTGATAAGCGTGTCAGCTTCAAGAGCTGCCATTTTGGCTTGCGCCATAGTGTTGTTCATCCTATTCACTACCTCATCCACAATCAATGAAGGGGATTTCCAGGCTCTTGCAAGTGTTTGTTTTGCTGCAGTGAATATTTAACAATTCATTTAAATTGGGTGTGTGTTAGAAATTCTGACTTTCGATTGATGAGTGCCATTGAGGGATCTGGGGTAATGGATATTCCTAACATTTTAGATGCTATAGTAAAGATCTCATTCCAATAAATTTGAGCTTTGGGACATGACCACCAAACGTGGAAATGTGTTCCTAACTCAGAGCATCCACGGTAACAATCTGATGAGTAGTTATGCACATATTTCGCAATTTTAGCCGGTACAACGTACCATCATATTAGTACTTTATAATTCGCCTCTACCGCTAATATATTGGGAGAGGCTGTTTTAGTTGTTAACCAGACTTGATTTCATTCTGTGGTTTCCAGTGTTTGTTCTAAGTCCACCTCCCATTTCTGGACATAAGCTGGTTTTACTGTTTCAGGTTTAGCTAACAATTGAACATATGAGGTCGAGATTATGCCCCTAGCATGAGGGTATTTTTTACAATATTTTTCAAAGTAAGTTAAATTAGTTAGTGAACTGTCTGTGGTTAAAAGAGGCATAAAGACATTTTTGATCTGAAGGTACCTAAATAGTATCACAGAGGGTTGGGAAAAGAATAAAGGACGAGGAATTCACAAATTTGTGCATCTGCAGCATATCACTTCTAGCCCATGCTCTGAAAGATCTAGGAGATACCCATGCTGAGTAAACTGCAGGGTTTTTGTAAAAAGATAGTAGAGGATTATGTAATTATTGCAACTGATTTCTGAATTTGCATCTGTCCCATAGGGAAACAAAATGTTTTGTAATTGGATTACGCAACCCTCTACGATCTCTCAGTGAGAGCCAAATCAGGTTTGCCATTGACAAGGGATCACATTCAGCAGCTTCGATCGATAACCATAGAGGGGATTCTTGTAGTGCATGATATTTAGTTAATAAAGCTATATGTGCTGCTCTATAATATGATGCGAAGTTAGGAAAACCTAGACCTCCATTTAATTTAGGGAGGTAAAGTGTGTGTTGCTGTGTATGTGGTCTAGAAGAACCCCATATAAATTTGCCTTTTTCTGTATAATTCTCAGTAGGGATGAGCTTCGTGTTCGAGTCGAACATACGTTCGACTCGAACATCGTCTGTTCGCCCGTTCGGCGAATTCCAAACGTTATGGGCCATTCGTGCCAAATTCGTGTGGCGCTCACGGCCCATAATGCACTGCGCCATCGCAGTGCATTGCTGGCTCATGATTGGCCAAGCATGCACTGTGACCCTGCATGCTTAGCCAATCACAGCGCCGGCAGCGAGGAGAGCCATGATTGGCCACAGGCAGGATGCCTGTGGCCAATCATAGCTCAGGCTGTGTAGTATACGCCCCACACTATATAAGGCTGCCAGCGTGGCGGCCTTGTGTAGTGTGTTGGCGTCTGTAGGAGTTAGTGAGTGTTCTGTGTACCTTCAACACAGTATACACCGATCGTTATCGGCCGATTTTTCGTTCTTGCTCTTCTGTAGTGGTTGTTGTCTGCGTGCACTGACCACAGTATACACCGCTATATCCACCTATATAGCTAGCTATATTTCTCTTTTTTAATAGAGCTTGCAGTCAGTTGTAGGAGATTGTGCATGCTGTCTGCGTGCCCTGAACCCAGTATACACCGCTATATCCACCTATATAGCTAACTATCTTGCACTTTTTTAATAGAGCTTGCAGTCAGTTGTAGGAGATTGTGCGTGCTGTCTGCGTGCCCTGAACCCAGTATACACCACTATATCCACCTATATAGCTTTCTACCTTGCTCGTTTTAAATAGAACTTGCAGTCAGTTATAGGAGATTGTGCGTGCTGTCTGCGTGCTCTGAACCCGCAGTGTGAGGAGGTGTTGAGCAGACGATCCAGACATCCAGAGGAGGAGGGGAGGCATGACCTCTTCCAGCCCAGGTTCTGGGCTCCCTGGTGGGCCGGATGGAGTGCGAGGAGCCCCTTGGTTCCAGGAGTTGTCTGAGGAAGAGAAACTATTTCTGGAGGACCAGGCAGGGCTTCCTGACTGGGCCTTGAATCAGCCTGGAGAAGACAGAGATAAGGCTTTGGAAAGAAGGAATAAGGTGAAGATTGTGATGACCAAGTTGTCAAAGATTTTTTGCATAAAGATGAAGATTTTGGCTGAGCTGAGGATAAGAAGAGACAAGGTGAGCAGTAACAGAAGACCTGAACTTAAGGCAGCAATTGATGTTATGAAAAGACAGTGCAATCATATTGGTGTGCTGATGACGGCACTCATTGATAATGGCTCCCTTGAAAGAGAATTCCTAGATGAAGTGGATAGAGTGATGAGAGTGGCACATGAAGAAGGTTCTCAAGTGGTGACACGCCGTAGAGAGCAGAGTATGGCAGAAACAGCGGTGGATGAAGGTGAGATGGCGGAGACACCAGTGGAAGAGGTGTCAGCAAGAGAAAGGACAGAGTTGAAAACTTCAGCTACCAAGCAAGTTGTTGCAGGGACTGGTGGTATAGACTCTAGCCGTATGACTGTTGGTTTGCATGACGCCACAGAGGGTCTTAGTAAGCAGAAGGGTGCCCAGCCTGCAAGCAGGGCTGTGGCCCCAACGGCTATGGTAGACTCCAGTGAAGTGGCTACAAACCTAAGTCAGAAGGCAAAACAGGTCCCGGTTGTGCAACTGAAAAGACTGACAGCAAAAGAAGAGAAGAAAAACAAGGACTTATCATCTCAATCCCCGGTGAATCCGGCCGGTACTTCCAAGCAAGGCGTGCCGTCAGAGGTACTGTCGGCCGCCATTGCCGCAAGCCGACCTCGGGATGAGGGGAACGGACACAAGGACAGTGTGAGTGGGCATAGTCGAGCTACTACTGTGCGGACTACAGTGGTGGCCAGTAGCGGGACTAGCGAGAGTGGAAAGATGGCGGCAGCAGGAGGTGAAACGCCGTCTTCCCGCGGGAAGGGTTGTGTTGGCTTGGCGGGAAAGCTTGGCACGAATTTAGTGGGCGGGAATACTGGCGGGAGGACTGGAGTCGCGCCGGAAGTGACGTCGCGCCCGGAAACGGAAGTTGGTGGTGCGGGTCACTTCCGGGTATCGGCTTCGGGTGTTTCCGGGACTAAACATCGGGAAACAGAAAGCAATGTTGAAACAGATATGGATACATCCAGCAGCTTACAGCCAGGGCAAGTATCAGAGTGGGGAAATTGCCCGGTGGAGTCTGTGGGGAAAGACAGTTTAGTAATGAATTATATTAAATGCCTGGAGGGTTCTCAGGGTGATTTAGGGCGTGGTGTGGTGGATTTATGTGGGGAGGTGGGTTCAGAGGGCATGGGCGCCTCCATAAGTGATCAGCAGTTGGCTGGTTTGAGTGAGGGTTCTCATGCAGTTCTGCAGGAAGGTATGGAGATGGAGAGTGGTGGGCGGGTGGAGGTGGGGACTGCTCCCCCTATTGATTCTGGGGAGGAGCCTCCCCGCCCTGGTCCTGTCTTGAGGGGCACACCAGAAGCAAGACTGTTGAATGCATTAAAAGAGAAGCGTTCCTATGCTAATGTGGTTGGGTCGTCTGTGCCTCTGGGTCACCTATATGATCAATTCGGGGCTGGGAATTTTCAGGTCCCCCCGGCAGATCAATTCTCAGGGGCCAATTCTTGGTCCCGGGGTACGGGTGGCCCAGAGCGCAGGCGGCGCAATGCAGTGCAGTTGAGATGGGAGGGGGAGGGACAGTGCCCCAGTAGAGGGCAGGTGATTGACATGATGCTGTCATTGGGGATAAAAGTTAGCGAGATTTTTGCGGTAATACATCCCCCATCATCTCGTGACTTTGACTTAAGTTTCACCAATGTGGTCATCATGGAGATCTTTATTACATCCTTCGGGCTGATTAATGGGACAGACCCCTGGAGAAATTTTAGGATTATTCCGTTGAGTAGGCAGGATGATATTAAGAATCTCACTATTCTTGTAAGAAATGAAAGCCTGCCTCCAGAGGACATTGCGACATGGCTGGGTCGTTTCGGTCAGTTGCAATGTCCTCTAAGTAAAAATTTAGATGAAAGGGGGATCTGGACTGGGGCATGGAGCACCAGGATCCGGTTGCGTAGAGTTGATAGTACTGTCGCACATGTCCCTGGCAGTGCGTTTTTGGGGCGTGACCGGATCCTGGTGTTCTATCCAGGACAGCCAAGACGATGTTTCAGGTGTGGATGCCCAACACATCTGAGTGCTGATTGTACGGTGGTTAAGTGTATCAAGTGTAATAAGTTCGGGCATTCGGGTGAAACATGCGGTCTGATATGCTGTAACCTGTGTGGACAGATGGGTCACCCCTTTAGCAGGTGTCCTAAAGCCTTTAGAGGGGGACCTGTACCTGAGAGACAGCCAAATAATGCCTCATCTGGGTCTAGGCAGAATGAAGAGGGTAGGGCGGAGGACAGTACGGCTGGTGCTGCTGGGACCACTTCTGTTGATGAGACCCTTCATGCAGGAGAAGAGGTGCATGGTTCCGGTGGTAACAACTCGTCGACAATTCCTAAGGTGGTGGGGTCCTCTGGGATCCCTTCTGGTGTTGGGAAAGAGGGTCCTGGTGATGGGGAGGTGTCCCGGAAGGGGTCGGGTTCGGTGGGTGAGAGGTGGGAGAGGAGGCCAAGAAGAAGTAGGAGGTTAAGGCGTACTAGCAACTCCCGTAGCAGAAGCCCTTTAAGGTCGAGGTCAGCTTCGCTTTCTTCACAGCGAGGCTTAACAGGTACAGGAATAGAGTCCTCTGATTCTGCAATGTCGGAAGAAGAATGTGAGGGTGGGGAGAGAGTTGAGGTAGAGGTGCAAGGTGGTAAAGTAGGTAAGGAATGTGTTAATGTAGAGGGAGATTCGGTCCCTGGAGGTAATAGTGAAGTTGTAGTTGTAAAAAAGAAGAAGAAAAAGAAGAAAGATTGTAGAGTACCTGAGAATGTAGATGGTTAGTTTTCTTTTTATGTGTAATAAGGCATGTGTATAGTTTGATTATGGTATAATTTGTTTTATGTAAAGTTCTTTTTTGTAATTTATGGTAGCAGTTTGGAATAAAAAAAAATTTCCACCTATATAGCTTTCTACCTTGCTCGTTTTAAATAGAGCTTGCAGTCAGTTGTAGGAGATTGTGCGTGCTGTCTGTGTGCTCTGAACCCAGTATACACCGCTATATCCACCTATATAGCTAGCTAACTTGCTCGTTTTAAATAGAGCTTGCAGTCAGTTGTAGGAGATTGTGCGTGCTGTCTGCGTGCTCTGAACCCAGTATACACTGCTATATCCACCTATATAGCTAACTATCTTCCTCTTTTTAAATAGAGCTTGCAGTCAGTTGTAGGAGATTGTGCGTGCTGTCTGCATGCCCTGAACCCAGTATACACCGTTATATCCACCTACATAGCTCTTCTCTAATTGAGCCATCTGCCATCTGCAGGAGTTAGTGGATGTTGTGTGTGCCTCCAACACAATATACACTACCCAATTGCTGGTTTTCCCAACTCCCTTCAGGCCATTACCATGTCTGGAAGGCCAGCAAGGAGAGGCAGACAGGCGCGAGCCGATAAAAGAGGGCAAGCAGGCTCTGTGTCTAGAGACAACAGTGCTGGTCATGGACGCGGTGCATCATCATCATCAGCACGGGGCCATGGGACACGCTTGTCCTTCTTTTCGGCAGCTGGACATGTTGAGCCGCAACATGCCAACGACTTGGTAGAGTGGATGACCAAGCCCTCTTCATCCTCCTCATCCTCTCTCACCCAGGCTCAGGGTACTAGCAAAGCAGCTGCCAACGCATCGTCTTCCCTCCTCTCAATGTCATCATCAGTGACTCCTTCCCTAGACCCACCACGTCCTCCTGAGGAGTCTCCTGAACTCTTTGAGCACAGTGTTGGGTACATGCTCCAGGAGGATGCCCAGTGTTTTGTAGGCTCTGATGATGATACTCAGCTAGAGGAAGGCAGTAGCGTGAATGCAGAGAGAGGGGATGCTCAAGAAGGACAGCAATCTGGCAGTCATGTTCCACAAGCTGCAGCATACTGCCAGGTTTGCTCCAGCGATGAAGAAGGAGGGGATGATGAGAGCACTGACTCCACGTGGGTGCCTGGTAGGAGAGAGGAGGAGGAGGAGGAGGCACATGTCCAACGAGGCAGGACGCCCTCCGGGGGCCAGCTTAGGGGCAGCACACCGACTGAATCACACCGCAGAGCTCTGCCTGTGCGGGGCGCTGCCTCTGCGCGTTATTCTAAAGTTCTTTGGTGTGGGCCTTTTTTGAGACGAGTGCATCAGATCGCACCGCTGCTATTTGCAACATATGTCTCAAGCGTATCTTGCGTGGCCAAAACATCAGCTGCTTGGGCACCACATGCTTGACCAGACATATGTTGACCTGCCATGCAGCTTGTTGGCAAGTGTACCTCAAAGACCCACACCAAAGAACAAAGCGGACCTCTCCTTGCTCCTCATCAGCTGGGATCTCCAACCCCACTAGACCTTCAGTCCTCTCTGAAACCTGCTCTGAGAGGAATGAAGGTGTAGAATTAGGTGTGTCACAGCCAAGTGCTTCCGGGCACTCTGCTAGCAGTACACCCACGTCCGATTATAGCAGGCAAATGTCCCTGCCCTAGCTGCTGGACCGGTGAAAGAAGTTCACTCCCAGCCATCCACATGCCCAGCGGTTGAATGCTAGCTTGGCTAAATTGCTAGCACTTCAACTGCTGCCTTTTCAGTTGGTAGACTCGGCCCCCTTCCGTGAGTTTGTACAATGTGCGGTTCCTCAGTGGCAGGTCCCCAAACGCCACTTTTTCTCACGGAAGGCGATTCCGGCTCTCTACCGGCATGTGGAAGGCAATGTTCTTGCCTCGCTGGACAGGGCGGTCAGTGGTAAGGTGCATATTACCGCTGACTCATGGTCCAGCAGGCATGGACAGGGACGTTACCTGTCTTTCACGGTCCATTGGGTCACTCTTCTGGCAGCTGGGAAGGATGCAGGACATGGTGCAGTAGTGTTGGAGGTTGTTCCCCCACCACGCCTCCAAAATGCTACTATTGGTTGTGACACACCTCTCTCCTCCACCCCCTCCTCTTCTTCTTCCTCCATGGCCTCTTCCAGTGCTCTGTCCTCAGAACCAGCGGTGCTCCGTAGGCGTTCCAGGGGCTACGCAAGTACACAGGCAAAACCATGCCGTGCTTGCGCTGGTTTGTTTGGGGCACAGGAGCCACACTGGGGCGGATGTTTTGTCAGCTCTGCAGGGGCAGGCCGAGAGGTGGTTGACGCCACGCCAGCTTAAGCCAGGAATGGTGGTTTGCGACAATGGCACCAACCTCCTCTCCGCCCTCCGACAGGGACAACTGACCCATGTGCCCTGTGTAGCTCACGTCCTTAACCTGGTGGTGCAGCGGTTCTTGGGCAGGTAACCGGGCTTACAGGAAGTCCTGAAGCAGGCCAGGAAAGTCTGTGTGCATTTCCGCCGATCATTTAATGCCTGTGCTCGGCTGGCTGAGCTCCAAAAGGAGTTGAACCTGCCCAAGAACCACCTTATATGTGACATGCCCACCAGGTGGAACTCAACGATGGCCATGCTGCAGCGGCTGCACACACAGCAGAGGGCCATCAATGAGTACCTGTGTGACTACGGAACCAGGACAGGGTCAGGGGAGCTCGGTTTTTTCTCACCACTCCAGTGGGGCATGATCAGGGATGCATGCACTGTCCTGTCACCGTTTGAGGAGGCCAGAAGGATGGTGAGCAGTGACAGTGCATGCATCAGTGACACTGTACCTCTTGTCCACCTCTTGGAGCATACGCTGCGTGGAATAATGGACAGGGCACTTGAGGCAGAACAGAGGCAGCAAGAGGAGGACTTCCTTGCCTCTCAAGGCCCCCTTTATCCAGACAGTGTTCCTGCTGTTCCACCCATCACACAGGAAGAGGATGAGGAGGAGGAAGATTGTGTCAGCATGGAGGTGGAGGCTGGCACTCAGCATCAGCAGCAGCAGCAGCAGTCTTGTAGGGATGATTTACAGTCCCAAGAAACACGTGGACTTGTACGTGGCTGGGAGGAGGTAGCTGCGGATCATGTTGTCCTTAGTGACCCAGAGGACTCCGGACCGAATGCCTCAGCTAACCTACGCTGCATGGCCTCCCTGGTCCTGCAAAACCTGCGGAAGGATCCTCGTATTCTTCGGATCAAGGAGAGGGACCATTACTGGCTGGCCACTCTCCTTGATCCATGGTACAAGGGTAAGGTTGCCGACCTTATCTTGCCGTCGCAGAGGGAGCAGAGGATGAGACATCTCCGGGAGGCCTTGCAGAAAGGTCTGTGCAACGCGTTCCCAGAGGCTGGGAGGTTACAAACTCGTGGTCCTGGACAACGTGTTGCTGAGGCATCGGTCGGAAGGAGCGGTGGAGAAGGTGGCCGTCTGACCGATGCTTTCAGAATTTTTTTTAGTCCGCAGCCCCAAGGTATGATCGGTTCCAGCAACCATCGCCAGCGTCTGATTTACATGGTGCAGGAATACCTAGGGGCAAGGTCAGACTTGGACACCTTTCCCACTGAAAACCCTCTGGCTTACTGGGTCTTGAGGATGGATCACTGGCCAGAGCTTGCACAGTATGCAATTGAGCTACTGGCCTGTCCTACATCCAGCGTTCTTTCAGAACGCACCTTCAGTGCTGCTGGTGGCTTTGTTACCGATCACAGGGTGCGCCTGTCCACCGACTCAGTGATCGACTGACCTTCATCAAGATGAATCAGTCTTGGATCACCCACAGCTACCAAGCACCTGAAGCTGATGTAACCGAATAATTTTTTTAGAAATATCACATCCCTTTAAGACTGCCTATGCTGATGCTGAGTGACTGTCCTGTTATGTTGATTGTCTATCCTCTTCCTCCGCCGCTGATATGTTGGAAGAACATTTTTGGTTCTGGGTGATGCCACCAGCCCAATTTTTCTGCCCCTGTTTAACAGGGGCATTTAATTACAATTTTTGATGGAATGCTTTGCAGCAGGGCTCATTCCTGCACTACAACTAGAGTATATGGGAGAGGTTGCAGTGTCGTGGCACCAGCACCAGTGCCTAAGGCCCAATTTTCTGCCCCTGTTTAACAGGGGCGTTTAATTACAATTTTTGATGCAATGCTTTGCAGCAGGCCTATATACTGCTGTTCTGAGTATATAGGGCCTGGGGGCCACACATATTTCCTTTTTTTAATATGGGTACGGGGTTCCCCTTAATATCCGTACAAGACCCAAAGGGGCTGGTAATGGGCAGGGAGGGCTACCCATGCCATTTTTCTCAATGATTTTCAACCATATTGCAGGAACCAGATATAACATTAAAATCGCAAGCAGTTTTAAATGACGTTATTTTCGTTAAATGTCATTTTGTGCAGGGACTGTTCTAAACAGGGGAAACATGTGGCACTTCACAGGCATACTATAGACACCCCTCAGGCATGATATTTAAAGGAATATTTCACTTTAATCGTCATTAACCACTTAACGACCGCTGCATGCCATTGTACGTCATCACAATGGCATGTACAGGCACAAGCACGTACATGTACGTGCTTGCCTTCCAGCGGGTGGGGGGTCCGATCGGACCCCCTCCCGCTGGATGCGGCGGTCCGTTTTGCTTCAGGAGCGATCCGGGATGAGGGGACGGCCGTTGGTTTCTGGCCCTCCCCTCTCGATCGCTCCTGGCGAATGAGAAGCTTCCTCCCACTGTGTATTGTATACACAGACAGGGAGGAAGTGATGTCATTCTCCTCGGGTCCTCCAATCAGTGTCACTGATTGCAGTGATCATTTATTTACTGATCACTGCATTCAGTGTCAGTTGTAAAAGTAAAAACTGTCAGGGCAGTTAGTGTTAGGTCCAGGGTAGCCCCCTACCACCCCCCAATAAAGGTTTAACCCCACGATTGCCCTTAGAGTTAACCCTTTCATCCCCTTTTGCCAGTGTCACTATGCGATCGTTTTTCTGATCGCTGCATTAGTGTCGCTAGTGTCGTTAGGTAGCTAGTTATTTTTTTAGGTTCACCGCCAGGTTTTTATAGCGCTAGGTACCCCCATATACTACCCAATAATGGTTTTAATCCCCTGATTGCCCCTAGTTAACCCTTTCACCCCCTTTTGCCAGTGTCACTAAGCGGTCGTTTTTCTGATCGCTGCATTAGTGTCACTGGTGCCGCTAAGTAGCTAGTTATTTTTTTAGGTTCACCACCAGGTTTTTATAGCGCTAGGTACCCCATATACTACCCAATAATGGTTTTAACCCCCTGATTGCCCCTAGTTAACCCTTTCACCCCCTTTTGCCAGTGTCACTAAGCGATCATTTTTCTGATCGCTGCATTAGTGTCGCTAGTGTCGCTAGGTAGCTAGTTATTTTTTTAGGTTCACCGCCAGGTTTTTATAGCGCTAGGTACCCCGATATACTACCCAATAATGGTTTTAACCCCCTGATTGCCCCTAGTTAACCCTTTCACCCCCTTTTGCCAGTGTCACTAAGCGATCATTTTTCTGATCGCTGCATTAGTGTCACTAGTGTCGTTAGGTAGCTAGTTATTTTTTTAGGTTCACCGCCAGGTTTTTATAGCACTAGGTACCCCCATATACTACCCAATAATGGTTTTAACCCCCTGATTGCCCCTAGTTAACCCTTTCACCGTATAAGTGTCACTGGTGACGCTGGTTAGCCAGTTAGTTATTTATTTTATATAGCGCCAGGGACCCCCATATACTACCTAATAAAAATTTGAACCCCCTGATTGCCCCTAGTTAACCCTTTTACCAGTGATCACAGTATAAGTGTTACGGGTGACTCTGGTTAGTTAGTTTGCTTTTTATAACATCAGGGCACCCACCATTTATTACCCAATAAAGGTTTAACCCCCTGATCACCTGGCGGGTGATATCAATTAGGTTTTAGGGTCAGGGTCTGCGTCGCCCCAGGCAGCGCTAGGTTAGTGCCAGTACCGCTAACACCCACGCGCAAAGCATACACCTCCCGTAGTGGTATAGAATCTGAACAGATCAATATCTGATCTGATCAGATCTATACTAGCGTCCCCAGCAGTTTAGGGTTCCAAAAAAATGCATTGTTAGCGGGATCAGCCCAGATACCTGCTAGCACCTGTGTTTTGCCCCTCCGCCCAGCCCACCCAAGTGTAGTATCGATCGATCGCTGTCACTTACAAAACACTAAACACATAACTAAAGCGATCGCAGAGTCAGGCCTGATCCCTGCGATCGCTAACAGTTTTTTTTGGTAGCGTTTTATATTTAAATCCGGAAGGCAGTGCTTGGTTTTCGGGGTCCCGTACGTGGCTAGGCTCCCAAAAAGTCCCCCACATGTGGTATCCCCGTACTCGGGAGAAGCAGCAGAATTTATTTTGGGGTGTAATTTGACTTATGCTCATAGCATGTGTGAGCAATATATCATTTAGTGACAACTTTGTGCAAAAAAAATAAATAATTGTAATATTCCTGCAACTTGTGGCAAAATATAAAATATTTCATGGACTCAACATGCCTCTCAGTAAATAGCTTGGGGTGTCTACTTTCCAAAATGGGGTCATTTGGGGGGGGTTTGTGTTATTTTGCCATTTTATGGCCTTCGAAACTGTGATAGGTAGTGACGAGTGAAATCAAAAATGTGCACCCTTAGAAACCCTGAAAGCAGTGATTGGTTTTCGGGGTGCCGTACGCAGCTAGACTCCCAAAAAGTCCCACATATGTGGTATCCTCATACTCAGGAGAAGCAGCAGAATATATTTTGGGGTGCAATTCCACATATAACTATGGCATGTGTGAGCAATATATCATTTAGTGACAACTTTTTGCAAACTTTTTTCTTTTTTTTTTGTGTCATTATTCAATCACTTGGGACAAAAAAAAAATATTAAATGGGCTCAACATGCCCCTCAGCAATTTCCTTGGGGTGTCTACTTTCCAAAATGGGGTCATTTGGGGGGGTTTGTACTGCCCTGCCATTTTAGCACCTCAAGAAATGAGATAGGCAGTCATAAATTAAAAGCTGTGTAAATTCCAGAAAATGTACTCTAGTTTGTAGACGCTATAACTTTTGCGCAAACCAATAAATATATGCTTATTGACATTTTTTTTACTAAAGACATGTGGCTGAATAAATTTTGCCCTAAATGTATGACTAAAATTGAGTTTATTCCATTTTTCTTATAACAAAAAGTAGAAAATATATTTTTTTCTCAAAATTTTCAGTCTTTTTCTATTTATATTGCAAAAAATAAAAATCGCAGAGGCAATCAAATACCATCAAAAGAAAGCTCTATTTGTGGGAAGAAAAGGACGCAAATTTCGTTTGGGTACAACATTGCATGACCGTGCAGTTACCAGTTAAAGCAGTGCAGTGCCAAATTGTAAAAAGACCTCTGGTCCTTAGGCTGAAACTTGGTCCGGGGCTAAAGTGGTTAAAATCAGTGCTCCCGCCAAAACGGCCATTTTTAAAAACATTTTAGGCATTGACCCATGTCCCCTGGGGCAGGAGCCAGGTCCCCAAACCCTTTTTAGGACAGTATCTTGCATATTAGCCGTTAAAATTAGCACTTTTAATTTTGAACATTCGAGTCCCATAGACTTCAATGGGGTTCTAACGTTCATACGAATCTGGGGTCTGTTCAAAAGTTCTGATGCGAACCGAACCGGGGGGTGTTCGGCTCATCCCTAATTCTCAGGTAATAGGCAGGAATTGGAATTGGTAAGACTCTGAAAAGGTACAATAATCTGGTAAGACTGTCATTTTTATTGTGTTGATTCTTCCGAACCATGATAAAGGAAGGTGGTTCCAAGATTTCAACATATTTGTTATATTTTTTAACATTGGAGGGTAATTAGCTGAAAAAAGATCCAAGAGTGATACAGTGAGGTATATTCCTAGATATGGAATTGATTTATCTGCCCAGGTAAAGGGGAGACCTACCTTAGCTGAAATTAATTCTAAATTTGAAAGAGATACATTTAGTGCTACACATTTCTTGGGATTAATGAAAAGGCCAGAGAAGGTAGCAAAGTCATCAAGAATTGGCATTAGGTTAGGGCCTGATAGTTGTGGCGATGAAAGAAATAGGAGGATATCATCCACAAATAGACAAATTTTGTGTTGAAATCCCCCTACTTCAATACCCGTTATGGTGGGATGTGATCTGATCCGTTGGGCAGGTTCTATAAGAAGTGCAAATAACCGGGGTGAAAGCGGACACCCCTGCCTAGTGCCCCTTTCAATATTAAAGGTATCAGATTTATAACCTGCATATTTAACATATGCTTTAGGTTTATTATATAGTGCCCTGATCCAGTTAGTAAAATTTGGGCCAAAACCCCACTTCTGTAATGTGTAATGCAGATAGGACCAGGATATAGAATCAAAAGCCTTTTGAATATCAAGTGAGAGAAAGCAGGAAGGAATGCAACGTGTTTCGGCAATTTGTGCCAAAAGAACTACTCACCGTACATTATCGCCTGCTTGTCGTGTTGGCATAAAGCCAACTTGATCACGATTTATAAGTGTGCCAATGAATTTACTTAGACGGGATGCTAAGATCTTTGCAAGAATTTTGATATCAAGATTTAGCATTGATATAGGTCGGTAGTTAGTACAAGAAGTATCATCGGAATGGGGTTTGGGAATCATACATATGATCGTCAATAAGGATTCTTGTCTAAATTATTTATTTTCGAGTAAATCATTGAATGCCTCTGCCAATATAGGGTAAATAGAGTCTGAAAAGGTGCGCTAGTATAATGCAGAATAACCATCTGGTCCTGGTCTTTTATTAATTTTCAACTGCTTGATGACCTTTTCTACTTCCTCTGCCGTGATAGGTACCTCAAGTTGTGTTTTTTGTGAAACAGTTAGTTCATGTAGGTTAATTTGTGAGAAGAAGGAATCTGCTTCATTTGAATTGAATGTATTTGATTCCGTGTATAGTGTATTTAAGTGAGAACGAAATTTGTGAACGATTTTAAGGGGGTTGTTTGTATATATGTTTTTAGATAGTGTTAATCTAATTGGTTTAAATTAGTTTTTTGTTGATCTGAGTGCCCTCGCCAGATATGTGCCTGGTTTGTTAGATTTCATGAAAAAAGCATGTCTGGAACGACGCAGTAATTTATCAGATGATTCTGTAAAAAAAAGATCATATTCCAGACGTGCCTTCTCTAAATTATTTTTAGTAGTTGGATTAGGATTGCTTTGGAAATCTAAGAAAAAGGAGTTAAATTGTGTTTCTAATTTACGTGCAAGATTTCTGCGTTCTCTATTGAGTATTCCATACTGCTGCTGAAGTGCCTTCTCTAAATTATTTTTAGTAGTTGGATTAGGATTGCTTTGGAAATCTAAGAAAAAGGAGTTACCGTATATACTCGAGTATAAGCCGAGATTTTCAGCCTCTTTTTTGAGGCTGAAAGTGCCCCCCTCGGCTTATACTCGAGTCATCGCTGTCTGCCCGCTCGATCAGCGTGTCGAGCAGACAGACAGCGGCCATTCTATGATTCAAAAGCCGCGCCTCCGGCTCCGCCTTCGCCTGTGATAGGCGGAACACTGAATTTCCGAGCAGCCTGTGTTCCGCCTATCACGGGCATCCGCTCATCCTCGTACTACGGACGAGGATGATACGACGTCCGTGATAGGCGGAACACAGGCTGCTGGGAAATTCAGTGTTCCGCCTATCACAGGCGAAGGAGGAGGCGCGGCTTTTGAATTTTACAATGGCCGCCGACGAAGAGGGCACGGGACGGAGGCAAGGCAAGGCACGGCACGGGACGGGACGGGACGGGACGGGACGAAGGCAAGGCACGACACGGGACGGAGGCTCGGGACAAAGGCTCGGGACACAGGTAGGCTGGACACACACACACACACACACACACACACACACACACACACACACACACACACACACGGATGGATGGATGGATGGAGACACACACACACACAGGGATGGATGGATGGATGGATGGAGACACACACACACAGGGATGGATGGATGGATGGATGGAGACACACACACACAGGGATGGATGGATGGATGGATGGAGACACACACACACAGGGATGGATGGATGGATGGACACACACACACACAGGGATGGATGGACGGACACACAGGGATGGACGGACACACAGGGATGGACGGACACACAGGGATGGACGGACACACACACAGGGATGGACAGGCATGTCTCACCCTCGGCTTATACACGAGTCAATAAGTTTGCCAGTTTTTTTGGGGGTAAATTGGGGGCCTCGGCTTATATTCGGGTCGGCCTATACTCGAGTATATACGGTAAATTGTGTTTCTAATTTACGTGCAAGATTTCTGCGTTCTCTATTGAGTATTCCATACTGCTGCTGAAGTGTTCCCCTCAAGACCGGTTTATGTGCTTCCCACAATGTTATTGGGGAAATTTCTGGGCTTTTGTTGAATGTTAAATATTCTTTCAGAGCATGTTCAATTTTGTGACAATATAAAGGGTTTTTAAATAATATCTCTGGTAAATACCATGTTTTATCTTGTGCTTTAGGTATGGTTGATGCAATAGTTGTTAGGACTGCATTATGGTCAGACCATGGGATGGGGATTATATTTGATGAGAGAATCTCAGGTATCATTCCTGTGGTCAGGAAAATGTGGTCAATACGACTGAATGTTTGGTGAGGGTGTGAAAAGTAGGTGTAATTTATTTTTGTAGGATAATTCTCTCTCCATGAATCAATTAAATTGTGTTTGGAAAGGAGTTGAGAGAGAGATATTTTAGAGTGGTTACGGGGTGGGGTATATGGTGTTTTGTCCAGAAATGCTCGGAGAACCTGGTTGGAATCCCCACATACAATGATTGTTCCCAGTCTATGTGCATTAACTACTTGTAATAGATGTGTTAAGAATGGAATTGGCTGTTTGTTAGGTGCATAATAAGAAACCACAGTTACTTCTGTGTCCAAAATGTGTCTCGTAAGATTAGATATCTTCCTTCCGGATCCTTAATTTCCGAATGAATTGTGAATGGAGTGGACCGGTGGAAAGCCACAAGAGTTCCACTCTGTTTGGTATTGGCCGAGGCAGTGAATATTTGTGGATAGTATGAACTAAAAAATGTAGGCGTTGATTTTACTGTAAAATGAGTCACTTGCAGGCACACAATGTGTGCATTTTTTGCTTGGAATGACCTAAACGCTTTAGTGCGTTTCTGTGGTACATTAAGTCCCTGTACGTTCAGGGATAAAATGTTTAAGGGGGCCATGGTAACTAAGTCAATAGGCAGGACTCACCCGTTGTTCCGACCTGACGATTTCTCGACTCAACTCATATGGACTTGAAAAGGGAAAAAAGATAGAAAAGTCCAGTGTTATCTAGATTAGGAAAGAAGAAAAACACAGATACGTTTATATTACCTAAGCTTAATAATATAATATGAAGGTATTCAAACTGTACCCGTGGTGAAGGGTAAAACCCCCCAACAGGGCACAAGAGACCCTCGTCGAATCCCCCCATATTAAGAGAGGGGATCCAAGAAACACTATGTGAGGCACACAGAACTTCTGTGAACAGGAGAACCGCTTTGTTAACCACTACAATACAGGGCACTTTCGCCCCCTTCCTTCCCAGCCCAATTTTCAGCTTTCATCGCTCTAGCGCTTTCAGTGAAAATTGCGTGGTCATGCTACACTGTACCCAAATGAAATTGTTATCATTTTGTTCGCACAAATAGAGCTTTATTTTGGTGTTATTTATTCACGACTCCGTTTTTTATTTTTTGCGATATAAGCGCAAAAAAAGCGGAAATTTGGAAAAAAAGCAATATTTTCTTTTTTCTATTTTAAAAGAAATCCAATAAAATCAAATTTTGTCATAAATGTAAGCCAAAATGTATTCTGCTACATGTTTTTGGTAAAAAAAATTCCATTAAGTGTATAATAATTGGTTTGTGTGATCACGGACATATGTACACAAATGATCATGTACATATGTGTGCAGGTGATCACGTACATATGTGTGCAGATAATCATTGGGACATGTGATTTTAGTGGTACATATGTGGGGGACATGTTTTTATTATTAGGGACATGTGTTTTTATTATTTGGGGACATGTATGTTTTGGGGACATGTGTGTTTTGGGGACATATGTGTGGACTGTGTTTACACTGTGTTGTGTGTTTACACTAGACTGATGATCAGTGAGTAAAAAGCTGTAAGGCCCCTTTCACACTAACGTCCCGTTCAGGCCCGCCTGTCAGTTTTTCAGGCGGACCTGAACGGGTGCTCCATAGAGCTCTATGGAGCGTCGGATGTCAGCGGTGACATGTCCGCTGACATCCGACCCGCTCCGATCCGAAAAAGTGTGACGGAGGAAAAAGCTATTTTTCCATCCGTCTGCGGATCGGATCGGATGACGACGGGCACTGCGGTCCGTCGTCATCCGATCTCCCATAGGGGAGAGCGGCGCTGTGACAGGTCCGTCCCTGCACAGTGTGCGGAGACAGACCTGTCATCTCCCTGCTCAGCGGGGATCGGCGGAGTGATCCCCGCTGAGCAAACGGACATCCACGGGGCGGATCAGAACTGATCCGCCCCGTGTGAAAGGACCCTAAAAAACAGCTCATACTCACTGATCATCAGCCGGCTGCAGCGTTCTGCTCTCCTCTCCTCAGCGATGACTTCCGTGTGAGGAGAGGAGAGCCGATTGCCTAGCAACCGGCTGTTTGTTTACATCACATGACTGCCGTGATTGGACACGGCCGTCATGTGATCAGGAGGGCCAATCACAGAGCCCTCCTGCCGATCTGAGATGTGCCGTGTCCGGGTGACACGAGCACATCGGGATCGCGCCGCTGCGAGGGCACGCGCGCGCGCGATCCCGCTACTTCTGAAGGACGTTCCTGAACGTCCTATCAGGAGTAGACGGCTCCCACCCAGCCGTATATATGCATTGGCCGGGTGGGAAGTGGTTAAAAAAGAAACAAAAAATATAAATAAAAATATAAATAAAAAATAAAACTTTTTGCATCGCTAGGATTCATGTTTATAGGCCTTATGGCTTAATGAAAGTATTATCTATTTTCTATAATAGGTTTTCCAAGAAAAATTGAAAAAATAAATTATTATTAATAAATAAATAAGATTATTAAATTCCTGCAATACTTGAAAGAGTAGTCTATCTAATCTATAAATGGGATATGTCTTTTATCAAGAACTTAGCCCTTGTACACACGGTCGGAGATTCCGACAACCAAATCCGTCGGATTTTGTCTGACGGATTTTGTCCGAAACTGTTGCATACACACGGTCAGAACAAAGTGGTCGAAAAATCCGACGTGATGGCGTTATTTTGTTACGACGGGACTACGTTCACGCTAGTAGCCAATAGCTTTGGTGTAGGAATTTGATCTGAGCATGCGTGGCACTTTGTCCGATCGGAATTCTCTACACATGATCGGAGTATGTCCTATTGGAGCATTTTGTTGGAAAATTTTACCAACAAGTTGGAAAACTTGGTCCGTCGGAGTAGTCCGATGTAGACCACACACAGTCGGAATATCCGACAAAACGGTCCGATCGGACACATTCCATCTGAATCTCCGACCGTGTGTACAAGGGCTTAGACTTCTCGAAATCTTTGTTTCTAAAGCCTATATAAATACATCAACCCTAGAAATAAATTATATATTTTCAGTCATGAATGAGTCTCCTTATTTGTTTAATGATAATATTATGCAACTCTAGGTGGCAAGTAGTAAATAAGGAGAGCTCTTTTAATCATTCTATTTAGGTAAAGAAAAAAATAAACTTTGTTTCATATATTGGCGATAGCTGATGAAAATTATGTTCCCATATGATTGTGCTCAGCATATTCAGGTTTAACCTTAGTAGGGGATTTCCCCTGACCCATAATGTATTCTATTCATAGGATACAGGTGCAGGCTGCAATTTGGGTCAAATGAGCATAGTTAATGAGTTAAGTATGTTATTGTTCCTCTGGGAACATATCTCCCATATTAGCTTATAACTGTATTTCTTAAAGAATAGCCTGTCAGTCCATTGGATCTTCTTGGCCCTGTGGGGGGGAAACATAGTGACCCCTTTTATGTGTGTGATGAACCCCATTTTTCCCAGTTGCATGGGACGAGATAGGTAGGGAAAAGGTAGATGCTGTTCTTCTGCGTGAGGTTGAAGCTGCAAATGTTCCATCGATCAATTTAAGGTCAAGAAAGGCTTTTTGAAGTTTGTTTGGTGATCTACAGATGTGTTTGATACCTTTGTAGCTGAAGCGTATGAAGAATGGAAAACCCCATTGGTATGTGATGTTATGGTGTTGTAATTCCATTAAATGTGGTTTCATGGCACATCTTTTAGAAATGGTTACTTGAGAGAGATCAGTGAAAATCTGGAAATTGTGACCCTGGAAGGTTAGGTTGTCTTTCTCTCTGGCTGCAATTAAGAGTTGTTCCTTTGTGCGATAAAAATTGAACTTTGCTATGATGTCACGTGGGGGTCCATCTGCACCCTGTCCATTTCCAGCCTTTCAATCTGTATTCCTGGTTGCAATTCTTGGCATAATGCTGTTATTGTGGCAGATAAGTCAGTGATCAATTCAGGTATGCCTCTGAATCGCAAATTGGTCCTTCTTGCACGGTTCTCATAATCTTCCAGTTTATTTTGTAGTGTAATGTTTTCTTCTTTAAGAAGATCTATTTCATTCAAGTATTCAAGTGTTGAGTTTTCTATTTCTTCAACTTTAATTTCCAGCGCCGCTGTGCGATTTCCCAATTCTCTGATTTCTTTAGTCAGGTTACTGGTTATTTGTTCTGAGGAAATCTTTAATGCTTTGTTCAGCATCTTCTCAAATTGTTTCATAAGGCTTGGGGATGCAGTTAATTCATGTGAAGATTTCTGTGACAGAAATAATTCAGTGTCAGATTCTTCTGAGGAGATTTGCTGAGACTGCTGTGTTTTTATCCTGTGTGCTGAGGTGATTGTGCCTGTAGCTGAGGAGACTGGCGCCATTTTCACTGCAGTCTTTGCCTGAGCGCCTCCTCTGGGGGTATTTTTAAACTGATTCCGGGCTCCCCCCAATACCATTTTTAGTCTAAATGATTCTCTCACCTCACATGGATGTTCAGACAGAGTTTCTGTAAGAAATAATTTGGCGGGCTGTCTTTGTTTAGCGATTCTCCTTCTTCACAGAGCAGAGCTCTAGTGGGACATGTCCATTGAGCTAGACTCCACCTCCTGAGCCCGATGGTGTGGTATTTCAACTAGTTTTGCAGTATGGCCGCTTCTTCAGGAAATACATCTGCAAGAAATATAGAAAGTTTTTTCACATAACAAAATAACATTTATTTTTAACAGTGCAAAGTAATGTAAGCAGTCTGTAATGGTGACCTTTTACTTCCCCTTTTTTCCCTACCATACTATTTTGCACTGTTAAAAATAAATGTTATTTTGTTATGTGAAAAAACTCTGTATTTCTGCAGATGTATTTCCTGATGAAGGGGTCATACCGCGAAACTAGTTGAAATACCACACCATCTGTAAATTTTATGAAATTATTTTTGTAATGTTTTTTGTATCAATAAATTGTTGTTCAATTTTTTAAGGTTGTTTGCATATCTTTTTGCACCACTTTAATCTGTACCGAGATAGTCTGCTTGCTTCTTTTTTCTTGGTGGGTCTTGGTTGGGGTCCAGACTCCCAAATTTCTATTCTGCTCCCTGAGAAGGGACCTGACAGAAGGAGGATTGAGGCTGCTCTGTGCAAAACCATTGCACAGAGCAGGTAAGTATGACATTGTTTTTTATTTTCAACAAATAAACTTTTTGCCTTTAAAACCTTGCTTCTCTATATAGGCAGGAAAAAAGGAAACATAGTGGTTATGTGCAGAGACAATAATTTAGAGCTAAATATGTATAAAGCCACATACACACTATCAGATTGTCTGCTGAGTTTTTCCTTCAGATTTACCAAAACCATATAATATGAGGACAAACCTTAGGAGTTTCAATGTGTATGCAATCAGGCAGGCCCTTCTACTACATGGTTTTGGTAAATCTGAAGGAAAAACTCAGCAGATAATCTGATAGTGTGTATGGGGCTTAAGACATATTTAGCTCTAAATTATTGTCTCTGCACATAACCACTATGTTTCCTTTTTTCCTGCCTATATAGAGAAGCAAGGTTTTAAAGGCAAAAAGTTTATTTGTTGAAAATAAAAAACAATGTCATACTTACCTGCTCTGTGGAATGGTTTTGCACAGAGCAGCCTCAATCCTCCTCCTGTCAGGTCCCTTCTCAGGGAGCAGAATAGAAATTTGGGAGTCTGGACCCCAACCAAGACCCAAGAAAATCATTTTCGATTTTAGGAGACATAGAAAGACCAGCTATAAACCAATTGTGATTGATGGGGTGGAGGCTGAGAAGTTACATGAGTTCCATTTCTTGGAAACAATAATTAGGGAGGATCTGTCGTGGGCAGGGCACATATCCCATCTGGTGGGCAATGCTCACCAAAGAATGTATTTCTTGAGTAAGCTATGGAGGGCAAGCTTTTCCAAGATGGTCCTCCTCAGCTTCTACAAGGCTGCCTTTGAGAGTGTGCTGACTTATCACATCTCATCTGTGGCAAGGGATGTGCATGGTCAATGACAAATGCCTTACAGAGGGCGATAAAAACGCAAAGTAGAGTATTGAAGAACTGGGGGAGGGGAGGTGCCTTCAGAGGGCTATTAATATCCTGAAAGATATCTCCCTCCCAGTAAATACTTTGTTTGCAGTGTTGCCTTCTGGCAGGCAATTAGGGAGTATTTCCTCTCATACTACCAGGCTGAAAAACAGCTTTTTTGTGCAGTCTGTACAGTTTTTGAAGGCTAGAGGTTTTTTAGGTACATTCAATTTGCAGTATGTATTTATTATGCAATTCATGTGTTGTGATATGACAATAGTGTCCATGTGAAGTATGTGGTCTTTTATTATGCTACATCTGCATTTCATTTTATGATTTTTATTGTAAAATTATAACACATTTTTTTCATTCTTATTCTAGTTGACTATTTAGGGGCAGCAATTATGGTTGTGCCCCATTGATCCTCTTACCGACAGCAAAGCATCTAGAAAGAGCTTGCCTAAAAACAACAATCTGCAGCCTTTGATGACATGCAACATCCGTAATACTCCTGGCTGCTAGATACTGTAATTTTAGTATAGGTTAGATAAGGCTGGGTGGGATTGTTGTTGTTTTTTTTATTCATGGAGAGCAAAAGGTGATTTGTTTGACTTAGTATAGATTATTTCTGATAAGGCTAATGCTAATAAGATAATGGCACTGTACACAGCGCTCACTTCCATCAGAGCAGGACAAAAGGTGGACACCACATGCTACAGGGCTAAACATACACAGTGCACTTGAACTAGTCTGTCCCCTCTGTCATAGACAGGACCCCACCAAAACTCTCCAACTCATTGTTACTTCAACCTAGCCTCTCTCCATGTTGCAGGCATTAATATGCTATCCATTCCCTTGTAAGAGTAACATGGACGTGGTTCTAAAGGCTCAAGAATTTTTTTTAATCTTAATGCACTTTATGCATTAAGGTAAAAAACCTTCTGGGTGCAGCTGCCCACAGTGCCCCCCCAATACTTACACAACACAATCCAGCGATGTGCATCGGAGCAACAGCTCTCACTTTTCTCATTGGCTCACAAAGTAGCAGGAACCATTGGCTCCTGCTGCTGTCAATCACAGCCAGTGAGGGGAAAGCAGGGGGTGGGTCTTAGCCATGAATGGACACACAGCGCGTGGCTCGGGAGCTTGCTATGAGGGCACTGGGCAGGGGGAGGGGCCAGTACCACCAGTGGGAGACCCAAAAAAAGAGGATCGGGGCTGCTCTGTGCAAAACCATTACACGGAGCAGTTACGTATGTTTATTATTTAAAAAAGAAAAAGGTATTTTCTTTAGAATCACTTTAATTTACTGCATCTCTCCAGAACTCCATTGTCACCTCAATACTGTCCAAAAAATTTTTTTTTAATGTAAAGTCTCTTTTCTGAAATAAACATAACATTCTTGGAACCTGATGAGTCAAGGACACACTTAAGCCCTACAGCGCCACCTAGTGGTTAACCCTTCACTGCCAGTTACATTTCTACAGTAATCAATGCAATTTTTTAGCATTGATCGCTGTATTAATGCCAATGGTCCCAAAAATGTGTTAAAAATGTGTCCGCCATAATGTCGCAGTCACGGTAAAAATCGCTGATCGCCATCATTACTAGTAAAAAAAAAAATTATCAATAAAAATGCCATAAAACTATCCCCTATTTTGTAGATGCTATAACTTTTTTGCAAACCAATCAATAAATGCTTATTGCGTTTTTTTTTTTTACCAAAAATATATGTAGAAGAATACGTATCGACCTAAAACTGAGGAAAAAAATGTTTTTTTAAATATTTTTTGGGGATATTTATTATAGCAAAAAGAGTTTTTTTCAAAATTGTCGCTATTTTTTTGTATATAGCGCAAAAAATAAAAAACGCAGGGGTGATCAAATACCACCAAAAGAAAGCTATATTTGTGGGGAAAAAAAAGGATGCAAATTTTATTTGGTAGCCACGTCACACGACTGCGCAATTGTTAGTTAAAGCAATGCAGTGCCGAATCGCAAAAAGTGCTCTGGTCAGGAAGGGGGTAAATTCTTCCCGGGCTGAAGTGGTTAAACTGTATGCAGTCTGATATACACTGTACAAACAACCCAATGTCCTAGGCTTACCTCCACTTTTTTGTATTTTGCCTGTAGAAGCAACTCAAAGTTATCCTATATGTCCATGCACATTAGGACCATTACAGCCATATTTTAAGCTCAGACTTTAGAAGTAGGAAAAAAAACTTCTTGATTGTGTTTTTGATTGGATCTTTCTGGGAGAAAAAAAACACTGAAACTCTCCTAAGTTCTTCTAAACTCCCGTACAAAAACTCTCCATATGAGATTTTTTTTTTCAGCCAAGGGATCTAGCATTTTGTGCATGGACCATAAATATGAGGCATCTAAGAGGCATCCAAAAAGACATGGTTCATTCTGTAATTCACACACCTGGTCAGGCACACCAACCTCCATTCTCTGGAATACAGTATGATGACATGTTCTGAGGGATGTGGCTGTTTTTAAAAAGTACATACATATTTTGCCATATTTTATCCACTTAAACATACCACAAGTGACTTATACATAGAGCCAAAATCCCAAATTTGCACATTTGGGATCCCTAAATCAACCACTTCAATGTCAATTGATGTTTGCTAACTACTGTATATTACCCCCCCCCCCCCCCACACACACACACACACACTTCCACTGGTTCCTTCTCTTAGTTATGTCCTGTCCCCTTTCTTCCTTTACTATTATTTTTATGTGACGATAGCCAGAACTAATAAACTTACAAATAAATAAATACAACACACACATTTCTGAAGAAAAATTGTCTACTGTCCTTTATTATTGAATTAAAAGTAACTGAGTAATTCAATTATATAAAAGGCAACTCCACTTTTGTGGGTAAAAAATAGCAAATAAAGAAAAAGTAATATAACATATACAATTGCAACACAAGTCATATTGTGATTGGATGTTATTAAAAAATACCTTTCCTTTTCAATCAGCAAATACAATGCAATATGGCAACCTGGAGGTGTTGTATACATACTCTTTTTTATTTCTCAACAAAATTGGAGTTACTCTTTAATTATTATTGGTTTAAAAGTAACTGAGTAATTACATTTTATATGGATAAATACTAACTGCCATACTTATAATTATTAAAGTTTTACTTAGCCATAAACATACTGTAGTTCAGCCATTACAGCTCAAGCTAACCAACTGCATCATCAACCATTGTCCCCTTCAGTATTGAAGGGTTGTAGCTCCATAATGAGAGCCATGACAAGGGAGAGAGGGCTTTAATAGGTTCTGACTGGCACACAGGAGACCTATTTAGGTCTAAAATGGCCCCATGTATGGGCGTGACACAATTTTATTTGCTCCCTTACCTTACATGGGACCATAGGCAGAACCAGTAAAACTACAAAATAAAAATAAAAACAATACAAATTTATAGAATGCAATTCCTTTATTATTGATTTATAAAAAACAAAAAACAAAAAGAAACAAGTAATTAAATTTTATTAGGACAAACATCAACTACCACACTTATAATTTGAAAGATATTACTCACTTACTTCATATACTTAGCTCAGCCATCACAGATCAAGCTAGCCAACTGAACCATTAACAAATTAAAGAACTGTCCCAAATGCCAGGCTTGTCAACACGGAACCTGGTACCCCATCCGCACTGAGGGTAATTGTATACATGTTTGAAGATACAAATTAACAATAGTTACTCTGATGTCAGATAAATTAACTCCACCAGAGCAAAATTAACCTGGCAAAACTGCTTTGAGCGCCATATATCTAAAAGGTGAACCATTAATGGATACGGTAAATTTATAAATAGACCTATTATTATACTTACGTTTTTTATTCAAATGTGTCAGTTTCCAGTAAAGCCAGCCAAGTAATATTTGGCACCACATCTGAAAATACCAAAATAGTTTTAGGCAAACTGAGGTAAGTAAAAAAAAATCTAATTTCATCTGATAAATAATATCCATATAGATTTTGCAGAACTGTAGATCATTCCATTACATACCACATTGAATGAACTAAAAAAAAGTACAAGTGTTCCAAAATCTACACAGTCAATGTTAAATATCAAATAATCAGACACATTTTAAGGCGAATGTATGATTAATGGCAATCAAACGTCTCACCACCCGCTAGTTTCTATGGTAGATTCATTAAGACCCAGTTTTGCAGTCTTTTTATTTTTTATAGAGCATTGAAAAAGATCTAAATGAACTTCCAAAAATAAGATGGGCATAAACTTTCCATATCATCTAATTCTGGTGCCAAAGAGCAAAGCTGAGTCATCTGAAAACGTGATACTTTGCAATCAAATTTACAAGGCACGTAGGAATCTTTTATCCAAATGTTAAGTTCCTTAACACTTAAAATACTAATTAATAGAGAACAGCAATAACAAGCAGGGATTTCGAAGACAAACAATTTATTTACATGAACCACGCCCTTATTATCCAATTGGAACATAATTTGGTTACAGAAATGAATACCCCCAAAGCTCAATGGTGACCAATATGGAAAAAAAATCCAATAATAAGTTATTTTTAGTGCAACCCCTACCTCCACCACCACCTCTTTATCATCTATCTTCACCTGTGAAGCCCATTAGATCTTACCAGATCTCTTACCACTGTTTGAAGTGCATGGTGAGGACAGTTGCTTAAAGCGTTTTAGTCTTTTAAGGAGGTGTTGCCTTCATTCTGGGTTCCTATTTACTCCCCTCTCTGACAACATGTCTGCTGCCCCCAGAAGACAAACAGCAAGGGCTGGATGTGAAAGAGGGGAAGAAGACTACTGATCTGGAAGTGACATCAGCGGACATGCACCCAGAAGCAGTGGAGATCTTTCGGGGACATCAGAAGCCAAGCAGCGCTCACTAGATAAGGCCAAAATAAAAAAACAGAGGCCGATCACGAGCTGCCCAACACCACTGCTGAATAAGAAGCAGGACAAGGTAGCTCCTCCAGAGCAGAGACGGTGAACTGAATGGTAAGAACATTTAGAGCAGTATGTGCCCTGGGACAAATGCCCAGAATGCAAGAATTCTGTGTTTTGGGCATTTGTCCCTGGGCACATGCAGCCTTAAATGTTAGTACCATTCGGTGTACCATTCAGCCCTGTTCAATCACAGCGGCTTTCAGGTTCTCATAAAGTTTTACATACTGCTGGTGGCAGGGCTGAATGGTGTGCCTGTGCCTTCTGTTCATATGGAAATGCTGGAAACTCATGCACAGGAGCTAAACGCATAGTGTGCTTGAGGCCCAATATTCAAGAATAAATACATTAAAAATGAAGATACTATAATAGGAAATGTCATCATACAGTTGTTTTAATTTTGAAAGAGAAAGACATTTATTAACAAAAGTTTCTAAAGAAAAAACTCTGAAACCAATGACTATCTCTGTAAGTCTGTAAGGAAGGACCATGCAATTTAAAGTGCATTTCTAGCTCATTTTAATTTTAAAAAATAGGGCTCATCTCTGTATATACTGTAAACATTTGTCAAGCACTACTCACACTCTTAAATCTAGTGACCCCCCAACTCCTGTGCCACCAGTCTTTCCTGAGTTGAATGGTACCCAGTGTCAGGGCCGCCATCAGGGTGGTTCAGCCCACACTCTTGTAAGGGGCCCTAGAGTCTAGACGGGCCCAGCTGTCTGACGAGGATGAGAGAAGGCAGGGAGAGGTGTATGAAAGCTCCGTGGCTGCGCTGGCTTTCAGAATGTGTGCGAGTCAGCAGCTGCTGCTGTGTCACTGAGATTGGGCTCTTTGCTGCCACCTCTGGTCAATTCCAGCATGTGAATTCCTAGTGTGTCTTGCACAAGAGCTGGGACCAGAAACAGCACCTTCCAAGTAAGGACTAATGTACAACTGAAGAGGAACAAGGGTGGGGTGGTGTACATGTGTGTGTCTGTGTACATATGTGTGTGTTCCTATGTGCATGTGTACATGTGGGTCTGTGTACATATGTGTGTGTGTGCATGTGGTTGTGTGTGTGTGTGCATGTGTTTGTCTGTTTGTGCCTGTGTGTGTGTGTGTGCATGTGTGTGTGCGCGCGCACATGTGTGTGTCTGTGTACATATGTGTGTGTGCCTATGTGCATGTGAACATGTGTGTGTGTGTATGTGTACATATGTGTGTGTGCCAGTGCATGAGTACGTGTGTGTTCATGTGTGTGTGTCTGTGTTCATGTGTACATATGTGTGTGCCTGTGTACGTGTGTCAGGGGGACTAAGAGCGTACAGATGTGAGGGGGGCTGAGAGCGTACAGGTGTTAGGGGAGTGAGAGCATACAGGTGTTGCGGGGCTGAGAGTGTACAGGTGTTAGGGGGGCTGAGAGCGTACAGGTGTTGGGGGGCTGAGAGCACATGAGTTATAGGGGGGCTGAGAGCGTACAGGTGTTATGGGGGCTAAGAGCGTTCAGCTGCTGGTTTGGGATGTCTCTTTTGGGCAAAATATAAATATGAAAGCACTGATGACTTATAATATACTGTTCATTTACTTATATGACATTGCAAGTGTTAAAATAAAAGGTGTGTGCACGGAAGGACTTGATGGGATGGCTAGTGGGCGGATTCGGTGGGACGGCCAGTAGGCAGGCCCTGGGGAATGTTGGCGGTCAGGCCTGGGGGGGGACCAGGTCTAAAGCTGTCTAAGGGCCCCACAATTTGTGATGGCTGTCCTGCCCACTTTCATTCAATTCACCTGAAAGAAGTGGCATGGACACATCTCCTGATCATTATGCTGACCTGGGCTCACAGGAGAATGCTGAAGAGAAAGACACTCGCATTACTACATAAACTCTGTTCTCAGCAGCATTTAGGACCAGCAGAAAAGTAATGAAGAGGAAGAGGATTGCACACATTGTTACAATAATGTTAATTAAAAAAAGTTTAAAAATGAAAGTTATATTAAATCAATAAGAAAATGTTTTTTAAACTTTCTCACATGCACGCACATAGAAATGTAAAAGCACATGTCAGTGGCATTTATATAAGAAAACACCAATAACGATACACATATATGGCTGCACCACACACACACCACACACACCAGAGGGAGAACAATAATTCTAGGGCCATAATTCATAGTTAACTCTAAACTTATTACCTTGCGATAACAATATGTGATAAATTTCAATGGAGATGTACGCTCACTAGTTGAGCTCCATGAAGAAACCTGGCCTGCAGCCTGATACCCAGCACATATCAACCTGGAAATGGGGCAAAAAGCTTTACCAGACCCTGCAGACCCATTCCAGATGCAATGCGGCAACTACCTCAGCCAGGAACATACCGAAGCTGTTCAAACTACAGTCGGCCACCCGTGGCAGCATTGCCACTGCAAAATGGTGCAGTCCCAGAGGGAAGAGGAGGACTTCGGAGAGGAATCACAATCAGCAGTAGAGGACACAGGTAGGGGATACAAACAGACAGACCATCCCCTGATCTAAGCTGACCTGTCAGGCTTTGCAACCGACATCAAATCCACCTTCTCTGCAGCCATAACGGACCTTAGATCTGACCGGCTGGTCCTCACAGAGTAGTTAGCTGCTGTGGAGACAACTGAGAAACACAGGGATAGGAGATTTCACTGGCTGGAGAATGTTCGGTCCCCGGCATTAACCGGGGGCCCGCATGGGACAGGGCAGAGGGCTCTTTGCCTGTGCATTTTCTCTCCTTTCTCTCAGCAGGGCTATTGGTGCAATATCCCTTAGCAACAAGCCGTCATTGGAGGAATTTGGCGGGCTGTTTCTTCGCGCCTATAACTGCTTATATAAGCTGGACGCTACCTCAGCTTCACAGCCACCTGAAGAGGACCAGTGTGCGCTCAGGTGTACATTTAGAATGGAGTCTCTCCTTCGTCAGCTTCTGGAAAAAGCAGAAAGCTCCGGTGGTGAGGAGTGGCTGAGGCACTGCTTAGCTGAAGACCCTCCTGCATTTTCTTCTCTCCCTGCCTGTCTGACGCCCATGCCGAACATTATGGAGGAACACAGGAATTCTCCTTCAGCTGGCAGCTCCCGCACACCTGTAGGAAAAGGAAAGAAGCAGAAAAAGTCGGCAGCCCCTGCTGTTCCTTATTCTAAGGAAGATTCTTTCACTTCTACTTCTCGTTCCAGGTATCTTAAAGATGCTGCAACTTTATCCTCCTCATCCTCCATTCCAGAAACCAGCGCTGCAGCTCCTTTGGGACAGAATGCTGTGTCAGATATTCCGCCTGGTGAGAATCCTGTTTCTTCTTTACCTGACTTAATTGTTATCCTTAATTCATTAGCAAATGCTTTTACTAGCCTGTCAGAAGGGGAACAAGGATCTCCCTCTCCCTCTCTCATTGCCAGGGCTCTGTTTGCAAGCGCTGGCAGTTCTTTTCAGAATAGACAGCAATTAAACAATGTTTCAGTTCAAACAACTATCCCTGTACAGGAGGCACTGCCTTCTGGTACCTTACAAGGGGCACATTTATTTGGTGCAGCTCAGGAGACACAGCCTGCTGGTGCTCCTATTAATACTATGTCAGGTGTACAGTCTTCTGGTACTTTTTCCTATAATTTGCAGCCAGGTGCACAGTATTCTGGTGCAGTGTCAGGTGCTCAGTATTCTGGAGCGATATTACAAAATCCTGTTAATCATTTGAATATTAGTACTGCTCCCCCTATTAGTGTAAGGGAAGATGTGCAGCCTTTGCTTGCTTCAGGTTCACAAAATATTGGTGCTTATCAAGATGGTACTGGGTTGCAGCAGTCAGTCACTGCGGATGCTTTAAAGGTTGGCCCTGTCTGGAACGCTATGCGTTCGCAGGGTAATGTTACTATTCCTATGGAGAAACAGTTTAACCCTTTAAGAACTCAGAACATGTTAGTTAATACTGGTGGTCTTTTACAGCCTAGTTCTTGTAATAATACACCTTGTCAAGTAGCAGAAGCTTGTATGAAAGAGGCGCTTCCGTGCGAAATCTCCCCTTTAGGTTTCCACTTGTCTTCCTCAGTTAAGGAAAAAATTTGGAGAGGAGAATTTGTTGATTTATTATCCCTCCTGAGTTCTTCTAAAGAATTTCTTTCTAAATTAGATAAGAAATCAGAGGAGCGTTCAGAAGAAGATAGAAGGAGAGCAGTACCTAGAACATTCCAGAATTGTCTTCAAGCATTCTGTATTTTCGCTTCAGTTATGGGTGAAAAATTTCCAGAAAAATGTTCTGGGCTATTTCAACATCTAGACATTGTTGCTAAGGCCTTTAGGCATTTCGGGGGTATTTCATGCTTTCATTATGATGAGAATTTCAGGCAGAAGCTGGCGGTACACCCTTCTCTGCATTGGGGTGTGAAAGACGTTGGCCTTTGGTTAAATCTGATGTTGCCTCCAAAACCGCAGGTGCAATTCAAAGCACCCAACTCTACTAATAATTCATTTCGCAAAGGTTTCTGCTTTGCATTTAATGAAGGACAATGCAGATTTCTGGCCAACTGTAGATACAAACACGAGTGCTCATATTGTACAGGGTCACACCCGGCTTGTAGATGTTATCGAAAGGCCTCTGCCATGTCAGGTCAGCCTCAATACAGGGATGGGTTTTCAAAAGGCACAGACAACAGTGAAATTGTCAAACATGCTTCCTTGGCTAGAAATGTATCCAAACACCAGGATGGCGGAGCTGCTTTATAGCGGCTTCAAGCTTGGTTTTTTAGTCCCTGGTTTTTCTGGGTCTGGTTGTAAGTTAGTGGACAATTTGCGTTCGGTCTTTTCACACCCAGAGGTTGTTAGAGTTAAAATTGAGAAAGAACTAACAGAGGGCAGGATTGCGGGTCCGTTCTTCTCACCCCCTTTCTCCAACTTCAGAATTTCTCCATTAGGCGTAGTTCCCAAAAAAGAGCCAGGCTCTTTTCGCCTAATACATCATTTGTCATACCCTGCTGGCGAATCTCTTAATGATGAGGTTGCTGATTTCGATGCTTCAGTTACGTATGCTTCTTTCGATGAGGCCTTGGTTCTCCTTGAGCATTTTGGAAGGAATTCATTAATGGCCAAGGCGGATATTAAGTCTGCATTTCGTTTACTCCCAGTACACCCGCAAGGCTTTAGTTCTCTAGGTTTTCATTTTAACGGATATTTTTATTTTGATAAATGTATGCCAATGGGCTTCTCCTTATCTTGTTTTTACTTTGAGGCTTTTTCTTCTTTTCTTCAATGGGTAGTGTCTGTGGTGCATCCCGGTGCTGGTTATATTCATTATCTAGATGATTTTCTTTTCATAGGTCCACCTGAATGTTCTGTTTGCTCTGATTCTTTGTCAGCCTTCTTTGATATTTGTGAAAATTTTGGCATTCCCCTTGCCCAGGAGAAGACAGTGTTTCCATCTACTAGTCTGGAATTTTTGGGCATTGTCATAGATTCAAACGCCATGGAATTCAGATTGCCTCCATCAAAGCTTTTCAAGATTAGGTCGCTAATATCCTCTTTTCTATCTAGACGGAGAGTTCTGCTTAAAGATGTTCAATCTCTATTAGGCTTGTTTGCTTTCGCTGCAAGAGTAATTCCGGTAGCTAGGATTTTTTCTCGCCGTTTTGCTAGGGCTACAAAGGATTTAAAAAATCCTTTTTCTCATGTTACCATGTCAAAAGCCATTAAAGATGATTTAAAGGTATGGGATGAGTTCTTGTTAGGTTTTAATGGCTCAACGGTATGGCAGAAAGAATTTATAGACGATTTTGAACTAGGCCTTTTTACCGACGCTTCAGGTTCTATAGGCTTTGGTGCCTTCCTGGCAGGTCATTGGTGTGCTTCAAAGTGGCACACATCTTGGAGGATTCCTGACATTGCGCGTAAACCTAGTCTTGTTAGAATTATTCCCAGTAGTGGTGGCGGTAGTTATTTGGTGTGATTTGTTTAAAAATCGGAGAGTTTTAATTCACACGGATAATAAAGGTGTCCTATTCGCGATTAATTGTTTATCTTCTAAGTCTGATTTTGTAATCAAATTTCTTCGTTTCTTAGTTCTCCATTGTATGAAATATAATATTTGGCTTAAGGCTAAACATTTACCAGGTGTAAGCAATAGCATTGCAGACTCGTTATCTCGTCTTCAGTTTTCCAGGTTCCGCGAATTGGCTCCGGAGGCAGACCCAATTGGCTCCCAATGCCCGGAATTCCTCTGGGGCTTGATTTGGGATTAATCTCCGCCAATTTAAAGAACTCCGTTTCACTGAGAACATGGGAGGACTATCTGCGAGCATGGTCGAGATGGGATAATTTCTGCTCTACATACAATTTAAGTATTGCCAGTTGTAATGCTTACACAGCTCTGTCTTTTGTTACTTTTTTAATCCATTCTAACCTTAGTGCAGCTTCTATACATAAAATTTTGGCCGGTGTTTCCTTCTTTCTAAAATTTTTTGACCTTCCGGGTTTGTCTTCTTTCTATACAGTACGTCAGGTATTGAAAGGTTTTAGGCGTTCCCATTTGGTTAGAGATGGTAGGAGACCCATTTCTATTGATCTTTTGGTTAAATTAATTCAGACTTTGCCTTCAGTATGCTATTCCCCTTATGAAATTTTATTATGTAAAGCAGTTTTTTCTTTGTCATTTTTTGGCGCTTAACGGCTGGGTGAGTTTTCCGCCTCAAATAAGTCTTCATGCGCTATCCTGTTAGATAGTGATGTGTTTGTTTCTTCAGATTCTATCACTATATGCATCAGAAGATCAAAAACAGATCAGATTGGGAAGGGACGCATGATTAAGTTGGGTCGGGCATGGTATATTCCTATCTGCCCGGTCCAAAATAATTTAAATTTTATCGCCTTTAGACCTTTCTTTCACGGGTCATTTTTTATTCACAATGACCTATCTCCTCTTACTCGTTATCAATTTTCTTCTGTCCTTTCTTCTTGTCTAAAAACCCTTGGTTTGTCAGGCTTTTATTTCTCATCTCACTCCTTCAGAATAGGGGCTGCCACTGCTGCTAACTCTATGGGTTTTTCTTCTGAGGAGGTTCAGAGGTTGGGTCGTTGGGACAGTGTTAGATATAAGTCTTACATTCGACCTGAGTTAGTTACTAATTAATTTTCTTTTCAGATTTTCCTAGGTTCAAAGTCTGGATTATAGGCCATTCATTTATTCATTGGGCCTACAAAAGAGCCGAAGCACGGAATTTAGAAAAGACTTTGGGTTTTAAGGTTCATGCTTTGCAAATCTTTTGGCATGGTGTTAGGGGGTTACGTTGGAAAGATGTAAGAAATGAATTAATTTATTTAAATAATGTTTGGCTCAGCCCGGATCTATTAATAATCCATGCTGGGGCAAATGATATTGGTAAAGTTAAAACTTGGAATCTTTTATGTGAGATGAAACAGGATCTCTTTTCGTTTAAGGTCATTTTTCCATCCGCAATTATCGCTTTTTCTGAGATGATTCCTAGGTTACTTTGGTCCCCCTCTAGCAATTTGTTTTATCTAGACAAGATTCGTAGACGCTTAAATAGGACCATTCATAATTTTTTGGTTTCTTCCAATGACTTATCCTATCGCCACGTTGAGTTGGAAGGTTTTATTTCAGGTCTCTATAGATCAGACTTGGTACATTTGTCAGACATAGGTCTGGACATTTTCAATGTAGGTTTGCAGAATATGATAGAGAAAGCCACGGTGTTGGGGGGGCCTCAGCGTTTTGTTTCACAATTGGCTTCGGCCGGTGGGGTTCGTCTTCCAGTATAAGTCTGGAAGGACATGGTGATTGAGATCTGGTATTGGATCATTTTGTTAATTTTGAAATTTAATTCTATGCTGAAAGCTGATTTTTTTGTTAATGTGAATGTAGCTAATTTGGGTTACCCCTTGAATAAACACTGTGGCCATTTATGACCAAATATACTGTGTGTCAGTTTCGTTTATTTATTATTAGCTACTCTGTACTGTCCCATGTTCGGTCCCCGGCATTAACCGGGGGCCCGCATGGGACAGGGCAGAGGGCTCTTTGCCTGTGCATTTTCTCTCCTTTCTCTCAGCAGGGCTATTGGTGCAATATCCCTTAGCAACAAGCCGTCATTGGAGGAATTTGGCGGGCTGTTTCTTCGCGCCTATAACTGCTTATATAAGCCGGACGCTACCTCAGCTTCACAGCCACCTGAAGAGGACCAGTGTGCGCTCCCACCCCCCCCCCCCCCCTCCCTATTTTCATGATTGTTTAGTCACGGTGCTATTCAGTAGGGGTTCGTCTTCCAGTATAAGTCTGGAAGGACATGGTGATTGAGATCTGGTATTGGATCATTTTGTTAATTTTGAAATTTAATTCTATGCTGAAAGCTGATTTTTTAGTTAATGTGAATGTAGCTAATTTGGGTTACCCCTTGAATAAACACTGTGGCCATTTATGACCAAATATACTGTGTGTCAGTTTCGTTTATTTATTATTAGCTACTCTGTACTGTCCCATGTGGCATCTCCCACTCCTCACACTTAATAGAAATAAACAGACACTTAGAAGACCTGGACAACAGGGGCAGGGAGAACAACATTAGAATGAGAGGGATCTCCGAATCTGTGGACACAGCCCATATCATCCCTGCCCTCCAGAGAGTGTTTAACAGCCTCTTAGAGAGGCAGGAGGACATTGAAATTGAATTTGTCCGGGCTCACAGAGCCCTCAGAGCCAAGGGTCCTGACACCTCTCCTCCCTGGGACATCATTTGCTGCCCAAAAAGCTTCCAACTAAAAGAAGCCATAATGAATAAAGCAAGGAGAAATGATAGCATTGTCTTCAATGGGGAAACCATTATGCTGTTTCAAGACCTCTCACAAATAACTTTAAGGAACTGCAGGGCACTCCGCCCCCTACTGGACAAGGCACTTCCCTTTTGCCCTCATTGTCACCCTGGCAGGCAAGCAATATGTCCACGAACCCCGGCAGAAGCCAGGTTTCTACGAATCCCTGAATCTGTACCCAATAGCTCTCCTGGAATGGTAGCAGGAATTTTCACTCCCTTGTGCTGAAGGAGGCCCAAACAGATCCCCACTCTCCTCCCCTAGAAAAACGAGCATCAAAAAAGATGAGGCATAACTATGGTACTGTCTCACATGGGGGACCCTCAATCCGAGACCGACCCCCTCCAGGGCTCTGGAGGAGTGCGAATTGGGAGCTCACTCCTGGTAAGTGAGGCCTACCACACATGCCTTGTGTCACATACGGTTTGCACCAGTGGGATGTGACACACAATCCCTACCTTGTTTACAAGGATGGACATTTCCTGTTAATCCTGAATGGCTCTTAGCCCACTGTGCCTCTCACATTGACTCTCATACTTTTGCTTGGAGAGCGCTTTGAGGCACACAGACTCACCCAGACAAAGACCTGAGACGATTAATGTGTGCATGTGTGTTTCTCACGCAGGGGCGGATCCAGATTCCAGTCTCGGGAGGGGCACTGCTATAAAATATGTTTTTTGGGGGGCAATTTATATGGGAAATGGCTGGTATTGGCGCTTCAATCATTATGGCACCATGGTTGTTATGGTGTCAGGATGAAGCGCATTATTTCTATTAATACATTGTAATATAAAATTAAATGGTTCAACTCACCATAATGCAGAATCAGTGGGAGCCCTGAGGATGTCATTTGCCATGTCGCCTGTCACCAAATGCGGATTGTCACTTGCCACGTCACATGTCACCAAATGCGGATTGTTACTTGCCACGTCACCTGCCACACATTGCAGATTGCCACTTGCCACGTCACCTGCCACACATTGCAGATTGTCACTTGCCACGTTGCCTGCCACACATTGCGGATTGCCACGTCACCTGCCACACATTGCGGATTGCCACTTGCCACGTCACCTGCCACACATTGCAGATTGTCACTTGCCACGTCACCTGCCACACATTGCAGATTGTCACTTGCCACGTTGCCTGCCACACATTGCGGATTGCCACGTCACCTGCCACACATTGCGGATTGCCACTTGCCACGTCACCTGCCACACATTGCGGATTGCCACGTAGCCTGCCACACATTGCGGATTGCCACGTCACCTGCCACATATTGCGGATTGTCACTTGCCACGTTGTCTGCCACACATTGCTGATTGTCACTTGCCACGTAGTCTGCCACACATTGTGGATTGCCACTTGCCACGTTGCCTGCCACACATTGCGGATTGTCACTTGCCACGTCACCTGCCACCAGATGCGGATTGCCACGTAGCCTGCCACACATTGCTGATTGTCACTTGCCACGAAGTCTGCCACACATTGCGGATTGCCACTTGCCATGTAGTCTGCCACACATTGCGGATTGTCACTTGCCACGTCGCCTGCCACCAGATGCGGATTGCCACGTAGCCTGCCACACATTGCAGATTGTCACTTGCCACGTCGCCTGCCACACATTGCGGATTGCCTCTTGCCACGTAGTCTGCCACACATTGCGGATTGCCACGTAGTCTGCCACACATTGCGGATTGCCACTTGCCATGTAGTCTGCCACACATTGCGGATTGCCACGTAGCCTGCCACACATTGTGGATTGTCACCTACTGTGTCACTTTTCTGCTAAGGTGTTCTTTTGTTGAATCCAGAGTGAAGATAGGCAGCAGAGAGATGATGTAATCTCTCTGCTGCACACAGCTTCCTGCACAGTGAGGGCGGAACTGGAGGGATGCAGGGCAGTGAGAGATGATGTCATCTCCCTGCTCCCCTGCCTGCTGGCTTCCTGATTGGCCAGCAGCCTTCCTAAGCCGCCCCCCCTCACCCGTCCACTCACCGGAACCGTTACCGGCCGTGCTGGCACCCGCGGAACCGGGCGCGCTGGTACCCGCGGAACCGGGCGCGCTGGTACCCGCGGAACCGGCCGCGGGTGTCATCAGCTGGCGGTATTCTCAGAGGGGGCAATTGACCCGTTGCCCCCCCCTGGATCCGCCCCTGTTCCCACGGCAGACAGGCACTGCTGATACTCTTGGGCTGGGACCCTCAGTGCTATGATAACTAGAACCCGCTTATAATCAACGCCACCTGGAAAAATGGGAGTCATGAGGGGGCAGCTAACAGCAAGGCCAACAGCGGGAGAATGCCAGCCCCTGCTCCACAGGGACCCTAAGCTATTCATACTTACCGTAATACCCATTCTCAGGATTGATTCTTCTACAGTAATTTCTTTTTTTTATATGTTGGAAGGCTGGCCGCAGGCTAGCCTGAATTTGTGGGAGGAGTCTGAGGGCTTTAAATCCCTCCTCCTCCATCAGAGCCTTCGTCGGCTAGTTTCTGGGTTAGGCCGACACACGTCACGTCCGGGTCCTTACTGATCGGCGGTCAGCCGCAACTATGGTGGAGGTTCCTCTCTCAGTGCTCACGCCAGGGAACTATAATAATAATTCCCTGCTGACTGACATAGAGATCACGCAAAAGGTAGGCTCCCGCTTGACGCAATACTTTCAGGAGAACAACTCCGAGGACACCAAACCATCATACATCTGGGCAGCACATAAATGTGTTTTAAGAGGGGAATGTATCTCAATAGCTGTGCACAGAAACAAATTAAGGAAGCAACACTTACAGGATCTCTCTGACAGAGTTCACAAACTGGAACGGATGCATAAAGCTTCACTTGCCCAACGCACGTTATCTGATTTATTACAAGCTAGGGATGAACTTAGGCAGGAGTTGGCCCCTGACATTTCCCCCGACATTTCGACAGAACAGGCAGCTGATAGACAGAAAACAATTACAGACTTTCTCACGCAATACGGGGTCTCCCCATCATCTACAGAGGATCTACAGACTTTAGATGGACAGATTAGCGCTGAGGAAGTAAAAATGGCTCTGAAAGAACTAAAACCGGGTAAAAGTCCGGGCCCGGACGGCTTGACTGTCAGTTACTACAAGACCTTCCAGGAGGTACTTTCCCCACACCTTAATAAAACTTTTAAAGAGGAAGTAAACCCTGATGGGTTTACTTCCTCTTTCATTCCCTGCAAAGGCAAAGCATAATGGACTACTATGCATCGCATAGTAGCCCATTATGTGTCACTTACCTGACACAGGAGTCAGAGATGTCACCGCTGTCCCCTGTAGTCCGGCGCATCTATCTTTTCGGTGGGGTCTCGCAGCTCCACCGCTGTCATTCGGCGGAGCCGCGATGACGTCACTCCCGCGCATGCGCACGGGAGCCGACACGCGCGGCAGCTCCATTATTGGAAATGCTGCGCTCAGTGCGCCTGCGCGCCGCTGTCTACGGCGCATGCGCCGTAGACAGCGGTGCCTGTCTTCAGGCAAATATCTCCTAAACCGTATAGGTTTAGGAGATATTTCTTGGACGTACAGGTAAGCCTTAATCTAGGCTTACCTGTAGGTCAAAGTGGTTTGTAAGGGTTTACAACCACTTTAACTCTCTCTCACCTTCGGACCCAGTCAATAAAGACCTACTAGAAGCTCACATAACATTGATTCCCAAACCAGGCAAGGACGACATCATAGTTTCAAATTATAGACCCATTTCTCTACTGAACGTAGATATGAAACTATATGCCAAAATATTAGCTAACCGTCTCCTCATGATCCTTCCAAATCTAATATCCCTTGATCAAGTTGGTTTTGTTTCTGGAAGGGAAGCCAGGGACAACACCGTAAAAGCCCTCCATATCCACCACTGGCTTTCCAGTAGGACACAACAAAGGTTTTTTTTTTTTTATCGTTGGATGCGGAGAAGGCTTTCGACAGGGTGGCGTAGGACTATTTGTCCACAACTCTACAAGTGCTGGGGTTTCCTGCACACTTTAGACAAATGGTCTTAACACTATACTCCCACCCCACAGCCAGAATAAGGATCAATGGTCGCTTGTCGGACGCCTTCTCCGTGTCAAACGGAACCCGCCAGGGTTGCTCACTCTCCCCACTTATTTTTATTCTTACCCCAGAACCCTTCTTGCAGAGGCTTAGAGAGAACTCGGATATTAAAGGCATCACCATCGGCCATAAACAATACAAAATAGCGACATATGCAGACGACATTCTTCTTTTCCTCACTGACCCGATAACTACAATACCTAACATACTAAAAGATTTCGCACTTTTCCACAAATTGTCCAACTTACAAATTAATTTTGCAAAATCAAAAGCCCTTAATATTTCCCTCCCATCATCTACAGTAAATCTATGCAAATTAAATTTTCCCTTTAGTTGGGAACCCAAAGCACTTACATACCTAGGAATTCAATTACCTAATTCCCTAGACGATCTTTATGACATGAATTACAAACCATTTCTACAATCCCTACAAACTGATCTCTGCAATTGGACAAATGGCAAATTCTCATGGTTTGGCCGTATTGCCATTCTAAAAATGAACATCCTACCCGCATTTTATATATAATGCAAACTGTGTCGATTAAACTCCCTGCATCATTCTTCACTACATACAAGAAATTATGCAGGAACTTTATATGGGCCTCCAAATCCCCTAGGATAAGTTGGGACAAATTGGTAATACCCAAAGCTAAAGGGGGCCTTAGTTTACCCGACATTCACAGATACCACTCAGCGTGTCATCTCACGAGGATAATAGACTGGCACACACACAAATCTACGAAGGATTGGATCAACCTTGAGGACTCATTGGACCCAATTCCTATAGCCCACTTACCGTGGATTTCAGTGAAGAAAATACCTAAGGCATACTCCACTCACCCACTGACGGGAGCGTCATTACACGTGTTTAGGGATATAGCCTCACAATATAATTGGACGCCATCCCCAGGTCCGTTGACCCCGATCAATGACAACCCGGAATTCACACTGGGGATACCCTTGCGTGATCGTACGGGAGAATCGACAATGTAGGCCCTTAGGGCCTCTCAATTAGTAAAAAATGGTGACATCCTATCGTTCCGGGAGATGATTTCCCACTTTCCCGACTATAATATTCCATTTTTTAAATTTATACAACTCAGACACTTCCTGAATAGCGCCGGTCATATTACACAATGGAGTAGACAACAGACCCCTTTTGAAGCTCTTTTGCCGCGAGCACAACACCTCTCAGGCACCTCATCTCAGAGGTATATGCACTTCTATATAGTAACCATAACCCTGAAGACGTAATAGCGGTCCGCAAGTGGGGAGAGAGAACTTGACCTGGATTTATCTGGTAGGTATTGGGAAATGATTTTTGGTAACATCCACAAAAGCTCTGCCCAAGAAAACTCATATAAAAATTTTGCGAGATGGTATCGAACGCCAGACATTTTACATAAGTATTACCCCTCAGTCTCGCCGATGTGCTGGCGATGTGGAAAAGATTTAGGAACTTTACTACACATTTGGTGGGAGTGTACTCTGATTAAGCCTTTTTGGGGAAAAATGCACAAGATAGTCTCAGAAATCTCGTCACACATGATCGACTTTTCACCGATGCAATTCTTGCTACACCATGCCTCCATACCACAATCCAATTATAAGAATTCGATCATACCACATCTGCTTAATGCTGCCAAACAATGTATACCGCTCTATTGGAGGTCGACAACCCCACCCACAGTGACAGATTGGGCCAAGCGGGTGGAAAAAATCTCAGAGGTGGAGCAACTAATCCATCAAGCAAAAGATACCCCAACCAAATACACCACATTGTGGACGTGTTGGATACACTTTAGAGACTCCCCACAATTTCAAGAACACAGTCGAATATCTTGAGTACCTGCCAATATCAGCCTCATATAGAGGTTATATACCCTAGCATACGGACTAACCGTACAAACCAGGGGGACAAGCCCCTGAGCAGCTCTTACTTCTCCCTGATCTATAACATATCATGTTCTCTTACAGAGGGCCAGTGAGCTGTCAGCTGGTAGCCTCACATTAGAACACAGGGGAATACCTTATAGGTCTCCCATCCATGCATATACTTACATGTGCAAGACTCCAACTGCCCCAGCTTCCTGCGAAATACTCCTGTCGGACATTTGTTCTGAGGTCAATAGCCCGCACAATCTCTAAAATAGGGGTACACAGTTTATAGTATAACGTTTCATATTTTAGGATATCACCCAGAAGGTTATCTCCCAGCTCCCTCTGTACAGCAAGCTCCCATTAGGGGTGCAGAGGTCGAGAAGGGAATAACTATTTACACACAATTACATAGGCAATTCTGCTTATTAAAGATACATTATACATTTCAACAAAGACAACTGCATGCATCTTCCCATCTTTTACTCATGACAGAATGATATTAATGGTTATATTGTGGTAAATTATATGGTTGGAACCATATACAAGCTTTCTTCTCCTGCTTCACGCTTGGGAAATGTGTATGGTGTCAAGATGGCTATATCCAGAGTGCTGTTGTGATGTGTTCATTGTATGTACACAATTTATTGCCACATTATGCTTGTTGTAACGGTTTTATTATAATTAATTAATAAAATTATATTGGAAAAAAAAAACTGCTCAGGCAAAAGCTTAAACACAAGAGTTTTTTTTAAATAGTTTTTATCTAAGGAAAGCATTGTTAATGATCCTGACCAATCGCAGACCTTTTTGCTGCTTTTTAGGCTATGAAAAAACTGGGTCAGACCCACTCCCTGATGACGCACGCTCTAGCGTGAAATGAATAGAGGTGAGGCCTGTCACTTACAACCATAGGAGCCCTATACTACTTGCACAGCTGAGATGCACCATGCGCATTGTGAGCTTTATACTGGCGCTGGACCGGTTTCTGCTTCCTCCTGAATGGATTGTTTGTGATTTCATGCTAGACTATGTAAGTGCTCTTTTTAAGCAATAAAACATAAAGCGGTATTCCAGAATATCCTGCCTTCGGTGGCTCTTTGTTGGGGAGCTATTTCACAGACCTACTTGATGCAAGATTGACGCATGCAGTGGAGAGATGCTATAAGGTGAAGACATCTACATTTGTATACCTGCAAAGTGGATTGGGATCCAGCTTCCTCCATATATGATTGATTGATTGCAATGGGATGCACAAAGGAGCTACAAGCATTGAACTAAGGAGTGCTTCCCATTAGTCATGCTTTGAGGCCACTTTGTGGTCAAGGCGATCTGGTGAGTGCATTTTGTTATCACTTCGGGTGAAGAACTTTTAGCAAGTTTACTGAAGTATGTGTGCACTTTATTTTCATGGTGTTGGAACATACACAAGAAGATTTGTTCACATATGATTATTATGGACATTTTTGATGGTTTATTTTATGGTGCATTTTACTAATCAGATATACATTGTATATAATTAATTTGATATCTAATTTTTGTATTAGTTCCTTTGCGCCCTTTATATATATTTTTGCATTGCTATTAGTTTTCTTATAATTTTCGGTGCAGCACTGGTATTTAATCAACAAATTGGGGGTTATTTACTAAAGGAAAATCCACTTTACACTTAAAGTGCACTTGGAAGTGCAGTTGCTGTAGATCCGAGGGGGACATGCAAGGAAAATAAAAAACAGAATTTTAGCTTGCACATGATTGGATGATAAAATCAGCAGAGCTTCCACTCATTTCAGATCTACCTCTTAGATTTAGAGCGACTGCACTTCCAAGTGCACTTGCAGTGCAAAGTGAATTTGCTTTTCGTAAATAACCCCCGTTGTTTTTTTGGCGCTGAGACCCAACATTTCCCCCCTCAAAAAAATCATTGCATACCTAGTAATAGAATCAGAATGGAAGGAACCTTGAAAAAAAAGCTTTTAAATGCTCTTTGATTTATAGCAGACACCCTGTTATGAAGGGGAAGGATAAAGGTGATTTTCAACTTGTTTGTTGGCAGTCATTATTATTGTGTATTTTGGATAGTATAGTTGAAAACACTTCACAGACTGGTTCATTACTCATAAAATGTAATTCATGTAATTTATTTTAAAAAAATGTCAGTAGTACATGGTTGAGACTCTGTCCGGGTTCTCTCCCTCCTCATTGGCTGAGACAGCAGTGGGCGCTATTGGCTCCCGCTGCTATCAATCAAAGTCGGTCAGCCAATGAGGAGATAGAGGGGGTGGGGCCAAGCCAGGGCTCCGTGTCTAAATGGACACACAGAGCAGTGGCTTGGCTCAGGTGCCCCCATGGCAATCTGCTTGCTATGGGGGCACTCGCAAGGGAGGGGCCGGGAGTGTCAGCGGGGGAACCGAGAAGAAGAGGATCTGAGCTGCTTTATGCAAAACCACTTGACAGGGTAGGCAAGTATAACATGTTTGTTATTTTTAAACAAAAAAAACAAGTCTGGAATATAATTTTAACCACTTGAGATCCGCGCTATTGCCAAATGACGGCATTAGCGCGGATCTACTTTTCCGGGACTACGTCTATTGACGTCGTCCCGGTTACGAGCGGCCTGCGTGCCCCCTGAGGGGCGCGCGCGGCGCGCTCTGTGATCGGCGAGTCCACGAGACTCGCCTGATCACCGATCCGTGCAAGGGGTCGATCCCCACCCCTTATCACGTGATCAGCTGTCAGCCAATGACAGCTGATCATGTGACAGAACGGAGCCGGTAATCGGCTATTATTCCTCCTCGCGCTGACAGCGCGAGGAGAGAAAAAAAAAGCCGATCACCGGCGGCCGTGATCGGGACATCAGTCCCGATCACGGCCAGCAATACAGCTGACCACCTGCCTCCTGCCAGTGCCCACCTGCCCACCGCAGTGCCATCCTGAATGAAAGTAAGTGCCCCCCATCAGTGCCACCCAGCAGTGCCCATAGTGCCCACAGCGCCACCCACAGTGCCACCCACAATGCCACCCACAATGCCATCCAGCAGTGCAACCAACAGTGCCACCCACAGTGCCCACAATCTTCCTTAAAGGTGCTGCACCCCAGTGCCGCCCATCAGTGCCCAGCAGTGCCGCCCATCAGTGCCCAGCAGTGCCGCCCATCAGTGCCCAGCAGTGCCACCTATCAGAGCCACCTATCAGTGCCACCTATCAGTGCCCATCAGTCCCATTTATCTGTGGTACCTATCAGTGCCCATCCGTGCCACCCATCCGTGCCACTTATCCGTGCCACCCATCCATGCCATCTTATCTGTGCCCATCTTTGCCCATCAGTGCCGCCTTATCTGTGCCGATCGGTGCCGCCTTATCTGTGCCTATTAGTGCCGCCTTAACTATGCCTATCAGTGCCCACCAGTGCAGCCTATCAGTGCCCACCAATGCAGCCTATCAGTGCCCACCAATGCAGCCCATCAGTGCCCACCAATGCAGCCATCAGTGCCGCCTAATCAGCGCACTTCAATGAAGGAGAAAAATGACCCGTTTGCAAAATTGTATAACAAACTATTAAAACATGATTTTTTTTTTTTGCATCTTTTTTTGTTTGTTTAGCAAAAAATAAAACTCCGAGCTGTAACTAAATACCACCAAAAGAAAGCTCTATTTGTGGGAAAAAAATGATAAAAATTTCATTTGGGTACAGTGTTGTATGCCCGCGCAATTGTCATTCAAAGTGCATCAGCGCTGAAAGCTGAAAATTGGTCTGGGACTGAGGGGGGTTTAAGTGCCCAGTAAGCAAGTGGTTAAGGCTCCATGCACACTAGCGTTTTTTAAACTCCTAGAAGCTAAATAGTGTTATCCTATGTGTCCATGTACACTGCATTAGGCTGAAATAAAAAATGTTTTTGTAGAGTTTTTTAAAGCCACTTTCCAGCAGGAAAAAATGCGTTAAACGCTCCTAAACCCTTTTAAATGCTACTAAAACGTTCCTATTAGCTTTTTTTTCTGCTCCTAGAAGCTAAATAGTGTTATCCTATGTGTCCATGTACACTGCATTAGGCTGAAATAAAAAATGTTTTTGTAGAGTTTTTTAAAGCCACTTTCCAGCAGGAAAAAATGCTTTAAACGCTCCTAAACCCTTTTAAATGCTACTAAAACGTTCCTATTAGCTTTTTTTTTCTTCATGTACTGTAAAAACGCTAATAAAATGCTAATGTTCCTAGAAGCTTCAGAAAGCTACTAAAATGCCACTACAAGCCAGCACAAAAACGCTACCATCAGCATTTTTCATCCAGCTTTTTCTAGCATTTTTTGAGCTTATAAAAAATGCTAGTGTGCATGGAACCGAAGTACTAAGTATAGTGTTGCCAAAACCAATAAAGGCATACTCCTCTTTAAGTACACTTGCGAGTACAGACATACCCGTGAGTGTACATAAAGTACCTCGCAAGTACAGACATCCCGCTCAGCACAGCCGCAGTATGGCCTGGAAGAGGCAGAGCTGCTTCCAGGAGTTGTCGCCAGTGACGAGGCCACAAGTGAAGAGGCAAAGTTCCTGCCCAGTCATGCCCACCAGCCCAGAGTTGTCTGCCAGCCATGCTCGCCAGCCCAACCAGAGTTACCCGCCAGCCAGGACAGAGTTGCTGGCCAGCTAGCCCAGAGTTTCTTGCCAGCCAGGACAGACTTGCTGCCTAAACATAAGTGGATTGATTACTGTACAGTACTATAAACTTCACTCCCTGACCCCCCCCCCCCCACTACAGCTCATGGCCCTGATCCCCACACTACAGCGCCTGACCCCCCAGAAGTGAAAAAAATGTATTGCTTCACTTTAATGTTTAAAACATCCATGCTTTAACAAATGTATGGAAGCACCTACAGTTAGGTCCATATGTATTTGGACACAGGTACAATTTTCATACTTTTGGCTCTGTATATTACCAGAATAAAATAAAAACAAAACAATCCAAATGCATTTGAAGTGCAGACTTTCAGCTTTAATTCAAGGGATTGAAGATAAATATTAAGTACAATTTTTAGGAACTGCAACCATTTTATACACAGTCCCCCTATTTTCAGGAGCTCAAATGTAATTGGACAAATGAATATACTTTTTTATATTTTGTTGAGAATCCTTTACTGGCAATGACTGCCTGAAGTCTGGAACCCATAGACATTACTAAAGACTGGGTTTCCTTCTTTACGATGCTTTGCCAGGCTCTAACTGCAGCTGTCTTCAGTTGTTCTTTGTTTGTGGGTCTTTCTGCCTTTAGTTTTGCCTTCAGCAAGTGAAATGCATGCTCAATTGGGTTGTGAATCAGGTGATTGACTTACTTTTGGTCCCCTGAAATAGGGGGGTGACTATTCTTAAGAGCTGTAATTCAGAAACCCTTCCTCCAATTTGGATGCGCATACCCTCAAAATAAACTTGAGAGTATGCACTATAGCCTGAATATGTTTTGGTAAATATTTGAAAAAAATCTAAAATTGTGTCTAAATATATACGGATCTAACTGTACATTCAAGAACATTTAAAATGTGGCAGAGAGTCTTGAGTCCACGTAAGAAAAAAAAGGATACTAGGCCTTGTTTTAATTTTTCAATGTTCTTAGATTTATGTGCTCTCATATAGGACAAGAAGTGAGGAGAAATATTCCAGAAGGGACACTGACAATAGTAAAAACTTGTACCTTTCCTCTCATGATCTAAAGCTAGAAAAAGTAGGAGTTACTCTTTAGTTAGACTCTTGGCTAATTTACACTATTGTGCTGCAGTAATGCACGTCGCCTGTGTTAGGTGATATGTTGCCATTTACCATCATTTCCTGTTCAATTACAACTGACTTGGTGCAGGACTTTACCATAGGTAGATAGTGTCATGTCTTCTTTGGTGCACATGTATAATTGACCTCTCGTTTACAGGGGCAGAGGGGAGGCTATAAAAACAAATGATGGAGCTGTGGTTTTACTGACACACCCTGACCACCTAGCCACAACTGCCACACTGCCTTGATCATGGTTCAGAAAAATGTATACTACTGCCCTGTACACACGGTCAGACTTTCCGACAAAAAATGTGCGGTCGGATCATGTTTTCGAAAAATCCGATCGTGTGTAGGCTCCATCTGACTTTTTCTGTCGGAATTTCCGACACACAGAGTTTGAGAGCTGGATCAAAAAATTTCTGACAACAAAATCCGATTGTTTAAATTCCGATCGTGTGTAGACAATTCCGACGAACAAAGTGCCATGCATGCTCAGAATAAATTACGAAATGAAAGCTATTGGCTACTGGACTCTTTATAGTCCTGTCGTACTTGTTGTACATCACCTCGTTAATGAACGATCAGATTTTCTGACAACTTTGTGCGACCATGTGTATGCAAGACAAGTTTGAGCCAACATCCGTCTGAAAAAATCAGACGGATTTTGTCGTCGGAATGTCCGACCGTGTGTACAGGGCATACAAGTTGCACTAGGCAGGAAGTTCCCCCACCAAACATGGTCCATTTCAGTGAATGCCAATGCATTGCAACTGCTCTGCTTTCGAATCCGCCCAGTGTCATGTCTTGTCAATCATAGGCAAGGTGGACCTGATGGGGGACCAGTCTTTGAGTTTCTTGTCAAGTTCTACTCACCCAACAGGCACAGTGGCCATGACATTTAGCAAAATGAGTTGTCGGTTCGGCAGAACCTAAGGCAGAACTCCAAGACTAGTTCCCCATCAGGTCTGTCTTGTCTGTGATTTAGAGCAGATGGCAGTGGGTGGATTCCAAAGCTGCTATTGGACTGAATAGTGGCTGTGGAATCCACCCCTTGTCTCAGAGTTCTCATCAGGTTCCACCCACTCTCAGTTCAGTGTGACTCAATCTTTGCTTGCTAGGATGCCGGTGTTTTATATGATAGCCGCTACCCATCACAAAGCCGCTACCCAGCCTACAGCACATGTGCGATGCGTAGCCGAAGTGATGAAGGTTCGACGTGGCCATCTTGGTACACCCGAACTCGTTCGCAGTAAGCCTAGAGTTAGAAGTTGGCAAACGGACATCTTTATGCACCCACTTGAGTCTTGCTTTTCACAGTTATTTTGAACAGTAAACTCATCTTATATAGTGAAATGCAGAATTTAAAAGTTCATAACACTGATTCAGTGTTGAATTATAAAAGCAGCAGTGTGAGAAACCTGTGAGACCAGCAGGCTTGCCATTGCTTTTAAAATTAAACATCAAAACAGTCAGACGGACTTCTAAATACTTTATTTCACTATATAAGTGTCAGAAACCATGAAATCAGGTCGAGACAGGAGTACAGTTAAATCATACTTGTTTAATAATAAATGTAAAAGAACAAACGTAGTCAAAACATAGCCAAAGTTCAGTAATCAGAACGTATAGTCAACCAAGCCAGAAGTCAGGGATCAATGTAGTAGAACAGCAAGCAGGATCTGGAGCCAGAAGGGATGTCAGCAAAGCAAGTCTTGAACAGGATCGCTGGAGTTTCTGTGATGTTGACCAAGGTGAAGGTGGAGCTCCTCTGGACTGGATGTCTTAAGTAGGCAGGACTGATGAGCAGGATATCATCAACAGCTGAGTAACTGTGGAGAGATAGGAGCTGGCAATTAGCTGAGCAGATGAGCGGCCAGCGCAGAGAAGGAAGTTCTGAGCCCAGCACTGACAATAAGCTGAGTTTACTTTTCAAAATAAACAGTGCTCCTGGCCCCTCCCTCCTGCCGAATGCCCCTACAGCAAGCAGCTTGTTATGGGGGCACCTGAGCCAAGCTGCTGATCTGTGTGTCCATTCAGACATGGAGCCACGGCATGGCACCACCTCCTCTCTCTCCTCATTGGGGAAGTGACTTTGATTGACAGCAGTGGAAGCTAATGGCACCTACTGCTGTCTCAGCCAATGAAGGAGAATCCCAGGTAGCCGAGACTCGCGTGCAACATCGCTGGATTAAGATGGGGCTCAGGTAAGTATTAGGGCAGCTGAGAGGGGTTCCTGCACACTGCAAACCTTCTGACTTTAGAACCACTTTAAGTTTTGCTTATCTGTGAACTGGTGGTGGTGGTTCTTTTAGAATCCATATGGACAGATTCTAAAAGCGGCAGTTGTAATAACTACTTGAATCTGGTGCACGTGTTGGTATTTGTACCAGGGATGTAACTAAACTTTCATGAAGGGCCAGTATGGAGGGGGAGGCAGGAGGGGCGGATACCATGGGAGGGACCATTTACTGGAGGAAGGGGGGAGCAAGAGAAGTGCCGGCCGTGTGCTGTACACACCAGCCGTGCTACATAGATGTACACACCAGCCGCGCTACATAGATGTACACACCGGCCACGCTGAAACATGTTCCAAGTTTGCTTCTGCACCTGGCACAAGCCTAAGGCCACACAGCCTATGCCTAAGACCCACCCCGCCCTTCACTTCCCTGCCAGGTGGAGTAATATCCAGGCACTTCCAGAAGTGGGATGGGAAAGGAGAAAAGAGTGCTGCTGCCTGCCAGAGCTGTGACATCCGTAATATCTGAGTGCGATCAAGGAGGAGGAACCAAGCAGGGATCACACAAGTAAGCAGATTGCCATCTGCAGATGGCATAATTAACTCTTTGAATGGGAGGGGGCAGCGGCTGAGGGGGTTTGCTTAATTAGCAATAATATTTGTAATATACAGCAGGAAGGCGGTTAATGTACTGTCACTGAGGCATTAGTGACCAGTGGCAGTTAATTAACCCCTTTGTGCTGCATTAGTGACACCATTGGGTTGATTAACACTGACACTGGTGCCACTAATTCAGCACAAAGGGGTTAATTAACTGCCACTGTACATTAACCCCCTTTCCTGCTGCATATTACAAATACCATTGCTAATTACCGGTAACCACTTGCCAACCTGCCGCAGGTGGCAGCTACAGGCATCGGGACATACCCACACGTCGCTGCCCGCTTCGGGCACATGCTCCTCCCATCAACTCCCCTGTGATTGCACACAGCGGGAGTCTGTCAGCAGATCTCAGCCAAAGATTTGTGGCCAGGACCTGCTGATCATCTGTGTCCAATCACAGCCCAGAGCTCTGTATTGACGTTCAAATCAGAGCTTTGTACCAAGGGAAAGATCGCTTTTTTATTTATTTCCCATGCAAAGCAGAGAAATTAAACAAATCAATCAGTAGTACAAAGAAGCACACATTACACATTGTTAAACACACAGTTAACCCCTTGATTACCCCTAGATGTTAACCCCGTTCCAGCCAGTGTCACCTGACTTTGAGGCTGCCCTGCATAGCGGCACTTCAGCACAGCTTGCAAACGACTTCTTTAATAGAAGTCAATGCATGCTGCTCTGAAGTTGCCCCCCAAGTAGCGCAGGAATCTTTTTCTAAGTCAGAGCGACTTGAGTCGCCCCGATTAGAACAGTTTCATTGCAGTGAATAGAGCACGAATTGTCAGGTGACTAAGTTGTCTGATAGGTTGCTCCAGTGTGAACCACGCCTAAGTCGCTGATCTCCACCAATACTAGTATAAAAATAAATTCAGTATATATCCCATCGTTTGTAGGCACTGTAGCTTTCACACAAACCAATTATTATACACATATTGGGATTTATTTATTTATTTTTTTTACCAAAAACATGCAACAGAATACATTTTTGCATAAATATATAGAGTTTTTTTATTTAAAGTTTTAAAGCCGAAAGTAAAAATGTATTATTATTTTTTTTCATTTTCGGACGTATCTTCATTCATATCATAAAAACTAAAAAACCCAGTGGTGTGCAAACACCACCAAAAGAAACCTATATTTGTGCAGGAAAAAAAATTATATAAATTTATTTTGGGTACAGTGTTGGATGACCATGCAATTACCAGTTAAAATAGTGCATTTCTATATAGCAAAAAAAAAAGGGTAATGAAAGGGGTAAACATTTTCAGAGCTCAATATGGGGATCACAGACACTATCACCATTGCTGGGGATTAGTGTTGCAAAAACTGATGCAGATGCTGTGGGTTATTATTGCATATTAAATCATCAAATTAAACCCACTTTAACCACTTCAGCCCCAGAAGATTTTCTCCCGTAATGACCAGGCCCTTTTTTGCAATACGGCACTGCATATATTTAACTGACAATTGCGTGGTCGTGCGACTCTGTACCCTAACAAAATTGACATTTTTTTTCCCCACAAATAGAGCAACAATTTTGAAAAAATAAATATCTTTTTTTTGCTATAATAGATATCGAAAATAAATAAATAAATGTCTTCATCAGTTTAGGCCAATATGTATTCTACATATTTTTGGTAAAACAAATCGCAATAAGCGTATATTGATTGGTTTTCAAAAAAGTTATAGCGTCTACAAAATAGGGAATAGATTTATGGCATTTTTTTTTCTACTAGTAATGGCGATGATCAACGATTTGTAGTGGGACTGCGACATTTCGGCAGACAGATCGAACAATTGGCCGCCAGCCATGCGCATCAGCTCCCCCGCCTGCTATAGCTGTTAAAGGAACCAACGTGTAGCTACGACGATTTGCGGGAACGAGCCAAACTGCCACAGTATAATGACGGTGACTGGTCGGCAAGCAGTTAATTTGTATTATTTTAAGTATTTTCTTGTTTTGAAATTATACTAACTCTTTCTTTACGGGGAGTTTGGAGCAGCCTTTCCCCTTCACCCTGGGCACCGGATGACCTTGTCCTGGGACTGCTTTCATGAAATAGGTGTGGGCCATATCAAAGAGGCCTTATTGCTAGAATCTAACATTACTGTTTATTGAATTCTCCTACACAGTACGTGTATCATAACTAATTTCCATTTAAAAAGTTACTCCATATCAAAAATAACAGGGTGACAACAAAGTAACACAATTCAGTGACAGACACAGAGCGTTGTCACCCAAGTAAGTGCTTGAACAAGAACTTTCATGGCAGGTGCACTATGTATTGTTTTGATGAATGCTGCAAATGTTAAAATACTGACATTTCTTTTGCATTAATTTAATGCGTTAAAATTTCAGGCATAGAGTATACATCAGTGGCGGCCCATGCATTGAGGGCGCACGGGTGCCGCCCCCCTATCCCTGCTGCCGCCCCTCTATCCATGCGCCCAGCCCCTTTCAAGACACCGGACTAATGTTCTCCTATGGCGGGGGTGGGAGGGGGTGTTTTATTTTAAGCAGCTGAATAGAGCCAGAGGCTCTAATAGTCTTCAAATAAGGGGGGGGCTCGGGGTGCAGAGAATGCGCCCTGATCCCACCCAATCGCGTGACCATAGAAAATTAATTTTCCCTAATTTCACGCTACAGTGCCTCCCCGCCAATCAGGAGGCAGGTCAGTGAGATCTGTTTTCCAATTTGCCAAAGCGCTGGGAGATCCTTTTAAATGCTCAGTGCTTTGGCGGAAGAGGAGACACAGAAAGCGGAGGAAGCAGGAGGAGTGGACTCCTCCACCGCCATGCTGCTGCCTGCTGCCCGCACTGGAGGAGAGCCACAGCCCTGCAAGTGCCAACCTCCCGCATGGTGCTGTGTGTGCTTTTGATGCCAGGAGCCGTGAGCACGCAGGGTGGGGTGCTATCAGAGCGGCGAGCCAAGTGCCAGGTGCATGGGGGTGTTGTCAGAGCCGCCAGCCGTGGAGAGGGAAGGGGGTTTGCTGTAAGAGCTGCCAGCTGCGAATGGGAAAGGGGGGTTGTGCTGTCAGAGCCGGCAATCGGGGGGAGGAAGGGGTGTGAGTGCTATATACCAAATGCTGACATATATATATATATATATATATATATATATATATATACCCCCTATCTGTAATGCTGATCTATATACCCAAGGCTGACCTATATACCCAATTTGTAATGCTGACCTATATACCAGATTTGTAATGCTGATCTATATACTCAATGCTGACCTATGTACTCTGTCTGTAATGCTGACCTATATTGTGGGTGGGGCTTTTGAGATGTGGGAGGGGTCAAAAAGGAAGGGTGGGGTCTGGTGCCCCCCCCCCCATACTAAAACTTAAGCCGCCACTGGTATACATTCATTTATTATCCCCATTACTTGCAAATCCAGTAAAAGGCATTGCAACCTGGAATGTCATCGATCCACCTAACTTAGAGGTGAAAGCAGTCAGACAGATACTAAACAAATTAAATTCTCCTGTGTCCAGGAAACAACATGCAAGATTCCTCACTTGAACTCATAAAAGCAGGGTATGTGTTGTTACTTAGAACAGGTGCAATCATTATACACCATTTTCGGACCTAGTACCTTTCTTTATAGGACTCTTTTTTTTTAAATGTATATCTATATATCTATATATATATATATGTATATATATACAGCCTGTATACAGTATAAACACACACACCATATATTTTATAGATCTGTTTTTTGTATTTCATTCATTTTAAAAGCATTTTTGCTTTTAATATACCATTGCTATATTTTGGCTTGCAAAAATGTTTGCTGTAATTATTTTGAAAATGACAATCGCATTTCTAAAATTATTAATAAATGAATCTAGACAAAATTGAGTATGCAAAATCGATTTATGTGTAATAATGGATAGCAAGTCAATACTTCAGCTATGTAATCGTAAGAAAAAGCATTTGTTTACATATGGATTTCTCATACTTTCTGTAATCTTGCAGCAGCATGAACACAGGTGTAACAAAAATGACAGGTATTGGCACAATGCGTGAGGCACAACAAACCACTTAACCTTTTATGACCAAACGACAAAGTGCATTTTCTTCCATTAAAGCATCAGCTCTATCACTAAAGCACCGGCGAAAACTTTGTATAAATCTCTAGATAACAGCAGCTAAATTATGTGTGTTATGAAAACTGCCCCGACGCCTAATGGGTTTATTTTTCAACACAAATGATCATTTTCTTGTGTGGACTCTGAGTTTTATGAGGAAGGATAGAACCTTCAACTGATCCATGTGAACTTTGCAAACATCAACAATATTTGTCTGCAACAGTCAGTATTTGAGCTTACAGCAAAACAATGATCCAAATTCCATCGTAGACAAACAAAATAACAGAGAAATCAACTTTAAACATGCTAAATATTCATGAGGATTTTGTGCTGCACATAAGAAAACCCCAAAACTGAGATGTTAGTGTATGTCAAGTCAAGAATACAGATGAGGCTCTCGTTATCCTGATATTACTAGGTCACCCGCCACTTACTGATAATGTCAGCAGCTTTACTTTGTGAATTCTAAAGTGTTTTTCCACCCTTGAAAACAAAGCAAATTGGTGTAGTTGATATATTAACCTTTGAAGCGTAACATTAAAATATTAGTACTATTGCAATTTGTCATGGATGAAAATTATGCTAAATAACGTATCACAACCTTAATTACAGAAAATGCTCTAAAATTAAACAGTAAACAGAGCTGAATAAAGCAAAGTTTAGCTACCCAAAGCAACCATTTGCGATTCACCTTATGTTGTTCTAGCTGCTTTAAAGTTTGAAAGGTAGTTGTTAATTGGTTGTTATGGGTTACTGCTGTTTGCACTGGCTTATTAATTAGCCTGATGTTATTATTAGATTGATTGTAATATTAAACTATCAGTGCAAAATGGTATTTTGGTAACACTATAAAACGCAGTAAAATAAGTCCCTTCTTAACTGCAGTTTGCATTGGAGTAGTTATTCCTATGAATGTTCATTGTCATGAAAGGCATAGAGTAAATGAATCATTAACTTCATTTAGATGTAAGTGTATTTCCTCTAATTAGTCCTGGAGCTGCAGGTCCCATTGCGGTATGTGCTGCCTGTTGTCAGCATGCCATTCTGGAGATCCTCAGCACTATAAGCTCTGCTTTTCAATGCTGTGGCATAGTAGTCCACTGGTTCTTCTGTGGCATTTTCCATCCAGCTAAGGCACAAGACCTTCTGAAAAGACCGCCTGAAATTGTCTGATAGGACACCATAGAGGAAGGGATTGGCACAACTGTTGGCATAACCCAGTGCAACAGAGAGCTGGCTGATTGTAGTGTCCCCCCTCCTGGCAAAGACACCCACTAACTGCACTACATAGAAAGGCATCCAGCAGACCACAAAAACTGTCACCACTACAGTTACCATAAGTGTCAGCTTACGCTCAGATCTGCGTCGTTGCTGCCAACCAGCCTTCAGAGCCACGACCCTCATTTTAGTGATAATGAGAATATAGCAGAGACAGATGGCAGCCATAGGAAGGAGGAAGCCCATCAGAAATGTATAGAGTACAAAGACCACAACCCATCGTTGAGAAGGTTCAGGCATATGTACATTGCAAGCCACTGTCCCGTCACTGTTAGGCGCTGTACTGGAGAAGATTACAATGGGCATAATGATAAGAATTGAAAAGAGCCAAACTCCAAGGTTCACCATCTTTGCCACGCTTGGCCGCCTGTAGCGAGCAGCGCTTATGGGATGGACTACTGCCACATACCTGTCCAAACTAAGAACCGCCAAGCAGTAGACACTGGTAAACATGTTCATAGCGTCCAAACTCAGAACGAGCCTACAGAGCAGAGAGCCAAATGGCCAGTGCCGGAGGAGAGTAGATGTCACCAAAAAAGGTACACTCAGCATGAGAAGTTCATCAGCAATGGCCAGATTTAAAATATAGATGTTTGTGGCAGTCTTCATTTTGGCATAACGCAAGATGACATATATTACCATAGAGTTGCCACACAATCCCACAATACAAACTAAAGAATAGACAAATGAAATAAAGATTGCAATTCCAGGAGACTCCGTAGAAGTGCTATTCCGGGAGCTGTTGCTCAAAGTCAACTCTAAAGCATTGCCCAGTAATGTGGATGTATTGTTTTGCAGCATCTTGAAATTTATTTAGAAAGGCTAAATTAATAATAAAAAAAATTTAAAAATCAGTCTTCTCTTTTGAGGTTACACAAGTCACAGGTAGGCACAATCTGCCCTTGCTTTAAAGCTAGCATTGCTGCAATAGAGTTGAGTTGTTTTTGTTGATAAAAGCTCACAATACATAGTCAAATCCTCTCAGCAGAGATTTTAAATTTGTCATTTTGTTTTCCTTTTCTATCCATGTCAGCAAATTCATCAGGTTAGATCTCCAGGTACAAGGGTGATCTTATCACTTTATATAGAATTCACATTCTTCCATCACTTAGGTAACATGCAAAAATGAAGAAGCTCTTGAAGTCTGCAGCAATCCTTTCCTCAGCCAAGAGTAGCATGAAATCTCTGGAGCTGCAATGTTTGTTACAGACGGTAGATGAAAAGCAGCGGCTGAAGGAGGAGCAGTGGCTGAGTGATTCACTGATCAGAAAGCATCAGAAACAGTTATTACACAGTAACAAAAGCTGAGGAAAGCGTAGCTCTGGGGCACAGCTGAAATTTCTAACACTGCAGAATGTGAGGATGCAGGGGGGTGTAAGATGCTGAAGGTTGAAATGAGAAGGACCTGCTCCTTGCTGTGTAGGGAGGGGAAAAAAAATCTCCCTCACAATCTGTTGTCTCTTCTCTGGGGAATGTATTTGCCTTTTTTTGTTTTTATAGCTTTCTCTTTTGCTTAACCCCTACCGTGTTTAATGTTTCAAAGCATTACGCGGACTGTCATGCAAAAGAAAATCAATGATGTAGGACCGTCTTTTGTTTCTGCTCACAGTTCCGTGTTCTATTCTGGTCCTGCGTGATGCTCACTCTTTCCCTGCGTGACTTACAATATCTTTTTCCCATTAACATTTTCATTTGTGGGTGTCATTCAGCAAACACCACTTATACACAGAGCTGTCAGTTTAAATGGCGAGGATGATTTGAAATGTTAAAAGACATTTTCTATGTCAGATATTGTTGTGGTGAGTGTTGCAGGTCCATAAGTCACATTTGAAAACCTACAGCCTTAGGCCCCGTTCACACTTGTTTGGATGCGATTTAGGCGTTGTGCAGTAAAAAAAAAAACCTGATTGCTGCATCATTGATGTGCTTTCATAAAAATGTGAATTATTTAAAGTGATTGTAAACCCTTACAACACACTTTCACCTACAGGTAAGCCTAGATTAAGGCTTACCTGTAGGTGCTGTAAATATCTCCTAAACCTACAATTCCCCGTGCGAGGATTTCTTCTGTGCATGCGCCGAGTATATATATATATATATATATATATATATATATATATATATATATATATATATATATACTCGGCGCATGCACACTTTAGAAGGGTCACGGTGTGCCGTTTTCATTAAACGACATGCCGTGACTCCAGCCAGTCACAGAGCCGGAATCCATGACTCCGGAAGGAAGATGGACACTTCCAGCTGGCGAGGAAATCAGGGACATCGCTGGCTCCTGTGTCACGTAAGCTAATGTGATGCATAGTAGCCTATTATGCTTTACCTTTGCAGGGAAACAAAGTTTAAAGTTCTACAGTAATGCACCTAGAACACAACTCATCTAAATAGAACTACACAGATGTGAACCTGGTCTTAGCCTCAGGTTACTCATGAATAGCCTCATGGTGAATATAGACAACTACCAAGAGAATTTTACTTGAAACTTAGCTTTTCGCCATTGGCTTGTAAGGATATTAAGACATGTCAGTTCTAGAAAGCTAGAGCAAGAACAGGCGCTGGAACTCTCTGAACCTTACTAAGGACATTGCTACAGGAATGTAAGGAAAAGGGGGGAAAACAGTTTCAAGCCCCCCTTGCCTCGTGGGATTGTGGCAGCATGGTTTCCAGTATCCCCTCGGGTTAAAAAATTGCAGGAAGACTTCCCATTGGCTCTTGGTCTCTGGAAAGGTCAGGTGGCACTGTGTCTGAGCAGTTTAAGTGGATTTTAGTGTAGAATCGGAAAGGATCCCTTCAAGTTTTAAAAATTGCAGGAAGACTTCCCATTGGCCCTTTTTACTCTGGGTAGGTCAGGTGACCACTGTATCTGGGCAGTTAAGGGGGTTTTCTGTGTGGATTTTCATATAAAAAGAGGGGTTCCGAGCCCCAGAGGTTCAGTAGCAATAGCTGTGGTGTTCCCTCCCACCCTTCCTAATTCATGGCGTTTAGCCACTTACGGACCACCCGCCGCAGGTTTAGGGCTGGCTGTTTGAAGGAGGATATCCTTGTTATGGCAGCAGCTAGCTGTCATAACCCCTGGTATCCTCCTTTTCAGCGGGCGGTCCACTACAAGATAAAAGTGGTCTATGCGGCGGATATCGCCCCCGCCGCAATCTGGGGCCCTCCACCGCTTACCGGAGCAGTTCGGTAGAGGCGATTGCATCCTCATGCTGGCTCAGTATCGAGACGAGTGAGGGGAAGATACCATTTCCATACAATTGCGTCAAAACGTTACTTCTGCCCATAGCTCTTAAAGGGACATATAAAAAAAAATGTTTAAATGACAACGTTTTTATTTTTATTTTTCTATTGTATTTTAGTCTAAATATGAGATCTGAAGTCTTTTTGACCCCAGATCTCATATTTAAGAGGCCCTGTTATGCTTTTTCTATTACAAGGGATGTTTATATACCTTGTAATAGGAATAAAAGTGAAATTTTTTTTTTAAAACAGTGTAAAAATAAAAAAGAAATGTAACATAAATTAGAAAAAATAATATGTTTTTAACGCGTCCTGTCCCGATGAGCTCGTATGCAGAAGAAAACGCATACGTGAGTAGCGCCGACATATGAAAACGGTGTTCAAATGTGAGGCAGTGCCGTGATCAGTAGAGCAAGAGCAATAATTCTAGCCCTAGACCTCCTCTGTAACTCAAAACATGCAACCTGTAGAATTTTTTAAATGTCGCCTATGGAGATTTTTAAGGGTAAAAGTTTGTCGCCATTCCACGAGTGGGCGCAATTTTGAAGTGTGACATGTTATCAATTTACTCGGCGTAACATTATCTTTCACAATATAAAAAAAATTGGACTAACTTTACTGTTGTCTTATTTATTTATTCAAAAAAGTGTTTTTTTTCCCAAAAAAGTGCACTTGTAAGACCGCTGCTCAAATACGATGTGACAGAAAGTATTGCAATGACCACAATTTTATTCTCTAGGGTGTTAGAAAAAAAGTATAACGTTTGGGGGTTCTAAGTAATTTTCTAGCAAAAAAAAATGTTTTTAACTTGTAAACAACAAATTTCAGAAAGAGGCTTGGTCCTTAGGGGTTTAAAGGGGTTGTAAAGGTAAATGTTTTTTCACCTTAATGCATTCTATGCATTAAGATGAAAAAACATCTCACACTGCCGGCGCCCCCAGCCCCCCCCATTTTACTTACCTGACCCCTTGAAAATCCCGTGCTCACCCCGCCGTCCTCTTCGCTGCTCAGCCTGGCTGCTGATTGGCTGGAGTGGAGGGATTGAAAGCAGCGCAGCCATTGGCGCTGAAGTCAATCACATCCAATGACGCAGGGCGGGGCCGTGTGATACAGCGTGCGGCTATAGCCGCCGGCTGTACCACGGGAGCGCGCCCCCAGGTGCTTCTCACCATGCGAGGGAGCTCGCATTAAATGGGGGAGGAACCTGCGGGAGGAAGCAGAGACAGCCGCCGAGGGACCCCAACAGGGCAGGTTCGGGGCCACTCTGTGCAAAACGAGCTGCACAGTGGAGGTAAGTATGAATGTTTGTTATTTTTAAAAAATAAAACATTTTACTTTACAATCCCTTTAACTTTATTATGTGGCTAATGTCACCTTTCAAGGGGGGCAGTTTATTTTATATAAAGTTAAACAAGTTATTTAAAGTTGTTAAAGTTATATGTTAAAAGTGGGGAGATTCCCCTTTATTTGATTATACAGCTTGAGCCGTAGCAGCTGAGCTATTTTACGTGTTCTAAAGTTTCAATTTTAATATTTATTTATTAAAGCCAATAATAAAGGCCATGGCCAAATATTTTTTCAATCACTGGTTTGGTGTGTTTTTATTGTGTCAAATTCTGCTGACTGCTATCCCATGAGAATAATCTGCATCCACATAATCACAAGATGGAGCACAGTGAATTGTAATCAATAGCAATTCACAAAATATATAAATAAATAAATAAATACATACATGCCTGTATCTTTCGGCAGCACAGTGGCTAAGTGATTAGCACTTTCTCCTAAAAACACTAGAGTTGTTGGTTCAAACCCCAGCCACAGCACTACCTACCTGGAGTTTGCATGTTCTCCCTGTGCCTTTCCCTGGGTTTCCTCCCACATTCCAAAGCCATGTTGGTAAGTTAATTGGCCCCTGTAGAAAATTGTCCTTAGTGTATGTGAGTTAGGGACCTTAGATTGGAAGCTTGTTCACGGCAGGGACTGTTGTGAATGTACAAATATAGTGGCTTTAATTTATACATATAAGTACCTGTAATAAATAAATCTTTTCGTTCCGACCCCCATCACTGGCCACGTCTGAGGAGGCTTCCTGCACTAGATATGGTCCGTTATACTGAGCCACAGATACTGCAAGCAATTAATAATGTTCTTCTTTTGTGTGTGTATTTTACGCTTACTTTGATTTCTTTCAACATCAGTACTACACTATGGGTGTGCTCTCTGCCTAGTGGTTTGTTTTTAGATACCGTAATTGACTGGTACATGATTTCCGAGAAAGTGGCTTCAGTGCTTCTGGACATTATTAAATCTGGAAGACTGAGGACATTTAGCTGACATTTACAAAATAAGTTTTGCAGGGGATAGCTGATTAACTGTGATTACTGCAGTAAACAATGTTCTAGAGTTCTGCTTTGCTGGTTCAAATGTCAAGTTTCCTAGATGAGCTACTTTTGTTGTGAGACTCCCAGTAATTATTAAAGAGGAAGTAAACCCTGATGAGTTTACTTCCTCTTTCATTCCCTGCAAAGGTAAAGCATAATGGACTACTATGCATCGCCGCGATCTGCGGCTTACCCAGTGCGCCTGCACGCCGCTGTCTACGGCGCATGCGCCATAGACAGCGGTGGCTGTCTTCAGGTAAATGTGTACGGTTTAGGAGATATTTCTTGGACCTACAGGTAAACCTTAATCTAGGCTTACCTGTAGGTCAAAGTGGTTTATAAGGGTTAACAACCACTTTAAATCTTTTGTTTCAATACTATCTTAAATTGTTGTGTCTTTATCATCGTGGAAAATATTAATTAACAAAATAATACCCCTATACAAAGCAACATATTTATCCCGAGGATGCCCCCAAAAATATGAAAAAGTCTGGCACTTGTGGACAGACAGAGTCCACAACAGTTGATCAGCCTGTTGGGGACTACCCTGGTTAGATACCCTGAATATCTACCTGGCCCTGTTGAGTGTTGGGGTCCAGGCCCCAAGCAAGTGAGTGGTGGAGTTAGTCCAGAGCTCTTACAGAGAAGAGGAATGAGAGGTCCTACTGGAATAGATATATCCTGTCACGATCCTACCTTGCTGAAACTGGGTACTAGATATGTTTTTAGTTAGTAATTTTAACTATAGTTAGCTGTGTTTCGTTTTGAGATACACAGTGAGTTGTACGCTGTTATGCACATGCCTATGTGCACCATTTGGCCGGGGTATGCCCCAATGGCCCTGTTTTGTACCTTCACAGTGAAATTTTTCAATAAAAATAATAAAAAAATAATAATTGCTATGTCTAATGTGTATAATCAGAAAGGAGCGTAGCAGTAGACATTTCTATACTGTGCCATACAAGATCAGTAAAGAGTAGAACAGGGGTTAGGTTTAATTCACATCTATGCATGTTGCTTTTGAGTGTTTCTGCAGTGCTTTTTGCGGTGCTTGCCGTGTTTTTACCGTGTTTTTGCCACGTTTTGCATTTTTTTTCTTTCTTTTTTTACAGTGTGGTTGCTTAGCAACCAGCTATATACAGTGTAAAAATTAAAAAAAAAAAACAGCAAAATGAAAATCACGGCAAAATCGTAGTAAAAGCACAATACTTGCATTTTGGATGCGGGTCCATTGACTTCTATTACATGCAAAAGGCATTTTGCATGAAAAAAAGTCCCCGAACCTTTTCAAAAACGCAGAGGCACAAAAATGCATTGATGTGAACGTGTTCCATAGGAACCCATGTTAAAAATGTCCCTGCATTTCTGAAAAATGCATCAAAAAACGCATTAGTGTGAATCAAGCCTAAGGCCTGTTTCACACTTGTGCAGATTGCAGTTTGCATATTGCAGGTGCATTTTGTGTTTTTCAATACACTTTCAATACACCTAATCTTTTAGGCCTGATTCCCACCTATGCAGTTTTATTGCTTTTTGCATTTTGCAGATTCGTACTACAGTCCATTTAACATGGTTTCCTATGGAACATGTTCTGTAGTGCAAATCTGCAAAATGCAAAAAGCACAAAAAATGCATAGGTGTGAATCACGGCTAAACCATTGAAGTCTATGGAACTAAAAACCCAAAAAAAAAACCCTGCCCTTTTCCTAAAATGCACAGATGTGAACTACATCCATAGGAAACCATGTTAAATGGACCGTAGTGTGTTTCTGTAAAACTGAAAATGCACTACAAAATGCATAGGTGTGAACCAGGTCTAGAGAGTTATTCCTCAATTTTTTTTCTCTGTTGGTGTGTACAGGTAATTAGAGCTTCAGCTACTGAGTTCTTTAAACATCTGGTAATTTTGGGCAAAGCTTTTACCAATTCCCTATTAGGCGCTTTTACCCCCTTCCTGCCCAGACCAATTTTCAGCTTTCAGTGCTGTCGCACTTTGAATGCAACGCTATACCCAAACAACATTTTTATCTTTTTTTTCATACAAATAGATTTCTTTTGGTAGTATTTAATCACCATTGGGTTTATTTTTTATTTTTGCTAAAAAAAAAAAGTTGAAAAAAAAAATAAACCTTTTTCACAGTTTCTTATACAGTTTTACAAAAAGGTAAATTTTCTCTTTCACTGATGTGCGATGATGAGGCTGCACTGATAGGCACTGATAGCCCTTGTACACACAGTCGGAGAATCCGTCGGAATGTGTCCTTTCGGACCGTTTTGTCAGATAATCCGACTGTGTGTGGTATGCATCGGACTGATTCCGTCCGAATATCCGTCGGACCCAATTTTCCAACATGTTGGAAATATTTCCCGACCAACTGGTTTGATCGGACATACTCCGATCATGTGTAGCGTATTTTGATCGGACCAAGTGCCACGCATGCTCAGATCTAGATCCTACATCAAAGCTATTGGCTACTAGCCTGAATGTAGTCCCATCGTAATGAAATTACGTCATCACGTTCTGAAAGATCGTATTTTTCGACAACTTAGGCCGCGTACACACGGGCGGACTGTCTGGCCAACTAAGTCCGTCAGACAATCCGACAGACAGTCCGTCCTACTTTTAAATGAACTGACTTGACTACACACGATGAACAGACAGTCCGCTGAAAGCTTGCGCGATGACGTGTACAGCACGTACGACGGGACTAGAAATACGACGTCCAATACACTGCAATGCAACCTTCGGCCGTGTAAATCCTTTCTGAGCATGCGCCATACTTAGTCCATCCAACTTGCCTACACACGAGCGGACTGTCCGCTGAAACCAAAGTTGGACGGACAATATTACGGAAATTCCGAAAGACTTAGTCCGCCAGACTGTCCGCTGAAAAAGTCCGCTGAAGCCCACACACGAGCGGACTGTCCGCTGAAACATGTTTCAGCGGACCAAGTCCGTCAGACAGTCCGCCCGTGTGTACGCGGCCTTAGTCCAACCGTGTGTATGCAACAGTTTCGGACACAATCCGTCGGACTAAATCCGACTTATTTGGTTGGCAGAATCTCCGACCGTATGTACAGGGGCATAGACTGCATTGATGGGCACTGATGGGGCGGCAATTATGAGGTAGCACTGATGTGCATTGATGGGCACTGATGAGGTGGCACTGATGGGCACTGATGTGGTGGCACTGATGAGGCTGCACTGATAGGTGGCACTGATGTGCGTGAATGGACTTCATGATTGAATTCAGGTGAATCCAATTCCACACACGCATATCCTGTTTCAAGTTCCAAGTTCCCATCATGCACAATCAAATCTAAACAACATTTAATATAATATAATTATGAACAATGCAAAATCTGTAATCTACATGACAAGCATCAATCTAAAAACATAAAACAGTACATGAGCAAACTAAAAATGAAAAACATTTATAAATATAGCATACATGGAAATGTGGAGGCTCTATCAAGAGGACATCATATGGATATCAGTGTACACGAGAATTCAAATGCAAGTATAAATACCTGGAAAATGTATACACATACACACACGTCACATACCAACAAAAAGTTCATACCAAAAGAAAGGATGTAAACTGTAAGCTGGACTGCAAACAACATTAACAGACACCTAGACTCACATATCAGAACACATGTATGTGCCAGCAAACAACCGCGCCTTGATTCGTCAATGGTATCTGTCAATTGTCTATTATACACAATAGTTAAATCATAATAAAGGGTTAAAACCCATTAGAAATGTAAACCCTTTGGAATTCTCCTTTGCAAACTAAAAATCCAATACATTTCACGTTTACACAATATCGTAAAAATATCACCTCCTCGTCTCGGTGTAGTGATTCTTTCTATGCTCTGTATTTGTATCAAGGTGGTATTACATTGTGAATCTCATTAAAAAGTCTGGCAACGTTAGTGGCATGTTCCTTTTCAGTATCGCGAACGTGGTCATTCAATCGATCTCTCAATCTTCTAGTGGTACAACCAACATATTGAATGTTGCATTCTTTGCATGTGATTAAATAAATCACATGTCTAGCATTGCAATTGATATACCTCCCAATGCTGTAGGACCTGCCACTAACGCTGGAAGAAAAACGATCACCCCTGATTATCCATGGGCAATGTGATTTATTTATTCAATCACATGCAAGAATGCAACGTTATATGTGGGTCGTACCACTAGAAGAATGAGAGATCGATTGAATGACCACATTTGGGATACTGAAAAGGAACATGGCACTAAGGTTGCCAGACATTTCAATGAGATTCACAATGGTAAAACCTCCAAAATACAGGGCATAGAAAGAATCACTACACTGTGACAAGGAGGTGACAGTTTTAGAATATTGTGTAAACGTGAAGTTTATTGGATTTTTACTTTGCAAACTAGAATTCCAAAGAGTTTAAATTTCAAATGGGATTTAACCCATTATTATGATTAACTATCATGTATAATAGACAATTGACAGATGCCATTGACTCATCTAGGTACGGTTGTTTGCTGGCACGTGTGTGCACACTTGCACATACATGTGTTCTGATATGTGAGTCTACAGTGCCTTGTAAAAGAATTCACTCCCTTTGGCATTTTTCGTGCTTTGTTGCCTCACAGCCTGGAATTAAAATGGATTGTTTGAGGATTTGCATCATTTAACTTAGAGAACATGCCCACAACTTTGAAGATTTTTTTTTGTTGTGAAGCAAACAAAAAATAGGACACAATAACAGAAAAAGTCAATGTGCATAACTATTCACCCCCATAAAGTCAATACTTTGTGGAGCCACCTTTTGCAGCTATCACAGCTCCAAGTCGCATTGGATAGGTCTCTATGAGCTTGCCACATCTTACCACTGGAATTTTTGCCCATTCCTCCTTGCAAATCTGCTCTAGCTCCTTCAAGTTGGATGGTTTGCGCTTGTGAACAGCAATCTTTAAGTCTGACCACAGATTTTCTATTAGGTTGAGGTCTGGACTTTGACTAGACCATTCCAACACATTTATATGTTTCCCCTTAAACCATTCAGTGTTGCTTTAGCAGTGTGTTTAGGCTCATTGTCCTTCTGGAAGATGAACCTCCATCCTAGCCTCAAATCACACATAGAGTGGTACAAGTTTTGCTCAAGAATCCCTGTATTTAGCACCATCCATCTTTCCCTCAACCCGGACCAGTTTTCCAGCCCTGACTGCTGAAAAACATCCCCACAGCATGATGCTGCCACCACCATGTCTCATGTGATGTGTTTTGGTTTGCGGTTTGCGCCAGACATAGCATTTTCTTTGATAGCCAAAAAGTTCAACTTTAGTCTCATCAGACCAGAGCACCTTCCTCCATACATTTTGGGAGTCTCCCACATGCCTTTTCACAAACTCGTTTTGTTTTTTGCTGAAAGTAATGGCTTTCTTCTGGCCACTCTGCCATAAAGCCCAACTCTATGGAGCGTACGGCTTATTGTTGTGTATTGTTGTGGAACTCTGCAGCTCCTCCAGGGTTATCTTAGGTCTCTGTGCTGCCTTTCTGATTAATGCCCTCCTTGTCGGTCTGTGAGTTTTGGTGTGTGGCCTTCTCTTGGCAAGTTTGCTGTTGTGCCATATTCTTTCAATTTGGTTGTGATAGATTTGATGGTGCTCCGAGGAATCATGAAAGATTTGGATATTTTTTTTATAACCTAACTTGTATTACTCAACCACATTGTCCCTTACTTGTTTAGAGAGTTCCTTGGTCTTCATGGCAGTGTTCGGTTAGTGGTGCCTCTTGCTTGGGTGTTGCAGCCTCTAGAGCCTTTTAAAAAGGTGTGTATATGTAATGACAGATGACGTGACCCTTAGATTGCACACAGGTGGACATCATTTCAGTAATTATGTGACTTCTGAACGTAATTGGTTGCACCAAAGCTTTTTATGGGCTTCCCAACAAAGGGGGTGAATACATACGCACATGCCAATTATCATTTTTCTGAAAAATTGTTTTATGTTCATATTTTTCTAATTTTACTTCACCAACTTAGACTATTGTGTTCTGATCAATCAAAAATAATTCAGATTAAAAAAACATCAAACTAAAGGCTGTAATGTAACAAAATAGATAAAAAGCCAAGGAGGTGAATATTTTTGCAAGGCACTGTATATATTGAGACAACACTCGCATCTCCATATGGCATTGACAAAGCAGGATTTTGTGTGAAACGCACCTGCCTTCGTTCCCCTGCCCGTGTGGATTGTTTTTACATGTTTTGGATACAATAAAGCCTTTTTTGCATCATGTGGGAGTGCTGCCATTTGTCTAATTTACCTCATTAGGTGGCACTGATAGGCGGAACTGATAGGCTGCACTTATGGACACTGAGAAGCCGCACTGATAGGCCCTGGTAGATGGCACTGATAGGTGACACTGATGAGGAGGCAATGATGGGCACTGATTGGCAGCACTGATGGACACTGATTGGCAGCACTGGTAGGCACTGATTGGCAGCACAAGTGGGCGCAGATTTGTAGCACTTGTGAGCAAAGATTGGCAGTACTGATGGGACTGCACTAATAATCAGGACACCGATAATTAGTGCCCTGATTATCAGTGTAGATGTCCTTTTTAGAAAAGCCGGTTATCGTCTCTCTTTTACGCTCCTCATGCTGTCAGCATGAGGAAAGGAGTACCGATAGCTGGCATCTGCTTACCTCCATTATAAGCTTTGTTTGGACACAGCTGATCACGTGGTAAAGAGCCACTGATCTAATCTGTGATCAGCAGTGTCCGTGGCAACAGTGATCATGGAAGCCATCATATGATGGTTTCCCAGAACTAGTCAACCGCGCTGTAACCATAGTGGTTATTATTAGCCTAATCTGGATGGAGTGGTCCATCAGTCTAAATATTTTTAGTCTGGATATGACAAAGAAAATGTATACAAATCCACAACACATTTCCTAGAAAGCATAATGCTGAACAAGCAGATGTTACATTTTAATTCCTTAGTAAAGTATGTTTGTTCTGACTCAACTACAAGGCCATAAGTGTATATCCAGCTTCATATAGGGCTTACAAGATCTGGTGATTTATTTATCCCTTGCAGCAATTGAGACAGTTTAACGCGATGAATTAACTCACTGTTGAGGAGAGAGATGATGAATCTTTTGGAATGTTCCATTTAATGAAAGATACTCATAGGTAGAAAAACATTGATGTTGTTAGCCACATGGAAAGATGATTAAAGCATGGTGGAATACTGAGCAATGATACCAGAGAGAAGGAAGGGGAGGGGATATACAGAAGTACGGTGGGAGAGAGAGTTCAGCTTAGACAAGAGAACACAGCTTAAAGACACAGAGCAATAATAAGCCAAATAGTGCAACACAGATAAAATGATAATAAATCACACAGTGTAACACAGCAATGTTCCTTTACTTGTACATTGTGCAATCTGTATTTGTTTTAAAAAAATGTTTCAAAAAGGTCCTTTTTAAAGCAAAATGTATGCACAGATATAAAAATAATGGCAATGAATGCAGTACTTTTCAAATATTAAATTGTTACTAAACCCACAACAGTAAAATCAGTCTGTATATGCTGTAAAGCATGCTTGTTATACTCACTGTGGAATCTAAGGGGTTAATGCACTACATTGTGTAAAAAGGCTGTTTGATCCTGTCTTCTCTGATCCTCCCCTTATTTTATGGTCTACAATCCATCTTCTAATAGAACACAACCCTAGGATACACTCTACACATGCTCAGTTTGGTGTGTATTGCTAGAGAGTTTTATTTATTTATTTATTTTTTGGGGGGGCGGGAATGTGTTTAGCACAGGGCCAATCAGCACTGTCCAGACATAGGGTCACTGGTCATGCAGCCTCATAGGGCAGTCAGAGGAGAATGAAAACAGCTCCTACAAGCTTTCATCAGACAATGATAGAAGTCACAAGACTGCTCTAACTGCTGATGAGAAAGGGTATTTAGCAGTTTATATTTGCTAAAATAATAGCATTTCCATCTTCTGCGTACTGTGGGAGACCAGATATAGTGAATGCAGGGTCATGGGTTTGGTAACACTTTAATAAATGTAATTTTAAATGAAACTGATGCAAGTACCTGAATCTGACTTGGTATCATCCTCTTGCAATCCCTTGTACAGATACACTTAGTTGTGCCCATACTGTATTGGACCCATCGCCCAAGACCTGCTATGTGGCCCAAATATCGGGATGTTCTGACAGGCAGAGCTCCAGCGCTTTTTGGTAGTGTTAAATCTTGCAAACATTTTCCATCTCCCAACTTCCCCGTTGGCCATGGAGGCAGCCAGTTATAATGACAGATGACATCAGGGAACAGGGCCAAGGCAAGCTCCAAAAGTACCATAAAGTGCTGGAGTTTTGCTTCTCAGAACTGCCTGGCTTTCAGGCATGAATATATTTCACAACAAAGCTCAGTGGCCACAGGATTTAAGTACTGTCCAGTTGTGGACAGTCTATGTTACTAGGATAGACAGTTTTCTGCATCCGATGTGTATAAATGCACTTTATCTTTTGATGAGAAAGCTGATGGGGATAGCTTAGGGGCGCTTACACAAAACTTCACCTTTTCTTTCCTGGGGATAACCACAGGATTAAAACAGGTCTGCAGATGTCTGGAAACCGACCAGTTACTAGAGCTTCTGGCACACTTATAAAAATGTACCAAACTATGGTAAAGAAGCTAAAAGTCTTGTACACCAACACTTGTGTTTAACTGCATATTGCTAATTTTACAGGTCTGCGACTACAAACACAAATACTACTCAATCAATTAATACAGTAAAGCCTTGGATTTGCAAGCATCATTTGTTCCAGAAGCATGCTTGTAATCCAATGCACTTGTATATCAAAGTAAATTTCCCCATAAGAAATAATGGAAAATCAGATGATTTGTTCCACAACCATTTATTCATAAGTCCTTCAGTTTATAGTCCATATAAAAAGATTATAGCAATGTGATAGGTTGTGTAACCATAAAATGTCCATTTACAAATGGCAGCCTCCACAAGGGGATTAGAAGCAAAATTCAGCAGGAGCTACAGAGTATAAAAAAAAGAGAGGCGCCTCTAAGTGTAGCAATTACATAGTTACATAGTTAGTAAGGTTGAATAAAGACACCATTCCATCCAGTTCAACCTGAGTGAGAGTGAGTGTCTACAATTGTCCCTATCCCTGTACATTGCCCAACATCGGTCCCTACCCTCAAGGAGCCCACAATCCAAGGTCCCAACTCATATACTAGGGCCAATTTTGGACAGAAGCCAATTAACCTATCTGCATGTCTTTGGAGTGTGGGGGATAACCGGAGTACCCAGAGGAAACCCACGCAGGCACAGGGAGAACATGCAAACTCCAGGCAGGTAGTGTCATGCTTGGGTTACATTTAATGAAGGTACAACATTTAGCAACTCATATGGTTGATGATTAAAACAGTCACATCTAAGTATGCAGGCATTCGGGGTAAAGCTGTCCACAGGTGGATGGTCTATATGTGATGGACAGCTTTACCCCGGATGCCTGCATACTTGGATGTGACTGTTTTAATCCTCAACCATGTGAGTTTCTAAATGTTGTACCTTCATTAAATGTAACCATATTGCTACACTTAGAGGCAACCTCTCTTCTCTTTTATACTTGGTCGTGACTTGATGCTATTTGTATATCAAGACATCACTTGTATATCAATTTAAAATTTATTAAAACATTTTGTTTGTCTTGCAAAATGCTCTCAAGCCAAGTTACTCTCAAGCCAAGGTTTTACTGTATATCATTTCTAGCGCACTCCAGTGCATTTCATTTCCATGAAGGCCTGTATATCAACACCTTTTTGCTTTCATCCTACTAGACAAATCTTTTTCTAATTTACTTTGACAGGGCTGCAAATTCTAACTAGATCATTCAGCTGTAACTGTAACAAGCTAAAATCTGTGGTGCTACAAGGGTATAACACCGGGTAGGAAATTAACTTTTTCATCTGAATGAATCATTTTCCTGTCTGATGAGGTGAAGTGTTATTCTATGTCTGTGTGACAAATGTGCTGTGAAAGAAAGGGTTTTAAATGTTTTTAGCATGACTTGTATTTCAATCAATCAAACTCCAAAGACATGCTGTTAGGGTAATTGTCTTCTGTCCAAAATTGGCCCTGGTGTATGGGTGTGAGTTGGGGACCTTGGATTGCAGACCCCTTGGGGATGGGGACCAGTGTGGGTGTGTGATGGCGCTACATGGGTACCTTAAATATATATATTTAAAAAAAATAATAATATAGTGGATGGGCATCTTGATGGAACACAGTGTGTGGAGATGGGGACAATTGTGGGGGCTCACTCTGGTTGAACTGGATGGACTGGTGTCTTTATTCAACCTTACTAACTATGTAACTATGTAATCTGATGCGTTAAATGCCCATAGCTATTGAGGCAATCAGATGAATGCACCCTTTCAGCACTGGCAGCCGGGCAGCACTTGGAGGACATGCAAATGTAGTGCTTACCTCTGCAGGAGCTGCTTGAGAAGATGGGCTCTCTGTTCTGCCACGACTCATTAAGCTACTTGGCTCCTACTGACTTACCTGGTTATAGTTGGAGGCCTCTCACTGCTGTGTAACCTAAAAGGTAACTCCACTTTCATGGGAAAAAAATAAAATAAAAAAAAGTAATATAGCTTTTCCAATGCGTGTATATGTAATAAGCCATATTGTAATTAAATGTTATTCAGAATTACTTTTCCTTTTCAATCTGCGGAGCTGTAATTTTCTGTTAATGCAATTTGGCTACCTGAATGCCCCCCATAAACATCATTACTTGTTTGTGCGATTGGCTTACTGCTTTTCTCAGATGCACAAAGATACAAGTCCAATTTCCAGCATCCCCTGCAACAAAAATGTAATTTTTTGGTAAGATACTCCCAGGAGGAAATTACGTCTAAAGGGATGCAGACCCTGCAGTTTTCTTCATTAGAGCCCTGTATGTGCAGCAGCTGAGTGGAAATTAGATTTGATTAGATTTGATTCAGGAAATTAGATTCATTCAATTCAGGAAAGCAGGAAATGACATATCTGAGGGGCGTTCTCTGCACACTCTGTGTATAGAACACCTCTAGGTAGCCATATTGCATTGAATTTCACAGAAAATTACAGAGCTGCAGATTGAAAAGGAAAGGTCATTTTTAATACCATTCAATCACAATATGACTTGTGTCGCAAATGTATATGTTATATTATTCTTTTTTTCTGTGCTCTTTTTTTTTCCCTTTAAGCACTCCCCTGCCAGCCTATTCCGGAATGATGTCTGCAAGGTGGCTCAGTTATCCTGACTGGGCTTCATATAAAGTCCAGCAGGATAATCTGCTTGTGCGCACTCCAACACACCGCATCTCCAATTGTGGTAAAGAGCCTATGACGTAAGTTGTTAACCACGTGATCAGCTTTCCTCGGTTCACGCTGACAGGGAGAGCCGATCAGGGGGTCTACTCTGATAATCAGCGGATTGATTATCAGCGCAGCCCTCATCAGAGGTGCCCACCACAGATGCTAATCAGTGCCCATGAGATGCCAATAAGTGCCCATCAGTAACACCTGTCAGTGCCTATCACAGATGCCAATCTTTGTCCATCAGTAATGACTGTCAGTGCCACCTCATCAGTTCTGCCTATCAGTACCATCTGTTAGTGACCATCAGTGCCACTTATCAGTGCCCATCATTGCCGCCCATCAGTGCCATCTATTAATGCCCATCAGTGCCATCTATTAGTGCCCATCAGTGCCGCCTATCAGTGCCCATCATTGCTACATATCAGGGCCGCCTATCAGTGCCCATCAGTGCTGCATATCACTGTTGCATATTAGTGCCTCCTCATCAGTGCTCATCAGAGCCGCCTTATCAGTGCCACCTCATCAGTGCCCATCAAACTTTTTTGTTTTCAAAAATGACGGTCTTTTTTAATTTGTTTAGTAAAAAATAAAAAACCCAGTGGTGATCAAATACCACCAAAAGAAAGCTCTATTTGTGGGAAGAAAAGGATAAAAATTTAGTTTGGGTACAGCATTGCATGACCGCACAATTGCCATTCAAAGCGCCGAAAGATAAAAAATTGGCCTGGGTAGGAAGGGGGTGAAAGTGCCCTGTATTGAAGTGATTAACTACTTGCTTACTGGGCACATTCACCCCCTTCCTGCCCAGGCCAATTTCCAGCTTTCAGCGCTGTCACACTTTGCATGACAATTACGTGGTCATGCAACGCTGTACCCAAATACATTTTCTTACACAAATAGAGCTTTCTCTTGGTGGTATTTAATCATCACTGGGTTTTTAATTTTTTGCTAAAGTTTTTCTACTTCACTGATGTGCGCTGATGAGGCGACACTGATAGGCATGGATAGGCTGCTCTAATGAGGTGGCACTAATGGGTACTGATTATGTGGCACCGAAGGGCACTGATTAGGTGGCACTGATGAGGAGGCACTAATATGCCACACTGATGGGCATCAATAGGTGGCACTGATATGCTGCATTGATAAGCACTGATAGACGGCACTGATAATATAGGTGGCACTGATAGTTGACACTGATGGGCACTGATAGGGGGCACTTATGGGCAATGATAGGCAGCACGGATAGGTGGCATTGATGGGTGCCACTGATGGGCAGAAATGAGGAGCACTGATGGGCAGCATTGATGATCACGCACTGATGGACACTGAAATGCAGCAATGACTGGCATCACTGATGAGCACTGATTGGTGTCACTGATTGGGCACAGGCTGGCATCACTCCCGGACCCTGCTGGCACTGCACTGATTATCAGGACACTGATGATTAGTGCCCTGATCAACTCTCCTCACCTCAAACTCTGTGGCATTTCCATGTTTACATGTAATGATCACATGGGTCAAGAGCCACGTCATCGGCTCTTTACTGAGATTGTGGTCGGGATGTGTCCAAGGACATGGCGCACCCACTGTGCTGCATACTCCTGCAAACGAGAGGGAATCCTGCCCACCGACATTGTACTATATGGCGGGTGGGAGAGGGAAGGTTTGACATGTTGGGCATCTATTCACTGGGTGCAACCTCATCTTTTATATTTTACTGAAAGAATTGTAATTTATTGCAGTAATTTCGCGTGACGTAAAAAATTGAAACTACCACTATTTTATTCTCTAGGGTTTCTGCTATCTGAAATATATAAAATTGGAGGGGGGGGGGGGGTATGTAATCTTCAGGCCTGAAATTATCTTTTTTAAATGTGTACAAAAAATTCAAAAAACTGCACTGGCAGCAAAAGGGGTAAAAGATAAGTTCACCTTTAGTAACATGTTACATGTTACACCCATATTCAGGGTGTAATATGTGACATGTTACTAAAGCTATGGGCCACACCCCGAGCCAATCCCCCATTGTGACAGTAACCACACATGCTGTCACACCTCAAAAACAAAGCGCCCACAAAGCCACATAATTCATTCTGAGAGTGCTGTGAATGAATGAACTACAAGTCCCATCTTTCACTGCAGCAGACAGCTTGTAGTTCTCAATGAACTGCTAGGGCACTTTCATAGTTCATTGATCTTCCTGGACTTCAGTAACTGGAGAGGGCGGCACAAACACACATCTGGCAGGCAGTACCTGGCTACACAAAATATGCACCAGATGCAACTTATAATGCCAATGTGTGCCATTTTTGGTCATAACTGTGTTGAGATGCCCCCTAGTGATGGTCTGGTTACTCTATGTCCAGTGGACCACAGTAGCAGAGCACCTTTGTAACAGTCATGACAATTTACAAGAGTTGTAAACTATTCCAGGTATGGGGATAGTGTAGTGATAATACAACAAATGCTGTGTCTATAATTCAAATGTCCTAAATGAAGAGGGCTTACATGCTGTCCAGGTAATCCCGTGGTGTGTTAAGCCATGATAATAAAAGAGGATAGCTCCATATAAGGTGGTCAAAAATGTAGACAACTCTTGAAAGAATCTTTCTGGTGGCTGTAAATCCTGTGAAGAAGCCAGATGTTGTTACCGGCAAGCAGACTACATCCCTTTTAGTACACCACTGAAAGTTGCATCACTGGAAGCCATGTCACTAGAAGGGACATGACACCAACACTCCGGAAGGTGGCCAGAAAGGCTCGAAGCATCTCCAGGTCTCCAAGATGATGCATTTTGAGGTGTGGCCTCTTTGTCAAGTCCTGAAGACTAAGATTACATTTTTAATAGGCTAAAGCAGTGGTTCTTAACCTTGTTGGAGGTACTGACCCCCACCAGTTTCATATGCGCATTCACCGAACCCTTCTTAATTTGAAAAATAAAATATGATTTATTCAACTTCAAAACATAGGTATATATTTATACTTAAGTATATTTTTATACATAGGTGCACAAAATGAATAAGACCATTAAGAACAAAGAACAAAACCATCAAAATATTGAAACATGATTTTCACACAAAAACAAAACCATAATAATTAATATTTAATGCAAATCAGTGCGACTTCTGCTGTTGCCTTTCAGAGACCAGTTCAGAAATGCGCGGCTTTACCTTGGCAAGTGCCACTCTCATGTCATTTTCGCAACAAAGTCTGTTCCTTTTCTTCGTTTTTATGTCCAGCATCCTCAAAAAGGATTGCTTGCAAAGATATGTTGTAACAAACGGTATGAAAATCTCCAGAGCTTTCTTAGCAATAACAGGGTACTTTACCATTTGTTGACACCAAAACATTGAGAGCGTTGTTGTCCTGAAGAGTTGCTGTTGAACCTGGCTTTGCTGAATTTCAATGATTTCATCAAGGTATTCATCATTGACATCTGTTGTCTCAACACTAAACGTGAACGGCTGTCTCACCCATGCTGGATATGACTCTCTTGTAGGAAAGTATCCGTCGAGAGACTTTGCAAGCGAATCTAAGTGCGTGGCAATTGCTTGCTTCAGTTCCGCGGGTACAGAAATGTCTCCGATTCCAGATACATCTTCGATCTTACTTACACAGTCGTTTAGCAGGGGAAAGTTTGCAAAGTTATCATTCTCTATTCGTCGTTTCCATAACGGTAGCTTTTTTTGAAAAGCCTTCGGGTTTTCTTCCGCTTCGATGATGTTGACTCCACCGCCCTGCATCTGTTGATTGAGATTATTGAGAGCTGCGAAGATATCAGCCATGTACGCTAAAATGAGAATGAACTCAGAATTTTTGAAGCAATCTGCATGACAATGTTGGTGCTCTTGCAAAAACAGGGCTAATTCCACATGCACTGCAAAAACACGATTCAGCACCTGTCCCCGGGATAACCACCGAACGTTAGAATGGTACAGAAGTACCTCGAATTCAGATCCCATTTCTATACACAGCTCCCTGAAGAAGTGGTGCCTCAGAGCACTATTTCGCACATAGTTCACGCATTCCACTACAATTATTAATACTTCTGCCAACGCATGCCTGTGCAGAATACAATGCGTAACAATGATGTGTGGTGCATCGGCTTTCACTAGCGCCCCAAAACCAGACTTTCTTCCCAGCATGGCTGGAGCTCCGTCCGAACAAACTGCAGAAACCATATCCCACGAAAGATTGTTGTCTTTGAAGAAGTCATCCACAAGTTTCTTCACAGCGGCTGCCTTAGTTGTTGTTGTAAGAGGCTTACAAAATAAAAAATCTTCCTTTATCACGTCGTCTTTCACATAGCGAACGAATACTGCAAGCTGGCTTAGATTGGAAACGTCTGTGCTACAACTACTTGAGCCAAGATGTCTTTGCCCATGTCCTCTATTCTGTCGCTGATGGTGTCATTTGAAAGAGGAATTTGGGATAACTTAACTTCAGCCGCTTTTCCCAGCATGATATTCGCCATCGTTAGCACAGCTGGTTTTATGAGTGTTTCAGCAATTGTGTGTGGTTTGCCCTGCTTTGCGATCAGGTAAGAAACTTCGTATGATGCTGTGAAGATCGGTTTGTTGATGGGTACAAAGCCGAGAACAGGCAGAGTAGCCTTTTCATCGAATCTAGCTCTCTTCACCTTAAATTCAGCGAGCGTTGTATTCTTGTGATTTCCATGCAGCTTAAAGAAGTGTTCTCTTAGTTTTGCCGGTGCTAGACTAGAATTGCTCAACTTGGCATTGCAAATCATGCAGTTAGGATGCTGACTCCCATCACGTTCCGTTATACATGTGAGTCCATATTGTACATATTCGTCCAACCACTTTTCTTTTTTTGCTTGACATAGTTAGTATAAAGGGATTAAAATATTAAGAAAGAAATCACACGACGTACCATCACGACAGTTACAATTTGACTACTGGGCGCACCAAATTCCCTGCAGCACAGATAGGCCGACTAGCGATGTGGCGTTATCACCTGCAGCCAATGATGGACGAGCGGGGCGTGTCATCACAAATCATATGAATCAGATGTGTGTCTTGACTTCCCCCGAACCCACAAGACTGACTCACCGAACCCCTGGTGTTCGATCGAACCCAGGTTAAGAACCACTGGGCTAAAGCCAAAGGACCAATCCTGGTGGGGATGGGAATCCTAGCAGCAGCAATAGCTGCTCCAGACATCACAGCATCACCCATAATCTACACAAATGAAAAGCTAAATGGTGATAGTAGAATTCATCAAATTGTAACACATTAATGCCATGGTGACCATGGAAAATACTATACATTAGAAAAATACAAGATAAAATATTATACTATAATATACATCATTGGAACTATAATAAATTGTGTAGTTTCAAATGTAAAAAATATAAATATATAATACATATTACCAATGCCATAAATAGTAAATGTAAAAGATATATATACATACATATATACAGTTGTAAGGGCTGGCTTAGCCCTTGCTCCTCTGGGCTGGCCGCTCAGCTGTTGGCTAATTGCCAGCTCTCTTCTCTTTCCACAGTTACCAGTTGTTCCAGATGATGCTCGCCTGACCTGCCTATTTAAAGCCTTCCAGCTCACTCTTTCATTTGCCGTCACGTTGGTCACATCACTAGGAACCATCTGCTGCTGTTTGTTTTAAGACTGGCTTGCTGACATCCCTCCTGACTTCTATCCTGCTTGCAGTTGTTCTCCTTGGATCCCTGACGTCTGGACTGGCTGATTACCCAATCTAGTTTATGAACTTTGGACTGGCTGACTACCCGATCTGGCTACTGGACTCTGGCTATGCTTGACCACGCTTTTTTCTATTTACCTTTTTATTTTTTATTAATAAACAAGTGTGATTTGATTGTACTTCTGTCTCTGTCTGTTTCATGGTTCCTGACAACAGTACAGTTTATCAATAAAAAGGGCTGATTATGCTAGGTAGATTCTACTAGGTAGAGACATTCAGAACATTTTATAAAGCTATTGTATCTCATAGAATAATTCAGCAATGTGCAATCTTTCAACTGGTTGTCAATCAGTGTCCAAAGAACAATAATAGCTAAATGTACAATGAGCATGGAAAATGTTAACATACCATTGCCCAGTCCAAATGCTTAGGGACTCAAACTTTATATATGGTCCTAATTAATCAAATTGAAAGTAGCCCAGGGAAACATTTCATTCTTTCTCCCATGGCCCTTACCTCATGCTTCATCTTGTGGCTGTGTGCTGCCCCTGACAGCTTTGCCTATATTGAATACTTTAAAGCAAGGGTAGGCAACCTTTCTAAGGTTGAGATGTACCTGGACAACATTGAGGAAAGCAAAGGTCCCCAGGAAGGTGAGAAAACTATATAGCTCCCAATAAAATAAGACAGCATGAAGAACACATAGTTTATCACAGTAGTGTCCTCTGCCCCCTTCACATCACCACCACAGTAGTTTCCTCTGCCCCCTCCCACCACAGAAGTGTCCTGTACCCCTCAAAATCCCAGTGACCTGTACCCTGTGCCCTCTGCTCCCATTCACATCACCCCCTCCCCCACTGTAGTTTCCCCTGCCCCCTACCCTGCAGTAGTGTCCTGTACCCCTCTTCACATTACCCCCCCCCCCCACAGTGTCCTCTGTGTCCCCATCCCCCAAAGCAGTGTTCTCTGTTCATTTCTCATCACACAACCCAACCCCCCCCCCCCCCCACTGTAGTGTCCTCTGTCCCCCTCCAACAGTGTTTCCTCTATCCCCTTCACATCCTCCCCCACACATACATACAGTGCTGTGTAGGTAGAACTTCCTATGTGACAGTGTGAGTACAGCAGAGCAGAGAATGACATAGTGCTGGGTGGAAGGCAGGAGCAAGCTGGTGGTGATTGGTTGTTAGGACCGCTTTGCAACCAATCACTAAGGTAGCTTCCTACTGTCCGCTCAGAAGTTAACATGATAGTGGCAGAGGCTGGGGAGAGGCAAACCCATGGTCACGATCCACCTGTTGGCTCCCCCGCAGTCGACCGGCCGATCGTGGTCAATGGCTTGCCGACACCCACTTTACAGTAATCCTTTCACCATTGACACAAAAATAAAACAGCAGTACCCTGTAGAAGTTTTACATCTACCTTCATACTGTGGTTATAAATCTTCACTCGAAGAGCTCTAAGTTTCACTGCTATCTGACATTTTCAAATGTACCAAATAGCATGTGTCTTGCTGTGTGCTGTGCTTCCTGCCCAATATAGAGGTTAGTCTCTTACCAACCTCTACATCACTTCAGGATGAAGTAGTGACATAGGGGTTGGTGGGAGGAAGCAAACTGCATGGCAAGGGACACACTATCTGACACCTCCAGGAATGTCAGATAGCAGTGACACCCAGAGCTCTTCAGGAGAATGGAGACTCAATACAACACCTATCAGAAAGTTAGGTATATAACCAATTCTTCCATAGGGTGCTACTGTTGTATGTTTACTTCAGTGGCAACTAGTGTTGAAGGAAATGAACCATGATAAAACCCCGAAGAAACCATCATATGTCTCTCATATAACAGGTTTACTTTATTGTAGAAATGTGGATACAACAGGTGGCTCTGATCATAATTGCAAAGCAGCAGCCAATTTTAAAACAGTCAACATCACTATTGGGTAGAATTTCATTTAATATCAGAATGCATAGTGAAATCTGACTGTTGGCTTTAGCAAAGATAACCACACATGATAATCTTTCTCTCCTTGGTAAACCTCTGAAAGCATTTTGTATCGGACTAAGGAACATGGCACAGGAACCTTTAAATTATCTGGTCAGATAAATCTCTGTTCCAACTGTCCTATCATGATGAATTACTCAGGGTGTGGTACTGTATTTTTAGAAGGTAACATCTATGCAGCTGCATGATGCATTGTTGATTGTTGAGTCACTGTCACAATGAGGCGTTATCCAAGCTATGGTTGGCCATACACAATGCAAATTTCTTTCAATTTGGTACATTCATTCTTCCCATTAACGGTTCGAATCCTTCAGCAGAAACTGGCCGAGATTCGAACCATGTATGGCCAACCTAAAGTGCCTCAACACTTTATTGAACAGAAGTTACGGCATTAGCACAGCTGTCACTAGGGCAATGCCCAGAGGAGAGTAGAACACTTTAAAAGGTTGCTCCAAACATTTATCACCTTCCACCTGCTCACACCACTGGGCTAATTCCTCAAAGATTGGTTAGGAAGTCTAAATATTCATAGCCTATTAACTCATTACACTACTGTAGCCTACTTAACAGTAGCTGGCAGAAGGAAATATAATTAAAGTGGTGATAAATCGCAAGAAAAAGAAAAAACAATGGGCCCCCCTGTAGGTTTAATTCATAATGTACTAGTATGCAGTGCATACTAGCACATTATGACAGACTAACCTGTACATGGAGCCCCCTAGCGCAGTGCTGTTACAGTTCCTTGGTGCTGCCATCTTCACCCAGTCTTCTTTTTGGGTTCGCAGGCTCTGGCTTTATGAGTGGATGGGGCCGTGAGTCGGGGCATAGGCACGGTATGCCGTCCTTCAGGGCGCATGCGCCGGTGACATCACCAGTTGCATGTTGTGAGAATATCTCCTAGACAGACCAGTTTAGGAGATACTGAATTCATTTTACCTACAGGTGAGCCTTATTATAGGCTTACCCCTAGATACAAGTCCAAAAGTGGAGTTTACCTCCACTTTAAAGCTTAAAAACATTTGCAAAACAGCAAAGTTAACAAAGCTTTAGGCTGGCTGCTGTCTATGTATTTCAAAGAGACACAGAATAAAACTACAGATACGGTTCCTGAAATGATATGTAAACCCTAGTAAGATTTATGCTGCTGTGCAACCAAAACATGCAATGGAAGTGCAGCCACTGACAATCTGTTATTTCAATTATTTTACACAGCCAGATGTCAAATCAAATTACCAATTATTAACAGTCGAATTATCCACACATTTGCAAAAACACAGAAATTCCTCTGTCTGTCTAACACCTCTTTGATTTGGTTGCCATTGGTTCCTAAATGGTATAAATACCACTAGTTAAGAACCCCTGCTATAGTAGATGAACCAAAAGACCAAATTCTCTTATTGCTATTTTCTCTGTCTGACATAGGTACTGTATATTCTGAGAAAATGGAAGAAAGTGCCCATTGAAGCATTGCTTCCACTTGTTCTTTCTTGTTTTTTTTTATTTATTTATATTTTTTTTTTTATGATTTAGGCTCAAATAATTCTCATTTGTACATTTCAGTTTCAAATCAATTGAAGCCATTACTGTCTTACATGTTTAATTGTTTTAATAAGATGTTACCCAATTGATTGATGCACACTTTCACCCATGATTATCTGTGTAAACTCAACATCTATATTAATTAGTTCTTCAAACAGAATTTGTACAAGCTAAACAAAATGTAAGCAGCACTGAGTAAACCAGTGCCGTATTTTCTTCCTCTTTTCATATAATTCCTATTATTTGGTCGCCAGCAGTCCAAAATTGCCAAATTGCACTCTGTATTTAAAAAGTGGCAAAAATATACTGGGCATTATTTTACAGAGTGTCCAAAATAAGAACTATCCTTATTTCCCTGTTGTCTTTGACTGTCATTCTAGGATGGAGATGTTCCTTAGGTCAAGGGAGGGCAGGACGTTGTCATCAGTCTAGGGCAGTGATGGCGAACCTTGGCACCCCAGATGTTTTGGAACTACATTTCCCATGATGCTCCACTACACTGCAGAGTGCATGAGCATCATGGGAAATGTGGTTCCAAAACATCTGGGGTGCCAAGGTTCGCCATCACTGGTCTAGGGAACACAGTCTTCTTTAGTATGGCAAGGGCAATGAGTGTGATTTGTCAATAGTTCGGAGAGGTATGACCTTCAATATAGGGATGGTGATCAGTTATGGATGGGAAAAGAATCAGTCGAGGTAAGAGAATATATGTAATATCCGGAGCAGTGGATTAGAAACAACTCATTCTGGGAAAAAGGATGCAGCTGATAAGTTCCAGGGGACTTAAAGGATGTGAGCATTGTTAAGAGCTGGAGGGGGTTGCAGTTGAATGGTAAGTGTGATACCAAGCCCAAGTGTGGATGATTGTATTCCTATAGTGTGTGGTTATTATGATCCCTAGAGGAGTTATAGGTGTCTGATGTTAGAGTTTTGTATGTGAGGTTGTGGTTTAGTTGATCTTGATTTTAGGGAAACAGATGCATGTGATTCTAGGGTTGTGTGAGCGAGTGTGATTCCTCACAGTATACAGCACTTGACTGTTATCCTTTCTTTCCGGTGACAGTGACCCTGAAACACACATCCAGAAAAGTGTATATATATAGGCCATCATTTTTTTATAATACAATCTTTATAATGTGATACAGCATCAAAATGCAAAACATTACATTTGAATTAAAGATTGCATAGAGGTAGGATCTTCGTAAAATTTAGGCAGATATAGGTAGATGATTTAATAAGATTTTTTTTGGATTTCTTTTCTGGGGTATGGAAGCAACATAGCAAAGCATGCTTTTTTAGACTAATTGAAGCTCAAGGTGATTTAAATGCATACTACTCAGTTCCAAAGAAGCTTACAGTATCTCACAAAAGTGAGTACACCCCTCACATTTTTGTAAATATTTTATTATATCTTTTCCTGTGACAACACTGTAGAAATGAAATTTGCTATCCCCTCAAAATAACTCAACACACAGCCATTATTGTCTAAACCGCTGACAATCAAAGTGACTATACCCCTAAGTGAAAATGTCCAAATTGGGCGCAATTAGCCATTTTCCCTCCCCAGTGTCATGTGATTTGTTAGCGTTACAAGGTCTTGGGTGTGAATGGGGAACAGGTGTGTTAAATTTGGTGTTATCACTCTCACTCTCTCATACTGGTCACTGGAAGTTCAACATGGCACCTCATGGCAATGAACTCTCTGAGGATCTGAAAAAAAGAATTGTTGCTCTACATAAAGATGGCGTAGGCTATAAGAAGATTGCCAAGAGCCTGAAACTGAGCTGCAGCATGGTGGCCAAGACCATGCAGCAGTTTAACTGGACAGGTTCCACTCAGAACAGGCCTCGCCATGGTTGACCAAAGAAGTTGAGTGCACATGCTCAGACATCATATCCAGAGGTTGTCTTTGGGAAATAGACATATGAGTGCTGCCAGCATTGATGCAGAGGTTGAAGGGGTGGGGGGTCAGCTTGTGTGTGCTCAGACCATATGTTGCACACTGCATCAAATTGGTATGCATGGTTGTCATCCCAGAAGGAAGCCTCTTCTAAAGATGATGCACAAGAAAGCCCGCAAACAGTTTACTGAAGACAAGCAGATTAAGGACATGGATTGCTAGTACCATGTCCTATGGTCTGATGAGACCAAGATAAACTTATTTGGTTCAGATGGTGTCAAGCATGTGTGGCGGCAACCAGGTGAGGACTACAAAGACAAGTGTGTCTTGCCTAAAGTTATGCATGGTGGTAGGAGTGTCATGGTTTGAGGCTGCATGAGTGCTGCCAGCACTGGGGAACTACAGTTCATTGTGGGAATCATGAATGCCAACACGTACTATGACATGTACAAGATCGCCTCCCTTTGGAGACTGGGCTGCAGGGCAGCATTCCAACACGATAACTACCCCAAACATACCTCCAAGATGACCACTGCCTTGCTAAAAAATCTGAGGGTAAAGGTAAAGCATGTTTCCAGACTCAAAACCCTATTGAGCATCTGTGGGGCATCTTCAAACGGAAAGTGAAGGAGCGCAAGGTCTCTAACATCCACCAGCTCTGTGATGTCATCATGGAGCAATTGAAGAGGACTTCTGTGGCAACCTGAAGCTCTGGTGAACTCCATGCCCAAGAGGGTTAAGGCAATGCTGGAAAATAATGGTGGCCACACAAAATATTGACACTTTGGGCCCAATTTGGACATTTTCACTTAGGGGTGTACTCACTTTTGTTGCCAGTGGCTTAGACATTAATGTGTCAGGTCACCCTGAGGCTAGGTGACAGATGCACACCGTTGGGATCAGGAGTGCACCACAAGGTAGTGGACCCTACGGCTGACTGCTGCGGATGGGAGTCAAGGTGGTAAGGAAGGCAGGATTGCTGGAACACCAAGACGGAGCCCACCAGGGTTAGAGCGTAAGATTCCCTAGGGCACAGAGTCTAAGAGCCAGCTGGTGGTTGCCAGAGCCTCTAGTGGTGAGGATGGACTGGGCTGCAACTGGCTCCAGGTCACGACCCCCAGGGTCCCCCAGCTCACACCCACAGTAGGCAACAGGAGGATAGGGATAGTAAGGGAATAAGCCAAGGTCGGGGCCACAAGCAGACAAGGACAACCGAGTTCATGCCAAAGGTTCAGGGTCACAGGCAAACAGGGATAGTTGGGGACATTATTCCCAAATAAGCTGCGCTATACTGATCCGATAAATGCTATGTGAAGCAAATGAGTGAATAAATAAAGCATGAAATCAAAAAATATTAACAAAGTGCAGACAGGGAAATGCATATACTAATGTTCAAATATTAGTCCATCATCCCATCAACAAAAAATGTTTTGCTTGTAATCTCCAACGTGTTTTAAACACACCACACCGATATAGGAAAAGTGTCATCAGAGTTTGCAGGAAAAAAGAGGACTTCCACCACCAACACTACTGCCGCTTACCAGCTACACTGATCCCATCTCAGAGACCAGATATCGCCAAATCAAAAACGCTTCCTCTGAGTCAGGACTGCATGGAGGGTGTATCCTCTTTAAGCGCTTGGTTCAAAAGGTTAGAAGAATCCTACGGCCACACCGCTTATTCCAATGGTTAGAAAAATCCTACGGCCACACCGCTCATTGCCCAGCACATATAATAACGAAAGGAATCGCCATAGTGTGATATAGTCACGAAATTTAATATAATAAAAAAGATTGCACTTACATCAAGTAGAAAAAACTTTGCTTTGTAAAACAAACAAATTCGCCGGCCGGCTTAGTAACGCTGCCCGTCGCTTTTGGGTCCAGCGTAGATCGCGGTGTCGTCAGTACGTCGCTCCTCCCTACGCCGTTTCGTTATAGGTAACGTCTTCCAGGGGCACAGGCGGCGTACTGACTCACCGCATTAAATAGCACTGTGTACAATTAACTCCGCCCCTCTATGAGCTTCCATTGACCATGTCAGTTAAGGGCAAGATTCCCTATAATGTGGGCGACATTATAGGGAATCTTGCCCTTAACTGACATGGTCAATGGAAGCTCAGAGCGGGGCGGAGTTAATTGTACACAGTGCTATTTAATGCGGTGAGTCAGTACGCCGCCTGTGCCCCTGGAAGACGTTACCTATAACGAAACGGCGTAGGGAGGAGCGACGTACTGACGTCACCGCGATCTACGCTGGACCCGGAAGTGACGGGCAGCGTTACTAAGCCGGCCGGCGAATTTGTTTGTTTTACAAAGCAAAGTTTTTTCTACTTGATGTAAGTGCAATCTTTTTTATTATATTAAATTTCGTGACTATATCACACTATGGCGATTCCTTTCGTTATTATATGTGCTGGGCAATGAGCGGTGTGGCCGTAGGATTTTTCTAACCATTGGAATAAGCGGTGTGGCCGTAGGATTCTTCTAACCTTTTGAACCAAGCGCTTAAAGAGGATACACCCTCCATGCAGTCCTGACTCAGAGGAAGCGTTTTTGATTTGGCGATATCTGGTCTCTGAGATGGGATCAGTGTAGCTGGTAAGCGGCAGTAGTGTTGGTGGTGGAAGTCCTCTTTTTTCCTGCAAACTCTGATGGCACTTTTCCTATATCGGTGTGGTGTGTTTAAAACACGTTGGAGATTACAAGCAAAACATTTTTTGTTGATGGGATGATGGACTAATATCTGAACATTAGTATATGCATTTCCCTGTCTGCACTTTGTTAATATTTTTTGATTTCATGCTTTATTTATTCACTCATTTGCTTCACATAGCATTTATCGGATCAGTATAGCGCAGCTTATTTGGGAATAATTATTTGAATTGTGGGTATCTCACGGTTAAAGCGGCTGCTGCGTTTATAATTCACAATTTTTTTTTTTTTTTTTTTGTTTCATTACTTCACATTAAGTTTACATAGGAACAGCGCTGTATTTTTTAGATTTTTATATAGTTGGGGACATGCCAAAAGGTCAGGGTAACGTGCAGACAAGAACAGTTGTGAACATGCCAAGGTCAGTAACAAAAACAAATGTAGAGCACACGGCAGGCAGGTAACAGGAAGCCAAACACACAAAGGTTGATCAGCAGGGTTGGCCTGCAGTGCACAGGTTAATATAGAGTTCTCTGACAGGAGCTAGGGTGGAGCCATGCTAGAGGAGGGATTATAAAAGAAATCAGGTGAGAGGCGGCTGGTCTCTAGAGATGAACACATGGAGCCAGGTAAGCTGACAGACAAACTCTATTGCATAACCATGACAGTACCCCCCTCTTACGAGGCCTCCCCCTTCCCCGCCTGGGACCAGGTTTAGAGGGGAACTTCAAATGAAACTTCCTCAACAGACGAGGTGCAAAGACCTTGGAATCCGTGATCCATGACCTCTCCTCAGGACCAAACCCTTTCCAGTGCACGAGGTACTGGAGAATGCCTCTACAGAGTTGGGAATCCAAAATTTGGCTAACCTCATACTCCTGATTATCCTCAGAGACTGACACTGCAGTAGAGAGAGAACGAGAGAAATTATTGAGGACTAAAGGCTTCAGAAGGGCAACATGGAAGGAGTTAGAGATTTTGAGGCTTTTGGGAATCTGGAGTTTGAAACAAACCGGACTCAGTTTAGACGTTATGGTGTACAGACCAATGAATCTTGGGGCAAATTTGAGAGAAGGAACCTGGAGTTTGATGTTCCTGGTGGAAAGCCACACTTTGTCTCCTGGCTGAAGAGAAGGCGGCTTAAGCCTGAGATGGCCAGCAAAACTCTTGAATTTGTTGGCAGCTTTCTGGAGGGGAATCATGAACATCAGCCCACATGGAATTGAATGATTCCTGAACAGTAGCCAAAGCTGGAATGTCAGAAGAACAAAGGGCATTTTCAAAGGGCGACAAAGGGTGTTTTCTGAGAACTGACGTTGACATGATTATTGTGGGAGAACTCAGCCCACGGTAATAGTGATGCCCAATCATCGTGATGGGCCGAGACCAAGGTACGGAGAAAGACCTCCAAATCATGATTAACCCTCTCAGTCTGGCCATTGGATTGGGGATGGTAAGAAGAGGTAAAATCTAAGGTAATGTTGAGGGATTTGCAAAAGGCTCTCCAAAAACGAGAAGTAAACTGCACACTCCTGTACGAAACGACATGGGAAGGAACACCATGAAGGCGGAAAATCTCTCGTACAAAAATGGGAAGCAAGGCAGGGGCAGAAGGGAGACCAGGAAAAGGAATAAAATGAGCCATCTTGGAGAACTGATCGATTACCACCCAAATCACTGTATTATTCTCCAACAGTGGAAGATCAGTGATAAAATCCATGGCGATATGAGTCCAGGGCTCCTTAGGAATGGGCAAGGGCATGAAAAGACCAGCAGGGGCTTGTGTTGAAGATTTAGACTGAGCACAAACGTGACAAACCTTAACGTAGTCTTTATCATCCGATCGGATATTAGGCCACCAGTAGTGACGACTGATGAGCAGGAAGGATCGGAGGAATCCAGCATGACCTGCCACCTTGGAATCATGTCCCCAACAAAGTATCTTAGCTCTTAGCTCCGTGGGAACAAAGGTCTTGCCAGGATGGTAGAGTGGGCAACAATGCACGAGGTCGAAATGATCAGCTCAGGATCAGGGGTGGACTCCTCATCCAAAGTGTCAAATGACCTAGAGAGCGCATCAGCCCGACCGATGCAGAAACCAGGTTTGTACGTAATCGTGAATTTAAAATGGGAAAAGAAGAGACTCCACCTGGCCTGTCTGGGGTTCAGACGTTTAGCATTCTATAGGTATTGTAGATTCTTGTGATCAGTAAAGATCGTTAAGGAGTGTGGGGAACCTTCCAAGAGATGACACCACTCCTCCAACGCTAATTTAATTCGAGAAGTTCTCGATCACCAATGGCATAATTTCTCTCTACCTGAGATTTTTTTTGGAGAAGAACACACATGGTTGACGTTTCTTCTCAAAGAACTGGAGAAGCACAGCTCCCACTCCCATCGAAGAAGCATCTACTTCAATAAAAAATGGATCCCCAGGATTTTGTCTCCTCAAGAGAGGTCCAGAGACATAGGCCTGTTTCAGATCGTGAAATTCAGAGACAGCCTCGGGAGGCCAGTCTTTGGCATTCGCACCCTTCTTGGACAAAGCGATAATAGGCGCGGCAATGGAAGAGTAATTCCTTATGAACTGCCTATAATAATTTGTGAAGCCAAGAAAGCGCTGTGTGGCCTTGAGGCTAGTGGGAAGGGGCCAGTTGGTAATGGCCGAGACCTTTTTGGGATCCATGCGAAGACCCAAACTAGAAACAAAACATCCCAGAAACAGGACCTCAGAACATTCAAAGGAACATTTCTCCATCTTGGCATAGAGATTATTCTCTCTAAGGCGCTGAAGTACAGTGCGGACATGGTTTCTGTGAGCAAGCAGATTTTCGGAAAAGATGAGAATGTCATCCAGATAGATGACAACAAACTGGTAAAGTAGATCCCTGAAGATTTCATTGACAAAGTTCTGGAACACAGCTGGAGCATTACACAAACCAAAAGGCATAACCAGGTATTCGTAATGCCTGTCCCTAGTGTTAAACGAAGTCTTCCATTCGTCACCTTCCCATGTTTGAGTGAGATTCTATGCACCTCTGAGATCCAACTTGGTGAAATAGCTCAGATATTAGAGGTAAGGGGTATCGGTTTTTGATAGTCACTGCGTTTAAACCTCTATAGTCGATGCAGGGTCTGAGGGCACCATCCTTTTTGGCAACGAAAAAAGAACCCTGCTCCTGCAGGCGATGAGGATTTCCGGATGAAACCTCTCTCCAGATTCTCAGTGACATACTCAGACATGGCCTATGTCTCTGGAATGGACAGAAGTTAGGTATGACCCCTGGGCAGGGTTGCTCCAGGGACAAGGTCAATAGCACAGTCAAAAGATCTGTGGGGAGGAAGCAACTCAGCAGACTTCTTACAGAACACATCCCAGTAATCACTGTATCCCACGGGAAGATCAGACGATACAGATGTGGTAGCAATGGGAAGTCTCCCCTTGGGGGCCACCTTGAGAAGACAGGACAAGAAACACGAAGGACCCCAAGCCAGGATCTGCCCAGAGACCCACTCCACATGTGGAGAGTGGAGCTGTATCCAAGGAAGGCCCAATACAATGGGGGTAGAGGCCTTGGGTAGAATGAGGAAGGAAATCCACTCCTGGTGGAGTATCCCTACCGACATCCTAATAGGTAGCGTCTGGAAAAGGAAAGGGCCCCCTGGGAGCACAGTGCCATCAATTGCCGAGACTACCAGTGGTGTAGCGAGGGGAAAAAGGGAAAAAGTCCATAAAATTGCCGGCAGCCCCAGAGTCCAGATATGTTAGGACCGATTGGGGAGAAGTGCCTACATGGAGGAACACCGGAAGAAGAAGACGAGAAGGTGATGTTTCTGGGTCAAATACTCCACCTTCTAAATGTATTAGACCCGAGTGTTTCAAGCAGGAGTCACGAAAATGACCCTTGCCCCCACAATAAAGACACAAGCCCAGAGTTCCTGCGTCTAGCATGTTCTTTGGGGCTTATTCTGGTTCGGCCCAGCTGCATTGGTTCCTCAGCAAGCAGAGGATGCTCCACAGGGTGACAGGGAAAGAGTTCAGGCTGACTAGGACCTAGGGAGTGCTGGCGTCTTTTTTCTAGGGACCTCTCCCGGAAGCGAATGTCAATCTGATTGCACAAGGAAATTACATTGTCCAGACTGGCGGGGATAGTTCTTCCTGCTAATTCGTCCTTCACTCGGTCAGAGAGGCCATGTAAAAAGGTTGTGACCAGGTTCTCATTGTTCCAGCTCAATTTAGCTGTGAGAATACGGAACTGAATCACATATTGTCCCACTGAACAAGATTCTTGGTGAAGGCGTAAAAGGACACTAGCTGCAGAAGAAACCCGAGCTGGCTCCTCGAAGATATTACGAAAGAGCTTCAAGAAGTTGGACAGGCTGGAAACCACCGGATCATTCTTCTCCCACAGGGGGGCAGCCCAGGCTAAAGCTTCATCGGAGAGGAGGGAAATGATATAGGCTACCTTAGCCCGATCAGACAGAAAGTTTTGAGGCTGGAGCTCAAAATGAATGGTGCATTGGCTGAGGAAGCCCATGCAGGCCTTGGAGTCCCCAGAGAAATAGGACGGAGCTGGTAGTAATAATGAATGCGTGGCTGCGACTGGTGCGATAGGTGCAGCTGCTGACTGTACTTGAGGCTGTAGGTTCAGGGTTCCCAAGGAAGCCTGCAGCTGCTCAAAGCGGGAAGCCAGATCTTGAAGGAATCGCATCACCTGAGGCTGATTAGATTCCTGGGTCTAGAGTCTGCGAACTATGCCATGCAAAGGATCGACTGCAGGAAGTGGCATGTCAGCCGGGTCCATGGCTGATCAAACTGTCAGATCACCTTGAGGCTAGGTGACAGATGCACACCGTTGGAATCAGGAGTGCATTGCAAGGTAGTGGATCCTACGGCTGACTGCTGCGGATAGGAGTCAAGCTGGTAAGGAAGGCAGGGCCGCTGGAACACCAAGAAGGATCCCATCGGGGTTAGAGCATAAGATTCCCTTGGGCACGGAGTCTAGGGCCGCGTACACACGCGCGGACTGTTCGCCCAACTTTGTCCGTCAAACAGTTTCGGCAAACAGTCCGCTCAAAATTAGCATGGACGGACATGGCCACACACGACGAACGAACAGTTTGCTGAAACCGTGCGCGATGACGTGAACGGCACGTACGACGGGACGAAAAATACGACGTCCTATACACTGCATTATAACTTTCGGCGTGAAAATCCTTTCTGAGCATGCGCGCAACTTTGTTTGACGAACAAGCCTACACACGAGCGGACTGTTCGCTGAAACCTTGTTTCAGCGGACAGTTTTACGGAATTTCCGAAAAACCTTGTTCGTCAAACTGTCCGCTGAAACTGTCCACTGAAAGCCCACACACGAGCGGACTGTCCGCCCAAACACTGTTCAGCGGACAAAGTTGGGCGAACAGTCCGCCCGTGTGTACGCGGCCTAAGAGATAGCAGGTGTTCACCAGAGCTTCCAGTGGTGAGGATTGACTGGGCTGCAACTTGGCTTGTGGTCCTTCGTGTTTCTCGTCCTGTCTTCTCAAGTAGGGATGGCTGAGCGGTTCGCCCGGCGGTCGGTTCGCTGCGAATTTCGGCTGTTTGCGGTCCGCCCGATCGGCGGACTATTGCCGCTGTTCGCCCGGCGGACTCACGTGTTTACTGTGTAAAAGAACTTTGACCTATGATGACACATCCATCATGGGGTACAGGACAGCCAATTGAGACATTACAGCACAAGGACAATTGGACATTCCCCCTAACTTATAAATAGACCCGATCCGGCGGCCATTTTACATTCTTTCTACTGTCACTATAGGGAGAGGTTGCTGTGTGGAGCAGGGAGAGACTGCAGTGACCCAAATCGCTAGCTATTAGGTCCACAAAAGTCCTTTTAAGGACTGGTATGGTATAGGTGTAGTTCAGGATATAGGTTTGAGGCACTGCTATTCAAGTCATTGTTGCAGCAGATTGTCTTTTCTCAGTGCAGATAGGGACAGACAGGACGCCGTGTGTAGCAGAGAGGGACAGTCAGTTTAATCATTAGCTGTCACTATTAGGTCCACAAAAGTCCTTTTCAGGACTGGTATGGTGTAGTACAGGATATAGCTTTGAGTGCACTGCTATTCAAGTGATTGTTGCAGCAGCCTGTGTTTTGTCAGTGCTGAGAGAGGGACAGACAGGACGCTGTGTGTAGCAGTGAGGGACAGTCAGTTTAATCATTAGCTGTTACTATTAGGTCCACATAGGTCCTTTTCAGGACTGGCATGGTAATAGGGTTGTACACGTATAATATTCTTTCTTCCAAATATAGAAAGAATATTATACTTGACTGCTGTCCTTCTGCTGCAGTAGTCCTTTATCAGTATAGGGACTGAGGTACATTCTGCTAATCACAACCTACTAGTTCCACAAAGTTCCTTCTAAGGACTGGTAAGGTATAGCGTACTACAGTATATAGGGTTGAGCGAGGTACAGTCTGCTAATCCTTAAGGACTGGTATAGGTCCACAATATATAGGGTTGAGGTGCACTACTGCTGACTACTGCCCTATTCTGCAGCAGTCCTTTATCAGTATAGGGACTGAGGTACAGTCTGCTAATCACAACCTACTAGTTCCACAAAGGTCCTTCTAAGGACTGGTAAGGTATAGTGTACTACAGTATATAGGGTTGAGTGAGGTACAGTCTGCTAATCACAACCTACTAGTTCCACAAAGGTCCTTCTAAGGACTGGTAAGTTATAGCGTACTACAGTATATAGGGTTGAGTGAGGTGCAGTCTGCTAATCCTTAAGGACTGGTATAGGTCCACAATATATAGGGTTGAGGTGCACTACTGCTGACTGCTGCCCTATTCTGCAGCAGTCCTTTATCAGTATAGGGACTGAGGTACAGTCTGCTAATCACAACCTACTAGTTCCACAAAGGTCCTTCTAAGGACTGGTAAGGTATAGTGTACTACAGTATATAGGGTTGAGTGAGGTACAGTCTGCTAATCACAACCTACTAGTTCCACAAAGGTCCTTCTAAGGACTGGTAAGGTATAGCGTACTACAGTATATAGGGTTGAGTGAGGTACAGTCTGCTAATCCTTAAGGACTGGTATAGGTCCACAATATATAGGGTTGAGGTGCACTACTGCTGACTGCTGCCCTATTCTGCATCAGTCTTTTATCAGTATAGGGACTGAGGTACAGTCTGCTAATAATTACAACCTACTAGTTCCACAAAGGTCCTTCTAAGGACTGGTAAGGTATAGCGTACTACAGTATATAGGGTTGAGTGAGGTACAGTCTGCTAATCACAACCTACTAGTTCTCTAGTCCTACAAATCTCGGCCCATTTCAGAAGATCTTACACGGCCATGGCTTGCCTTGCTGACATTCAGCGGCGACACAATCTGCCAGTCAGACGTCTTATTTGCGATTGCCCGACGCGATGGAACTCAACCTTCTATATGTTTGATAGGCTGCTCCAGCAGAAACGTGCAGTTAACGTCTACCTGTATGAACTCTGCGGCAGAACAGGTTCTGGGGAGCTGGTTTTTTTTTCACCGCGCCAGTGGCTGCTCATGCGCGACACATGCAGACTTCTGCGCCCATTTGAGGAGATCACCAAACTGGTCAGTCGCAGCCATGGCGCCATCAGTGACATGGTACCTTATGCCTTCTTTATGGAGCGTGCATTGCGTCATGTCATTGATCAAGCTGTGGAGCAGGAGCGGGAAGATGAGGAAGTCGCAATGCTGGATGAATTTCCACGGGGGGCTACTCTATCTGAGACAAGTGAACAACAGGAGTCTGAAGAGGAGTCAGAGGAGGATGGCGCCGGGGCTGATGAGGAGGAGCAAGAAGAGCATGCTTTAACCCTTTCTGGGATCCCTGTTGTGCGTGGATGGGGAGAGGAGAATGAAGAGGACGACATTATCCTGGATGATGAGCGGGAGCCAGGCCACCACATCGCTTCCAGTTTAGTGCAAATGGGGGCCTTCATGCTCCAGTGTTTTAACAGGGACCCCCGTATAAAAAGTATAAGGCTCAAGGACCAGTACTGGGTGGCAACGTACTTAGACCTCTGGTACAAACACAAAATGGCGGAAATATTACCGCCATCACAGAGGGCTGTCAGAATGGAGCACTTCCAGGCCTTGCTTCGAGAAATGCTGCATTCTGCTTTTGCGTGCGCTGGCAGAGAAGCAATTGCCACTCCCAAAGAAGGAGTTGCGGGTACCAATCCAACAGCGCCTGCAAGAAGAGGCCGGTTTGAAGATGTGTTGGTGACTTCTGATATGAGGTCATTCTTTCAGCCGACCCATCGACAGTTGTCATCCGGATCCAGCATCAGGGAATGCCTAGACCGACAGGTGTCCGACTACATCGGGTTAACGGCCGATGTGGACGTTCTGAGGAGTGATGAACCCCTGGACTACTGGGTGGGCAGGCTTGACCTCTGGCCAGAGCTTGCCCAATTTGCAATCGAACTGTTGGCTTGCCCCTCGTCCAGTGTCCTGTCCGAAAGGACGTTCAGCGCAGCAGGTGGGATCGTGACCGATAAGCATACTCGCCTAGCTCACGACAGTGTTAACTATCTCACATTTCTAAAAATGAATGAGGCATGGATCTCGGAGGAATTCAACACATGTGACCAGTAGACTATGTATATGTCTATAAACGATTTTTTTAATCGAGCACACAGACCTTCTTTCTTCATTTGGCTCACTTCCTTGTACAAAAAAAGCACACCGTACTATATGCCCGTACCCTCCTGTTTGAAGAGGTTGAGCTGTGTCATATTTTTGGGGCCCAGCAGCAAGTTAATGGTATCAGTGCTGCTGTTAGTGCTCTCTATCTCGGTGCTGTTGCTGACTTCCTCCTGGGGCTTTACCTCTGCTGTGCATATTATGAGGGGCTCCCACCATCCCTGTGCTATGCTCATTATGAGGGGCTCCCACCATCCCTGTGCTGTGCTTACTTCCTCCTGGGGCTTTACCTCTGCTGTGCATATTATGAGGGGCTACCACCATCCCTGTGCTATGCTCATTATGAGGGGCTCCCACCATCCCTGTGCTGTGCTGACTTCCTCCGGGGGCTGTACCTCTGCTGTGCATATTATGAGGGGTTCCCACCATCCCTGTGCTATGCTCATTATGAGGGGCTCCCACCATCCCTGTGCTATGCTGACATCCTCCTGGGGCTGCTTATTATGAGGGGCTCCCACCATCCCTGTGCTGTGCTGACTTCCTCCTGGGGCTGCTTACGGTGCAGTTGTCAGTGCTGTATATCACGGTGCTGGTGTCAGTGCTTTATGTCACGCTCTCTATCACAGTGCTGGTGTCAGATCACTCTATCACGGTGCAGGTGTCAGTGCTGTATATCACGGTGCTGGTGTCAGTGCTTTATGTCATGCTGCTGATGTCAGTGCTCTCTTTCACGGTGCTGGTGTCAGATCACTCTATCACGGTGCAGGTGTCAGTGCTCTATATCACGGTGCTGATGTCAGTGTTTTATGTCATGGTGCTAATGTCAGTGCTCTCTATCACGGTGCTGGTGTCAGATGACTCTATCACGGTGCAGGTGTCAGTGCTCTATATCACGGTGCTGGTGATCATCTCCTGCACCCTCTTCTTTGCCTACCCTGACCTTCCCTCTCCTCCATTGCCTTCATGCGCTCCAGAGTCCTGAATTGTCAGAATTTCACATATAAAAAAAGAATGCTTGTAGTTGTCGATCCCAGATTCACCTCATACATGTGTTATCTCATTGGCCATGTGGTGGGACTATGTGTGCACAGCTAGTAATTATTTTGTGGCTGCAAATATGACCTGTAGGTTTGTAAAGTTCCCCTCCCATTGAAGTCAATGGGGCCCGCCGCGTTGGAAGTTCGTCCATCACTATTCTCAAGGTGGCCCCCAAGGGGAGACTTCCCATTGCTACCACATCTGTATCGTCTGATCTTCCCGCGGCATACAGAGATTACCGGGATGTGCTCTGTAAGAAGTCTACTGAGGTGCTACCTCCCCACAGATCACTGTGCTATTGACCTTGTCCCTGGAGCAAGGAGCAATCCTTTACTATCCCTATTCTCCTATTGCCTACTGTGGGCGTGAGATGGGGAACCCTGGGGGTCGTGACCTGGAGCTAGTGGCAACCCAGTCCATCCTCACCACTAGAAGCTCTGGTGAACACCTCCAGGCTCTTAGACTCCGCTCCCTAGGCAATCTTATGATTTAACCCCGGTGGGATCCGTCTTGGTGTTCCAACAGCCCTGCTTTCCTTACCACCTTGATGCCTATCCGCAGCAGTCAGCCGCAGGGTCTACTACCTTGTGGTGCACTCCTGATTCCAATGGTGTGCATCTGTCACCTAGCCTCAAGGTGACCTGACAGTTTGATCAGCCATGGACCTGGCTGACATGCCACTTCCTGCAGTCGATCCTTTGCAGACTCCTGGCTTGGGGTCCTTCGTGTTTCTCATCCTGCCTCCTCAAGGTGGCCCCGAAGGGGAGACTTCCCATTGCTACCACATCTGTATCGTTTGATCTTCCCGCGGCATACAACGATTACCGGGATGTGTTCTGTAAGAAGTCTGCTGAGGTGCTTTCTCCCCACAGATCTTGTAAAGGAATAAGCCAAGGTCGGGGCCACAAGCAGACAAGGACAACCGAGTTCACACCAAAGGTTCAGGGTCACAGGCAAACAGGGATAGTCGGGGACACACCAAAAGGTCAGGGTCACAAGCACAAGATTTTTTACATTGATACATCCCCTTAATGTTGAAAAAGGTTAAGGGGGCACTAGCAATGGGGTGTAATGCTTTTATTTTGCTTGGAGCTCTTTGGGTTTTTATGTTTTTGGCTCATCTGTACATGACTAGAGGTCGGTTACTTAGTTTTGATTTTAGCTAGGGATCTTCACTCAATATAGACCAGTGTTTTATAAAGGTCTTTTCCATCTTCCTGAATTTGTTGTGAAATTGCATGACAAATCAAACAGGAGAAGTTTCTTCAACAATATCACCAGGATAGCCTTCTTTTTTAAATTTAGTATTAAGTAGATGGACATGGGTATTGTAGCCCTGTACTCAAGTACAGTTGTGTTTAAGATGGCAAAATTGACTTCTGGGAAATGTAAATAAGAGTTGCCTGGGGTGGGTTTAATTTAGTTCTGTGCACAGATGTTATTTTGATTAAATAGTTCCAGCTCCAAAAAGGCAAGCTTGTTGCTATCAGTTATGGAGTTAGTATTACAGTGTTGTACAAATGCAGGAATAGAAGATTCTGGACCGTCCCAAATAATGACCATGTCATCAATGTAACATCTGTAAAAAACTAGGTGAGAGACATATGGGTTATTCTACTGAATATGGAGATGTTCCCAATAAGTGAGTAATTTGGCATAATCATCTGGATCCTCAGTGTATATATCCTTTAAATGATCCAAAGCTCTCATTCTGATTGCCTATGATCAGACGAGTCCTCTATTGCCGTACTGGACCCTGAGAAGTCTAGTGTCACTATCTAAATCATCACTGCGTTTCTTAGCAGTTTGAATATTATAGTAACGTTTGACGGTAATGTTTCTAATAAATCTATTGAGGTCAAGAAGAAGAGGGAATGGACCCATAACTATCTTTTTGTCTATAATAATACTTAACATCCCCATATGACAGTTATGCTATAATTAGGTCATTATTTAGCTAAATTAATCTGGTTACATTTTAATCAATTTTAATATTAACTAATTTTATCCATATTTTAATTAATCAATACATCTTTTCAGTTTATACCTCTATATGTATATTTAAATGCATGTTTTTGGATATGGAAAAAAGAGATATATGTGCATGTATGGATATGTTTTCCTAATCATCAAATAGTTTAATTATATTCTTTATTTTTATTTAATTAATTTAATTAACCAATAAGTTAACTTTACCATGTTAACATAAGTTAACATTATCATATGCACTAGTTTGTCTATATATATGTACTGGCTTCTTCATATATTTACGCTGGCTTCTAACACGATGTATTATAATTATTGAGTTTTTAATTATCTCCATTTTTTTATTAATTTTTCATCACCATTTTCCCATAGACATACTATTGTCAGACAATCATGATTCTGCTGGTCGTTTGGTGTAAGTATATCTAACCATATATGTTAGCCTATTAGATGCTATAGTTGTTTTTCTTTTCACCGTATTGTGTTAAGTCTCTATGGTTACCCGCCATGCAAGCCTTTTAGTACCTCTTCCTGTATGGTATATATAAACCCACTCTAAGACCCCTTTCACACTGCCGCACCCATAGCGTCAGCCGCACCCATAGCGTTAGTGGCATTTTATCGTTGGATTTGCAGCGCATTTCGGCCACTAGCAAGGCGCTTTTACCCCCGGCTAGCGGCCAAGAAAAGGTTTAAATTGCCCGCAATACGCCGCAATAGTGGTGTTTTGCCGGGGGTATTGTAGCCCTGCCCCATTGATTTCAATGGGGGGTAGCAGTGGAGGAGAGGTAAACACACCACTCCTTCACCGCTCCAAAGAAGCTGCTGGCAGGACTTTTCCTGACATCCTGCCAGGGCACCGCTTCGGGCTTTTACAATGGAGACAATGGTGCAGCAGTTTGAGGGTGGATTGCAGGCTCTATTTCTAACGCTATAGTGCCTGCAAAATGCCCTCGGTATGAAAGGGTTCTAAGATGGCCACCAGCAAAGCCTGAGGAAGGAGCAATCATGCTCCAAATGTGCGCACCACCCGATGACCTTGTACCCGGAAGTGACATCATCACCGTGCACCGTCGATCCTTGATCATGCTATTCAGAAGCACTGTGGGCCAACAGTGAGGCCGGATCGCTGCCAGATCACAGACCTCCACCATCAGCCAGTGATGCCAGGCATCACCACGTGACAGTGCGGAGGAACACTAAATACAAAATGCTGGATTATATGTTGCTCGTTTGTGAGTGTTTCTATGCTTCTTTTTAACAATAAATACTAAACTTGCTACACTTTTTTTTTTCACCTTTCTAAGTACCAGAGTTTCTTCTAACTTTTGAGCTGGCAGCCTTCCAAGGACAGCACATTGCTCTCCCTACACGGACTTATTGTTTTATGTGAGAGAAAGAGAATAGATATGGCGCTATACCTTGTTAAACTCACTAAAAAAATTATATCATAAAATAAAACTGTACAAATTTTCCAGCTTGCTGGCTAATATTTTTTAAAAAACAGAGATAGACCTAGATGGACTAAATAATAAAATCAATAAATGATAAAGTGCTGGGGGTCAATCCTTATTAAATAGTGAATGCAAAGTGAATATAAATTTTCCAGCGTGCTGGTTAGTAAAATGAAATAAAACTGTACGATCCACAAAAAATTAGATAAAGATGAATAAATAAATAATTAGATAAATAATTAGTAAAACTACCATGAATCAATCAATATTCAATAGTGAAAACTACTCAAAGTGCTCGTGACTGTGATTATGGCACAACCAAATGAATGGCCATAATGGGGAACAATCAAAATTATACAGACGTGAATACTGGTGGAATAGTGGGTGTGAACACACTGTGTCAAATCTCAGAACATGCCAAAATTTGCACAATATAAAAATAGAAAAAATAGAAAAATAAATAAAGATAAAAACCACCTTCAGCACAAACGGCGTGTCAGCCGAGTGGATGTTCCGAACGCTTTTAATACAATACATGTTTTTTCGTACTAAATGTGAGTATTTTTAAGGTTGTTTCAAATAAACTGAGTTTCAAACATACTACACCATGGACAGTCCTCTTTTCTATCACATGTAAACGAGGTACAACATCCCCACGGAAGAACGAGGGATCTCCCCAGCATCACAGCAGAGACAGCCCAAGAAGTGACACAGTGGCTTATACTGTGGAGGCTGATCCACCCCGGACGGGGTCATATCTCTGGTGAGAGCAAAATCCATAAACGTTCACTGCAAACGTTCACTGCGAACGAATATCGAAGTCACTCTCTCCACTTACCTTTTTCACCATCAAATATTCGTTTCATGTTTAAATATTAATTTTTAAACTTTATTCAATTGGACTTTCACATTTGATTTGTCACCGCAAGATTTTTTTCACTTTCTGGACTTAATTTTTTATCTTTATTTATTTTTCTATTTTTTATATTTTTATATTGTGCAAATTTTGGCATGTTCTGAGATTTGACACAGTGTGTTCACACCCACTATTCCACCAGTATTCACGTCTGTATAATTTTGATTGTTCCCCATTATGGCCATTCATTTGGTTGTGCCATAATCACAGTCACAAGCACTTTGAGTAGTTTTCACTATTGAATATTGATTGATTCATGGTAGTTTTACTAATTATTTATCTAATTATTTATTTATTCATCTTTATCTAATTTTTTGTGGATCGTACAGTTTTATTTCATTTTACTAACCAGCACGCTGGAAAATTTATATTCACTTTGCATTCACTATTTAATAAGGATTGACCCCCAGCACTTTATCATTTATTGATTTTATTATTTAGTCCATCTAGGTCTATCTCTGTTTTTAAAAAAATATTAGCCAGCAAGCTGGAAAATTTGTACAGTTTTATTTTATGATATAATTTTTTTAGTGAGTTTAACAAGGTATAGCGCCATATCTATTCTCTTTCTCTCACCTATTTCACTGTTCCATCCATCTGGATGGAAACATAATAGAGGCTGCTCTTACCTACATTACACTACATACTCTCTGTATAACAAATTCCATAGCGCATCCTATCCCTTTGTTTTAATTATTGTTTTATGTGTACTTGTTTTATTGCCCAGTTCATTAACTAACCCATACCCATTGTTAGGGATGAGATTCGAGTACGAGTCGAACTCATGTTCGACTCGAACATTGCCTGTTCGCCTGTTCAGTGAACAGTGAACAATTTGGGCTGTTCACGGCAAATTCGAAAAGCCGGAACACCCTATACAAGTCTATGGGAGAAATCTAAAGTGCTAATTTTAAAGGGTAATATGCAGGTTACTGTCCTAAAAAAGTGTTTGGGGACCTGGGTCCTGCCCCAGGGGACATGGATCAATGCAAAAAAAAGTTTTAAAAACTGACGTTTTTTCAGGAGCAGTGATTTTAATAATGATTAAAGTGAAACAATAAGAGTGTAATATTCCTTTAAATGTGGTACCTGGGAGGTGTCAATAGTATACCTGTGAAGGGGCGCATGTTTCCTGTGCTTAGAACTGTCCCTGCACAAAGTGTCATTTGTGCAGGAAAAAAAGTCTTTTAAAATCACTTGCGGCTATATTGTCGGCTCCCGTAATACAGAGAACACTCAATGAGTGTTCTCTGTATTAGCCGACAATTCATTCATTCATTGATAAAAAATAAAAAAAAAGCGTGGAGGTTCCACTAAATTCAATTACCAGGCCCTTCAGGTCTGGTATGGATATTAAGGGGAACCCCGCATCAAATTAAAAAAAATAAATGACGTGGGGGTCCCCCTAAAAATCCATACCAGACCCTTTATCCGAGCACGCAACCTGGCAGGCCGCAGGAAAAGGGGGGGACGAGAGAGCGGCCCCCCTCCATCCTGAAACTTACCAGGCCACATGCCCTCAACATTGGGAGGATGCTTTGGGGGTCTGTGACCCCTCAAAGCACCATGTCCCCATGTTGATGGGGACAAGGGCCTCATCCCCACAACCCTGAGCGGTGGTTGTGGGGGTCTGCGGGCGGGGGGCTTATCAGAATCTGGAAGCCCCCTTTAACAAGGGGACCCCCAGATCCCGCCCCCCCCTGTTTGAAATGATAAGGGGGTACAAAAGTACCCCTACCATTTCACAAACAAAGTGTAAAAATGGTTAAATAAGACAAACACACTTTTGAAAAATTCCTTTATTAAAAATAAAAAAAAGATTCCAGCGGTGCTAATCCACTCTTGCTATCCAGCGACGGATCTCCAGCGATGGATGATCATATCCAGCAACGGGGGATCTCTCAGTACAGCGCTGTATATACATCCGTCTTCTGTCTCCACTGCGGAGACACTGCGGGGATCCCAGCGCTGACGTTTCTTATATTAGGAGGGTGGGGCCACCCGTCACCTGACCCCGCCCCCTCTGACGCGGGTGAGGGGAGCCAGGGATTCCCTAATGATGTATGGGTGACCCCGCCCCCTCTGATGTAACGGAAACCTGCGTTACATCAGAGGGGGGCGGAGTCACCCATACGTCACTGGGGAACCCCTGGCTTCCCTCACCAGCGTCAGAGGGGGCGGGGTCAGGTGACGGATGGCCCCACCCTCATAATATAAGAAACGTCAGCGCTGGGATCCCCGCAGTGTCTCCGCAGTGGAGACAGAAGACGGATGTATGAACAGCGCTGGACTGAGAGATCCCCCGTTGCTGGATATGATCATCCATCGCTGGACCCCGGAGATCCGTCGCTGGATAGCAAGAGTGGATTAGCACCGCTGGAATCTTTTTTTTATTTTTTTTATTTTTAATAAAGGAATTTTTCAAAAGTGAGTTTGTCTTATTTAACCATTTTTACACTTTCTTTGTGAAATGGTAGGGGTACTTTTGTACCCCCTTACCATTTAAAACAGGGGGGGCTGGGATCTGGGGGTCCCCTTGTCAAAGGGGGCTTCCAGATTCTGATAAGCCCCCCGCCCGCAGACCCCCACAACCACCGCTCAGGGTTGTAGGGATGAGGCCCTTGTCCCCATCAACATGGGGACATGGTGCTTTGAGGGGTCACAGACCCCCAAAGCATCCTCCCAATGTTGAGGGCATGTGGCCTGGTACGGTTCAGGAGGGGGGGGCGCTCTCTTGTCCCCCCTCTTTTCCTGTGGCCTGCCAGGTTGCGTGCTCGGATAAAGGGTCTGGTATGGATTTTTAGGGGGACCCCCACGTCCAATTTTTTTTTTTTATTTGATGCGGGGTTCCCCTTAATATCCATACCAGACCTGAAGGGTCTGGTATGGATATTTAGGGGGACCCCCACGTCAAATTTTTTTTTTAATTTGACACGGGGTTCCCCTTAATATCCATAGCAGACCTGAAGGGCCTGGTAATTGAATTTAGGGGAACCTCAAAGCTTTTTTTTTTTTTTATCAATGAATGAATGAATTGTCGGCTAATACAGAGAACACTCAATGAGTGTTCTCTGTATTACGGGAGCCGACAATATAGCCGCAAGTGATTTTAAAAGACTTTTTTTCCTGCACAAATGACACTTTGTGCAGGGACAGTTCTAAGCATGGGAAACATGCGCCCCTTCACAGGCATACTATAGACACCCCCCAGGTACCACATTTAAAGGAATATTACACTTATATTGTTTCACTTTAATCATTATTAAAATCACTGCTCCTGAAAAAACTGCCGTTTTTAAAACTTTTTTTTACATTGATCCATGTCCCCTGGGGCAGGACCCAGGTCCCCAAACACTTTTTAGGACAGTAACTTGCATATTAGCCTTTAAAATGAGCACTTTAGATTGTGAATGTTCGAGTCCCATAGACTTTAATAGGGTTCTAAAGTTCACACGAAGTTTAGGTCTGTTCGCAGGTTCTGGTGCGAACCGAACAGGGGGGTGTTCGGCTCATCCCTACCCATTGTTAGTAACACATAGCCATATCCAGAGTGTGCCATATTACCACATTGTTTGTATCAACAAGTTAAGTTAGCTAAGGCAGATAGAGAGCACTGGCAAAGTAGACATAGCAGAAAGTTAAATGTCGGAGATGCACCCTGTAATACAATGCATTTTGCTGAGCCCTGTATGTACTAGATTATGGAGCACATACAGGAGAACAGGCGTTAAAAAGATAGTTTGTATTGAATTTGTAGACCTTTGAGGGTCTATTATATAAATACAACCTTTATTTCTGTAAACTAAACCACTTACACTTACAGTTTAGATGATTTCCTTCAACCTAAACGTGTTGAATGCTACGTTGAGTTAAAAAATTGAAAGGCTTTGCAGGTGCAAGCTCCCCATTTCATGGTAAGCATTCGAGGCTCCCGCTGCACTCGATGGATTTTGATTACATCTACTCAGCCATAATTTGTTCAGCAGTTAAACCAATTTCCTGTCAAGCGACACAATAGACTTCAGTATGATGCGTTAAACAATGACTGCATTGTCCTTCAGTGGTAAAAGACTTTTATGCCAATTAATTATTATAGATAATATTATTTTACATTCCTTTAGCTTAAATAGCAGCTAAGGGTGTAAGTAATAATTCAAGAGCTGGCAATGTAATTCGTGCCTGTAAAAATTGTAATGTCATTCCAGGAACAGGGCAATTAATCATTTAGTATCAGCTAGTTAAGGGTAAACACAGTCACCTTCATCATGGCATAACTTGCTGCAAGATTGTCTACTATTTAATCATTGTTAATTCTGCCCTGTAGTAAAATTAGGCTGCTAGTAGTTTACAATGCATAGTCAGAAATAAAAACCTTACACCAATTTTAGCCCCTGCCTGCTCTATTCAGCACTGAGAAAAAGCAATTAAAGTTCATGTGCGTGTAAAGGCAGACGTCCCAATATTTTTGGTAATATAGTGTATATAAGCAGGGCAAAAAAGAAGCTTTGCTTTAATCCCCTGTATAATTTATGTATTCATTGTAGGTATTTAAATAGTACCAACAATGTACACAGTGCTTTATATATGTATATTGTACATTTACATCAGTCCCTGCTCTAAAGGCACTTACAATCCACCTCACATGCATACACAGTTTAGACAGTAGCCAATTAAAATACCAGGATGTCTTGGGTATGTAGAAGGCAACCAGAGTACCTGGAAGAAACCCAAGCAAGCACAGGGACAACATGCAAATTGTCTGTTTATTCTTTGTCTTATTTTATAGTTTGGCCAATTTGGGGTCGATGTTGGGGTGGAAGATGTGCTTTTACTGTTCCTTGACCTTTCCCTGATTGCATTCATGTGCTTTATGCTGTATTTCTGGCCTTCAGATATATGGAGATGGAGCACTAATCTATTGGTGATTGGCCATATTACCAGCTCATTTTCAGTAAGTATTTATATGGGACTTGCGTTTCATGTTTTGGGGCCATGGTGATCGGTTCCTTACAATATATTAAGTTTTAAACACCTCTTTAGGCGCGAATGAACTTCATATACCTCCCCGCAGCCTGGGATGATTTGATTTTCTCTCTTGGCACATTATTTTTGTGGGCTGTGTTTGTTTTTATTCCACATTTCTCCATATTTTACCTAGGGGGGATAGTTTTTACAAATTTTGTCCTGCTCATATAATGTGAACATATACAGTATCTCACAAAAGTGAGTAAGCCCCTCACATTTTTGTAAATATTTTATTATATCTTTTCATGTGACAACACTGAAGAAATAATACTTTGCTATAATGTAAAGTAGTGAGTGTAAAGCTTGTATGAGAGCCGGTTCACAAAGGGGCAACACGACTTCCAACGCGACTTTAGTAGGCAACTTAGACATGACTTGTCAACACGACTTGGGGTGACTTACAACGCGACTTTAAGTCGCCCCAGGTCAGGCGACTTTGGCCGTGGCCAATCAGAGAATGAGCTCTCAAGGGGAACTTCACGCCATATTTAAAAAAAAAACGGCATGGCGATTTTAAGGGGAACCCCCCTACGCCGAAAAAATGGTGTGGGGGTCCCCCCCAAGGTCCATACCAGACCCTTATCCAAGCACAAAGCCTAGCCGGTCCCCCCCCACCTGGACCGTACCAGGCCGCGTGCCCTCAACATGGGGGGTTGGTGCTTTGGGGAAGGGGGGCGCCCTGCGGGACCCCACCCCAAAGCACCTTGTCCCCATGTTCATGAGGACAAGGGCCTCTTCCTGACAACCCTGGCCGTTGGTTGTCGGGGTCTGTGGGCGGGGGGCTTATCGGAATCTGGGAGCCCCCCAGATCCCGGCCCGTCACCCTATGTGAATGAGTAAGGGGTACTTCGTACCTCTACCCATTCACCCGGGGAAAAAGTGTCAATAAAAAAAACACAACACAAGTTTTAAAAGTAATTTAATCAGCTCCGGGGGTCTTCTTCCAAAGTCGGGGGTCTTCTTCTGACTTCTCCGCTCTGTTTGTCCTGGTGTCCGGCCTCTTCTCCCACTCTCCGGCGTCTTCTCCCGGGCTCCTCCGCTGTCTTCTTGGAGCTCTTTTACTATCTCGTCTCGGTCTCCTCGGTCCTCTGTCCTTCTTCCCTCTTCTCTCTTCTTCCGATGTTGACACGGCGCTGTCTTCTGCTGTGCTGGCTTGTGCAACGTGCACGCCGACTTATATAGGTATAGGGCATGGTCACCGGGTGATGTCACACGATGACCCGCCCCTTTATGGCGTCACAGTCCCAGCATGCCCCGGGATGTGATGTCATAAAGGGGTGGGGTCACCGTGTGACATCGTCTGATGACCACGCCCTATACCTATATAAGTCGCCGCGCACGTCGCACAAGCCAGTACAGCGGAAGACAGCATTGTGTCAATATCGTAAGAAGAGAGAAGAGGGAAGAAGGACAGAAGACGAAGGAGACCGGGATCCTCCGCTAGTAAAAGAGCTCCAAGAAGACAGCGGAGGAGCCCGGGAGAAGACCCCGGAGAGCGGGAGAAGAAGCCGGACACCGGGAGAAGAAGCCGAACAGAGCGGAGAAGTCGGAAGAAGACCCCCGACGTCGGAAGAAGACCCCCGGAGCTGATTAATAAATTACTTTCAAAACATGTGTTGTGTTTTTTTATTGACATTTTTTCCCCAGGTGAATGGGTAAGGGTATGAAGTACCCCTTACTCATTCACATAGGGTGACGGGCCGGGATCTGGGGGGCTCCCGGATTCCGATAAGCCGCCCGCACGCAGACCCCGACAACCAACGGCCAGGGTTGTCGGGAAGAGGCCCTTGTCCTCATCAACATGGGGATAAAGTGCTTTGGGGTGGGGTGCCGCAGGGCGCCCCCCTTCCCCAAAGCACCAACCCCCCATGTTGAGGGCACGCGGCCTGGTACGGTCCAGGTGGGGGGGGCACTCGCTCTTCCCCACCCCCTTCCTGACCGGCCAGGCTTCGTGCTCGGATAAGGGTCTGGTATGGACCTTGGGGGGACCCCATGCCGTTTTTTCGGCGTAAGGGGTTCCCCTTAAAATCCATACCAGGCCTAAGGGCCTGGTATGCTCCCGGAGGGAGAACCCACGGATTTTTAAAATAAATTTGGCGTGGAGTTCCCTCTCGAGAGCTGATTATTCTGTGAGAGTCGCCTCAATATAGATGGAGATCCGACCTGGAGGCGACTTCCATTGAAATCAATGGGTACCAGTCGCCTAGAAGTCGGATAGAAGTATTACAGGAACCTTTTCTGAAGTCGGAGCAACTTCACTAGTGTGCATTAAGACGGCTCTCATTCACTTAGATTGATTTTTACATGTAGCGTGACTAGGGGCGACCTGAAGTCGGATCCTGAGTTGCCCCTGTGTGAATGGGCTCTAACAGTGCATTTTTGCTGTCCCCTTAAAATAACTCAACACACAGCCATTAATGTATAAACCACTGGCAACAAAAGTGAGTAAACCCTTAAGTGAAAATGTCCAAATTTGGCCCAATTAACCATTTTCCCTCATGTGACTCCTAATGCCGTGTACACACGACCGGCATACTAGGTCCGAAGGGATTAGTCCATCAGACAATCCGATTGTGTGTGGGCTAGTCCTGTCATTTTTTACAAAAAAATCCGATGGACCTAGAAATAGAACATGTTTAAATCTATCCGATGGACTCAATTCCCACAGACTAAAATCGGGAAACCCGTACGTCTGTGTGCTGGTCCAACGGACGAAATACACAAGGGAAGCTATTGGCTACTGGCTATTGAACTTCCTTGTTTAGTTCTGTTTACATCATCACGGTCAAAATGAACGGACTTAGTCTGTTTGTGTGGGGCCAAGTCCTTTCGTTTGGAAAGTCCATCGGAAATCCGCCAAAAGTCCGTCGGGAAGACCGTCGGACCTAGTCTGCCGGAAAGTCCGGTCGCGTGTACATGGCATTAGTGTTACAAAGTCTCATGTGAATGAGGAGAAGGTGTGTTAAATTTGGTGTTATTGCTTTTACTCTCTCATTCTGGTCACTGGAAGTTCACCATGGCACCTCATGGCAAAGAACTCTCTGAGGATCTGAAAAAAATAATTGTTGCTCTACATAAAGATGACCTAGGCTATAAGAAGATTGCCAAGACCTTGAAACTGAGCTGCAGCATGGTGGCTAAGAACATACAGAGGTTTAACCGGACAGGTTCCACTCAGAACAGGCCTCGTCATGGTTAACCAAAGAAGTTGATTGCACGTGCTCAGCGTCATATCCAGAGGTTGTCTTTGGGAAATAGACTTATGAGTGCTGCCAGCATTGCCGCAGAGGTTGAAAGAGTGGGGGGACAGCCTGTCAGTGCTCAGACCAAACGTCGCACACTGCATAAAATTGGTCTGAATGGCTGTCATCCCAGAAGGAAGCCTCTTCTAAAGATTATGCACAAGAAAGCCTGCAAACAGTTTGCTGAAGACAAGAAGACTAAGGACATGGATTACTGGAACCCTGTCCTGTGGTCTGATGAGACCAAGATAAACTTCTTCTTTGGTTCAGATGGTGCCAAGCGTGTGTGGCAGCAACCAGGTGAAGAATAAAAAGACAAGTGTGTCTTGCCTACAGTAAAGCATGGTGGTGGGAGTGTCATGGTCTGGGGCTGAGAGAGAATCTAATCACTTTAGTTTTTTCTTTTCTTTTTTTTTCGTGTGTTTATGTATAATCGGATGAAAAATGAAATGATATATATTTAAGATATGTTTTGTGATACGCATGCAATGAAATTGTATCTGTGTTAATGTATAAAAATTGTTGAAAATAAAATATAGAATTTACAAAAAATAAAGTATAAATACTCATGTATGTTTTTAACTAAAAATCTTTTTGTATAATAAAGTATGTCATATACATGATGGTTTGGTGTATTGTGTTATGGGTTTTATATACCGGCAGGCCACTCTTGAACACTCCTCCTTTTCTCTTTGTGGTTTTTGCTTTGTTTTTGTGTTGGTGACCTTCCAGTACAGACATTGTTTGACTCCCACTGCTGCTTAGGCAGCCCATTTTTCATATACATGTGCCAAGCTTTCCATTAGCACACCTCCAAGCCAAGTTACTATTCAGAAAGGAAACATGAGACACTTCTCTGAATACTGGTACTCACTGTAAGGATCACACCGACCTCTGTAGTCATGCATTTCTGAGCTGCATCCAGTCTGATAGCTACATATTTAACCTCCCTTTAATGTGTTTCTCTGTAATACTTGACACTAGAATGATTACATTACCTCACAATAACACTTAAACTGCTGTGCTCCACCTATATTGAGGACATGATCATTGTCCCAAGCTTTGGGAAACACTGTTACGTCTCATTTTGTGAGGCAATAAATGTGTTGATAAACTGAAAAGATGTCATGGAACCATGGTTTACATATTACATCGGGGCCCACAAAACACCCAGTATATCCCAGGACAACACATTGAACTCTTAATGAAATGAAGGAACTTGCTAATGTGGCAGTAACCCCCGAAGGATATGCTAATTATTTTTTGGGCTTACTGTTACCTTCCCTTCTCCTTGTGACACGTCTAGGGGATGTCCCATGGTAAATGACCCAGTAACTTGAGACTGACAATAGATCCACTTGAATGGATTTTATTTGCAAAACTCAAACCATTAAACAGTCTTTCAACTTGGGATAAGAGGGTTGGAAAAGGAAGTTCAGGTACTCTAAATGTCAAAGTTCAAAAAACGTTAAAGAACTTGCTTACTTTGACTGCATCCAGAGAATAGCAGTTGGATGAACACTCAGGTTAGACAGTCCCTCTCTCACAAGGCCTAGCAGCCAACAAGGTGCTTACTCAGGAACAAAGTCTTTGTCACAGACGTTGTTGCAGAACATGTAGGGAAACTAAGCTGTAGAACACTTGTAGGATACCTGGATCTTTCAGCCTGCTTGGCGATATCCACAAGACTGGATTCTTTCGGTAACTTCAGCCCTTCCAGGCTCTTGTTAAGAAAACCAACCCGTATGTGGTGTTCTTCTGAAGAGTCCTCCCCTGGAATGCTCGAAGTACAATGGGTCTCTCCCGGTCTCTCCTCAGAATCCTCCTTTAGTTTCCTTGCCCTGGGCTAGCCAGCCCCGAGGCATTAAAGTTGGGTGGATCCGCACCCCAGGCCATAGCCTTCCTGGGGGCTGGTCAGGAGGACCAGGGCCATGTAATCAGCACATCATACTGGATCGGAACCCCGAACCACGTGATGTCCGCATCTTAAATTCCCTATCCCAGAGGGCACAGCGAGAGGGCCACTCCCACTGACCTGGCTCCGAAAGAGAGTAACTTAAGTGCCTGACTAGACCATAGTTCCACACCTGCCACAAGAGACAGTGCCCCCTGTGGCCAGACTGAACATCTCACAGTCCAGTCAGACTGATAAAGAAGTCAAATTTAGACAAATAATACCCAAACCTAACTGCAGTTTAGGTAGAGTTTAATTTTGAAAAACACATAGCTCATGCTCTTCAGGAGCCCGCCGCTACACTAATCTGAGATATAAAACAAGGATCATGGTTATGAATGCCCCAGGCTACCCATAAACAAGTGATGATATCACCTTATCCTTTTGGTAATGATTTAACCTGGAAATAATCAGATGCCTATTCACACTGCAATCTCTGCTATCCTCTCCCTCTGACCATTCTCAACCAAAAAAAAAAAAAAACAATTTTCTGAAATGGAAATGTCAAGAAGATCAATATTTTTGCCCCATCTGTAGTTAAATATAGTTACATATTTAATCAGATCAAAAAAAGTCCATTATACAATACCATGTACACAATCCTTCACCCACAGTTGATCCAGAGGAAGGAGAAAAACCCCAGCAAAGTATGATCCAATTTGCTACAGCAGGGGAAAAAAATCCTTCCAGATCCCCCAGAGGCAATTAGATATTCCCCGGATCAACTTTACCTATACTTGTCAGTACCCAGTTATATTATGTACATTAGGAAAGAATCCAGACCTTCTTTAAAGCAATCACCTGAGCTGGCCAGAACCACCTCTGGAGGGAGTCTATTCCACATTTTCACAGCTCTTACTGTGAAGAAACCTTTCCGTATTTGGAGATTAACTCTTTTTTCCTCAGAGTGCAACGTTGTCCTCTGTGATGACCTTAAAGTGAATACCTCAACACCAAGTTCACTATATGGAACACTTATGTATTTGTACCTGTTGATCATATCCCCCTTAATCTTCTCTTATCAAGAGAGAATAAATTCAGTTCCTCTAATCTTTCCTAATAGCTGAGCTCCTCCATGCCTCTTATCAGTTTGGTTGCCCTTCACTGCACTTTCTCCAGTTCCCCAATAGAACCTCTTGGGTATTCTACAGGAACATTGTCCAACCTGAGAGTGGGTTACAACCTCTTTTCAATGAAGAAGAATGATATGTGACACATATACTACCGTCAACCTTTCACAAGGTTTGTGGTAGCTCTTGGTAGGTATGCAAGGGTGGGCAAATATCTGCTTACACCAATCTTGGGAGATCTCTGAGGAGCAGATCGAGGACATCCCTGGTCCAGGAGAGACCAATAAAGCGATTTTTGACTCCTCTTTGTCATATGACAAGAGGGTCAACTCTGTCTGGTGAGTGGGGACCTTTATCACACATCGGGGCACTGGTGACACAAGGAGTGGACACTATATTTGTAGAGAGCGCAAGGTACTTTATTATATGATGATGACTTGTTTTTAACACATCACCATATTAATTTGGAACTGAGCACTTTGTTTAATACCTTTTTGCGTATTGATATATAATTTATTGTCACTGGTTTACTATAATATTGAATAATTAAATGCACATTATTTAAATCGGTTAACGTTGCAAATGCTATTTGCACGCAGGATTTAACCCTGCAAACTTTTCTTTGAGGAATCTTGGGAAGATATCTGTCAATCTATGGAAAACTTTCCAGCTTCTGAGTGTACTTGTCTTCATACCTTCTTTCTTAAGAGCCTTTATAGTCGCTCAATCACTATTTGATTTAACATTTTTAGATTTTTGCATCTTGAAGGAATATTTCTGCGTTTTAACATAAATATAAAAAGATCCTGCTGTTTTCCTTAATTATAAACACTACTTATTCAACCATTGTGCCAGCAGTGTGTGTGGGAATCAATTTCCTTATGGCCTTAAAATGGCTCACACACTATTATTATCACTGTTCTGTGTCTACTGAGTTATTTCCTACTGATGTTTGTCAGGGCGGTGAGATCTATGCTTTAAATTCTCTAATATGTTGGTCTTTTAAATGCTTTTCTGTGCAGAACAGTGCGGGGGCAGAGGAAGGCTGAGCAGACACACAGCTCTTTACATCTTGCCATGTTTGTGATGATCACCATAGTACGGTGACGGTCAGGATAATGTCTTCATGTTCCCAGCATGGGTATTTTCTGGTCTGCCCCAGAACACCTGGGGCTGAAGCATAGTACAGCAACCTGTCTCTTCAAGGACAAGTGTAAAATAAATGCTGTTTGTTTCCAGTTCAGAAGACTTTTCTTTGCATCTTGGCCCAAAGAAGCAACCAAATATGAGAGGAAATCTCTACAAACTGAGGGGAATTCCCCTCTTAGACAGATGTTCCAGATGTTTCCATTTAATTACTGCAGGTCTGCTCCATAGCAGTTTTACACTGCTACAGGGTGCAATATAAGCCCTACCCCCCAAATAAGCCCTACCCTGTTTCCCCGAAAATAAGCCCTACCCTGAAAATAAGACCTACAAGGACTTTAACTAGGGCTTATTTGGGAGGTAGGGCTTATATTGCAGCCATCACCGACAATCAGGCTAGGTCTTATTATCAGGGAAACAGGATATATATATATATATATATATATATACACAGTATCTCACAAAAGTGAGTACACCCCTCACATTTTTGTAAATATTTTATTATATCTTTTCATCAAACGACACTTTGCTACAATGTAAAGTAGTGAGTGTACAGCTTGTATAACAGTTTAAATTTGCTATCCCCTCAAAATAACTCAAATCACAGCCATTAATGTCTAAACCGTTGACAACAAAAGTAAGTATACCCCTAAGAGAAAATGTCCAAATTGGGCCCAAAGTGTCAATACTTTGTGTGGCCTGGCCACCATTATTTTCTAGCACTGTCTTAACCCTCTTGGGCATGGAGTTCACCAGAGCTTCACAGGTTTCCACTGGAGTCTTCTTCCATGCCTCCATGACGACATCAAGGAGCTGGTGAATGTTAGAGACCTTGCGCCCCTCCACCTTCCATTTGAGGATGTTCCACAGATGCTCAATAGGGTTTAGGTCTGGAGACATTCTTGGCCAGTCCATCACCTTTACACTCAGCTTCTTCAGGAAGGCAGTGGTCATCTTGGAGATGTATTTGGGGTCATTATCATGTTGGAATACTGCCCTGTGTCCCAGTCTCCAAAGGGAGGGAATCATGCTCTGCTTCAGTATGTCACAGTACGTTTTGGCATTCATGGTTCCCTCAATGAATTGTAGCTCCCCAGTGAGGGCAGCACTCATGCAGCCCCAGACCATGACACTCCCACCACCATGATTGACTGTAGGCAAGATACACTTGTTATTGTACTCCTCACCCGATTGCTGCATGGTTCCAGTAATCCATGTCCTTAGTTTGCTTGTCTTCAGCAAACTGTTTGCGGGCTTTCTTGTGCATCATAATTAGAAGGGGCTTCCTTCTGGGATGACAGCTATGCAGACCAATTTGATGCAGTGTGCAGAGTATGGTCTGAGAACTGACAGGCTGACCCCCCACCCCTTCAACCTCTGCAGCAATGCTGGCAGCACTCATATGTCTGTTTCCCAAAGACAACCTCTGGATATGACGCCAAGCATGTGCACTCAACTTCTTTGGTCAACCATGGAGAGGCCTGTTCTGAGTGTTGAACTGGATGGGCTGGTGTCTTTATTCATCCTTACTAACTATGAAACTATGAGTGGAACCTATCATAATGGGAAAAGGGCAAGGGAAAGAATTGGGACTTTATATGACGCATGCAGTCTCGGGGGACAACCAACTATCAATGGTATAATTGCTTAAATACGTACATTAAGACCATAGTCAATAAAATAACATAAATGAGTGATAGTGGTACTGTAGATTCTGGATATAAGTATATATATAGTACACAATCTCAGAGAAAACCTACTTTCAATAGTAACAGTGTAGTTCTAGTTATTAAGATGCAGTAGGATCATAATTAGAATAATAGAAACAATTTTTAATAGTTGTAATATAACCCATAATTTCATCTATATACACATACATATTAATCATTTACATATCAAATGGTATTTACAATGATGGAAAAGATCTCCAAACTTGCTAGTCCGCCATATATTTTTAGGAAAGAGACCCTGGGTAAGGTATCTCAATCCTATACCATAAGATTAAGTATAGAGGATAAAAATATAATATATAAGTCCAGACACGGCTTCAAATAGCTTGACGCGTTTCGTGGTTTGGTAGGACCACTCATCAGGAGCAAGCATGTGGTAACAATCTGAAATGAGATACATAATTGTCCAATAGTTAACATATAGCAACTTGGGGTGGGGCCAGTCCCATAATAGTACTTACAAACAGGTCTGCTGTGTATAAAAGGCATGGTAAAATGCTGGATAGCGGGGGCACGGGAACTGAGGGGGTGTGTAGAGAGAGGCGACCCAAGCAAAAACCCAGCCGAAGATGGACCGACGTCCTCAGACAACAAATCTGTGTAGGACTAGGAATAAGTGTAAATGAATAGTGTCTATTGAAAATAGTATAAACAGTAGGAGTGATAACAATAATAGTATAAAACTAACATAATAGGGCAGTGTCTCATAATAATAACAAATGATAAGGATTGGATATTTAGCTGTATAGGCATGGTAAAGCCTAGTAGCGAGGGATTGGGAAGTAAAAACATAGGGAAGGGTAATTGTAGTGGCATATAGGAAGTGAAAGGAAGGTAGGTTCAAGGAAACCGAGTTGTAAATCCAAGGATAAGTGGTAGTACCTCAGATAGGGAGTGAAGAAATCCAGTTCCATTAGAACAGTGTGTATGAATGCATTTGACCAGAACGAGAGGCCACCGAGGACAGGACTATATACGGGCTCAGCCAAAACACACCCCCAATGTCACGCAATGTGCATGGAGAGGAGGGGTGCGCCGTCTCTCGGGCAACAACAAGTGCACGGCGTTTGGCGTCATCCCTCCTCGAAGCATGCAGATGGACAAAGGTCACATGTGCATTAGTGCTCTGGATAGGGTGTGCACATGTGAAGAGGCCAGTGTGACGTCAATGTGCAATGCACAGCACCCGCCGCGCCCTGATGTTGGGTGGGGGTTTTCAGCAGTGCACGTTGCAGTTCCCAGCCCTCTTATCACACTCCCCCCTCTGGTCACACTTTCCAGATACCCTTCTCTGTTCACACTGCCCCCTTCCTGTCAAAATAGCCCATCATACTGCCCCCATCACATTGCCCCTCATCCTTTCACAATACCCCCCATCATACTTCGGGTCAGGGGCCCTTCATGGTTTCTTGCACTGGGGCCCTGTAGGTTATAGTTACGCCTCTGACTATGCTCCAAGGTCATCTAAGAAGGTTGTTTGTTATTAGGTACTGGGCTACCTAACATCTCCAGCCCTGCTGAAACATTTTACTACTAAGAAGAATAGGCATTATAAACCTTAACCCATAGGCAACATGACTGACTAAACCTGTAGAGATTGCGGTCTGCTCTTGCAGGACATTACATTGTGGCATAGACAGGCTGTGCAACAATATCATTTCTAAGACATTCTGGATTCTCAACTCTATTCAGCACGTACAGAATACATAATACACGGTCGCTGCTTATTTTTTATGACGTGTGCTACAATGTGAGCAGATCTTTTATATTGTGTGTAAAAAATACATGAATGTGATTTTCTGCAAGTAATGTGGATCAATATGAACTAAAGGCATGCAGTCACAAAATCTGCACAGCGGTACTGCACTAAGGCATTATACCAATGACTAGTGAATGTGATTGATAAACATTTATATAATCAGTCATATATAACGGCATCATTAATAGGTGTATGTATGAGATGTATATTGTCAAAAAGAAAGAAAGTGCCACTCCACTGTTCTAGTTGTATTCAACTGGAATAGCCACTATGTTTCAGGGGCTGCAAGGACCCCCCTTCATGGCAGAAGGATTAACATGATATAGAGGCTGGTATAGGCTTAATAGTCAGTAAATTAAATAACTAACTGCAAAACTGGACCTGGAAGAGGCTTCACACTAGCCCATAGACCTGTTCAATTTGTAAAATAACTAGAGTAACACCTGTTCCAACTACGGTTTGGCTTTATAACTAGGGTTGGGATGAATATACACTTGTCCATCTACAATTGCTAAATTTGTCAACTTCTCAGCCCCGATAAAGGTGTAACCCCCAAAACATATTGCTTTACCCTATCAAATACAAACAAAATATTTACTGTACATCTATCAGTGGATTGGAACTTTTACCCTTCAAACTGTGGGCTCCTTGAGGGTAGGGACCAATGTGAGTGTGCAATGTGCAGGGATAGGGACAATTGTAGACACTCACTCAGGTTGAACTGGATGGACTGGTGTCTTTATTCAACCTTACTAACTATGTTACTATGTAACTCTTCTTCACAAATTCATAAAGATCACTCCAAAGGGTCCTTAGCAGGCCCGAACTGGGACAAAAAATAGGCCTAGGCATTTAGGCTGAGCAGCCAACTTTTCCAGGGACTAGGGGGAGAGATGTTGGTAGATATTCACGGGGGTGGCTGGTGTTGGTCCTCCACACTGTAATGTGCTGGGACACTATGATATAAATGGGACTGCACTGTAAAAGGGCACTGTAATGATTACAGTGCCCCTTTACAGTGCAGTCCTCTTTATATTACAGTGTCCCAGTCCTATTGTGGCCATACAATGCTAGTACTGTCTGTCTCCTATTGTGCCCACAGTGCCCAGTGACACTGGCCTGCTCTCTCTGGTGGTCCTGGACAGCATGGAACTCTCTTTCTGGTGGTGCGGTACAGCGTGGCTCTCATGGCTCTCTGGTGGTGCGGGTACAGTGTGGCTCTCTCTGGTGGGGCGGTACAGCATGGCTCTCTCTCTCTGGTGGTTGCGGGAACAGCGTGGCTCTCTCTGGTAGAGCGGTGCAGCATGGCTTTCTCTCTCTCTGGTGGTGCGGTACAGCATGGCTAGCTCTCTCTGGTGGTGCAGGTACAGCGTGGCTAGCTCTCTCTGGGGGTGCAGGTACAGCGTGACTCTCTCTGGTGGTGCGGGTACAGCGTGGCACTCTGGTGGTGCGTGTACAGCGTGGCCCTCTGTCACTGGTGGTGTGGGTACAGCGCGGCCCTCTCTCTGTGGTGGTGTGGGTACAGCGTGGCCCTCTTGTGGTGCATGTACAGCGTGGCCCTCTCTCTCTGGTGGTGTGGGTACAGCGTGGCCCTCTCTCTCTGGTAGTGTGGGTACAGCGTGGCGCTCCGGTGGTGTGGGTACAGCATGGCCCTCTATCTCTGGTGGTGCGGGTACAGCGTGGCGCTCTGGTTGTTCGTGTACAGCATGGCGCTCTGCTGGTGTGGATAAAGCATGGCCCTCTCTCTCTGGTGGTGCGGGTACAGAGTGGCTCTCTCTCTGATGGTGCAGGTACAGCGTGGTGCTCTGGTGGTGTGGGTACAGCGTGGCCCTCTGGTGGTGCAGGTATAGCATGTCCCTCTCTCTCTGGTGGTGCAGGTACAGCATGGCCCTCTCTCTCTGGTGGTGCAGGTACAGCGTGGCTCTATCTGGTGGTGCTGGGGCTATCAGTTCCCCCAGAACAGTGCTCTTTCTTTTTACATGTCTCCTGTAGTACCTGCTTGTTTCTAGGTTTTCTCTTCTCTCCCCAGCAGAGTGCATGCTGGGGACTGTAGCCGTCCCTGTTGAGATCAATTGGACCTCCTATCTCTGGGACTACATATCCCATGATGCCCCACTAGTTCTTTCTGATTGACCCTCCGCTGTGGCCAATTGGTAGGGAAGAAGAACAAGCAGGAAGCTTTCTTCTCTCCCTTCCCGTGCTGCCGACATGAGAAAGGGGAAGAGGGGGGGACATCCTGACAGTGCGGCTCTGAGGCTGAACTGTGTGTGGGAGACACACAGCTCAGCCCATGTAGCTGTGCTGACAGTTCCGCCGGAAAAAGCACAGGCACAGCCACATAGCGGTAGGCTAGCGGCGCCCGTGGCCTCTGTTAGCCCTGTGCAGGCCGCGGTCGCCGCTTACCTCCCGCTGTACCGACTGAACATCAACAGGCCACGGAAAGGGTGGCCCCAGCCCACCAGTTTGCCCGGTCTGCCCTATGGCCAGTCCGGGCCTAGTCATTAGGATTGTAAAACTGCCTACAAATTTCTATCAAATTTCCATCACAAACCATAACACACCCAACAGTCTATCACTTCTCGCCTTAACCTGTATGCTCTCAATTACTTTTGTATAATCCAACAGATATCATTGTGGGCAGATCCATTAAAGAGGGGTTTTGACTTCTTATGTAAACAGCTAGACAATATTTTATATGCATACAGTGTCTTGAAAAATTATTCATACACTTTGAAATTTTCCACATTTTGTCATGTTGCAACCAAAAATGTAAATGTACTTTATTGGGATTTTATATGATAGACCAACACAAAGTGGCACATAATTGTGAAGTGGAAGGAAAATGATAAATGGTTTTCAATTCTTGTTTACAAATAAATATGTGAACAGTGTGGCGTGCATTTGTCAGCCCTCCTGAGTCAATACTTTGAAGAACCGCCTTTCACTGCAATTACAGCTGCAAGTCTTTTTTGGGGATGTCTCTACCAGCTTTGCACATCTAGAGAGTGCCATTTTTGACCATTTTTCTTTGCAAAATAGCTCAAGCTCTGTCAGATTGGATGGAGAGTGTCTGTGAACAGAGATTTTCAAGTCTTGCCACAGATTCTCAATTGGATTTAGCTCTGGACTTTGACTGGTCCATTCTAACACATGAATATGATTTGATCTAATGCCATTGTAGCTCTGGCTGTATGTTTAGGGGCATTGTCCTGCTGGAAGTTGAACCTCCGCCCCAGCGACTAAAAGTTGTCCTGTGGACAGATTCTCCCACCTGAGCTGTGGATCTCTGCAGCTCCTCCAGAGTTACCATGGGCCTCTTGGCTTCTTCTCTGATAAATGCTCTCCTTGGCCAGCCTGTCAGTTTAGGTGGACGGCCATGTTTTGTTAGGTTTTCAGTTGTACCATACTCTTTCCATTTTGGGATGATGGATTGAACAGTGCTTCCTGAGATGTTCAAAGCTTGGGATATTTTTTTTATAACCCAACCCTCCTTTAAACTTCTCTACAACTTTATCCCTGACCTGTCTGGTGTGTTCCTTGGCCTTCATGATGCTGTTCACCACGGTTCACTAACAAACCTATGAGGGCTTCACAGAACAGCTGCATTTATGGTGAGATTAAATTACACACAGTTGGACGTTATTTACTAATGTAATTGGGTGACTTATGAATGCAATTGGTTCGACTAGATTTTAGTTTGGGGTATCAGAGTAAAGGGGCTGAATACAAATGCACGCCACCCTTTTCAGATATTTATTTGTAAAAAATGTTGAAAAACATTTATCATTTCCCTTCCACTTCACAATTATGTGCCACTTTGTGTTGGTCTATCACATAAAATTCAAATAAAATATATTTACATTTTTGGTTGTAACCTGACAAAATGTGGAAAATGTCAAGGGGTATAAATACTTTTTCAAGGCACTGTATATGTCCACCTATTTGGGATCACTGTAGATCACAAACGAGTGCCTATAATCTGGTGTTGTGCTAAATAGGTGACTGTTTTAAGGTTAATATAAATAAAAAGGCGTTGAGGGTATCCCTATCTGAGGAGGAGGCCAATGTTTTAAGGTCAATGTTTTAAAGAAGGACTTCTTATTTCACTAGCAGGAGAAAGCTCTGAAATATTTGGGTATTTATTTTACTATGAGAGAGGAGGACTTATTTACGCTACACTATATGCTGCTAATTGCCCTAACACAACAGGAACTAAAACAGTGGGCACGTTTATGTCATTCAATGTTGGACAGAGTGGCACTGTTTAAAATGGAAATCCTTTCAAGATTTTTGAATGTATTTCAGACCTTAATAAGCCTCCCTGAAAAGTTTTTGAAACAGTACCCTCTGAAATATTAAAAAATATTTGAGGCAACTCTAAACCAAGTTTAAAATATGATGTCCTTACAAGGAAGGAAAATCAAAGAGGATTGGGATTACCCAACCTAGCACTTTATTATAAAGCAATCCTTATGGCTAGACTCATAGATAGTTTATATCATATAAAGCATACACAATGGGTCAGATAGAAGCTCTTCTATCCCCCTTTCCACCTTTATCCCTGCCTTGGATACCCATTAGAAAATGTCCAATAAAGACTGATCTACCTCTGTTATCACCACTTTTAAAAACTTGGTCTCACTTAACCACTTCCAGAGTAGCCGCCACAGTTATACTGCGGCAGGTTTTGTCCCCTGCACGAGCCATCGTAGCTGTACATTGGTGCTTTAAGACCCTTTAGTGGGCGCACACACCGCAGCGTGTCCAGGAAGCCGATGCAGGTGCCCAGTGCGTGATGACCATTGGGCACCCGCAATTGTTTGTGACAAAGCAAGAACCGGGATCTGTGTGTAAACACACAAATCCTGGTTCTGTCAGGGGAGAGGAGACAGATAGTGTGCTCCTACTAAGTAGAGAGATCACAAGGGCCTCATTGTTCCAAGCAACCTCTGCTGTCAGGATACGGAATTCAAAGGCATAATCAGCAACAGTTCTCATACCTTGTTTGATGGATATGAGGCACTTGGCAGCAGAAGCAGAGTGTGTGGGAACGTCAAATACCCTTTTAAAAGAAGCCACAAACTGCATCTCCCATAGAGGGTTTGCCCAGGCCAAGGCTCTCTTAGAAAGGAAAGTTATCATGAAACCTACTTTGCTTCTGTCTGTGGGAAACGCCTGGGGCAGCATTTCAAAGTATATCTCAACCTGTTTGAGAAACACTCTGCATTAGACTGGATTGCCCCCAAATCACTGGGGAAGCAGAGCAGAACTAGACATACCTCTTATAGAGGTAATGCTCAAAGTGGGTGCCTGCACAGAGACTGGAGCAGCAGCAGCAGATGGCCTGCAACACGGGTTGTACCTGCACAGCCACAGTGAAAGAGCTGTGAGACTCAGAAGCGTTTATAACTCCATTGCAAACTGATCCATATGGTGATCCTGCTCATCCAATCTGGAAAAAATATTACCGACGTGGATTTACTGCATCTTCTGAATTCATGGCCTTCGCCTACTGTCAAAAACCATGAATCAGACTGAGACTGAAGTACAGTTAAATCACACTTGTTAAATAACAATAAAAAAAGGTAAACATAGTCAAAACATAGCCAGAGTACAGGAACCCGAACAGATAGTCAGACAAGCCAAAACGTCAGGGAGCCAGAGATGATCGTAGTAGAACAGCAAGCAGGATCTGGAGCCTGAAGGAATGTCAGCCAAGCAAGTCTTTAACAGGAACACAGGAGAGCGTCTCTAGTGATGTGACCAAGGCAAAGGCAGAGATCATCTGGGCTGGACGGCTTAAGTAGGCAGGACTGATGAGCAGGATATCATCAAGGGGTCACTGTGCAGAGATAGGAGCTGGCAATTAGCCAACAGCTGAGCAGCTAGCTTTGAGTAGCAAGGGCTGAGCAAAGCCCTGACAGCAACTATAACAATATTATCAGTGGCGGCTGGTGAAGTTTTAGGATGGGGGGGCACAAGACCCCGCCCCTCCAGATTTGGCCCATCCCACTTCTCACAGGCTGCACATTATATACTGGGCTCTGCACATCATATACCAGGCTGCACATTATACACCGGGCTCTGCACATTATGTACCAGGCTGCACATTATAGACAGGGCTCTGTACTTCATATACCAGGCTGCACATTATACACAGGGCTCTAGTAAAGCAACCTGTAAATTGCACATATCTGCATCCTGCAACCTGTAAATTGCATCTATCTGCATTATGTAAATTGCACATAACTGCATTCTGCAAACTGTAAATCGCACATAACTGCATTCAGCAACCTGTAATTGCACATATCTGCATTCTGTAAACCTCACATATCTGCATTTTGCAACCTGTAAATCGCACATATCTGCATTCTGCAACCTGTAAATTACACATATCAGCATTCTGTAAGTCGCAAATAACTGCATTCTGCAAACTGTAAATTGCACATAACTGCATTCAGAAACCTGTAAATTGCACATATCTGCAACCTATAAATCTCACATATCTGTAACCTGTAAATCGCACATATCTGCATTCTGTAAATCGCACATATCTGTAACCTGTAAATCGCACATATCTGCATTCTGTAAATCACACATATCTGTAATCTGTAAATTGCACATATCTGCATTCTATAAGTCGCACATAACTGCATTCTGCAAACTGTAAATCGCACATATCTGCATTTTGTAAGTCACACATAACTGCATTCTGCAAACTGTAAATCACACATATCTGCATTCTGCAACCTGTAAATTGGGGGGGGGGGGGGGGGTTCGGTATGCCGCCTACCACCGAGAATACATTTTACTTTTTAATCATGTTGAACTGGGGGGGGATTGGTGTGCTGCCGACCACTGGGGGGGCGCCGAAAATAGCAATTAATCTTGCCTCCGAGAAGAAGAAGAATTAAGGTTGGGGGGTGGGCTGCTGAAAAAAGGATATTTAATATATATATATTATAATATATATATATATGAAATATACGTTGGAAAGCATGGTCATGCCTTACCTCAGCCTGTGAGCCTGTGATCCTCTCAGGCGGGACATTGCAGGGAGAACAGCATGCCAAAGTCACTTCCTTGAGTGACGTCGGAAGCGCCGCCCATGTCACTCAAAGAGCAAGTCTATGCCCTCGCCGGCCAGTCCATCGCGCCGGAAGCTGTGGTGCAATCGGCTGCGACACAGAGTGTTTTTATTTGGGGCAAATGGAGCGCCTCGTCTGCAATCTTGTGATTGCATAGACGTGGCGCTTCGCATATTGCACTGCACCCAGCGCCAGGATACAGTGCACATAGGGACATTAAAAAAAATATATATATATATATTTTTTTTTAAAGGGACATGTTTAAATATTTATTACATTTTTTTTACTGCATGTGGGGGGGGGGGGGGGGGTTAGCGGTGCCCCCTAAGGATGGGCCTCCACTGAATATTATTAACAAAGTAATTTATAGTCCACAATGTACTGCGATCACCAATAAACAGCGACTAGCACTAAAACCAAGAAATCTTATAACACACCTGTTCTATTTCAGCCTTTGTTGTATGCACTGTATTATATCCATTACTGAATACCCTGGATGACTACACTTCATAGTATTATATATGAGCTCAGCTCAAATGTTTTCCCACAGCAGTCTTAAAGCACAATACTATTTTTTCCTGCCAGGCTAAGGGCTCTTGTGAATTGCTTTCTCACAATTAATTAAAACCATTTCAGTAGGTGACAGTATAGTAAGTTGAAGACTGGGGAATTTTATTTAGGATACCTGTTTTTTCCATAAGCATTTGAAGACCATTATATTTATTTTGAAAAAAAGATTTAAATTATTCCCTTGTTTTAAATACATAATATGATTAAAGAGACCCTGTTAGTATTTAATAAATCCAAAACAAAATCCAAAGATAAAAAGGATTACTACTTACTCCTTCTACCACCCCAAATAAACATTGATTGAACTGACTAATCAAAACATTATTTTATGTGGCCATCTTTTCCTCTTTCCTTCCTTATCTGTTTTTTGGATATCTATGGAGCTTGCTTTCTCTGTTCTATTATTTTCACTCCCGTATTGCGCCCCCCCCCCCCCTTTTCTTTTCCAATAAAGTGTATTCTTTTGAAAACAATGATTGATATACATGTAGCACCCTCTAGCTTAGTGTGCTAGCTGTAGATAGTTTTTTTTTTTTTTTGCAGAGCTGTAGTGTAGGTAAGTTTGGCCTGGCTGAGAGCCAGGCCTGGGTTGAATCTGAGTCAGGGATGAGCGACTCAGGGAGGCTGGATGACTCATCAAGCAGAACCTCTGTTAGCCCCCCCTACTTGCTGGAACCTTGGAGAAGCTTTACAGAAAAATGGGTAAGAGGTTAGGAGGAGCTGCTTTGAGTATTGAGGAGGGCCCCAGCCAATCCCCAGCAAGTGGGCTGGCAGGGGGCAGGCACCTCTTAAATACTCTAGGGTCATGCCAGTAGGTGCATTCAGGTGGAAGATGGAGAAGGAGTGCTGAAGAGGCTGATGGTGGCCCTTGAGGGTGCCCCCTAGTCTGGGAGGGGGTTGACCTCGGGCCTGGGGCTTGGGTGCTGGAGGGACACTCTACAACACATGGAGGACTCTTTTTCTGGAAGCACGGGAGCAGTGGGACAAAGTCAGCATGTCCAGGAGATCTCTAAGAGAAGTCAGCCTGGTGGGCTGGAGAGTGTGCAGTCTGAGAGGACTGTGGTGGAGAAGTAGCCAGGTGGGCTAGTGAAAGGGGCAGCTGCAGCCAGAGGGGCTGGCAGTGCCTGAAGAGCTGGTGCTGGGATCAGTAGCCACAGGGATGTAAGATGGACACTGTACTTTGCTACACAATCTAAGGGCACCGGGTTTCCTGCCTGTAAAGGCCTTTTGCTACAAAATCTTACTGTTGCCCTCTTGTTAGATTAACTCTCAGTGCGCCAGCTAGGATTTCTGCAAGCAAGTGTGCTGGAGGAAGCAGAGGAGTGTACTTAGACTGTATATAGGAGAGTTGCCCCTAAAGAATCCACATTAAATAATTAGATAAATATAAAGAGAAAAGAAGGAAGAGAAGAGATGAAAAGCAGATGTGCTCCACTACTACTTTTGTCCCGCTTACAGTGTTATTGATCTTCATATCCCCTGAAATCAACCCAAGGATCCCAGATCTTTAAAAAACAAAGCATTTTGTCATTCAACGTGGCTGACATTTTTTCATTCAGCATTATCCTTGATAGGTTTGTGTTTAATGCAAGTGGAATAGAGGAGGACCTCCAACATCTGGCAATTGCTATCCTGGCAAATAGGAATATAAAAGGAGAATAGTTTTTTTGGTATGTTTTGGTGCTTCCTCTATTGGTCAGCCCAATAGAGCTTGCCAGGAGGATTTTTTGAGGTTGGTTTGAGTTATAGAGAAGATAAAATGTTATACTTGAATCCAAAGTCTTTTGACACCCAGGCCGGTCCACTAGACGTGGCAGTCTGTGGCCACAGCCCCTAAAGCACTTAGGGGTGGCACCTGGGACATCAGAGGTTATTTTTGTAGGCACCATGTGCCAAATTTGAGTCCACCTTATAATTTACTTCAATAATAGAAGTGTTTATGTAAGACTAATGTTGAGTACACACGATCATAATTTCCGACATGAAATGTTCAATGTGAGTTTGTGGTCGGAAAGTCAGACTGTGTGTATGCTCCATCGTACATTTGCTGTCGAAATTTCCACACAAATGTTTGAGAGCAGGTTCTCAAATGTTCTGACAACAAAGGTAAGTCCAATCATGTGTACAAAAGTCTGGCGCACAAAATTCCACACATGTTCGGAAACAAGTACGAGACAGAAGCGCTTGGTCTTGTAAAACTAGCATTCGTAATGGAGATAGCGCATTCCTCACGCTGCAAACTTTGAAATCTTTCAATGCAGCACATTCTCTTCTTCTTTATTATGCTAGAATAATGAAATTGCCGTGCTGTTGATATTTACACACATTTCTTACAAATGGATTTCTTATTATTTCTCGTGATCTCCTGAACAATCGTTGTTTTTGTTTGTTTTTTTCTCAACATCTCCAGGATAATCTTTTTTTTTATAGTGATCACCATAATAATGTTTGTCATTTTGTGTGTCAAGTTACCACAACACCATTATTATCTTGTATTTTTTAACCTCAAAGAAGTTGGCTGGTGTTGGTGTCCCTTGTTAATTTCACATTGCATTTTTGAAATGTGCCTGCCTACTCTCAAACAATCTGTCCTTTTTGAAGTAAAACACATAGCCAAGTATTTCTCAAAACAAAAATTAAAAATATAATCCGAGTCATAACAAAATAAAGAGGAAGGAAACACTGGAGAAACAGTTGGAATTGGTGAATCCTTTGTAAACCAGGGCAGACATAAATTATTTAACAGGCAAAATTGGTAGCCTGAGGTGTCCATTTAATAGGGAGCACAATATGGTCCAAGACTCCGAGAGATCGGGAGTAGCAGAAGATGACATATATGTCCTGAGGCTGTTGTCTTAGAGCAGCCTGCGTCTTTTGCCAGACCACATCCAACCCAGGCCATCACTCTCAAGACTTCCTTGCATGCTTCCTTCCAGGCTGTGGCTGTGTTGTTGGAGGTGTTGCTGGAGGTGGTGGAGGAGTCATATGGTCCAACTCACAGACGTGGATTTTATTGGTGAGTTGGCCCCTCGCCCCCTTATTTAGGGCCTGAAATATTACCTCCTCACAACTGAGGCGTTGACCCTCATCCATTCCTTGCATTTTACTGGCTGTCATACACGCAAAGGTCTCGTGGACACTAGGGGTGGATGTGAGGACCGCGGTAGCCTGCCGAATCAAAGTAGTCACAGACTCCTCCATGTTCCTTGCCTTCCTAGTCCTCTTTGTTGGAAGGTGGAAGGGAGGAACCTGGGCTTCCGTCAGGCTACTGGGCACAGCCACCTCCTGGCTGCCACTTTCCATGGCCTCCTCCTGACTGCCACTTTCCACAGCCTCCTCCTGGCTGAGACTTTCCACATCCTCCTCCTGGCTGAGACTTTCCTGTGTATGAAAATGGGACATCGTTTTAGTTTTTTGGTCATCAATCACACACAATTTTAAGCTCATGACTGTTGCAATTTGAATGTTAACAAATAGAAATCATTCTGACCCCAGCATTTTCCATTCTTGTTCCAATCATTTTTGGCTACTACTGTCTATTGATAAGTAAACCACTTTGTTAAATCAGAAATTAGTGACCAATAATAACATCTAGTTAACATCATTATTTTTTTGACAAGAAATATGTTGAACAATGCTATACCTGGCTCAAGCTGGGCTCCTCCACATCTTCCTGGGTGGAAGGCCCAGGTTGTACATCAGAAGCCTCATCTGATGTGGAAAGAAGTGTGGAAATAAAGGGTGAGTGTGATGGCCTGAGTTCATGCTGGTCTGACAAAAACCACAGTCTGTCATAGTGCTAGAGCCTGGGGACATAAATGTCATCTGCTGCTGCTCCTGATCTCAGGGAATCCTGGACCTTTTTGCGCTCCCTTTTATATGTGCTCCTCAGACCAGCAATTTTAGCCTTCAAATAGTTCATGTCTACCATGAGAATCACAGGCTTCACCAATTCCAACAGTTGATCCAGTACTGCCTTCCTCTTTAGTTTGTTGTTATAATATTGGTGTTTTACTTGCCACTGACAGGTCAGCTCTCTGTACTTATCAATAAAGTTTGGCAAGAAATCTGGATCGGTAAATGTATCCATTTTATCTGCAAGACACAACACAAGACAAACCCTAATGTCAGGCTAAACTCTCCTAATCTTGTCCCAATATAGGCCTCAATCTATAAGCAGCATAGGCCACTAACCACTAATGCCAGAAGTTAAAATTTCACCTTCATTTGCACAATCGGCGCTTACGCTACTCCGTCCTCACAGGTCGTACATATGACGCACGCGTGTTATGCTTTATACACACTGCGCATACATGAAATTCCGGCCCTGACCTTATTTCTAGTGTATTCCTCGACCCTTCTCTTTCGGCGCAGTGGAAGAGCACATGGCGGAGAGACAACAGGTGCGTGAGAATAGCAGCAACGACGATAAAAGCCCAGAGCCAGAAACGTCCCGATCCAGGAGGAGATTAAAGGCCTCAAATATGTACTTTGTAGAGATGGTGGAGATGGTGGACATCTTGAAGAGGGCCAACTATGATGGGAAGTATGGACCATACCCAAACCCAAATGTGAGAAAGATCATGACTAAAGTTGTGAGTGGTCTGCACAAGAATTTTGAGGTACGACGATCCAAGGAGCAACGCTGGTCAGACCTGAAATTGAGGGAGCACGATCAGTACAGAAGGATCAGGAAACTGCTTCTAAAAAGTAAGTATTTGTCATGTGTTCCTATTATTATTATTACTTGCATGCTGCTCCATGTGCTTTTCTTTACTGTTGTACAGTTTAAAATGGCAAGTTTCAGGTTTGTGGGCACGGTAATCGTTTGTAGTAAACATTGTTTGTTCGCCTACTAATACGATGCTTTTGGCAGATGCCGGTTAACTACTGTAGCGGATGACATTGGGATCAAATGTCATACGCATATAACTTTAGTTTTTGGCATCAGAACACTAAAGGTTCTGAGGGTTAATTGTGTAGGTAGGCCTTAACACCAGTCTGGCCAGACTATGTTTGGAAGTTCTGCCTGGTCATGTGAACGATGAAGTGCACTTGACAGGCCAGAACCAGGTCTGGTTGGATGTTTAGGTATCAGCCTTCTCAGAGCCAATCAGTGGGAGTGCCGGGCCCGCTGAGGAGTCTGGGAAGGGGTACTTAAGGGGGTGTGGATCACGTGTTCGGGGTTCCGGAGTTGTTCATGAGACCCATGTGGTCTGTTCTGGTTCCAGGACCGGGGTAGCCCCATGAGGGGCCCCGGTGACAGGGTGTTTGACACCCCAAAACATGTTCCTGTCGGTGGCCCCTGATAGACCTGTCTGGTCTGGGGTAGGGATCTGTCTGTTCCTGAGTCTCGGACCCGGCTGGTCCGAGGCGCAGTAACTGAGGGAGGATTTAAGGTGTCCGGGTGTGCTCTCGGCTTGGAGGGACACCGCAGCTCGTGGAAGTGACCGGGGGAGGACTCTTCGGAGGAGGGCCGGCAAGTGGCATCCTGAGAAGTGCCTGGTTACTGAGTTGAGAAGGACATTGACAAATTCACACTTTGCCAGTACCATTGAGGAGATGGGAAATGTTCCAGGTACAGCGGAAAAAGGTTCCTGTTCACCCTTAGTTGATTGTTCATGCTTGAGTCAATGTGCTTAGTGCCATGATCTCTGGCTAGAGATCTGTTCAGCCTTGAAGTACCCAGCTGTGAGTGGCTACTCTCTGGGTGGAAATAGAGACTTTGCTATACCTGCAGTTTCTGAGTTCTTCACCCGTGCCCTCTGTATTCTAAGAGACTGTGTTATTTGAATGTTCTTACTGCAAAATAAACCTCTTGAAAAAGGACTTAATCTGTGTCAGTGTGCAAGTCGTTGGGTATCAACCCTGGGAACCCCTAGAAGTGGAAGAGCAGACCAAGAGAAGGTAACTGGTAAGCCCATAAAGTCAAGGCCACCCTGCAATGGGTTATGGCCGCTACACTACACTTGTTTGTGCCTACTTGTATTAAAAGAAGTTTAGTACAACGTGGTCTAGATGGGTTTGTAACTAGAATGAAATGCAAACTAGATTCAGTGTAAGCAGAGGACACTCAGCAGCTGTTTACACATTTAGACGCAGGAGCACTAGTGTGGGACACCAGAACACACTTTTTAGGGTGTCCCACGCAGGTGCTCCAATGGATACTAGGGGTCTCTCCATGTGTGATACTTCATCAAAAAGGGTAAGTATTCCAGCTTTCGGAAAGGTAAAAAATCATGTCTTCAGCTTGGAACTCGGCAAAAATAGACAATTGTACGTCACTTCCAAGCAATGTTTCATATTCCTATTTCTTGCCTAAAATATCTTTTTACTAAGTATACCTTACCTTATACATCTGAGGACACCAGGAATCCCACACCTCCTGAAGAAGGAGAAATCCCCACACACCTTGAAGAAGATGTGGAGGGAGAGGTCCATGAAGTGGTCAAAATAGTGACCACAACAGGTCATTGTCTGAGACCACAGCTTCAGGTAATAGATGTATGCCTGCATATTTATAATACATGGTGTGTTTTTTTATTTTTAGGTGATGTGAATGTTGTGGAAGAAGAAACTAATTTCAACAGTGCAAGTGCACAAGTCCTCATTGGGGAGATAATGGTGTGCAATCGGGACTTATAGAAGGTCAAGGAAGAATCTAAAACACCCAAAAATGGAACAGTTTGTCATTGTATTTTTTATTTTTACTAAAGTTTTTAGTAATTTTAAAGCCAAATTTTGTAGACGCACACAGTGTGTCAAAATGTACTATCTCCCATCACGGGATATCAATGTACGTGTTTTGTGGGTGCAACTCCTTCCTCGCAACTAAAATAGATGAAAGGAAGGGTTTGCTCCCCTGAAATAAGTCCATTTATCCCCCCATGATGGGAGCTAGCACATGTTGACATTAGGCATGGGATCAGAATGGAAATCCACATATTCACTCCCAATTTGTGTTCATCTTCAAAATGTTGCTTTTACATGGGTCCCATCATCCCATCTGATGAAGGCAAGATCAACACAGTTTTGACATACTAATGTCTCATATGGCCTTCACTTTATCAAAGTTGAACTTTGTAAGTTCTTTTGTTGTGTATGTTATGGTTTTGAACATGCCTGTTTAACCAAAAAAAGGCTATTTCTACTGTCAAACATAAATGTTATACACCAAAGATGTTGGTTTGTTAAAAATCCCTTTTCTAAAATGTAAAATGTTTTATACCTAACAATGTGTGGCTTCTTCTTTCAATGCTCAATACCAGTTTTTGGAGTACGTTGGTGCAGTTACAGTGACAGTGGGGGCATTTACTAAAGGCAAATCCTCTTTGAGCTACAAGTGCACTTTCAGTGCAGTTTCAGTGCACTTGTAGTGCAAAGTGTATTTTCCTTCCCCCACAGGGCTCTAAAATTTGACCCAATCAGGCCATTTTAGGGACTCAAAGCAATTAATTAATGGGGCTGAAAAGGATGATTATTTTTATCATTAATGCATTACATACGTTAACAACAAAAACAATGTGCATGTGTAGCAGACCCACAACATAATAGTTAGCTGAAGAAGATATTGTCACCTCATGTATCCAATAAATTACGTTTGCACTATTGAAGAAAATGGCCAAAACAAGCAGTAAATGTTTTAGATATGGTCTGGAATATCAATGGCCCCCCTACCCGCAAAGTACTCTACATACTTTTTGCGAATTTCTCGGGCAATTTGGGGGGGCAAGCCAGGACGGCCAGCTTCAAGAGCCGTCAGGGTTGTTGGATCAGGAAAGCCGGCCTCAGTCCCAACTTAGGCCACATAGTTTGATGCATTTTTCCTCAAGAAATTATGTAGTATGCGGCATGCAAGAACAATATGATTTATTTTATATTCCGCCATGTTGATTGCTGTGAGGAATGGGCGGAACCGGCTGCCCATTATTCCAAAGGGATTCTCCAACACTCTTCTGGCTCTGGTCAGCCTGTAATTAAAAACCCTCTGGTCCGGGGTGAGGGTTCTCCAACACCAAGCCCAAGCAAAGCAAGAACTCTACGACGAGTATGTACCCACAACATGGCTAGAAAACGGTCGGCTGGTCAGAATGAACTAACAGAACGCACTGAAAATCAGAAAGAACCTGAGAAGAATGATCTGAAAATCAGAAATGAGCGGACAAGAACGCACTGAAAAACAGATTGGAACTATTAAATAGAACGCACTGAAAGACAGGAACAAACTGACAACATGAAATGAAGAATAGATATGAACCCACAAGCACAAACTAACAAGCAGTAACGAACAGAAAAGCACAAGGCTGAAATGCGCAAAATTATCTCTCACCAAACTTCTACTAACACAAGATAAACACGAGATTAGCAGAAGGAGCCCAAAGGGTGGCTCATTGGCTATTGAACTTCCTTTATAAAGTCCGACGTACGTCACCACGTTCTTGGCGTTCAGAATTTCCGTCAACATTTGTGTGACCGTGTGTATGCAAGACAGGTTTGAGCCAACATCATTTGGAAAAAAAATCCACGATTTTGATGTCGGAACGTCAGATCGTGTGTATGCAGCATTAGAAGCCAGGACTAGTTTGTTCCACTTATTACGATCTCCGTCAAGGTCCCATTTCCATTTTACCTTGTATGATAGTTTAATGGATTAGTAATCATGCTGACATTTTTGAAGAGATGTTTCATTAATGTAATGGTAGTTATATCTGAATGTCCTGCTACCTGCTAGAACCTGTAAAAAATGCATAACAATAGTATCCAGCTTGCAAAAGCTAATGCTTGTCGCATAAAAATTGTCTAAAACATGATGCTGGTTATTACAAGAATCTGCTATCCTGAGAAATCCTTTATTTGTCAACCACTTAACGTTACCAAGGGTATATTGGGTCTAAGAGATTATGAGGAGATTTTAATTTAAATACTAAATTGTTTGGCACAAAAAATTTGAACCAAAAAGGGCAGATATTTGCATAAAATCACGTACTTTATTTATAAATCACGAATAAAATCATTATAAAAAAGCAAGCAACACCACCAGAACACCAAATGTCCTATACTCAATGTCACCCATCCCTGAGATGTAGCAATAGCATATGTGTCATTCATCCATGTATAGCACATGCCCATGGTCTTATAGTATTGCATAAACAAAAGTCCACTATGCTTATGGGACTCACGTAAGAGGAGGGCCACTCTGTGCAATGCTAGCAAGTAAGTATAACATGTTTGTTATTTTAAAAAATATTGTAGCCTTTACAACTGCTTTAAATGTATTTTTAATGCAAGCAGTGTAAGTACCTCTTAGATTGCAAGTACCTCTAATGCCGCGTACATATGACTGGACTTTCCAGCAGACTAGGTCTGACGGGATCAGTCCGTCGGACAATCCGACCGTGTGTGGGCTAATGCGATCGTTTTACATTTTAAAAATCCGACGGACCTAGAAATAGAACATGTTTTAAATCTGTCCGACACACTCAATTCCTATTGGGAAAACTGTTCGTCTGTATGCTGGTCCGACGGACCAAAAAGGATGCAAGGGAAGCTATGAGCTACTGAACTTCCTTTTTTAGTCCCGTCTTACGTCATCACGTTCAAAACGAACAGACTTTCGAACGAACAGTCCGTTCGTGTGTGACCAAGTCCATTTCTTCAGAAGTCTGTCGGAACTCCGCTGAAAAGTCCATGGGGAAGACCGTTGGACCTAGTCTGCCGGAAAGTCCGGTCATGTGTACGCGGCATAAGAATTTATACGATTGTAAACTCTAACGAGCAGGGCCCTCTAATTATTACTACATTAAAGTGTATTGTAGTTGTTCTGTCTACCGTCAAGTTGTAAAGCTCTACGTAAACTGTCAACGCTATATAAATCCTGTATGATAATAATAATACCTGAATTTTACCTGGCATCAGTCTCATACAATTCCTCAGCACATCGGTATTCAGATGAGGGATTGAGTAAGGAGATGCAGCACAAGTAGCCAATCACTTGTACTGAATTGTAAAAAGCATGTTGATAGGAGGAGCGAGGCAAAGTGATGAGCTCACCAGTGCACTGCTTCTCCTTTCATTGTTCATTCATAGGGTGGGGACAGAGGCAAGACCTATACGTTTTACTGAATGGCAGCAGGCAAAAATCTTATTCCCTGATTTGTGGAGCTGTGCTGTGTTCCAGAAATGTATATTATCTGCTTAGCTTTGCCTGAATTATAGCTGATGGAGCCGCTTGATGTGTTGAATCCCCTGTCCTTGTGCCCACAACTCTGTGAACAGCGCCACACACCCTGCCACACCTGGCTGAATGGGGAATGTTTATTGCAGGTCCCTTTATACAGACCCCAAAGGCTCAAAATGCATAGACATCAGGAATAACACAACAAATGGTTAAGTAATAGCAAAAAGTATATTGCAACAAGATAAACAAAAGGAGAAATATACAGTAATTAATAAAATGGCAGGGGAATTATGCTGCAATGGTTAAGCTAGAAGAAAAATATACTGCATTGATTAAGCAATGAGTAATATGCTGCAGAAACAATAATTGTTTAAAATACAACCCTGGGCAACCCTAACAAGAGGGATATGTATATTAATAACAGTTCTGCAGTCTGTAATATGGTACCCAATTTCTGCTGGCCAGCTCGTTGTGGCCCAGTCTTTATGGTGGCGCGCTAAAGGGGTCATATTCAGTTAAGAACTGATGCAGCCACTGGTGCTTTGTTTCTTGCCAATGACTTTGTCCTTCCTCTTTTATCAAGATGTAGTGCAGGGCTGGCCAACAGCTTCTCACCACTCTGTGTCAGCATGGAGATCTCCCTATGCTCACTGGCAAAGTGTACTCCAGTTATTGTCTGCAGTGTCCAGCTCCTCCATCAGCAGGCTCAGTCAGCATCCAGGATGTCCTCCGATGTTCCAGAATGGCTGCCACTGTGTATCTATTTCACTCAGGTGCAGTGGTCCCCTCACAGCTTAACCACTTTCAGACCGGACCATTTTGCTGGTCAATGACCAGAGGTCTTTTTACAATTTGGCACTGCGCTGCTTTAACTGGTAATTGCGCGGTCATGCAATGTTGTACCCAAACAAAATTTGCGTCCTTTTCTTCCCACAAATAGAGCTTTCTTTTGATGGTATTTGATTGCCTCTGCGATTTTTATTTTTTGCGATATAAACGTAAAAAGACCGCAAATTTTGAAAAAAAATGATATTTTCTACTTTTTGTTATTAGAAAAATCCAATAAACTCAATTTTAGTCATACATTTAGGCCAAAATGTATTCAGCCACATGTCTTTGGTAAAAAAAAAAGTCAATAACTGTATATTTATTGGTTTGCGCAAAAGTTGTCACATCTACAAACTAAGGTACGTTTTCTGGAATTTACGCAGCTTTTAGTTTACGACTGCCTATCTCAGTTCTTGAGGTGCTAAAATGGCAGGGCAGTACAAAACCCCCCCCAAATGACCCCATTTTGGAAAGTAGACCCTCTAAGGAAATTGATAAGTGGCATGTTGAGCCCATTGAATATTTTATTTTTTTGCCTCAAGCGATTGAATAATGACAAAAAAAAAATTTTTTTTTTTTTACACAAAGTTGTCACTAAATGATATATTGCTCACACATGCTATGGGCATATATGAAATGACACCCCAAAATAAATTCTGCTGCTTCTCCTGAGTACGGGGATACCACATATGTGGGACTTTTTGGGAGCCTAGCCGCGTACAGGGCCCCGAAAACCAAGCACCGCCTTCAGGCTTTCTAAGGGCGTACATTTTTGATTTCACTTCTCACTACCTATTACAGTTTTGAAGGCCATAAAATGCCAAGATGGCACAAAACCCCCACAAATGACCCCATTTTAGAAAGTAGACACCCCAAGCTATTTGCTGAGAGGCATGTTGAGTCCATGGAATATTTTATATTTTGCCACAAGTTGCGGGAAAATTACAAACTTTTTTTTTTTTTTCACAAAGTTGTCACTAAATGATATATTGCTCATGCATGCCATGGGCATATGTGAAATGACACCCCAAAATAAATTCTGATGCTTCTCCTGAGTACGGGGATACCACATATGTGGGACTTTTTGGGAGCCTAGCCGCGTACGGGGCCCCGAAAACCAAGCACCGCCTTCAGGCTTTCTAAGGGCGTTACAGTTTTGAAGGCCATAAAATGCCAAGATGGCACAAACCCCCCCCAAATGACCCCATTTTGGAAAGTAGACACCCCTAAATTTAAGGGTACACTAGTGAGACTAGGTAATAAATGGCGGGTGCCCTGAAACTATAAAAAAATAACTAACCAACCAGCATCACCTGTAACAGTTATATGGTGATCACTGGTGAAAGGGTTAACTAGGGGGCAATCAGGGGGCTTTATGCGGTAGTATATGGGGGTCCCTGGCGCTATAAAAAGCTGTGGCGAACCTAAATACCTACCTGCCTAACTAGCGTCACCTGTGACACTAATACAGCGATCAGAAAAACGATCGCTTATTAGGCTGGGTTCACACTGGAGCGATGCGGGAACGCCACGAATCCGCGGCGGGTTCCCGCATCGCATGCCTCCCGGCGGCAGTTCACACTGCCCTATGCGAACTGCTGGGAGTGTCAGTGAAATGTTAATGACACCCCCAGATCAGTTCGCATATCGCAGTGCGATCTGCAAACTCGGATCGCATGGTGTGAACACCCATGCGATCCGATTCTGCTGCGGACCAAAAAAAGGGTCCCGTGCGAATTTGCGGCGGGTGCGGCGGGTGCGGTCGAATTCAGCCATACTATCTGTATGGCTGAACTCGAATCGCACAGAGATCGGATGTGATTTGCACTGCAGTGCGGTGCGAATCACATCCGTTCTCATAAACCGCTGCAATGTGAACCCAGCCTTAGTGACACTGGCGACGGGGGGTGATCACGGGGTTAAACCTTTATTGGGGGGGTTAGGGGGGTACCTTAGAACTAAAGGGGGCTAACCCTAACTGCCCTAACAGTTATTACAGTCACAAATGACACCCGCCGGGTGATCAGGGGGTTAAACCTTTATTAGGTAATAAATGGCGGGTGCCCTGAAACTATAAAAAAATAACTAACCAACCAGCGTCACCTGCAACAGTTATATGGTGATCACTGGTGAAAGGGTTAACTAGGGGGCAATCAGGGGGCTTTATGCGGTAGTATATGGGGGTCCCTGGCGCTATAAAAAGCTGCGGCGAACCTAAATACCTACCTGCCTAACTAGCGTCACCTGTGACACTAATACAGCGATCAGAAAAATGATCGCTTATTAGGCTGGGTTCACACTGGAGCGATGCGGGAACGCCACGAATCCGCGGCGGGTTCCCGCATCGCATGCCTCCCAGCGGCAGTTCACACTGCCCTATGCGAACTGCTGGGAGTGTCAGTGAAATGTTAATGACACCCCCAGATCAGTTCGCATATCGCAGTGCGATCTGCAAACTCGGATCGCATGGTGTGAACACCCATGTGATCCGATTCTGCTGCGGACCGAAAAACCGGCGGGAGATCGGATGTGATTTGCACTGCAGTGCGGTGCGAATCACATTCGTTCTCATAAACCGCTGCAATGTGAACCCAGCCTTAGTGACACTGGCGACGGGGGGTGATCACGGGATTAAACCTTTATTGGGGGGGTTAGGGGGGTACATTAGAACTAAAGGGGGCTAACCCTAACTGCCCTAACAGTTATTACAGTCACAAATGACACCAATGCAAAAAATAAAATAAAAATGACATTGGTGTCACTGTGACTGGGGGGCAGGGGTAATTGGGGGGGTGATCGGGGGGTGTGAGTGTGCCTGGCATGTTCTGCTGTGTAGTGTCGTGTTGGTGCAACTCACCGATCCTCTCTCCTCGGTGTCGGAACGAAAAATACCGACACGGAGGAGAGATTACATCACTTCCTCTCCTGTGTTTACATTACAGGAGAGGAAGTGATGTCACGGAGCATTTTCATTCGTCGGGAGCGATCGCGAGGGGGTGGCCATGAATGAATGGCCGCCCCCTCATCCCGGATCGCTCCCGAACGAATACCGACCGCCGCAGGCACCAGGGGGGGGGGGCCCGATCGGGCCCCCCACCCGCGGGAAGGCAGGGACGTACAGGTACGCCCATATGCCTGCCCGTGCCATTCTGTCGACGTACATCGTCGTGCGGCAAGTGGTTAAGTTTCTCTGCAAGTCATCATTCCTTCCTCTCCTCGGCCTGGGAAAGTTACAACCTCCCCCTCCTCTCTACCACAGTGCTGAGAGCTGAAGTCTTTTCCTCTTAGAATCTTAAGCCCCACACACACTATCAGATTTTCTGCTGATTTTTATCTTCAGATTTACCAAAACCATGTAGTTCAAAGGCCTGCCTGATTGCATACAAATTGAAACTCCTAAGGTTTGACCTCATATTATATGGTTTTGGTAAATCTGAAGGAAAAATCAGCAGAAAATCTGATAGTGTGTATGGGGCTTAAAGCCAGTTCAGTTTGTAGAAACAACACTGCCCACAATCCTCCACATTTCTCTCCAGAGTCTTTAGCAGTCCACATCCTCAGTGCATCCCCTATTGGATGGAGGGCATCTAACACTTGCTGCTCTATATTCTGCGATAGGAGTCTAATTCTGTGCCCATGCCCAGAACTGCTGTTAGAAATCATGGGGACCTGTACAGCCTTCCGGACGGAGCACCAGGCCCTTTTCCTCCAAGACAGACCAACTGCACAAACAAAACACTTCAAAGAAAGTTAGTGGATCACACAGCAGCACAGAGCTACGTGATCTTTTTTATGAATGAACGATCAGCACTCCCAGCATTTGTCCCTGGTTACATACTGCTCTAAATGTTAGTACCACTCAATGCACTGACCAGCACCATCCAGCTGCAGCAGCTTTCAGCCTGACATGGAGTTTTATTGGCTGCCGGCGGTGGAACTGGACAATGCCCACACTTAAATGTCAGAATCTCAGGCACAGGGGCTAAACGTCCAGTCTAACACATATACATATCTCTTCATTGCTCCCTTTCCCTGTACGCATGCTGGGAAGAACATTGAACATTGTACATTAGATCTCAGTTGCAGGTTACAAGTTGCCACTTCCTTCATCTATAATATTAACACTGTTTTTTGTTCTTTCAAGGAGTGGAAATATTTTTTCTCTATTTGATGTTCCTTTTAGGTCTAAATATGTCAACTGGTTGCTAAGATGGTTATCTCAGTTGTTAGCCAGCTGGCCTAATGATGCTCCGCAATATATTAACCCCTTCCTGCCACGCTGAGTTTGCACAAGCTGCAAGAGCTGTGACTCCGTAGGTCACAGATATCTGGCTGCTATGGCAATCAGACATAAGGTGTTCCCATCAGGCAGCAAAAACAAACAAAATATAGATTAAATTTACTGGCTCATTGTGCTATTACCTAATATGTGTTTGCCTAGTGCTACCTATCATTATCAGTAGCTCTGTTTAAATAATTCAGCTACAGTGTCAATTCACTTCTATCTTTTTTATTTTCATCATCATATTATGCAGGGTGTGTAATTAAAATGGGGTCACTTCACCCAGAATTGAAATACCCTACCAGTGGGCTTGGTTGAATCAGTAGCTTCTTTATATCTCTGTCATCACAGTTTATGCTTTCACCTTCCGCCATTACAGGGGAAATTTGAACTCTCTTTCTTTCTGTTGTTTCTTTTATTTTCTATTTTCTGTTTTTGATCATACGCAGGCAATAGACATTTCCTTCAGAAGCCAGAGTGCCGCCATGGTGGTGAGTTAGAGATGGGAAATTAGGGACTGTCCTTGCTGAAGCCCTTGAGAAATATAAAAAGAAAAGGCAGTGGTTCTGCCTACCAGCATTCACCCATTACTAAAGTATTATCTTCAGATGGATTGACTACCTAATTAGAAAAAAAATTCAGTGACACTTAAAGGGAAAGAGTATTGCATTTTCAATAGGGATGTGGAATTTAAAGATAAATTCCTCAATTAATCATTAATTTTTTTGATCGATCAAAAAAAGCACTTAGATCTCTTCTTTCTACCCATGACCGGGCATCCTTGCTGAGATCTAAGGAGACGTGAGAGAAGTTTATGCTCCGTTTAACCCTTGTGATACCTGCTTGCATGACCACCTGTTTGCACAGGGGTCCATGCCATTAGGTGAAGGTGATTAGTTAGACCGGAGGTGGAGGATTGTCACGCTACTGTGGAAAAAAATTTTGTTACGTCAGTGCTACAGTTTGAAATTAAAATGTATTTGTGTGACCTGTGAAGTTAAGTCATGGATTGTGGAAACAAACTAGTGTCGGGTGATTGTATATAGTGTATACCATATTTACCCCTGACTAATGCAGAGCTGCAATGCAAGGAGATCAGCTAAAAGTAGTTGCATCTGTATGTGCGTTATAATTAATCGGAATTAGTAGATTAATCGACATTAAGCAAAAAAGATTTTGAGAGAGAAAGAATCTTAAGGGGCTAAGGATACCACGTCCCAGTATTGACGAAGACAACAAAGAAAAAGGAGGGGCCAGAAAAGGGGCTGGGGAATCACCAACCCCAGGGACTTTATCGGTATCGAATCAAACAAAATTTGCAAAAAAAAGTTAATGTATAAAATATTATAATTTTATTTCTACTATACATAATTATAAATTAAACATTCATAAAAGAGGGGGGATGATTTCACATCGATTTACAAGACAAGATGTATTGATATTTAATCCCAATTATCACCACATAGAAGTGAAGAGACGGCAAGTTGCAATCATTCTCAACATGTTTCGCCCGAGACGGGCTTCTTCAGGAAAAACTGATTGAACAGCCACAAAACTAGGATAATAAACAACAAAATAGAAAAAAAATGAATGTTACTGTCAATTGATGCATAGAGTGATAATCAGTTGATAAAATCAATAATCAATTACTACGGATACAATTAGCATATATTAGGATTGTTACAACAGATACATAGTATATTATTAAACTAAAATACAGGGCTTAATTATAATGAATATATGTCTCACCAATCCTGTCAATGCTCCAGAAACTTTCAAGATATCAGACGATAATCACTATACAGTAGTATCAATGAATCTGTGAATCATTTGAGCGAAAAAAGTCGCAAAAACACAGGAAAATTGTCGCCTAAATGGGAATCTGCAGAGAGACATAAAGCAATAGAGGAATGAGAAAAGAAACGAAATCCGATAGACCCTCTACAAATGAGAGGAGTCAACTAACGTTGAAAAACAATATATTATAATAATTACCCAAATACGAGTGTTGAATCAATAAAGAAGTTGCTGGGACAGAAAGTTTTGTAGACTTCAAAAATAGGTCAAAGTCAAAATCCATGTAGTGTAATAGCAGCAGGCATATTAAACACTAAAATAGAGAAAAAGGAGTTCCTATTAAACAGGGAGGTCTCTTAAAATAAGGAAATAAGTATATAAAATGCAAAAAAAGGGAGACATCCAGTGAGACCCAATTAGTGAGGGTCACCCACAGAGTCCAACGTACAGTGTATTGAATAGTAACTAGGGTGATCAGCTTACCCAGAGTTAGCTGCCTGGTGATATGTAGATATACATCTCATTCCATCAATTGCCAAGAGGCAACTGATGGGAATGAGGGGTTTTATGCCTCTCCAGCTCGGCGGCGTCTGACGTCACCGCCGAGCTGCGGGCGGAAATAACACAAAGGGGAAAGAAGGCTAGTATCAGCTCCTCCTGCATTGGTACGCATCGGTTCCCGTAGCAGTAGTGCACATGCGCGGACGTCACGTCGTGGCTCCGCGCATAGGACGCAGTGCGTGCCGAGGTCTCGGCGGCCATTTTGGAAAGTCCAAAAGCAGGCCAGACGGTACATGCGATTAGCCAGGAGTATTCCTTGCAACGTCAGAGACCCACACGGCCATGTTGGAAAAGGGTACAGCGCTTATTCAAAGGGGCAAATTAAATGAAGAAAAGTATAAATAAATGAAATATATACAACCAAATCGGGACAGAGTCTATCACCGATGAGATGGTTGTGTCATGAAGCCTATTGTTAGGCTGCTGACAAGGGTCAATGACCTGCATGAATTATACAGATTGATGAAGGGCAATACAGCCAAGACATAAGAAATAGCTATCACCAAGAGTATATTATAACATGTGTCCATTCCCGGAACATTGAGTAGATGAGTGCAATCAAAATGGTCAAGCACTCATGAAATTTTATACCCAGGAAGCAAAGTTCCAAGGGAAGAGAAAGGAGATAATGAAAAAAAAAAAAAAAATGAATTGAACTAGGAAGTAATTCATAGTTTGTAGTTCATAGCAGACACGCCAATAGCTATCCTCATCGTGTCCGAGCACAATGAAGGGCAAATACAGGGTAGAATGCTTAGAAAGAAAATAACAGAAATTTTATTATTGAAGCCGGGATATGAATATAGGTAACAACAAAAGAAGAGAAACGAGAGCAGCCAAAAAATCCCATTGAAAAGGGGAACATAAAGGGTTGAGACGCTGATTGATTAACAGGTCACAACAGAGATTTCATGGAAGTTGAAGGAACATAATGGCTCCTGACCAAAGTGTCCTTAATTGATCGCGATTTCCTAAAGGTTAACCTTTAGGAAAACGCGATCAATTAAGGACATTTGGTCAGGAGCCATTATGTTCCTTCAACTTCCATACCTTCCAAATCTACTTTGGGATCTAGACCGTGCCACAAATGTAGCTTTTGCCGGTATATTTTTGCCTCAGACTCCATTTTGCTGCCGAATAGTCGACTGTATAAACCTAAATTCTCTGTCACGTGTACTTCGATAAGTATTGTATACATCACGATATGCGAGTGCGGTGCCTACTATGTAGGCAAGACAAAGAGGCCTTTCTTTCACCACATCAGGGACCATGTTTCCCTGGTGCGAGGAAAGAAAATGGAGACCCCCATCAGTCGCCATATGGGCCTCTTTCACAATTTTGATGACACCAAAATGCACTTTTTTGCTTTGGAACATGTTAGTCCAGGTGACAGGGGAGGTAATTACAATCAGATTCTTCTGCAGCGGGAGGCCCGCTGGATCTTTGACCTTAGGGCCACGGATGCACCGGGCCTTAACGAAGCATTTAGCTTCAAACCCTTTCTATAGGCTGTGGTTGTTTTTGTTTTTTGTTTTTGTTTTTGCTTCTGCTTTTGGTTTTGGTTCTTTGTAGGTCTCTCCTAATTTGCCAATGCTCCAACCAACCCAAAATTTTTGAACAAATTACTTTACTAATTTAAATTCTTTTTAAAATTGAAGATTTGTCGCCTATATTTTGAACTGGGTCTCTGTACGGGCGCCCCGGGGAACTAGAAATATCTCTGTTGTGACCTGTTAATCAATCAGCGTCTCAACCCTTTATGTTCCCCTTTTCAATGGGATTTTTTGGCTGCTCTCGTTTCTCTTCTTTTGTTGTTACCTATATTCATATCCCGGCTTCAATAATAAAATTTCTGTTATTTTCTTTCTAAGCATTCTACCCTGTATTTGCCCTTCATTGTGCTCGGACACGATGAGGATAGCTATTGGCGTGTCTGCTATGAACTACAAACTATGAATTACTTCCTAGTTCAATTCATTTATTTATTTTTTTCATTATCTCCTTTCTCTTCCCTTGGAACTTTGCTTCCTGGGTATAAAATTTCATGAGTGCTTGACCATTTTGATTGCACTCATCTACTCAATGTTCCTGGGAATGGACACATGTTATAATATACTCTTGGTGATAGCTATTTCTTATGTCTTGGCTGTATTGCCCTTCATCAATCTGTATAATTCATGCAGGTCATTGACCCTTGTCAGCAGCCTAACAATAGGCTTCATGACACAACCATCTCATCGGTGATAGACTCTGTCCCGATTTGGTTATATATATTTCATTTATTTATATTTTTCTTCATTTAATTTGCCCCTTTGAATAAGCGCTGTACCCTTTTCCAACATGGCCGTGTGGGTCTCTGACGTTGCAAGGAATACTCCTGGCTAATCGCATGTACCGTCTGTCCTGCTTTTAGACTTTCCAAAATGGCCGCCGAGACCTCGGCACGCACTGCGTCCTATGCGCGGAGCCACGACGTGACGTCCGCGCATGCGCACTACTGCTACGGGAACCGATGCGTACCAATGCAGGAGGAGCCAATACTAGCCTTCTTTCCCCTTTGTGTTATTTCCGCCCGCAGCTCGGCGGTGACGTCAGACGCCGCCGAGCTGGAGAGGCATAAAACCCCTCATTCCCATCAGTTGCCTCTTGGCAATTGATGGAATGAGATGTATATCTACATATCACCAGGCAGCTAACTCTGGGTAAGCTGATCACCCTAGTTACTATTCAATACACTGTACGTTGGACTCTGTGGATGACCCTCGCTAATTGGGTCTCACTGGATGTCTCCCTTTTTTTTGCATTTTATATACTTATTTCCTTATTTTAAGAGACCTCCCTGTTTAATAGGAACTCCTTTTTCTCTATTTTAGTGTTTAATATGCCTGCTGCTATTACACTACATGGATTTTGACTTTGACCTATTTTTGAAGTCTACAAAACTTTCTGTCCCAGCAACTTCTTTATTGATTCAACACTAGTATTTGGGTAATTATTATAATATATTGTTTTTCAACGTTAGTTGACTCCTCTCATTTGTAGAGGGTCTATCGGATTTTGTTTCTTTTCTCATTCCTCTATTGCTTTATGTCTCTCTGCAGATTCCCATTTAGGCGACAATTTTCCTGTGTTTTTGCGACTTTTTTCGCTCAAATTATTCACAGATTCATTGATACTACTGTATAGTGATTATCGTCTGATATCTTGAAAGTTTCTGGAGCATTGACAGGATTGGTGAGACATATATTCATTATAATTAAGCCCTGTATTTTAGTTTAATAATATACTATGTATCTGTTGTAACAATCCTAATATATGCTAATTGTATCCGTAGTAATTGATTATTGATTTTATCAACTGATTATCACTCTATGCATCAATTGACAGTAACATTCATTTTTTTCTATTTTGTTGTTTATTATCCTAGTTTTGTGGCTGTTCAATCAGTTTTTCCTGAAGAAGCCCGTCTCGGGCGAAACATGTTGAGAATGATTGCAACTTGCCGTCTCTTCACTTCTATGTGGTGATAATTGGGATTAAATATCAATACATCTTGTCTTGTAAATCGATGTGAAATCATCCCCCCTCTTTTATGAATGTTTAATTTATAATTATGTATAGTAGAAATAAAATTATAATATTTTATACATTAACTTTTTTTTGCAAATTTTGTTTGATTCGATACCGATAAAGTCCCTGGGGTTGGTGATTCCCCAACCCCTTTTCTGGCCCCTCCTTTTTCTTAGTAGATTAATCGATTTTAAAAAAATCTATTAATCAAACACAAAAATTTTAATCAATAACAGCCCTAATTTTCATCAATTATATACACTCACCTACCACTTTATTAGGTAAACCTTTCTAGTACTGGTTTGGACCCGCTTTGCCTACAGAACTGCCTTAATTCTTCTTGGAATAAATTCAATGAGGTGTTGGAAATATTCCTCAGAGATTTTGGTCCATACTGACATGATAGCATCACATGGTTAGAGTTGGAGTATCCCCGCGCTATCATATATAACCTGAATAAATATTAGGGGTGGGTTGCAGCAGAACACCGACAGAGGTATAGACCCTACCACTGAAAGACGTGTATCAAAATCAAATAAGAGGTGCTGCGCTCCCTTAAAATAAGTAAATTAATAAATTAATCTAAAGTGCCTGGTGCTTACTATTAATTGCATACCAAATTACATATAACTAAACAATAGTGTAACCCAACTACCGTGACCAACCGTAATCAGTGAATAAAGTGTCAAGTGCAAAAATAAAACATACAATATATGCACAGTGCTTCATGAGTTCACAATCACGTAAACCAGTGAGAATATATAATGCAAGCAAACTCTTTCCTCAAAAAAAGGTTGACACAACAAATTATAAACTGTATCAATAATGACACACACGTGAATCTCACAGTGCAATTGAAACACATAAATAAATTAGAATCGCAAAGTCTCTTAAAAAATTTTTTAAAACATATATAAAGTGCCGCGTGATTCGTAAAGTGCTTCTCCAGGTACAGGGTGCCAGGAAAACCAGTGTGTACCCACTCTTGTGCCTCTTCAGTGTTCCACACACATCAAGTGAAGTGGCCCCTTACCTTACTGCTGTAAGGTAAACAGCAGAGAAAAAGGATCTCAAACAATCCAGGCGGTGTGTCCCTACTCCCGGATTATGGATCTTATCCCCACATCAATTGTTGGAATAACAGGGTAAAAAAGATGCTTAAAAACAAGCATGGATAAAAAGCTGTAGATACAGGAAGTGGCCATACATAGCGTGCATTCCACGGACCAGAAGTGACATCAACTGGAACAGGAAATTATGTCAATGCATTTAGCCCTCCCTCAGAGATATCACAGACCTCGGAGGAGGTCTCCTGTCCCCCAAACACACCAGCGCAAGCACGGCATGGCATCTTTTTGCCTTGCGTAGCCCTTGAACGCCTACAGAGCACCGCTGGTTCTGAGGACAAAGCACAGGAAGAGGCCATGGAGGACGAAGAAGAGGAGGGGGTGGAGGAGAGAGGTGTGTCACAACCAGTAGTAGCATTTTAGAGTCGTGGTGGCGGAGCAACCTCCAACACTACTGCACCTTGTCCTGGATCCTTCCCAGCTGCCAGAAGAGTGTCCCAATGGGGCGTGAAAAATAGGTAACGTCCCTGTCCATGCCTGCTGGACCATGAGTCAGCGGTAATATGCACCTTACCACTGACCGCCCTGTCCAGCAAGGCATGGACATTGCCTTCCACATGCTGGTAGAGAGACAGAATTGCCTTCCGTGAGAAAAACTGGCGTTTGGGAACCTGCCACTGAGGAACCGCACATTGCACAAACTCACGGAAGGGGGCTGAGTCTACCAACTGAAAAAGGCAGAAGATGAAGTGCTAGCAACTTAGCCATGCTAGCATTCAACTGCTGGGCATGTGGATGGCTGTGAGTGAACTTCTTTAGACGGTCCAATAGCTGGGACAGGGAAATTTGTCTGGTACAATTGGACATCGGTGTAGTGCTAGCAGAGTGCCTGCAAGTAGTTGGCTGTGACACACCTAATTCTACACCTTTTATTCCTCTCAGTGCAGGTTTCAGAGAGGACTGAAGGTAAAGTGGGGTTGGAGATCCCAGCTGATGAGGAGCAAGGAGAGGTCCACTTTATTCTTTGGTGTGGGTCCTTAACCAGTTCCCGACCATCGCATGACGATGCACGTCGGCAGAATGGCACGGGCAGGCAAACTGGCGTACAGGTACGTCCAGTTGAATTTACCGCCCGCGGGGATACCCACGATCATCACACGGGGAAGGAGAGCGGGGAGATGCCGTTGTAAACAGCATCTCCACCGTTCTACCTAGCAACAAATGACACTGATCTCTGCTTTCATGTGATTGGAGCAGAGATCAGTGTTCACTAGCACACAGCCTAGCCCCCCAAAGTTAGTAACACGCCCCTAGGACACACTTAACTCCTACACTGCCACCCCTGGTTAACCCCTTCACTGCCAGTGTCCTTTACAAAGGAATCAGTGCATTTGTATAGCAGTGATGGCTGTATAAATGACAATGGTGCCAAAAATGTGTCAAAAATGTCTGATGTGTCCGCCATAATGTCGCAGTCACAATAAAAATCGCTGATCGCCGCCATTACTAGTAAAAAACAATTATTAATAAAAATGCCATGAAACTATCCCCTATTTTGTAAACGCTATAAATTTTGCGCAAACCAATCAATAATCGCTTATTGCGATTTTTTTTAACCAAAAATATGTAGAAGAATACGTATCGGCCTAAACTGAGGAAAAAACTTTTTTTATATATTTTTGGGGGATATTTATTATAGCAAAAAGAAAAAAATAATGCGTTTTTTTTGTTGTTGTTGTTTATAGCGCAAAAAATAAAAACTGCAGGGGTGATCAAATACCACCAAAAGAAAGTTCTATTTGTGGGAAAAAAAGGACGTCAATTTTGTTTGGGAGCCACATTGCATGACCGCGCAATTGTAAGTTAAAGCAACGCAGTGCCGAATCGCAAAAAGTGGTCTGGTCATTGGCCTGCAAAATGGTCCGGTCGGAAAGTAGTTAAGGTACACTTGCCAACAAGCTGTATGGCAGGTCAACATATGTCTGCTCAGGCATGTGGTGCCCAAGTGGCTGATGTTTTGGCCAAGCGAGATATGCTTGAGATATATGTTGCAAATAGCAGCGGTGTGATCTGATGCCCTCGTCTCAAAAAAGGCCCACACCAAAGAACTTTTGAAATAATGCGCAGATGCAGCCCCCTGCACAGGCGGAGCTCTGCGGTGTAATTCAGTCAGTGTGCTGCCCTTAAGCTGGCCCCCATCCTGCCTCGTTGGAGATGTGTCTCCTCTCTCCTATCAGGCACCCACGTGGAGTCAGGGACCTCCTTATCCCCCCCTCTTCATCACTGCAGGAAACCTGGCAGTATGCTGCAGCTGGTGGAACATGACTGCCAGATTGCTGTCGTTCTTTAGCATCCCCTCTGTCTGCGCTCACGCTACCCAGACGACGTCTAAGCAGACGAAACACGTCGGGAGGACTCCACTGCTGCCATTCTTTATGTGAAAAGTGCTTAATCAACTGCTGAAATGTAAGTTTGATAATATTTTAATAAATTTATTGATTTTACGGAATTATGCTATTTGGCCCCATTCTTTCATCCTATATGGTCTTCTTGGGGAGTGAGACCTGCTCTGTGATTGGTGGATACTGGTTTCGTGTACAGCCTGGCTTTGGAAGTGATTTCCAGTGTTGAGTCTCAAGTTCCAACGTTTGCTGGTCTGAGTGCCCTACAGTCGCCTTAGATCAAAGCGAAATTGACCCTTCGAGCGTATGTTCGCTTGGGTCAAAGAGAGTCGGTAAGCCTACATCTGTTCAGGGTGGTGGTATCGGCACCAGGGTGTTCATATTCAATATTCTTGTGGATTGGAAAACATCTTGATGTTTCTATTGCACCAAGTAGGACTGTGACTGCTTCTTCTTTCCACTAAGAGACGTTTATCTTCTTTATATATATGTTCACATTGGAATTGTTTAAATTGTTATTTTGTTTCCACAATTGTCACAATATACATTAGGTATAATATATTTATCATGCATGTGATATTTACACATAAATGTTTGTCATTTTAGCGCAAAACACTTTTTCTTTACATGCGCTCACGCTTCTGCCTTCCTCTAGCATCCTCCTGGAGCATGTACCCAACACTGTGCTCAAACAGTTCGGGGGACTCCTCAGGAGGACATGGTGGGTCTAGGGAAGGAGTGACTGATGACATTGAGACGAGGGAAGATGACATGTTGGCAGCTGCTTTGCCAGTACCCTGAGCCTGGGTGAGAGAGGATGAGGAGGATGAGGAGGGCTTGGTCATCTACTCTACCAAGTCTTCAGCATGTTGCGGCTCAACACGTCCAGCTGCCGAAAATAAGGACAAGTGTGTCCCATAGCCACGTGCTGATGACGATGCACCGCGTCCAAGACCAGCACTGTTGTCTCTAGACACAGAGCCTGCTTGCCCTCTTTTATTGGCTCGTGACTGTCTGCTTATCCTTGTTGGCCTTCCAGACATACTAAAGCCTGCAGGGAGATGAGAACACCAGCAATTGGGGGTAGCTTCAGGTGTATACTGTGCAGGAGGCCCAATACACCGACTGTAACTTTTCCAGATGTCTGTGTTAGAGAAACAGAACAACACCAGCAATAAGGGGTAGCTTCAGGTGTATACTGTGCAGGAGGCACACTACACCTACTGTAACTGCTGCAGATGTCTGTGTTACAGAAACTGAGCAACACCAACAATCAGGGGTAGCTTCAGGTGTGTACTGTGCAGGAGGCACACTACACCCACTCTAACTGTAGCAGATGCCTATGTTAGAGAAACAGAACAACACCAGCAATAAGGGGTAGCTTCAGGTGTATACTGTGCAGGAGGCACAATACACCCACTGTAACTGCACTAGGTTAACAAGCAAAGAGGACACTGTCCCTGCCTATCCTGCTCTCTCCCTGCACGCCAAAACACTACACAAGGCCACCGCGCTGGCGGCCTTATATAATGTGGGGCATGTACTAAACTCCCCTGAGCTATAATTGGCCACGGGCACCCTGCCTGTGGCCAATTATGGCTCTCCTCGCTGCCGACACTGTGATTGGCCAAGCATGTGGGGTCACAGTGCATGCTTGGCCAGTCATCAGACCGCAATGCACTGCAATGACGCAGTGCACTGTGGGATGCGAGTACCACACGAATATGGCGTGAACGGCCCAAAAAGTTCTGGATTCTCCGAACAGGCGAACAGCTGGTGTTCAAGTTGAACATGTGTTCGACTCGAACATCGAGCTCATCCCTATTAAGGGCACAAAAGGGGGAACTTTAACCACTTGCTTACCAGGCACTAACACCCCCATCCTGCCCAAGCCATTTTTCAGCTTTCAGTGCTGACGCATTTTGAATGACAATTGCGCAGTCGTGCTACACTTTTTCTTCACACAAATAGAGCTTTCTTTTGGTGGTATTTAAACACTGGTGTTTTTTTTATTTTTTACACCAAAAAAAATACTAGAAATTTTGGGGAAAAAAAAGTTTTTTTTTACTCTTTTTCTTTTTTTTTTTTCTTTTTCTGTCAGTAAGCCTTCACCGATGTACGCTGATGAGGCGGCACCAATGGGCACTGATAGGCTGAACTGGTGGGCATTGATGGGATGGCACTTATGGGCACTGATTAGGCGGCACTTATGGGCACTGATGAGGTGGCACTGATAAGGAGGCATTAATATGCTGCACTTATGGGCATTGATAGGTGGCACTAAAATGTGGTACTGATGAGCACTGATAGGCAGCACTGATGGGCACTGTTGGGTGGCACTGATGGACACTAATAGGCAGCACTGGTGGGCACTGATAGGTGGCAGTGGCAGGCACTGACAGGCGACACTGGTGGGCACAGATAGGCGGCATTGATATGCGGTGCAGATGGGCACTTATGGGCACTGATGGGCATTGATGGAAAGTAGTGATGGGCATTGATGGGCAGCACTGATAGGTGGCACGGATTGCCAGCATTGACTGGCATGGCTAATGGGCACTGATTTGTGGCACTTGTGGGCAGTGGTGGGCACTGATTGCTGCCACTGGTGGGCACTGTATGCTGGCATTGGTGGGCACTGTATGCTGGAATTGGTGGGCACTGTATTGTTACACTTTATTTCTTTATTGTAATCAGGGCACTGATGATAACATCCCTAGATGTCCACCTGTGAGGAGATACCGCTGATTGGCTCTCCTCACCTCACACTCTGTCAGTGTGAGGCGAGGAAAGTCGATTACCGGCATATCCGTGTTTACATGTGACCAGCTGTGATTGGACACAGCCGATCACACCCACGGACGCGGGTTTTTACACAAATCGGGGTCGCGCCGTGTCCTAGCAACACATTGCGGCCTTGGTCGCCGCGCTGCATGCTCCGTGGGCTCGCAAGAGCGGCCATTCTGGGCCACCGTCATATGACGGTGTCCCAGAACAAGAGCTGCATCGCCCCGCCGTCATTTGACAGTGAGTGGGCGCAAGCAGTTAACCTCCCTGGCGGTTTGATTCAGTCTGGAATTAGGTGCTGAAAGCGGTACAATTATTTTGCATGGAAATCTGGCGTTTTATTTTGTAGTCCTGTAATTCTTAGGAATAACGCTCTTAAATCTCTTCAAACCAGAGTCTAGCAGACATCCCCGGTATGATAAAGTTTATAATATAATAAAGAATAATAAAAATTATTCAATAATGTAATCAAATCCTAAAACACTGAAAAAGGGACACTTTTTGGTTGCTATGGACAATCTCCAAATTCCAGGCAGAAAAAACAGTATTTATAATATAAAAGTGCATGCAGGGCACTGCACAGACCACTAGGGACAAAGAAAGGGTGTTTGTATTTTTTAATAAAGTACTGTAATCTGTAAGATTACAGTGCTGTGTGTGTTTTGTGTGTTTTTACTTTTTTGAATTTGCCGTCGTTCTCCGCTCCCGTGCGCCGTAACGTCGCAGGGAACGGAGCTCGGCGGCATTCGGCACTGTGAATCGAGCGGAGGACAGCTCGATCACACAGCGCGGAGGACATCGGTGGATCCAGGGGACAAGGTAAGTAACTCTCCCTGTGTCCTCCCCTGCATCCAGCGATGCGATCCCGAGTCTGGCTCGAGGTTACCGCTCCTGCTAGTAAATTCTCAACCCGAGCCAGACTCGGGATTACCTCTAGGGAGGTTAAAGATGGCAAAATAAGTTTACAACTATGTCACATATAGTCAAAAATATTCATAGTTTATTCAGTATCTGTTTTAAAATAACTTTTATTTTAATTATATTATAGTGCCATGCAATTCATATAACAGTGCAGCCACTTTGGCTCTGCATATTTTGCTCAGAAGAGCTTCCTCAGGAGACATAAGAGTTCTGCATAAGGATGATGTGGATGCTTAAAAATCACAACTTGAATCAATTGAGTACATGAATTCCTATCCAACCAAGGCCAATGGGACGTTGTGCAACCATAGGGAGAAGACAAAGCTGTGACCTTATTTGTATTAAATTGGATTGTAACCGATCAACTCCCCTCTTCCCTATGAAAAGTAGTATTCAGCTGCTGACATTTGAGGAGGGAAAGCGTAGGTGGTATTTGCTGAACAAACACTCCAAGATGGAACAATAACAGTGAAGATCCCTTCTACTGTGGGTGTTTGATTGAATCAACCTCCAACCAAGATTTCAGTAAAAAAAAAGATCCTGTCCTGGATATGATTCTCAGTTAGAGTAAAGAGGAAGTAAGAGAGAAAAATAAGAGGAAATACTAATGGAGCAGATTGGTTAATGTAACCATCTGCAAATGACTGAGGCCTGGTCTATTCGTGGGGACCCGCTCTGGCTCAGTCCCCACCCTCTGCCCTGCCTCTCTCTTTTGTTTCTTTTATCTTTTTCTTTCTCTTTTGCTTTGTTTTTTTTTTAAGCTAGAAGCCCACTCCTACAATCAATGCTTCAAAAATTAGCACTTTATTACGATAAAATAACGACTTAGGATATTCATTTGTCATACCAGATATAGAGGCATCAGTCTCCCTAATGCTGGCCATACACGGTTAGAAAATCATTCGGAAAAAACGTCTGCAAATTGAAAAATCTGTCGAACGTGCATGCGAGAACGCCAACATTGTGTCAATAGATGGCGCCCAATATTCAACATATTAGCGATCGATAACAACATAAATAGTACGATTGTCCTTGATCGATTATATAAGCAGCAGAAATTATGTAACAAAGATTCGACCTTTGAGAATCCTCCCACGGAAACCCGTCAGATATTGTTGCCGTGCACGACACATCTGTCGTTGGAGGTGTCGTTATAGTAGTGTCGGAATAGTTGTGGATTGTGGTCCAGCTATGGATGCTCAGAGGAAGAGAAAGCTAGCATGTGCTATGCTGGCAATAATGGCATTGGGTAAGGAGACAACAAAAAAGAAGCAAAGAAAAGCAAGATATTGGCGTAAGGATTGGCTTCTGAGGAGAGAGGAATTATCCCATATTCCCTTGCTAACCAACTTGCGGGAAAGTTATCCTGACGACTACCGTAACTATCTAAGAATGTCGGAAGAAGCTTTCAACATTCTACTTCAACAAGTTGGTCCTCACATACAGAAGACAGATTCCTTAATGAGGAAAGCAATCAGCCCAGAGCAGAGACTTATAGCAACCTTGCGCTACTTAGCAACAGGAAGAACGCTTGAAGATCTTAAGTTCACAACAGGGATATCAGCGCAGGCACTGGGCCGGATTATTCCAGAAACATGCAAGGCTATAACTAGTGTCTTAAAAAGAGAGTATTTGAAGGTAGGCTAATTTGTCAAAACAATTTATTTTTTAATTGTAAACATAAACCTTACAGAAAAGATAACCTCAAATGGTTGTTTATTGTGCATATTATAATGAACAATCAGACACAAAACTATAGATTTGTGAAACTTGGATCCAGTGTCATGGAACTATTTTCTTGTTCCTGTCCTGGCATTCTTCTTTGCCATGTGTTTTCTGTCTGTGAGTGGGCATGTTAATATTGCGTTGCCATGGGGGTTGTGGTGATTGACAGTTTGGGAGGGCATATGCATATTTGTTTGCCAAATGCTTTCAGGTAGTGAAGGGGTGTGCATATGTTGTTGCCATGTTGGTTCCGCCAACGATCTGTTTTGATTTTGCACTGGACAGTTAATTACATGCTGAGATGCAGGAGAATTATTACCTGTAATATGGGTGTTAAATATAGCTTGCTTCATCTGTCCAATGCTTAGTAGTTGGTACATTAATGGCTCAATAATTTGTCATTACTGGGGAGACATCATGCGAAGTCTTGCAGCAACCAGATTTCCAAAGATATCGCAGTCACCTGCTTCTTTACCAAGTGCTTCAGATGCTTCCCTGAGAAACCTTTTGGTATCATACTCAACTTCTTTTCTCTTTTTGCCATGTTGGGGTGGTCTGGCCTCTTGTGTTTGGGATATTTCAGGAGTATTATGTTCCTAGGGGAATAGAAAATCATGATGAATGCCTGAACGACACATGAATAATTATCAAACTTAACCGTAATTTTTATTTTTTTTAGTTTCCAACTTGCCCTGAGGATTGGTATGGAATAGCGAAAGATTTTATGGATATGTGGAACTTTCCTAATTGTGGTGGAGCCATTGATGGTAAATATATCTGGATTATGCTGCCAGCACACTCAGGTTCATATTATTATAATTCTAAAGGCTACTTCAGCATCATACTCCTGCCAATTTGCAATGCCAAATATAAGCTTATCTATTTGGACATTGGGAGGAAAGGCCGGATTTCCGATGGTGGCGTGTTTGACAAAACAGAATTCCGAAGATGTCTTGCAAGTGGAGAATTACATTTACCACCTGAAGAAGAGAATGTGGATGGGCTAAAATTTGTTTTTGTGGCAGATGAAGCAATCCCGCTGCTGTATAATATTATAAAGCCATACCCTATGCGGAACCTAACCCAAGAACAAAAAATATATAACTGCCAAGTCTCGAGAGCCAGGCGTGTGGTGGAAAATGCCTTCAGCATAATGTCAAATAGATTCCGCATATTTCATACAGCCATCAATTTAAGTTTCCCCAAGATTGATGCGATAGTGGAATGCTGTTGTGTGCTGCACAACTTCCTGTGTCGGCAAACCAGCAACTACATGCCTTCATCTTCCACTGACAGAGAAGACCTATTGACAGGAACCCTAATCCCTGGAGAATGGAGATCAGAGAGCGGTGCACTGGCAAACCTAGCACCTCAACGACGCCGTTTGCCAACAGCTTCAACTCGCCAAAATAGGGAGAGTTACATGGATTATTTTTTGGGAAGAGGGGCTGTTTCATGGCAAAACAATGTATAGTGGCCTGTTTCCTGCTCAATATATTGTGCCAATCAATTATAAGTAGCATACATGTTTCTGCGCACATGACACATGTATCCTTGATAAAGATATCATTTAATAAACAGTTTTACCTGTGCATCAATGTTGTCTTCATGGTCAAATATTTCAGGTAATATGGGTGACTCAGGGGAACTAGGGTCCAAGGAGCAGCGATTAGTTCTTGGGGTCTCCAGCAGGGCCGGACTGAGAATAAAAACCAGCCCTGGAAAAAATTTCATACCAGCCCCACAGCATATTATACCAGCCCAACAGCATAACGTCATTATTTTCTTGTTCATGAAAGAGAAAACCATACATTTTAAAGCACATTTGATGAAGAGAGTATTCTATATAGATATGAAATCACACAGGGATATATATATATATATATATATATATATATATTTATATTTATATATATATATTCAAATTCCAGACTCCCTCAGAGACTGCAGACATGATACAGGAAATGGTCAGAGACTGCAGACATGATACAAGAGCTCAATGCAGCCTCACCAGTGCCCATCAAATGCAGCCTCACTGTCCCCATCAATGTGGCCTCACTGTGCCCACCAATGCGGCCTCACTGTGCCCACCAATGTGGCCTCACTGTACCCACCAATGTGGCCTCACTGTGCCCCTATTGCAGCCTCCCTGTGCCCACCATTGCAGCCTCACTGTGCCCACCATTGCAGCCTCACTGTGTCCATCAAATGCAGCTTTACTGTGCCGTGAATGCAGTCTAACTGTGCCCATAATTGCAGCCCCTCCTGTGCCCCATGTCCCGGTCTGCAGTCCCTGTCTGTGGGAAGGTGTGTTGTTGATTCTCGGTATGGTACCTTGCATGCCAGCAGGATATCCATTATGGCCAGCAGCAGGCAGGGTCTGTTCTCGTTTTGGATGGGGAAGGTACTCCTTCCAGAGGATCTGTTTGCTGTGAGATGGAGTGGTCCCTGGCCACCTGCACCTTCAGCCGTCCCCAAAGAGCAGGGGGGAGTGGAGATCACAGGGGTGGGGAGCGGAGAGCGCGGGGGGGACTTGAGAGCATTGGGGGGCCAAAAAGAACAGGGATGGAGAGCACGGTAGGCTGAGAGCACTGGGAGGGCTAAGAGTGTGGGGTGGCGAAGAGCACTGGGGGGGCAGAAAAACAGGGGTGGAGAGCACGGGGGCTGGAGAGTACTGCGGGGTACAAAGAGCAGGAGGGAGTGGAGAGCAATGGGGGGAGGCTTGAGAGCCCCAGTGGGGGCCAGAAAGAACAGAGGTGGAAAGCACAGGGTACTGGAGAGCACTATGGGGGGTGGAGAGCACATGGGTGGGGGAAAAATGCAGGGGAGAGTGGAGAGTACAGGGGTGGGGACTGGAGAGTGCTGGGGGGAGCCAACAAGAACAGGGGTGGAGAGCACGGGGGGGGGGGTAGAGAGCACCAGGGGGGCAGAAAGAACTGGGGTGGGGAGAATGGGGGGCTGAAGAGCACTGGGGTGGGGGCTGGAGAGTGATGGGGAGAGCTGGAGAGCACTGGGGGGGCGAAAGAACAGGGGGGAGAGCACTGGGGGGGGAAGAACAGGGGAGAGAGCACTGGGGGGAGCACTGGAGGGAGTGGAGAGCACTGGGGGGAGAGGAGAGCACTGGGGGGAAAGGAGAGCACTGGGGGGGAAGAACAGGGGGAGAGCACTGGGGGGGAAGAATGGGGGAGAGCACTGGGGGGAAAGGACAGGGGGAGAGCACTGGGGGAGTGGAGAGCACTGGGGGGGAGAACGGAGGGAGAGCACTGGGGGGGAAAGAATGGGGGGAGAAACGGTGGGGGGGCAGGAGAGTATGGTGATGGAGGAGAGCAGGGGGGCAGGAGAGTGTGGTGGTGGAGGAGAGTGGGGGGCAGGAGAGTGTGGTGGTGGAGGAGAGAACTGGGGGGGGGGGCAGGGAGCACAAGGTGAACTGGGGACAGTAAAATAAGTTGGATGGGAGAATCGGCAGCCCCCACCCCGCCGATCCTCCTATCCAGGCAATGTGGCACACAGGGCTGGCTGTACGGGCGGCATCTCATCCTGCGGATCACAGAGCTGGCTGGCTCTGTGTTCAGCAGCCGCTCTGTAACATGGCCCCACCCCCTCAGACCTGCTCATGTAATAGGCGGAAAGTTGATTCTCTCTACTATCACACGAGCAGGTCTGAGGGGGCGGGGTCATGTTACAGAGCGGCCGCTGAACACAGAACGCAAGAGAGAGCGGAGGATGCAGCTGCAACTAAAAGCGGCCCCAGGGCAGGCGGCCTATCGGGAAATCTCCCGGTATCCCGTTAGGCCAGTCCGGCCCTGGTCTCCAGACACAAGAGAAAACGTAGGCTCTCAAAATACCACAATCGAGGTACATAGACATCGTCAGCTCCAGCACGAGATCTTTTGGAATCGTCTACTTTTTTATATTCCTTCTTAAAGACAGTGCGAAGATTTACAATCTTGCCTTTGACATCTAATACAGAACCATGTGGCGTTATGGTTTTCAATAAGTCAGCTAACTTTTGGTATGCCTCATCTCACAACTGTCTATAGGAATAGTCCTTTGATGTCACATTCCAGAGGTATGTATTTTCCCGGTATAGATCAGTAAATTGTGGGAGGAAATTTGGGGAGGCAAATTTGGTTGTCATTGCTGTAGGTAAATGTAAAAACATGACATTAGTCATGAAATATAACAGCATAACACCAGAACACTATATGACAGAATGCAAAGTCAAACAATATGTATATTCAGGCAACACAACTGTGCAGCAGGTGGTTAATAGTATTTAATCTTGTTTGTGTATTCACAGATGACAGATGGCACTGATATGTGACACTGATGACAGATGGCACTGGAGACAGATGGCACTGATATGTGGCACTGATGACAGATGGCACTGGGGACAGATGGCACTGATATGTAGCACTGGGGACAGACGGCACTAGGGACAGATGGCACTGAGAAAAACTGTAGGCACTTTATTTTCGTTTTTTTGGAACTTACACTGACACTGCAGCAGTTCTCTCTCCCTCCTCACACGCTGCCTCTGTGTGCAGAGGGAGAGCAGGCAATGAGAGATGATCTCATATGAGATCATCTCTCATTGGACACTCAGATCAAGTGCTAAATGGCCGCTCTGATTGGTCATTTATCACGATCTGTGATTGGCTGTGTCCAAGGGACACGCCAACACAGAACTTTCACGGAAGTAAACAGGACATCCAAGGACACCCTCCCGGCAATTGGTGTCCGCTCTGTAGCCATCTTTTTTCGGCTACAGCGCGGACGCCTAGTGGTTAAAATCAGCACAAGTCTTGCACAATATTTAACAACTAATCCAAGAAGCCCAACACCACCACAAACGTTACCAATGTCACGAACGTTCCTGTGACATTACAGTTTCTTCATAATGCAGGGGCTGGACTGTTGTTCATCTGAGATCTATGACCCACCCCTTCTCTCTTCTGACGTGTGCAGAAGGAAGATGGCAGAGATGGCTGAGGACAGACGTGCTCGTCGGCAGCAGCAGCAGCAACAGCAGCGGAAGCTCTGACAGGGAGGAAATGCAGCCTACTAGTCCCAGTAAGCCTTAAAAGGCAACAAACATGTCATTTTATGAGATGGCGGAGATGGCAAACATCCTCATCCGTAAGGATAATGATGGGAGAAAGGGATCCTACCTGCGGCCTAATGCCAGAAAAGATCAGATTATGGAGAAGGTGGTCCGTGTCCTGCAAACAAAGTTTGGGGTGAGGAGGTCAAAGGAACAACTCCGCAAACGTTGGTCAGATCTAAAACTGCGAGAGGGGCATCAGTTTGTGAAAATCAAGAAAGTGATAAATAAAAGTGAGTATATATATATATATATATATATATATATATATATATATATATATATATAATGTTTCCATGTCCCTTTCTTTTTGTGCCACTGTATGTTCTTATAATTATGTGCTGTACATTCTGCCTACTTTCTGTGTCATGTGGCAGAGAAAGAATGCCCTACTCTGTGTAGACATCCCTGCTGTCAGGAAAGGCTGGCTGGGGACAGTGGTCCATCGCCTGTCTGTGCGTGCCTGCGGGTGCCTGGGCATGTGCGTGCAGGTGCGTGCATGGTTACCGGCACCAGGCGGGCTATTTAAACCCAGTTCTCCCTTCAGATCTTGCTGCTTGAGCTACAGCATTCCTGAGACTATTGCCTGAATTTGATCTGTTCGTGTATTGACCCGGCCTGACCTGTGACCTTCCCTGCCTTCTGCCTGCCTCTGACCTCCGGCTTGTCTATGACTCTGCACCTGTCTTATCCTCTGGTCCATCCGTGCTCATCCGTTACCGACCCAGCCTGTTCCACGTTCCTGCCTCTGCCTGCTGCATCTGTTCCTGTACTGACTGTCTGGTTTGACCCGGCTTGCCCGACTCTTCTGTGTGCCTGCCCCTGAGCAATCTACCTGTTCCTGTTGGTCTCCTGCTGTTTACTTGTTCCTGTCCACTGCCACTGAGGCCTGCTTGTCCAGCTACAGTTCCTGAAGTCAGCCTGATCCATCCTCCGGCTGTTGATCCTGCCAGGCACTCGTGCTACCTTTGACTCCCATGCCTCCTGTCACCACCATCAGGGGCCGTGAGTCGGGGATGCAAGAGAGGTCTCCTTCTGCATTCCGGGCTCACCACTAGGTACATGACACCTGCAGTGACCTATGTTTAACCCGGTCCCGTCCCCTTACCATGTGATCAGCTGTCAGCCAATGACAGCTGCTGACATGATCAAAACAAAAGCTTGGTGATCTTTTTTTTTTTCTCCTCACGCTGACAGCGCAGGAGAAAAAAAAAAAACGATCACCGGCTTATCTTAAAGGGACATTGGTCCCGAAACAGAAGAGGCAATTATGCCTCATTTCTAGAGTTACATAGTTACATAGTTAGTAAGGTTGAATAAAGACACCAGTCCATCCAGTTTAACCTGAGTGAGTGTCTACAATTGTCCCTATCCCTGTACATTGCACACTCACATTGGTCCCTACCCTCAAGGAGCCCACAATCCAAGGTCCCCATTCATATACTAGGGCCAATTTTGGACAGAAGCCAATTAACCTACCTGCATGTCTTTGGAGTGTGGGAGGAAACTGGTGTGCCTGGAGGAAGCCCACGCAGGCACAGGGAGAACATGCAAACTCCAAGCAGGTAGTGTTCTGATTGGGATTCGAACCAGCGCCCCTTTTTACTGCTGGTGAAGGTGTCATTTTTTTGGAAATATGTTAAATTATACATGTTAAGCACCTGTTGTGCAATACAAACAAATAATGCTGCTGATGTGCACTTTTTTTATACACAATCCAAAAAAAGTTTATTTTTCTATTTTGAACACTGCTGGATACAATGTTCTGTACGCCAGAAAAAAATAAAAATAATGTTTTGTGCATTTGTCTGTGTTATCTTGTTTTTTTTTTATTAATAGGGATAGAGCTACTTTAAGCATTTGTAAAGGCAAAATGATGATAAAATCTTTGTGTAGCAGCCTCCCCAACACCCCCTAATTACTTACCCTGAATCCCAATCTCTATGTACGGTGTAGGTGCATCATAGGTTACAAAAACAGAAGATCATGGGCACGATTTAATAAAAATTATGCACACAGAATTTGGGCCAGCTGTGCATAGCAACCAGCCTGCTTATATGTTATCACAGCTTAATAGAAATTTTTGAACAGAATCTGATTGTTTACTATGCCCAGCTGCACCACATTCAGAGTGCTTTGATTCAAGTAAATTTACCATCTATATTTTCAAATACGTAAATTTTATACTGTAGTATAGTGTTTACGGCACCATATCTCTGTGCAAATGTGACAATCGTTTGAACTCAGAAAATACATATTATCGCCAAACATTGTTGTCTCAACACATTTGTTGCCTGGTCTGCAAATATGGCAAAACATTTTTGGAACAGGTGTTACCTCATGTGTTTTTTAAAATACATTTGGAAAATCAGACAATGTATGGGAATAATATTTTCGATTTGCCATTGTGAACGAAAAGTCAAGAAATAGAAAGATCTTTCTGTTTGTTTGTTTGTTGAAATTACTTCCGGGGTTAGATTTTAACATGCGCATACGCAGACAATTTCCAGACTATTTTTGATCGATTACACTACTAATCGTTTGAAAATTGTTGCGAAAAAAATCCAACATGTTGTTTTTTCTTTTGGGCACAAAATTTGCATTTCGAGAATCGAAATGTAACCACTAATGTTTCGAACGTCAAACGATCGAGCGTATCGGACATTTTTCCAAATGTTTTTCTAACCGTGCATGGCTAGCATAACCCTCAGTTGATTTGCAACTTTGCTTTTGCTACACTTCTTTTGGGTTTGATTACCCCCACACCAGATCAGTTAACAGAATTGATTACTACTTGAAAGTCCTTGCTGCATAGTGACATTTTGTTTTATTAAATTGTCTTTGCTATTTAATTTATATTGTCATTACTTGTACAGCCATCCCTTGTGAAAGGTTCAGAGGTATACTTTTGTGTACTTGGGAAAGAAAAGGCATGTACTTACAATCTTGTTTTTTTCTTTTTTTTGGTTTTTGTTTCATGTTTTCTCAATAAAAATGTTATGCAGCTGAAAATTATGTGATCCGTTTAGACGTTTCAAACAGTGTGAGCAGACCTCAATGGTAAATACCCCTACATGAAATGTATTGCAAAAATAGCACAGAACATTCAGCATTTGGACTTCTCTAGATTATGTTACAATAAATACCAAGTGTACAAAAGGTGATATTATGCAAGTTTGGAGGTTATTTTTTTTCTAATTGGAATCTTCCTTCCAAGGGAAGTAGAGCAGGTGCTGTAAACACTTCTATTCTGAGCTGATATAAACTCATTATCTACATTCCACATCTGACCTCACTGGCCCATATAATTTGAGAAACCCTAACATAGGTAGGTAATAAACAGCTGTATCCAGAGTTCAATCACTGTCTTGTTTTATCATGAGCATTCAGAGTCTCTATGCAATGTTCTAAAAACTGATTTGTGGCTGGTAATTATCTGCTAGAATTGGAAACAGTCTGTTTAATGGAGAAAATGACTCAGACAATTAGTCAGCTCTGTTTGCTGATGATATTAAAGTGATATCCTCTTTTAGGTTCCAACTTCCTTAGTCATTTTGTGGTTTGTGCTCAAGCAGAACTTTCCAGATAGGTAACAGTGAGCCTTCAATGATCTAATTTTTATCTCAGAGATCTACAGTAACTACCACAATGATCAAATAATGTCTCTCTTCCCTGTGCTTGTTTTAAATATCTGTCCAGGCCCTGACTGCAGCGCTGCCATTTGCTAGAATAAATTGTGTTTCAGAAAGGTTAGGTATAAACTTCTTTCTACTGTTCGGATTCAGTTGACCATTATTATTTTAAAAATCAAAGAAATCATACACTTGCAGGGATATACATTGCTGTATTTATAAATACCCGTGTGGCTTAATATCACAGAGTTATCATGTAGGATCAGTTTATGTCTCTGAGTGACTGGGCTGGAAACCCCAAAGGGAAAATTTAGAAAGGAAAAGTCTGAGATCACATGTCCTACTATGAAGGAGCTGCTACATACTCAGACCAGCTGCAGGGATTATTAGGGAAGTGTTCATATGTTTAATAGTTTACTATTATTGCTCATTGCTTCTGAATATATAAATGTATATGCTTACACACGGGTGAAAGAAGTATATTTGTCCCCTTGTTGTTATCTCACATTCACCATATCAGATAGTTCAGTCTGTGCCAAAGTGTGTGTGTGTGTGTGTGTGCAGTGGTCACCTTGCTATATGTTAGTAGGTGGACCTGTTTATTGCAATAGCATTTATATGAAGCTCCTGTTATTCTGCTTAACTTTATCTCTTCTGGTCTGGAATTCTAAAGCTAATGTTAGTTCAAGGCTCAGTAATCAGCATAGGTTAGAGCCAGGTTAGGTATCTGATGGCCCATGAGTAGTTAGCGGTCCAATTGGACAGGAGATCAGAAGCTATTAAGGACTAAGAATCAGAATAGATTAACTAACTCTGCTGAGTTCCAGTCTCGAACCACAGGTTCTGCTGGTGAGAAGCTGCATTCCAGGCTGGTTGGATAATGGTTGGAGGATTTCCCCATCCTCGCTAATTTTGTATTCTGGTCTTCAACACCAAGTCGAATACCACACTGTGATTATCCTCAGGGGCTCCTGCAACTGGACTTTGCTGCAACTTTCATCTTGAGGTATCCTTATGCATGCTTATGCAAAACCAGATATACAGTATGCATAGCTCCCAACTGTCCCTGATTTTGAGGGACTGTCCATCACTCGGAACAAAGTCCCTCTGCCACACTTTCCTCCTCATTTTTCTCTCATTGCCACGTACCTGACTGTGGGGCCTGAGATGATGAGGGTGGCCTCTTGCACAATTCCCATCCAAGCACCCCTGTTAGTGGAGACAGGAACTGCTAGGGCAGTGGAAGGGTGCAGGTGCCTGGCAGCTGTAGGAGTGAGCTGTAGCTTGAAGACACAGGTGTCCTTCCAGTGGTGGTGTGGAGTCGAGTCACGAGCCTTGTTCAGTGGGAGCCAGGCAGACAGGTGCAGAATCAGGATCAGTTTCAAGGTCGGGAACAGGCAGAAGTCAGTAACGTGCTGGCGGTGGGGTACCAAATCAGGGGACGGAGACGTGGTCATAAATCCAAGCCAGGGTCAGTAACATAAGCAAGAAGCACATATACAGTAGCAGGCAGGGGTGATCCGAGTGAATAGTCAGATGTAGCTGGGTCAGGAGCGAGGTTAGCAGACATAGATTAGAATCAGGAACAGATAACCAAAGCTGAAGACAATCCATGACTGAAGGCAAGCTGAAACCTTTTGAGGGTCCATACCCCCGGTTGATATCACACCCAGAAAATGAATATTCTGACGTTCAAATTCACATTTCTAAGCCTTTGCGTAAAGTCCATGTCGCCTTAGTTTATAGAGAACCTGCTTCACACGGATGCAGTATAATTCCAGGGAAACTGAGAATATGAGAATGTCATCCAGATAGACAATCACGAATAAGTTCAAGAAGTCCCTGAAAATGTAATTGGCAAAATGTTGGAAAGTGGCTGGTGCATTGCAAAGTCAGAATGGCATAACGAGATATTCAAAATAGCCAAAACATGTTCTAAAGGCCGTTTTCCACTCGTCCCCCTCAAGAGTCCTGACCAGGTTGTAGGCACCTTGCAGATCTATTTTTGTAAATACCTTTGCAGAACAAATCTGAAATAGTTCTGGGATCAAAGGAAGAGGATAACGATTTTTAATCGTAATTCAATTCAATTCTCTGTAGTCCACACATGGACTGAGGGAGTGGTCTTTTTTCTCAACCAAGAATATTCCTGCGCCAGCTGGAGATGTTGAGGGTTGGATAAACCCCTTACTAGGATTCTCATGAACATACTCTTTAAGGGAAACAAGTTCAGGGTCAGAGAACAGAAAAATCCTGCCAAATGGAATCTATGCCCCTGGTAACAGTTCAATAGGGCAGTCATAAGCCCGATGAGGAAGGAAAATGTCTGCTTTTTGTTTGTCAAACACGTCCATGAAGTCATGGTACACTGATGGAACAAGCTCTTGAATTCAGATACAGGATTTAAGCAGCAAATAACTGGAGTAGCATGGTGTGAAATTTGAGACAGTTCTGCAAACAGTAAGAAGACTGGAAAGTAATCCCACCAGTTGTCTAGTTAATTTGGGGCTAATGAGCTTGCAACCTTGGCATACCCAGGGTGCAGGTGCCTGGCAGCTGAGGGAGTGAGCTGTAGCTTGAAGACAAAGGTGTTCTTCCAGTGGTGGTGTAGAGTCTGGTCACAAGTCTTGTTCAGCGGGAGCCAGGTAGACAGGTGGTCATAAATCCAAGCCAGGGTCAGTAACATAAGCAAAAAGCAGATATAGCAGGCAGGGGTGACCCAAGAGAGTAGTCAGATGTAGCCGGGTCAGGAGCAAGGTTAATAGATGAATAAATAAATAAAGTCGCGCTATGGAAAAATCAAATCTCCTAAGTGATAGAAATATGTGAAATAAATTGAAATTAAAAAATGGAGAGAGGAAAGGAAATATACTGGGTTAGAGCTGCCTGTGCCTGAAGCCCTCACTTCCTTATTGGGGAGGAGAGGGAGATAAAAATGTGAAATAAAAAGGTTATGGCGCTAAACCCTATTAGTGATGAGATGAGTTAACTTATCAAATCCTAGTGTTTAATTATTTATATAAAAAGAGAAAGAAAAAGAAAAAAACTGTTGGTGATACCGTGAAAAAAATATCCTAAAGCAATTTTATCCAAAACAAATTGTGTGTGATTAATGTGGAGTCAGCATTCATGTTCCATTATAATAAAAACAAAAAATGAGTATTAAATTATCATATACGTATCAGCCTACTAAAAACATGTAAACCTTCATTAAATGTGCAAATTAGTGGAAATAATGTTAATATTCGACAGTATGTTAGTGTAAAACAGATTGTGCAAACATGTGCAAAAAAATGTGCAAAAAAAGCAATTAAAGGTCAGAACAACCAAGGATCAGAAATAATTTAACCATAAAATCGCATGAAGGCGCTAAGTGTGCGAATAGACAATATTTTCAACCAATAATCGCATGAAGACGCATCTGTATCCAATATAAGTCCAAAAATAAATATTTGGCTTGATAGTGCTGCCTCTTCAGACTATTGTTGTAATTGTTACAAAAAGTCAATGGGGGGTATTTGATTCACTCGTGCAAATAGTGCGGGCTTTCAATTAGAGAACTTCATCCCCGGTGCGCCACTCTGTGCTATAGTATGTGAATGCTCTCACCAGAGTTAATGCCCCTGTGGGGCTGGATGGACCTTCACAATGTAAGCCACTGTGTCGCTCTCTGGCTGCTGCTGGTGCACTGGGTGAAGCTTCGTTGTTCCGTCCGTATGGTATCCAACGTTAATTATATAAGGGAAGACATATCCATAGTGTAATACGTTCTTAACCAAATCGTTCGTTTATTAATATTAAAATCTACTCACATTTTACATTAAAAGCATGTGCATATAGGAAAAACTCCGCCGTTCGTCTCAAACGAGTGCACACAACGTGGCCACGCCCTACGCGTTTCGTCACTACGACGTCCTCTGGAGCGGCCATATTGGTGCACCTTATTGCTTAAATAGGGTGCAGTGCTCCACTACGCCTGCGCTAAAATAACAGCGCCATTTTGGGTGTGGGATGCCCTTACTCTGCTGGGGATGAATGCCATTACTCCCCCTAGTGCCCTTAGAGAAGACTGATATACTTAGCCTTGGAGCACTGCAGCCTACCCATAAACCATACTCAGTTTAGATGACATTCTTTAGTCTTTTCCCATTTAACCGGACGTTTGTAATTAAGAGAATAAAAATAAATAAAAATGACACTACAAATACAGTAAATAAATGTATGTATAGGAATACATACATAAAATTCACGTATATAAAATTCATACATATATAAAAATTCTTACATAAAAATTCATACATAAAAAAAGGGGGTATACATTAATACTGAAAAAACGCATAAATTTGTAAAGATTATAAAAATTATAAAAATTATTTAAGGGGTTTTTTAATATTATTTAATTATTTTTTAATATGTTTAGAAAAGTTTTTTATGCATACTAATATGTGAATGTAAATGGAGAAATTATTCCAAAGGAAAGTTTTCCGAGAGGAAAGTTTTTTTGGGAAGGAATTAAATAAAATAAAATTCTTAAGAAATAGATATATATGGAGGTGCTAAGAAGGTCTGTTTAACATCGTCCTATAGGTGATTGTAATATTTGTGACTGTGTGTTTGATTCCTACAGGGGAACTTTTAAATAATTTAGATAAGTCTTGTTGTAATTCCGACACATCTAATGTATTTTGGATGAATAACATTCGACCTGAACCCGAAGGTGTGGGCCATGAGATGTTAATGTTGGGGTAGATAGGTTACTTATATATGTGGTTAGGTCTTATCGGGATCCTGTAATGTTATGTATGTGTATGGGTAACATTCGACTACGGAATGTTCGTCCAGCATTATCTAATGCTGAGGCAAACAGTTGACTATTAAAAGTTAGTTAAGAAGCAATTGACTATTAAAAGTTAGTTAAGAAGCAATTGAGGTCTAATTCTATGTTCATTCCCCTTGGCTGGAGGGTATCTAAATTAAAAATCCATTTCGTTTCGTTCCTGGATATTTTGATCGTTTTGTCTTCCCCTCTCCAGTGGCCTCTTATTTTGTCTATTCCGTAGAAACTCATTTGTCCAGGGTCCCGATTGTGGAAATCCCTAAAGTGTTTGGAAACACTGTGTTTCTGGAAGCCTTTTTTGATATTTGCAATATGTTCCCTTATCCTGACTTTTAACTCCCTGGTAGTCCTTCCCACATATTGCTTATGGCAAGGACATTCAATGACGTAAGTGACGTGGGAGCTGTTACAAGTAATCAATTCTTTGATTTTATATTCTTTTCCATTAGAGGTGGAATTAAAAGTAGTTTTCTTTTTTTCTGTCTTTTTACTATTTCTGCATGGGAGGCAGTTTCCGCACTTATAGAATCCTTTTAGGGTTTCAGAAATTTTTATTTGTTTTGGTGGGTCCACCACATTTTTTACTAGTTTGTTTCGGAGTGTTGGAGCCCTCCTGTAGATGAACCGTGGTTTGTTCGGCAACATGGCCTGGAGTGAGCTGTCTGCTTGTAAAATCGGCCAGTGTTTTTTGATGATCCGCTCTACATCTTTATGTTGTCTGTTATACCCTGTAAGGAACGCGATGTCATGGAGGTTTTGTTTTGGTTTTACTTTCTTGCCTTCAATTAATTTTTTCCTATCCATATGTTTTACTTCATTTTTTAATTTACGGAGATTTTCTTCTTTATATCCTTTCTTCCTAAACCTTTCGATGACTATATCCGCCTGCTTATCAAAGTCGTCAATTTTGCTACAGTTCCTGTATAGCCGTAGAAGCTGGCCTTTGGGTATGTTCCCTAGCCACCTAGAATGGTGGCAGCTATTTGTGGGGATGTACCCATTGCGATCCGTGGTCTTGAAGAAGGTGCGGGTGCCAAGATTTCCTTCATGTTTGTAAATTTGGAGGTCCAGATAATCTACAGTCTGGGTGTTAAACTTTCCTGTGAATTTGATGTGATATATATTGTCATTGATTTCTCCAAAAAAGTCTTGCAGTTGTTCTACCGTGCCTCCCCATACCAATACAATATCGTCTATATATCGACGGTAAAATTTCAAATTTTGCCTATGCACTCCATAGATTTGTTCTTCCTCCCATCGGTTCAAAAACAAGTTCGCCACACTTGGAGCGTACTTTGCCCCCATTGCCACGCCTTTCGTCTGTGTATAGAAAGTTCCATTGTACCAGAAATAGTTCGAAGTCATTGCCATCCTTAGGCCTTCAATGATGTATCTTATTTGTTCCTGTTTTAAATCAGATAGTCGTTGTAATGCCCACTCGACACTGCTGATGCCATCCTCTTGTTTTATATTTGTATATAGCGATTCCACGTCTATCGTCATCGTTTATGGTTAAATTATTTCTGATCCTTGGTTGTTCTGACCTTTAATTGCTTTTTTTGCACATTTTTTTGCACATGTTTGCACAATCTGTTTTACACTAACATACTGTCGAATATTAACATTATTTCCACTAATTTGGACATTTAATGAAGGTTTACATGTTTTTAGTAGGCTGATACGTATATGATAATTTAATACTCATTTTTTGTTTTTATTATAATGGAACATGAATGCTGACTCCACATTAATCACACACAATTTGTTTTGGATAAAATTGCTTTAGGATATTTTTTTCACAGTATCACCAACAGTTTTTTTCTTTTTCTTTCTCTTTTTATATAAATAATTAAACACTAGGATTTGATAAGTTAACTCATCTCATCACTAATAGGGTTTAGCGCCATAACCTTTTTATTTCACATTTTTATCTCCCTCTCCTCCCCAATAAGGAAGTGAGGGCTTCAGGCACAGGCAGCTCTAACCCAGTATATTTCCTTTCCTCTCTCCATTTTTTAATTTCAATTTATTTCACATATTTCTATCACTTAGGAGATTTGATTTTTCCATAGCGCGACTTTATTTATTTAAATTTGAAATTTTACCGTCGATATATAGACGAATTGTATTGGTATGGGGAGGCACGGTAGAACAACTGCAAGACTTTTTTGGAGAAATCAATGACAATATATATCACATCAAATTCACAGGAAAGTTTAACACCCAGACTGTAGATTATCTGGACCTCCAAATTTACAAACATGAAGGAAATCTTGGCACCCGCACCTTCTTCAAGACCACGGATCGCAATGGGTACATCCCCACAAATAGCTGCCACCATTCTAGGTGGCTAGGGAACATACCCAAAGGCCAGCTTCTACGGCTATACAGGAACTGTAGCAAAATTGACGACTTTGATAAGCAGGCGGATATAGTCATCGAAAGGTTTAGGAAGAAAGGATATAAAGAAGAAAATCTCCGTAAATTAAAAAATGAAGTAAAACATATGGATAGGAAAAAATTAATTGAAGGCAAGAAAGTAAAACCAAAACAAAACCTCCATGACATCGCGTTCCTTACAGGGTATAACAGACAACATAAAGATGTAGAGCGGATCATCAAAAAACACTGGCCGATTTTACAAGCAGACAGCTCACTCCAGGCCATGTTGCCGAACAAACCACGGTTCATCTACAGGAGGGCTCCAACACTCCGAAACAAACTAGTAAAAAATGTGGTGGACCCACCAAAACAAATAAAAATTTCTGAAACCCTAAAAGGATTCTATAAGTGCGGAAACTGCCTCCCATGCAGAAATAGTAAAAAGACAGAAAAAAAGAAAACTACTTTTAATTCCACCTCTAATGGAAAAGAATATAAAATCAAAGAATTGATTACTTGTAACAGCTCCCACGTCACTTACGTCATTGAATGTCCTTGCCATAAGCAATATGTGGGAAGGACTACCAGGGAGTTAAAAGTCAGGATAAGGGAACATATTGCAAATATCAAAAAAGGCTTCCAGAAACACAGTGTTTCCAAACACTTTAGGGATTTCCACAATCGGGACCCTGGACAAATGAGTTTCTACGGAATAGACAAAATAAGAGGCCACTGGAGAGGGGAAGACAAAACGATCAAAATATCCAGGAACGAAACGAAATGGATTTTTAATTTAGATACCCTCCAGCCAAGGGGAATGAACATAGAATTAGACCTCAATTGCTTCTTAACTAACTTTTAATAGTCAATTGCTTCTTAACTAACTTTTAATAGTCAACTGTTTGCCTCAGCATTAGATAATGCTGGACGAACATTCCGTAGTCGAATGTTACCCATACACATACATAACATTACAGGATCCCGATAAGACCTAACCACATATATAAGTAACCTATCTACCCCAACATTAACATCTCATGGCCCACACCTTCGGGTTCAGGTCGAATGTTATTCATCCAAAATACATTAGATGTGTCGGAATTACAACAAGACTTATCTAAATTATTTAAAAGTTCCCCTGTAGGAATCAAACACACAGTCACAAATATTACAATCACCTATAGGACGATGTTAAACAGACCTTCTTAGCACCTCCATATATATCTATTTCTTAAGAATTTTATTTTATTTAATTCCTTCCCAAAAAAACTTTCCTCTCGGAAAACTTTCCTTTGGAATAATTTCTCCATTTACATTCACATATTAGTATGCATAAAAAACTTTTCTAAACATATTAAAAAATAATTAAATAATATTAAAAAACCCCTTAAATAATTTTTATAATTTTTATAATCTTTACAAATTTATGCGTTTTTTCAGTATTAATGTATACCCCCTTTTTTTATGTATGAATTTTTATGTAAGAATTTTTATATATGTATGAATTTTATATACGTGAATTTTATGTATGTATTCCTATACATACATTTATTTACTGTATTTGTAGTGTAATTTTTATTTATTTTTATTCTCCTAATTACAAACGTCCGGTTAAATGGGAAAAGACTAAAGAATGTCATCTAAACTGAGTATGGTTTATGGGTAGGCTGCAGTGCTCCAAGGCTAAGTATATCAGTCTTCTCTAAGGGCACTAGGGGGAGTAATGGCATTCATCCCCAGCAGAGTAAGGGCATCCCACACCCAAAATGGCGCTGTTATTTTAGCGCAGGCGTAGTGGAGCACTGCACCCTATTTAAGCAATAAGGTGCACCAATATGGCCGCTCCAGAGGACGTCGTAGTGACGAAACGCGTAGGGCGTGGCCACGTTGTGTGCACTCGTTTGAGACGAACGGCGGAGTTTTTCCTATATGCACATGCTTTTAATGTAAAATGTGAGTAGATTTTAATATTAATAAACGAACGATTTGGTTAAGAACGTATTACACTATGGATATGTCTTCCCTTATATAATTAACGTTGGATACCATACGGACGGAACAACGAAGCTTCACCCAGTGCACCAGCAGCAGCCAGAGAGCGACACAGTGGCTTACATTGTGAAGGTCCATCCAGCCCCACAGGGGCATTAACTCTGGTGAGAGCATTCACATACTATAGCACAGAGTGGCGCACCGGGGATGAAGTTCTCTAATTGAAAGCCCGCACTATTTGCACGAGTGAATCAAATACCCCCCATTGACTTTTTGTAACAATTACAACAATAGTCTGAAGAGGCAGCACTATCAAGCCAAATATTTATTTTTGGACTTATATTGGATACAGATGCGTCTTCATGCGATTATTGGTTGAAAATATTGTCTATTCGCACACTTAGCGCCTTCATGCGATTTTATGGTTAAATTATTTCTGATCCTTGGTTGTTCTGACCTTTAATTGCTTTTTTTGCACATTTTTTTGCACATGTTTGCACAATCTGTTTTACACTAACATACTGTCGAATATTAACATTATTTCCACTAATTTGCACATTTAATGAAGGTTTACATGTTTTTAGTAGGCTGATACGTATATGATAATTTAATACTCATTTTTTGTTTTTATTATAATGGAACATGAATGCTGACTCCACATTAATCACACACAATTTGTTTTGGATAAAATTGCTTTAGGATATTTTTTTCACGGTATCACCAACAGTTTTTTTCTTTTTCTTTCTCTTTTTATATAAATAATTAAACACTAGGATTTGATAAGTTAACTCATCTCATCACTAATAGGGTTTAGCGCCATAACCTTTTTATTTCACAGGAGCAAGGTTAGGAGACATAGATTAGAATCAGGAACACAGGAACCAAATCTGAAGATAATCCAGCACTGAAGGCAGGCAGACTCTCAGTTTAAATAGGCTGCTGGGTACCAGAATCTGTGGATGCATGTGCATCCTTGCTCATCTTTGGATTCTATGCTTGTGACTGCATATGTGCATTACAATTAGCACTTGCTGAACGGGAATTAGCAGCTGCTGAATAGGAATGAGCAGTTACTGCACAGGAATAAGCACCTGCTGCACGAGATCCCTGGCACTCGCGTTGGTCTTTCAAAAATTGGTCTTTCAAAAAGAGTTTCCCAGTGCTAAACCTTTCATCTAATTTCTGAATTGCTGCATTTGTAAATTTTAAAAACAAGTATAAAGGAATACATGTGGAAAAAGAAGAAAGCACTTGTGTGTTTAACTAATTATTTTGCATAATTCTTCTGTGAGGGGGCGTGATGGGGTGTGTCCTGTCCTACATACCTTTGCTAGTAGGTCAGCCTCATTCCCATCTCGAAAAATTGGGAGGTATGCGTATGTGCAGAATTCCACAAGGAATCCTGTAGGGTCCTTTGTCGTTATTACCTGTTCGTATATTGGATGTATGTACTGTTATTAATCTTTTATGATATAAAATGTATATTATTTCCATACCGGTCTGCATCTATACACTTATGGTTAAATGCTGCAGCAGTTCTTCAGCTCCCAATTACTTTTGATTAGATTACAGGGTAATATACCAGGAAGGCAATCCCCTCTCCTCACAGATGCCCTGTCCTGGGTGAAGGCATTGCCAACTAAAATGAAACTCACTGTTCCATTTAGTAAAGGTTACGGTTTTCTTAATTACCTACATGTTTAGTATAATATCCTGCTTGGGGAGGGCCACTTATCATAACCCCCCTCCAAAGGAGGGCCACACACTTATACAGTGCTCTTTACTCTTAACATCTGTAAGTAGTCGTTGGACACGGTAAGTGGGTTTGAGAGTCCTTTAGGTAACCCTGTCACTACAGAAAAAAATGAAAACCCAGCATACCTGTAAAGGAAGACAGGATACACTTACTATCCTTGCTGTAACACTCATACATACCGCTACAATGCTGAGAGTTCTACTGACAACGTTCAACTGGAAACCCACACGATCAAATGGGGATTTGGATCTCTAAAGATTACCACAGCTTTCAGTGGCTTATCCCTCTGACCTCTACCTATTACATGGTACACTACTAATCTGCCAGTATGCTAGGCAATTAACTCCTCTGGAAGTGTTGGTTTCCCTTCTGAAATTGCTGTGAATAACCCACACATTTTACTCAAGTTTTGTAAATCAGCCCCTTAGACATCAGTTAGATGGAAGTGACATTGGTGATAATAGGTGACACCAAGGAACAGGATAGAGACAGGACATGTTGCCAAGGAAACCAGGGGATGTGTCTGTGGTCCTTCAGAATTTCTTCCCGTTCAGTGCGCTATTGGATTTTGCAGTGCTCTATTTATGTAATTCGAAGCAGGTGAATGCTGTTAATTCCTACCAGATCACAATCCCCAAAAGAGACATTCCCTTTTATTAGATTGTGAGCTCATATGAGAAGGTCTTACCTCCCCTATAACATTATAGGCATTTAATACCAGGCAATAGTTGTATTATTCAATTATAAATATTCAGTAAGAAATTCAGCACTTACGCAGCATTCCTCTGTTTCTGTTGTATGAGCAGCATCCAAGTTGTTTCATGATCCATCAGGCAGATTATTCTCAATGAATTGGAACTTTTTTGTGGAAGTGGAAATCCTTTACCTGATGAGTGGATTGTGATTCAGTTCCAAAGAAAAGTCTCACCATAACTCTCTGCAACAGCTGATAAAAAAGGGCACTTTGGGTATATATCCCTGAATGTAGATACATGTAGTTTTTCTTGCACAGGGTACCCCTGGGTGTTGTTTATATAGTACCTGGCGCCTAATTTGCAAACTTAAGCCAGGTAATGTTGGGGCCCGGTCTGTATGATGGTGACTTTAATTACTATGCCTGCATGCAGTAGCTGGCCTCTAGTAGAGACTAGTACCCTTCCTGATTTGTTAACAGCGGTAATGATCACAAATATTTCAGTAACTCACCAGTTTCAGCAGTGCAACAGATCTTGCTCTGAACACTTGTCTGTTAGGCTTTCCCTCTGGCCCCTGTCCTCGGGAAACTGGTCTCTACAGGCTCAGCTCCAGCCCTCTGGTCTTGAATGGCTCTGCCTGGTGCAGACACAGCCAAACACAGAGGCAACAGGTCTGTATCGCTCTGGTCACACAATACCCCACTTCATTGATCAATCCAGGGGAAAACCCTTCTCTCTCCTTCTCTGTTTGCAGGGTATTCAGGGTTGTAGTTTACAGCCCATTAAACTCTATAGTGAAAAGCCTCCTTCAGAATACCATTCTCAGTGTTCCCCTCAGTCCGGGGATTACTCACAGGCCACAACACAGCGGCGGTGGAGAAGAGGGGGGAGTGAGGGAGAGTGCCACAGCACCCAGCTACCCTATTCTTAAAAAGTTCCCTCCCGCCTCCTTCTACCTATCCAGAATACCCTGTGTAACAAAGATCTATGTACTTACCTTTTTTTAAGCCGGTCTGGAAACATGATTCAGCAGCTCTGATTTCCCTTTGCAAGGGAGCACTTGACAATGGCTGTGAAAGTTATGACAACACCTAGAGGCTCATATGGCCCACCTGTCACTGGCACTCCCTCCCCTGCCATGCAGTAGCTGCTCTCTGACACCTCGAATACGATCGGCAGAGCCAGATAAGGATATTTCAAGCTGGATGCAGACGTGAACAACTTTTTTAGGGTTTCAAAGGTGGCCTGAGCTCCAGAGGACCCATGGAATTGTATGCCTTGCTTGTTTAATTCTGTGATGGGAGCGATGATGGCAGAAAACCCCCAAATGAACTTTTTGTGCAAATCCAATGAAATGTTGGATTCCTTTTTTGTCTGTAGGAACTGGGCAATCTAGAATAGCAGTAACTTTCTGAGGATCCATTTTGATGCCTTCAACTGAGATAATTAGCCCAAGAAATTGAATGCTCTGTAGCTTGAATTCACATTTTTCTGGTTTGTCATATAGGCCATGCTGCAGAAGCCATGTTAGCACACTCTTGACATGCCTGCTGTGTTTATCCAATGAGAATTAAAAGATTAGGAGATCTTCCAGGTATACTATGATGAATAGGTTTAAGTAATCTCAGAAGATGTCGTTGACAAAGTGTTTAAAAGTAGCCGGGGCATTGCATAAACCAAATGGCATGACCGGATATTCAAAATGCCAGAACCGAGTGCGAAAAGCTGTCTTCCACTCATCCCCTTCTCTTATGCAAACCAAGTTGTAGACTTACCAGAGATCCAGCTTGGTAAAGATAATTGCAGCTCCTAGCCTTTGAAATAACTCAGGTACCAGAGGCAGCGGGTAGCGATTTTTCACAGTAATTTTGTTCAACTCCAGATAGTCTACACAGGGGCGTAAGGTACGATTCTTTTTTTCAACAAAGGAAATTCTAGCCCCTGCAGGAGAGGTGGAAGGACGAATAAATCGCTTCTTCAAATTATTGTCAATATATTCTCTCAGTGTGCCCAGTTCTAGTTCAGTTAAGGGAAAGATCCTCCCGAATGGAACTTTGGATCCTGGCAGGAGCTTGTTCGGATAGTCATAGGGCCTGTGGGGAAGAAGGGTCTCCGTCACTTTTTTATTGAACAAATCCAAGAAATCATGATACGCCACTGGAACTACTTGGTGCATTTCAGTATCAGAGTCCAGACATAGCAAGGGTGAAGGGTCGCCTCTGACCTCTTGTAGACAATGTTGCTGACAGTAAGTAGAAGGGAATGTGATTTCCCCAGTGACCCAGTTGATGTGAGGATTGTGGGCCTGTAGCCAAGTCATGCCTAAGATGATAGGAAATAGAGGTGATGACATGGCATTCAGGCAAAGTAGCTCTTGGTGGTGGTTGGAGATAATGGTGAAAATAGTAGAGGAACAGTTTCCTGGGTGACTGGACCAGACTTAATGGTGGTCCCATAAGTCAGATGTACAGATAGCCCTTGGGTCTTTGTTTGGAGTGTAATCAGGTGTTTAGCTGCAAAGGACAGGTCCATAAAGCAGCTGCAGGCCCCAGAATCAATAATGGCAGACACTTGGATGTTCGTTCCTGGAAGCTGTAACAGGATCGGAAAAGTGAGGTGAGAAGACTAGTCGGATAAGGCAGAAGTATGAGAAGATAAGATTGATAGGCACTTACGTAATTTTGCTGGACAGGATCTCACGTAATGCCCCAATTCTCCACAATACATGCACAGATTGTGCTGTCAATGACGTTGGCGCACCTCTGTAGTGAGAGATGCAAGTTCAGCTGCATGGGCTCAGATATATCAGGAGCAGGAACAACCAGAGTTGGAGGGGCCTGACTGGGGAAACTGGGAACTTTGGGTAACATCCAAGTTGGATGATATTGTCCTGAAGATCGCTCGGATTGACGCTCTCTCAGACGTGGTTTGAATTTGGCTACATAGTCTTCAGCCGCTCGGCGGCCTTGCTGGAGAGAATGTAGTGCTGGTTCAGAGGTGGCAGTTTTCTGAGGGTTCTCTTACAGTTGTAACATGGCGCCAAAGAAGGTAGTAAGGTTTGTCTGAGATGCGTTTTTTTGTTCCAGGAGACGATGTGCACAGGCTTGAGGCTCACCCTGGAGAAGTTAAATGACAAACCCCACTTTGGTTGCTTCCAGGGAGAAGGTACAGGGCTGCAAGGCAAAGAAAATCTTACAAGCTTTGCGGAACGCTCTGTACTTGCCGCGTTCTCCAGCAAACCTTTCAAGCATAGGTACCTTTGGTTCCGTTGGTAACCCCTTGAGGATTGGCAGGGGATGACAGGGCTTGGACCCGTTCTTCCAGCCGGGTGTACCCTTCTTGTAAATTTTTGACAGCTTAAGTCAGACCTGCCAGGTGTCGACAAAGTTCTTCCATGGGGAGGTTCCTTGCTCAGGCTCAGACATGGCTGTCTGATACTGTCACATTCTTACTTACCTTGTGGATGAGCCCGATAATGTTGAGGAAGGCCTCCCTTACGCTTCTGACTGGCGGCCCCTGATAGAGCAGGGGACCTGAGAGTGCAGAATGGTATGAGTGTCTGGCAGGTTGGTTGTCAGAGGAGCTGCTCCAGAATTACTGATGCCACAGGGATGAGGACCGGTGAGATGAGAGGTCAGGACAGCAGGCAGTCTTGGGGCTGGATCAGTGGATATCAGGACACCACACACCTGGATGCTAGCGGCAGTGCTCAGCGGATCAGCCCTGAGGGATATGGAGCACAGACAGGCAGAGGCACACTGGGTCATACAAAGGCTTGAGATGTCAGGACAAGGGAAGAGGCCAAGACAGGTCGAGATACAGGCCAGGTTGGTAACGGGCAGACAGCGTGGTAATCAAATGAGCAAACTGGATCACAGTGAAGGACAAGTCGGAGTTGGATGCAGGCAGAAGGCAAGAAGAGTCAAAGGTAAGCCGGGTCAAACACAGGAGCAGATCTCTAAAGCAGGTTAACAGGTAGCAGGGGTCACGGGAAAGCTGCAGATCAGACAGCACTGGCTGTTTACAAGCCCTGTTTAAATACCTCATCTGGTGCCAAGACTCCCGCGTGCGCACCAGCAGTAGGATTCCTTAAGTAGAGCATTTCCTGACAGGCACAGACGATCTGATCCAGGGAGTTTATATAACCAGCAACTCTAGCTGATGACCAGGAAATGAAGACCAAGTGAGTCACTGTGGAATGAAGAGTCTTTGGCAATTAACCGACAGCTGAGCATAGAGCTCTGAGAAGCCCTGACACACTTGCCACGATCGCCTACTTCCAGAGAGAGGGGGCAGGTAGGGAGAGGGGGGAATAGAGACGGGGGCAGGGGGTAGAAAAAGGGGGGACAGGTGGGGGGCAGAGAGAGGGGTCAGGGTCTGGTCAGTGACAGTCCTCAGCTCACTCACTTGGATGGTCCATGGGGGGCTCACAGTAAGCCAGTTTAACATGGCTGTCGGCTGCTTTTTTAATCTCCCCGCCCCCTTTTCCTCTTCACAGTGCAACGCACAGGCAGAGAGAGAGGGGCAGAAGAAGCAGTGTGTGTCACAAGATGGCTCAGGCAATGCTGGATGGAGCAGTGTGCGGATCCCCTCTTCTAGGGCAGCTGCACCAAGTCGACTATCATCCACTGCCCAAACACTGACACCAGGATGGAGTGGCAGTGGCCCGCTGGAGGACCTCTGTCCCCACCCACCACTGTGACCTATCAGACATCTATCGCAGCCAGTGGCAGAGCCAAAGGAAGTGCTCCAAAACCCTGTCAGCCAGGCATGTACTGGCCATCGGGACTACGGGGAGTTTCCTGGTGGGCCGATGGCTCAGTGGGCCAGTCAGGTGCAGTTCTGGAGCCGCTCCTCTCTGAGTGTGAGTGATTGCGATTTCACTCCTGTTAGGCAGAGCAGCTGCCGTCACTTGCTGGAGAGAGCATTAGGCTTTCTGCTCCCTCCAGCCTGCAGGGGGAGATAGACAGCTGGCAGACGTTCCATCCTCTCTCCCCTTATCGCTCGTCACTTATCACATGGCTGGAGAGAGGAACGAGAAGCTGCCTTCAAAACTGTGAGTACACGTGGGAGGGGGAGGGGAGGGAGGACACTCTGATGTAAGGGGAAGTGCTGATGGAGACACTCAAAATTAAAGTGGGCCGTTCATGATGAAGTCCAGGGCCAAATTTTTGTCCCAGTCCAGCCCTGCTGTCAGCTCTGTGCTGCAGGTGGTGGGCGGGCCAGCAACCATAAGAAGGCTGCAGCTTTAGCAGCAGCAGAGAAGCCCTGAACACTGATGTTCACAGCACGCTCCCACCGGCCCAGTCCGCCCATGAATTGCCACCCCTCTCAAATTTCTGCCTGGGTCCCATGGACCCACTGGGACCCATAGAAGGGTCGGCCCTGTTTATAGCACAAAAAATAAAAATGCAGAGGTGATTCATACCACCAAAAGAAAGCTCTATTTGTGGGAAAAAAGGACATGCATTTTATATAGGTACAGTGTCGCACGACCACGCAATTGTCAGTGAAAGTAACACAGTGCCATATCACAAAAAACAGCCAGGTCAAGTGGTTAACTGCGAAGTTAGTTTCAAGTTATTTTGTTAATGTAATGACTATACTGAGTTGTCAGTGTGACAGCACAGAGGGAATGCCAGAATTTTAGGAGGGGCAGTTTACAGAATTAGGTTAAAAGGACTGCTCAGATTTCCTGAATTTAATTGTAATATTCTCTTTGCCAGATTTTCAAAGGTTATCCCATGAAATATGAGAAGAGTGCAGCCTCTTGCCGGTTGCTCTATGCAACCTTCCTATGCTAGGAGACTACAAAATAATAATTACATTTTTTTTTTTTTTTTTAACAGTCAGGGGTGTTTATAATTGGAATGGACTTTTCACAGAGTATGTTTTTTTTTTTATCCATTTAAATAGCAACTATTCTTAACTGATTGGAGTATATCTTTGAGTTTGTCCTTGTATGACCAAATCAAAGATATACTCACAATCAGTTCTGAATATGTGCCATTTAAATGGAATAAAAATATGAAATCTGCAATGTATTACTAAATTAACATAGAGTAATTATGAACTTAGAATGTTATAGTGATTAAAATGTATTTCTGATTCACCGATTTAGTGTCTGAAACCTAAAAACAAAATGTAATATATCACAGCTTACCAATCCTTAACCCTTTTGCTGCCAGGGCAGTTTTTGCACACATTTAAAGCGGAACCTCACCCAAAAGGGGAAGTTCTGCTTGTTTGCATCCTCCCCCCTGCTCTGCCCCATTTGGCACTTTTTTTTGGCGGGGGGGGGCAGATACCTGGTTTTAAGGTACCTCCTCCTACTTCCAGGTCAGATCGCCAATCTGAGCTGGAAGTTTGCCCCCCCCCCCCTTCACCTGCAGTCTTCTGGGACACATCACAGGTTACAGAAGACTACCATTGACAATGAGCAGTAGGAAACCAGCTGTGAAGCGGCAAGGCTTCACTTCCTGTTTCCCTTAATAGAGATGCAAGCACTTGCACCCAAAGCTGATTGAAGAATGGGCTTGGGTGAGGACATCGCTGGATCCCTCAACAGGTGAGTATCCTTACATTAAAAGTCAGCAGCTACAGTATTTGGGGGAGCCTGGAGCACCTCTTTAAAAAATAATTTTAGGCCTCAAGATTAGCTAAAACCCACAAACGTTATATATTTTCTAAAACCAGGAGCCCAGGAGAATAAAATGTTGGTAGTTCCAATCTTTTATGCTAGATTTTATTTGTGCAATGGTTTATCGAATGCAAAATGTCATTAAAAAATATACTAAAGTTAATTTTAGGGCACAAAAACATAATATAGTACCCATTTTTTTGGTAAAATATGAACAGGTTGCACTAAATGAATAGATACTCAACATGTCAAGCTTTATCTTTGTGCACACCTGCAAAACCATGATGAGCTTCAGTAACCTATATTTTCAATAGGTGACCGGAAATTGACACAATATCGCGGTCACCTACTGTATGTAGAAATGCAGATTCGCATATCTGCAAATAAACAAAAATGTAAAAATTTGAATTGTACTTGCGATCAAAAGAGCGAGGTTTCACCTTCTGACCCGGAAATGCGTCGTTGTAAAAACCCCAAAGTTCCTGTGCTGGTCAGGATCTCCATCTAGGTGGACATGGCGAGGTCCCTCTTTAGCAAAGAGGAGGTGCTGCTCATTTGCCAGGTAAATGTAGGATATGTACTTGTGCTTATTCAATGTCGGAGGTGGATGTGGTAGTTAGATTTGGTGTGGGTGGGGTTTATTGATTTGGTTGGCATCACCAAACATTTGCTTCTGGTCAATGTGCACACATCACTTCCTGCATTTGTTCTGCTGATGTAAATCAGTAAGGACTATGCAAATATAAATGAGAGCTCCTTTCTATTGAAATATATATGACTTGTTTCACAGTTGGGGGCGACTTTTCCAGCACATTTGGACCTCAGAGTTGCATGCCAAGTTGTACCCCATGATTCTCAATGATAACCATTCATATCTGTGCCACTTCAAGTTGCAACAACTTCAAAGTAGTCCCTGTACTACTTTGATGTGACTTTCATTGACTTGAGGTACATAGGGCGCAATAATACACAAGCATTCCCAGAAGTTGAGGCCAAGTTGCAGCAGCAAAGTGGCAGCAAAATAGTGTGAATTTCAGGTTGCAGCAGTGTGAATCAGATTTATGGATAATACCTTTGAATTAGGCATTATTCTCAAATGCATCCCTGCACTACTTTGGTTTGACTTATATGCGACTTGAGGCCCATATACTGCAAGATTACACAGGCATTGGTTGCACAAGTGCAAATGAGGCCTAATTCCAAAGTGTTATCAATGATTCTCATTAGGCTTCTTTCACACTTGGCCAACTTTTCATACAACTTGAAGTCCATAGGGCCCCTTTCACACTTGTCTGACCTGAAAGTGTCATGATTTTACAGCGCTTTTTGCCGCAAATTTGATGTGATTTGAAGCAATGTCAGTATAACCTTGAGGTCTATGGACCCAGGAGTCACAGGACAAGTTGCACAAGTGTGAAAGGGGCCTTAGGGCTGATTCACACTGTTGTGCTGTCCAACATCACATTTGATTGGGCCTGCACTGCAAATTACATGTGATGTCCGTGTGATGAAAACTCAGCCATACAGATTGTATGGTTGAATGTACATTGCATTCAGACCAAACTCGCACAGGACCAGGGGCATTGCTAGGTCTACAAAAGATCTGGGGCTAGAGCCCATAGCAGCGTAGTAAAGAAAGTCATATGCTTGGGTGGGCATACACATGTATATACAGTAATATACGTGTGTGTGTGTGTGTGTGTGTATCCCCAGAGCCTCCCACTTACATCAGGGACCCCAGAGAGCCCCCCTCTTACATCAGGGTCCCAAGAGAGCCCCCCTTACATCAGAGCCCCCAAAGAGCCTCCCCCTTGCATCAAGGTCCCCAGAGAGCCCCCCTTACATTAGAGTCCCCAGAGAGCCTCCCCCTTAAATCAGGGTCCCCAGAGAGCCTCCCTCTTAAAGTAAGGGTCCCCAGAGAACCCCCCACTTACATCAGGGTCCCCATAGAGCCTCCCCTCCCCTTGGGGACCCCTGCAGAGACTCGGGGCTATAGCCCCAAAAGCCACCCCTAGTGACACCACTGCACAGGACCCTTTTTTGGTCCGCAGCAGAATCAGATTGCATGGGTGTTGTCTGAATTTGCAGTTTACCCGATACCCATTCTCTTGTCCCGTCCCCCGTCCCCCCCTCTTTTCCTGTGGCCTGCCAGGTTGCATGCTCAGAGAAGGGTCTGGTATGGATTTTGGGGGGGGGCATTTTTTTTTCAAATTTTGGCACAGGGTTCCCCTTAATATAAATACCAGACCTGAAGGATCCGACAATACGTTACAGCTGCGAGCAGTTTTAAAAGACTTTCTTTTTTAGAAAATTCATTTTGCTGCGGTACTGTTCTAACATGGGGAAGATGCACTACTTTTACAGGTATACTAAGGACACCCTCCAGGCACGATATTTAAAGGAATATTTCATTTTTATTGTTTCTATGTAATAAAAGTACTGCTCCTGAAAAAACTTCATTACAAAAAAAAAATTGGCATTAATACATGTCCGCTGGGGCAATAACTTGTATATAAGCCTTTAAAATCCATACCAGACCTGAAGGGATTTTGGAGAGGCTCCCACACTGGTAATGGACTAGGGAGGGGGGGACTATATTGCCAAGATCTGACAATACATTACAGCCGCGAGAAGTTTTAAAAGCCATTTTTTTCGTTTAGAAATGTAATTTTGCTGCGGTATTGTTCTAAACATGGGAGAGATGCGCTACTTTACAGGCAAACTAAGGACACCCCCAGGCACAATATTTAAAGGAAGATTTCATTTTTATTGTTCACTTTAAGCAATATTGAAATCACTGCTCCTGAAAAAACTGATGTTTTTAAAACACTATTTTGCATTGATACATGTCCCCTGGGGCAGGACCCAGGTCAGCATACACTTTTTATGGCAATAACTTGCCTATAAGCTTTTAAAATTAGCACTTTTGATTTTTCATGTTCGTGTCCCATAGACTTTAATGGTGTTCGTACAAATTTTTTGCCTGGTCGCAAGTTCTAGTGCGGGGGTATTCAGCTCTTCTCTACCCAAAATAGCTTCAAATACAAAAACATTATTGTATAGAATGAAAAGAATCAAACATTAGTAACAGTATTTTCTATGTATGATTTTGCTCAGCTTCATAGGGTAGTGGTATGCCCTACTACCTTCAAGCCATGGATTTGAATAACACCAATGGTATCACTTCCTGAAAATTTACATTCTACTCAGCAGCATAATTAGTGAATGCACATCAGTTTGGTTTATTCCATCATTTTAACTCTTCAAATGCATGCAATGATAGGTAATTATTCAATAATATTAGGCGTGGAATTCCAAAAATCCAGCTATTCAAAAAACGGCATAGGTCCACTCCCTCCAGTGCATACCAGGCACTTTGGATCTGGTATGGACTTTAGGGGAACAAAATGTAAAAAAAAAAGTTTGAGCTCTATTGGCTTCCACTATTCCTGCATATGTGATCTGACAGGCATGCTCGCCGGCAATAGTGCTGCTTTCTATTTTCTGAGAATTGAAGTCTAAATTGGCCTTAATTGGGCGCTATTTTCCGGGAAAGCAAGATCATTTTTCGGTGCTATAGTAAATGAGCCCCCTTCAGGGCCATCTTTAAGGCAGGGCAAAAGGGGCAGCTGCCTTGGGCCCTGTCATTGTTGTGGGTCCCAAAGCAGCTGCCTCATACTTGCCAACTATCCTGGTTTAAATTCCCTTGTCCCTTGAAGTTTTAGTCATATGCTGTGTCCCAATATCTCAGCATGAAGTGCTACCCAGCTCTGCCTTATTGTCATGTACAGATGACTCACCTGCAGACCCTGTGTTTACATGTAAATAACCATCAATCATATGTAAATAACGGCAACATTCATATGTAAATAGCTGAGGCCAGCTGCATTGATATGTAAATAAAGGCAGCATTCATACGTATATATCACGCCCCCCTGAAGTGAGGAGAAGATGTGCTGTAACCTCTAGCAACCAATGAGCAGTATTACTGTACAGTAATCTTTAGCAACCAATCAACAAGCAGAAATCATGTGCTGTAACCTCTAGCAATTAATCAGTGAGCCTTAATGTGTGCTGTAACCTCTAGCAACCAGTCAGTAAGCGGTAATGATACGCTGTAACCTCTGGCAACCAATCGCAATCAATGCCTGATTTGATACAGTAAACTGATTTTAAGTGCTATTTATTTTATATCTCAGAGCAGGTGGAGAGTGAAAATGTATGGGGGGGGGCAAGAAAATTTTTGCCCAGGGTCCAATCAATAATAAAGATGGCCCTGCCTCCCTTATCTTTTGTCCCTTCTCAATGTCAGTATCCAATTATCAAAAGATACTACGCTAAAAAGAAAATTTCCTTCCACACGATTAATCAAACTATATCCTGAGCATCTGTAAAGGCATATTATGGGTATTTTGTTATGACAGTTGTGAAATGATCAATATATCTTGTGGGTTGTGGCCCAGATGTTCCAGTGGTGCTTAGATGAATGTCCTTGTGTTGCTGTAGTGAGTCTATGTGAGTGGAACTGACTACAAGACAGTCTTTTTGTCAGGGTTTCTCCCGCACGGAACGGGCGGATGCGTGGGCGCGACACGTTAGCGCTGTTTGCGCCAGTGCCCCTATTGAAAGGAGGCTGCTGCATCTGCTCGGTGCTGTTTGTCTGCAGCTCTGTACCCGAACTACCTGCTATCTGCCTGCTGTTGTGATATCTGACCCGGTTTCCGTCTGACCTCGCTGACCTCTCCTGCTTTGACCCCGGCCTGCTTGACCATGCTTTGGACTGTACCTCCGTTGCCGTACCTCTGCCTGCCTGCACTTCTCTTCTGCCTGCTGTACTTACCTGTCTGCTTATCCGTTGTGACCCGGCCTGCCTGATCATTCTTCTGCTGTTCAAGTGTGCTGCACCCGGTCCTTGCTGCCGCTGCCCTGCCTGCTGATCGCTGCCTGCTTGTCTACCATCTTCTCTGCAGTTCCAGCATCCAGAAGTAACCGGCCGCTGCTTCCAGTCAGACACTCCTACCCCACTGCGCTCACGGGGCCACTGCCTCCATTCCAGTGGTCCCTGAATCAGAGCTGTAAGAGAAGTCTTCTTCCATCAAGTCGGGCTCATCACCAGGTACCTAACACTTTTGTTTTGTCTAAAGGAGTACAGACATTTATGTTTATATCATGCAAGCATGTACTGTGCAGCCATCATTATATTCACCTAGAGAGCAAACCCTTTTCTTCCAAAGCCTACATCCCATGACAATGTTACCAGGCCTAATTATATAAACATTCCATAACCATATATAGCTTACTGACCATATTACATTGTGGGCCTAGACTAATTACCTAGCTAGCCTGGAAATGACCAGAAGTTCTCACATGCCTAAGAGTTTCTGTAGACCTATGGTAGCTGCTCTGGGTTGCTCAACGTCCAAAGTTCCTTTTCCATAAAGTATCTCAGTTCATTTGCACTTGACTGTGGCACCAATACATAAACATATTTGCTCTTTTGGCCTTGGCCTGTTTTGGTCACACACATAAATATCCCAATTCAATATGTAAACCTCACACCTGTGTTTTTTTTCATATTGTATAAGGCAATAAAGCTACAGTACGCAGTCGGCAAGTGGTTAAACTAGGATTGGGGGGAGGTCGAATTCGATTATAATGGGGCAGACAAGGGTCGGTCTCTATTGGTGTGTGGAATGGGGAAAGATGTGGCGAGGGCTATGGCAAGTGATAAGAAGGTTCGCATGTTACAAACAACCACTGGAAATGGTACTGTTTGTACTAAACAAATATGCAAAAATACATGTGGAAAATGTAACAACCTATGTTCTCCAATACCAGAAGTCTGCCAAGCAAAATAGGCGAATTGGAAGCTTTGGTGCATGAAAAGAACTATGATTTAATCGGTATTTCCGAATCTTGGCTTCATTCCTCACATGACTGGGCTAATAATATTCCTGACTATGATTTCGGAGAGACAGGGTAAAATGGTGGTGTCTGTCTCTATGTGAGAAGTGATCTCAAAGCAAGTGCGAAAGAGAACTTGGTTGATGGAGAAGGCGATGAGGCTGAAGCATTATGGGTAGAAATGCATAGAAATGTATATGGGTGTGCGTACTACAAAGTTAGTTATTGGAGTTTGTTACAGGCCACCAAGTGTTAATGAGGGGGTGGAGACTTAGCTCCTTGCACAGATGGAAAGCACTGCAAAGGCTGGGATAGTGATAATAATGGGGATTTTAATTACCCAGAGATTGACTGGAGTAATGGCACTGCTGGAACATTTAACCACTTCAGCCCCAGAAGGATCTGCCCCTCTTAATGAGGCCATTTTTTGCGATATGGCACAGCGTCAATTTAATCGACAATTGTGTGGTCGTGCGACACAGTACACAAACTAAATGAATGTACTTTTTTACCCACAAATAGAGCTTTATTTTGGTGGTATTTGATCACCTCTGCGGTTTTTAATTTTTGCACTATAAACAAAAAAAAAACCAACAGTTTTTTATAAAATATATATTTTTTAAATTTTCTGCTATAATACATATCCAAAAAAAATATATAAAACAACAAATTTATTTATCAGTTTAGGCCGATATATATTCTTCTATTTTTGGTTAAAAAAAATCGCAATAGGTGTATATTGAATGGTTTTCGCAAAAGCTATTGTGTCTACAAACTATGAGATAGATTTAGGGACTTTTATTTGTTATTGTTTTTGCTGGTAATGGCGGCGATCTGCGATTTTTAGCGGAACTGCGACATTGCAGCAGACAAATCTGACCCCAAGTAACACTTTTTGGGGACCAGTGACATTATTACATTGATCAGTGCTATAAAAATGCAGGGAACTGTAGATCTCTGTCATGTCATTAGGCAGAACGGGGAATCACTTTGTTCCCGTTCTGCCTTTGTACACCGCATTCACAGTTCACTGGCAGACATCAAGTCCGAGGGACCCACGTGCACACCCCTGTGGTGAGCGCTATCCTCCTTGCACGTAGCGACATACAGGTAGGTCAGTTTGCGCAGGAGAGCAGACCTGCCACATTATATCTGCGTGAGCTGGTCGGCAAGTGGTTAAAGGGGAGAAATTTATTACAAGACAATTTTATGGTATAGTTCATAGGGGCCCCGACCAGGAATGATGCTGTGCTGGACCTGGTAATTTTAAACCATGCAGAGCTTATTACTAATGTTCATATAAAAGGATGTCTGAGTAGCAGTGACTATAACATGATTTAATTTAATGTAAGTTGTAAACAGTACATACTGGAAAGATAAAAACAACAGCAGATTTCCTAAGGATGAGGGCTGCTCTCCAAGACTTAGACTGAGGGAGAATGTTGGCATCGATGAACAGAAATGTGAATTCTTCAAAACAACTGCATGCGAGCACTTACAGTATATTCCCAAAGGGCAAAAAGTTTTTAAGGCTAAAAATCAAACCTATGTGGCTCACGGCCAAAGTTAAAAAAGCTGTAAATGATAACAAAAACAGCTTTTAAAAAATATAAAACTAAAAGAACACTATCATCATTTAAATGTTACAAAGAATATAACTGTTAGGACCTGGGCTTGAACCTGAGACCTCTGGGGTGTCTGGCGGTGCCTTGAACCTTGAACCCTTTGCTCCTCCCATGAACTTCCTGATTTAAGCCATGTTTCTGCACTTCCTGGTTGCCAGAATATTGTGCCTTCACCAGCCAATATCTTGCTCCTGTCTCTCCTGCTGCCGACCGCACCTTCGCTACCATTTGTTACCGACATTTGGCTTGTTCCTCAACTATGCTCCTGCTGAATCCCAACCTGCAACTATTTGTTACCGTCTTTTGGCTTGTTTCTCGACTACACTTCTGCTGGGATCCCTACCTGCTATATCTGCTACCGGACCTGTCACGTACCTGATATAGGAGCCCAGAATGCAGGGAGCGGCCTCTCGTAAGCCTCTGGCTCGAGAACCCCTGGTAGAGGAGACAGGGGCTCAAGAGTTCAGAGGCCAAGCAGGTGTAAGACTGGTTTGGACCACTGGGGAAGCAGTAGTACAGCAGGAGTGCAGGATCAGCAGGCAGCAAGTGGTGCACAGGAACTTGGCAGGAACACTGGAACAGCTGACAGTGAGGAGGTGTCCCATAGTACGGCTGAAGGCTGGAACAGCAGGTAGCAGGAAGGTCCTCAGAAGTCAGGCAGGAACACAGGCAGGGTCAAGTAGGCCGGATCTACACTAGCGGGCAGAGCAGGTGCCAGGCAGAGGCAGAAGGGTAGTCGAGGTACAAGCCGGGTCGGTAACAAACGAGCAGCAAACTTTCCAAAGGAGAAGAAAAAGCGTAGTCAGACAAGCCGAGGGTTGGAGGCAGGCAGCAAACAGACGTCGTCAGGAACAGACCGGGTAAACAGGAATCAAGTCAACTAGGTAACAGGTAGCAGGATCACAGGACACACTGTAGACTGGACAGCAAGGAGGCACAGTGACAGATCCCCTTAAGTAGCCTTCTGGGCGCCAAAAAACAGTCGCACGGCGCGTCTGCGCGCACCCGCGTGTGACCGTGAGCCCGTTCGTGACATCACGCACCCGCGTGAGCCCGCTCATGTCATTGCGCACCCGTGTGCACCCGTTGGATATTGGACTCCGGCTCGCAGGAATTTTCCTCAGGCCCATACCCCTTCCACTTCACCAGAAATTGAATTTGATTGCGTCTTCTCCTGCAATCCAAGATGGATTCAACCTCATATTCGACTTCTCCATCGATGATCACAGGTTTAGGGGGACCGACCTTCCGGTTAGCAAAGGGATCTGGAACTTCAGGTTTGAGTAGGGCCACGTGAAAGACCGGATAAATCCGAAATGATTCCGGTAACTTTAGCTCATACGCCACACTATTACCCTTCCTTACAACTGGAAAGGGACCCACACATTTTGGACCCAATTTCTTGGACGGGCAAGCCAATTTCAAGTTCAAAGTAGATAGCCAGACCTGATCCCCGACCTTGAGATCAAGTTTCCCCCTTCTTTTTCTGTCAAACACCTCTTTATTGTAATTCTGAGTCTTTGTCATGGTCTCCTGCAGAAGCTTTTTGTTAGACTTGAAGAAGTTGAGGTTCTTTTGGACGGCTGGTACCGGACATTCTGGAAGGTTGTTGGACAGGAACAGAGGATGGAAACCATAATTTGCGAAAAACGGGGATTGTTTTGTGGCAGAATGAACAGAATTGTTATACGCAAATTCGGCAAGGGGTAGAAGAGGAACCCAATCATCCTGGGAGAACGAGGAAAAGCAGCGCAAATACTGTTCCAGCATCTGATTCGTTCTCTCTGTTTGGCCATTGGTTTGAGGGTGATAGGCAGAGGAGAAGGAGAGGTCAATCTTCAGGGCCCCACAAAGTGCCCTCCAGAACTTGGAAGTGAATTGCACTCCTCGATCTGACGTGATATTTGCGGGGATGCCATGGAGTCTCACTATCTCCTTGATGAACGTCTTGGCCGTCTCTGTGGCAGAGGGTGTGCCTTTCATTGGCAAAAAGTGAGCCATTTTAGATAATCTATCCACCACCCCAAAGATTGTAGAATAATTTTCTGAGGGTGGCAGCTCGACAATGAAATCCATGGAGATCATCCTCCATGGTCTTTCCGGGACGGGTAACGGTTTCAACAGACCCCATGCTTTAGACTTGCTGCCCTTGTTCTGGATGCAGGTAACACATGCCTCCACATACTCCCTACAGTCCCTCTTTAACTGTGGCCACCAGAACGTATGCTGAAGCAGTTCAGAGGTCTTATGCACCCCGACATGACCGGCCAGCAAGTGATCGTGACAAGAACTAAGGACCGAAACTCGCACTTCCTGGGGAACGAAAATCTTGTCCTTATACCATAGAAGGTTGTCCCTGGCCTGTAGAGTGGTATCAGGTGGAAAAACAGCACCAATAGAGGCTTGTTTGATTTGAGACAGTAAGTCCCCTTGGAGCAGGAGGAAGTTTCCTGAAGACAGGATGGTGTCTGAGGACAAAGGAGCTTCAGGTTCACTGTACATTCGTGACAAGGCGTCAGGCTTGGTGTTCTTCGACCCAGGCGATAGGTTATGTGAAACGAGAATCTGGTAAAGAAAAGTGTCCATCTGGCCTGTCGTGGTCTCAGTCTCTTGGCAATCTTCAGATATTCCAGATTCTTATGATCTGTATAAACAAGGATCAGGTGAGCTGCTCCTTCCAGAAGATAGCGCCATTCTTCCAGTGCTGCCTTGATTGCCAATAATTCACGATCACCAACGTCGTAGTTCCTCTCTGCCTCGGATAACTTACGAGAAAAGAACGCGACTGGGTGCAGAAGGGATTTAGGTCCTTGTCTCTGGGAAAGCACTGCCCCAACCGCTATCTCCGAGGCATCTACTTCCAAGATGTATGGCAGGGTCGAGTCAGGGTGCTTAAGAACTGAGGCTGAGATGAACAAGTCTTTCAAAGTTGTAAAGGCCGCTTGAGCTTCAGGAGTCCACTGGAACTTCAGGCCCTGCTTGGTTAATCCTGTGATGGGGGAAATGATGGTGGAAAACCCCCTTATGAACTTCCTGTAGACGTTTGCGAAGCCCACAAATCGTTGGATGCCCTTCCTGTCACTAGGAGCAGGCCAATCCCGAATGGCAGAAACCTTCTGAGGGTCCATTTTAATGCCTTCCCCCGAAATGATCAGACCAAGGAACTGGATGCTCCGTTGCTTGAAGATACATTTTTCTGGTTTGGCGTATAAACCGCGAAGTCGAAGTTGCGATAAAACATTTCTAACGTGTTCTCGATGTTCAGCTAAGGAGAAGGAAAAGATCAGAATATCATCCAAGTAGATAATAACAAATAAATTAAGATAGTCTCTGAAAATTTCATTCACGAAGTGTTGGAACGTGGCAGGGGCATTGCAAAGGCCAAAAGGCATGACCAAATATTCAAAATGCCCGAACCGTGTGCGGAAGGCGGTTTTCCACTCATCTCCACTCCGAATGCGGACTAGATTATAGGCACCCTGAAGATCCAACTTGGAGAACACTACTGCTGACCCCAGTCTTTGGAACAGTTCTGGCACTAAAGGCAGAGGATACCGATTCTTGATTGTGATCTTGTTAAGTGCCCGATAATCTACACATGGACGCAGGGAGTGATCGTTCTTCTCCACAAAGAAAATTCCCGCACCCGCCGGGGAGGTGGAGGGTCAGATAAATCCCTTTTCTAGGTTGTCATCCAGATAAGTCCTCAAGGTCCCTAATTCCGTTTCTGACAACGGGAAAATTCTTCCAAAAGGAATCTCTGCTCCGGGGAGCAGTTCTATCGGGCAGTCGTACGGCCTATGCGGAGGTAGGGTTTCAGCACCCTTTTTACTAAAGACATCCAGGAAGCTGTGGTAAACTTCGGGTACAGCTTGATGGATCTCCACATCCACTTCCAGGCAAAGTAGAGAAGAAGGGGCATCACTGATTTCCGGTAGACAATGGTGAAGACAGTAAGGTGAGAGAAATTCTATCTTCCTCGAGATCCAATCGATTTGTGGATTATGGGCTCTCAACCAGGGCATGCCTAATATGATGGGAAATAGAGGAGACTTCTGACATCTAAATGACATCTAAACACAGTAACTCCTGGTAAGTCCCGGCAATGGTGGTAAGCAGAGGTAAAGTCTCCTGAGTTACCGGCTCTGATTTAAGAGTAGAGCCATCGGCCAAATACACAGAAAGTCCCTTTGCCCTAGGCCGAAGGGGAATGTCATATTTAAAAGCAAAGGACAAAGTCCATGAAGCCACTGCAAGCCCCTGAATCAATTATTGCTTTGGTTCGAATATTCCCTCCTGGGAGCTGTGACGAACGCTGGTGTCAGATCCCTGCCCTCCTCGCTAACTGGCGACAAAGGACCGGCCAACCTCACACCACGCTGTCACTTACGTAACAATGCCACACTCAGCTGCACCCAGCACAAAGATTTTCCAGCTTGCGGGACCACAATCTAGGTGCAGGCAGCCTGAGAGCGATTGTCACTGGGCTAATTACACAATTAACCCTTTAACTGCCACCACCCCCGTTTAAAGACAGAGCCGGGGGGACTCGTAATTTTAGCAATACCAATTAGAATAAGCGCCTGCAACACACACACTGCCACCACAGACAGGTCTGCTCAGCGCCTTACTCTACCACAGTAGCGCCCTTTTAAGAGACAGGTTCGTTTATAGTTTGCATCAAGAGCTTTAAAGACAAGGTTAACACTTTTCAACATAAGGATTTATTATGAAAAGGTCAAGGTTGGTGCGAATAAAACATTTACAGAAAAAGGATGTTTCAAAAAATAAAGACAATATACAGCCACAAAGAAATAAGGTAGAATTGAGAAGGAAGAATACTTGCAATTAATGTCCGAGAGTTGATCAGAGTTCAATCGATGAGCGAAGGTAATCGGTTCTCAAACTTGGCAGATGTTCCTGCTTGGATGGTAAAAGGAGAACTGCCTATTGCCTTGGCCTCTCCTCTTTTCTGTCAAATCAAAGGGGGTGTTGACAGCGACCAGTGACCAATCGTCTGGTCATCTTGTTTAGGGGTTGGTTGCTGGGAGGTGTCTACACTCATGACCCTGTCCCAGGTACACTTTATGATACATATTCATATCTCTGCCTCTCTACTGTTTATACACTGCAGATATCCATTTTAGTGATCAACATGATATTTGCTTCAAAACGAGTCCACACATGACAGGTTTCCCATTTCAGGGTTACCTAGAAGTAGTAAGGGGTCCCAGTGGCTTCCCATATGACCTGACATAGGGGTGTTTGGACTTGAAATGTTAGAAATTATCCGAGGAAACCAAATATATCCATATTATGGCTGTGCTATGAGGGCTTTGAAAGTTATAAAAAATGTTAAAGTTTTCAACACTTTACTAATCTGTTTGCACGCTATCTGTTTGGAAGTATTTACGACGGGGATCTGTTGGTTCTCTGAATGGAGAAAGTGACAGTTTTACGACAGGCCGGAATATCTGCCAGGCAACTTGAGCCTTGTTTTCTCTGCTAAGATAACCTTTCTTCCCTTTGAAGATTTTAAGAGCTTTTGGAATTCCTAAGACAAGGGAGGGGGGAGTTTAGATTATTCTGTAAGTTTATTCTAAGGTCAGCCAAACTGTCATGGCTGCTTTCCACACAAAATGGCAACTAGTTACAATATATCCTGGCTCAGACGTGATATCGTTACAGGAGCTACAAGAGAATAGGAACAGCCAGATGAGTAACACTGTTCGGCAAAACGGGAGTAAGAGCAGGAGAAAAGCACTTACGAAGCTTTGCAGGGCAAGTTCACACAAAATGTCCCGGTTCTCCACAATACAGGTAATGGTTACCGGCCCGACGGCGTTGGCGTTCTTCAGGGGTCAAAGATGGTCGAAGCAAACACAGCTGCATAGGTTCTGGAGTATCCGAGGCGGTCGTAGCAGGAGCTGAAGAGGCTGAATGGGAGGAACTAGGCACACGTGGCAACATCCAAACAGGACGAGAGGTTACAGAGGAACGTTCCATGCAACGCTCTCTTAGACGTCTGTCTATTTGAATGGACAGGTCTATGAGGGCTTCTAAAGTCTCAGGGATGCCCACTCGGGCTAGTTCATCTTTCAAGGACTCTGAAAGACCCATATGAAACTGGTACCGTAAGGCTTCATTATTCCAGTTTGTGTCAGAACTCCAGCGTCTGAATTCCGACACATAGTCCTCCACGGGTCTGCGGCCTTGCTGCAGAGCGTGCACAGCTGCCTCTGTGGTGGCGGTTAGCTGCGGATCCTCATAAAGCAGAGACATAGCCTGGAAGAAGGTGCTTAAGGTATCCAGAGAGGCATCCTTTTTTTCCAGGAGACGATGAGCCCAGACCTGGGGTTCACCTGCCAGCAGCGAAATAACAAAGCCCACTTGTTGGCCTCAAGAGAAAAGGTCTTGGTTGTAGGGCAAAGAGAAGTTCACAAGAATTAAGTAATGTCCTGAATTTACCCTGGTTGCCAGAGAGCCTTTCAGGTGTGGGAATCCTGGGTTCTGGCGGCATCATCACCACCGAAGGTACAGCAGTAGTCCCGGAAGCAGTGGGTGCAGATGCAGACAGGGCTTGGACACGTTCCTCCAGCTGGCTATAGCCCTCATGCAGGCTCTTCACTGCCTGAGTAAGTCCAGCAAGATGGCGGCAGAGCTCGTCCATAGGAGAGGCTCCCTGCGTGGGCTCGGACATGGCTGTCCAGTTATGTCACGTACCTGGTATAGGAGCCCAGAATGCAGGGAGCGGCCTCTCGTAAGCCTCTGGCTCGAGAACCCCTGGTAGAGGAGACAGGGGCTCAAGAGTTCAGAGGGCACAAGTGCCAAGCAGGTGTAGGACTGGTCCGGACCACTGGGGAAGCAGTAGTACAGCAGGAGTGCAGGATCAGCAGACAGCAAGTGGTGCACAGGAACTTGGCAGGAACACTGGAACAGCTGACAGCGAGGAGGTGTCCCGTAGTACAGCTGAAGGCTGGAACAGCAGGTAGCAGGAAGGTCCTCAGAAGTCAGGCAGGAACACAGGTAGGGTCAAGTAGGCCGGATCTACACTAGCGAGCAGAGCAGGTGCCAGGCAGAGGCAGAAGGGTAGTCGAGGTACAGGCCGGGTCAGTAACAGACGAGCAGCAAACAGTCCAAAGGAGAAGGCAAAAGGGTAGTCAGACAAGCCGAGGGTCGGAGGCAGGCAGCAAACAGACATCGTCAGGAACAGGCCGGGTAAACAGGAATCAAGTAAACTAGGTAGCAAGATCACAGGACACGCTGTAGACTGGACAGCAAGGAGGCACAGTGACAGATCCCCTTAAGTAGCGGGCAGAGCAGGTGCCAGGCAGAGGCAGAAGGGTAGTCGAGGTACAAGCTGGGTCAGTAACAGACGAGCAGCAAACAGTCCAAAGGAGAAGGCAAAAGGGTAGTCAGACAAGCCGAGGGTCAGAGGCAGGCAGCAAACAGACGTCGTCAGGAACAGACTGGGTAAACAGGAATCAAGTCAACTAGGTAACAGGTAGCAAGATCACAGGACACGCTGTAGACTGGACAGCAAGGAGGCACAGTGACAGATCCCCTTAAGTAGCCCTCTGGGCACCAAAAACAGTCGCACGGCGCGTCTGCATGCACCCGTGTGTCACCGTGCACCCGTTCGTGACATCGCGCACCCGCGTGCGCCCGTTCGTATCATCGCGCACCCGTGTGCGCCCGTTCGTATCATCGCGCACCCACGTGCACCCCCGTTCGCGCTAACGCGCGCCCTTGAATACCGGTTAGTTCTTAGTATGGTGATTCTGCGGGCAGGTCTTCCCTGTACCACTGGATTACCGGGACGTCCATGACAGGACAGGCTTGCTCACCTCCTGGTGGGGCTATCCTGAGGACCGCGACCTGGCACTAATATGCAGCAAAGCCAATCTCCACCATCAGGAGCTCTGGTGAATACCGGTTAGTGCTTAGACCCCGCACCTCAGGTGAACCCGTGTCATCAGCCAGGGTGACCTGTGTGAATACCTGCTCTGCTGCTATAGCCACTGGCCTCTGAGCCTGACTCCAGACCGTGACAGAATATTCTGGCCAAAAACATGGAGGCCGTTGTAGCAGCTCCTCTCAGGGTTCAAATCGTAAGCCTCTGGCTCGAGAACCCCTGGTAGAGGAGACAGGGGCTCAAGAGTTCAGAGGGCACAAGTGCCAAGCAGGTGTAGGACTGGTCCGGACCACTGGGGAAGCAGTAGTACAGCAGGAGTGCAGGATCAGCAGGCAGCAAGTGGTGCACAGGCAGGGCCGTTTTTTAGGGCAGGGCAAAAGGGGCAGCTGCCCTGGGCCCTGTCATTGTTGTGGGGCCCAAAGCAGCTGCTTCATACTTGCCAACTACCCTATAGTTTAAATTCCCTCGCTTCTTTATGTTTTAGTCCTGTGCTGTGTCCTAGATGACTTACCTGGAGACCCTGTGTTTACATGTAAATTACCTGCATTCATATGTAAATAGAGGCGGCCGGTGGCATTGTTATGTATATCATGCCCCCTTGAGGTCATATCCACAGTAATCCAAGCAGAAATCATATGGTGTAACCTCTAGCAACTAACCAGTGAGCTGTAATGTGTTCTGTAACCTCTAGCAACCAGTCAGTGAGCGGTAATGATACACTGAAACCTCTGGCAACCAATCGCAATAGCTGCCTGATCTGATTCAGTAAACTGATTTTGAGTCTAGCTGCTATTTATTGTATGTCTCAAAGCAGGTGGAGAGCGAAACTGCATGGGGAGGGGGTCCCCAAGAAAAGTTTTGCCCGGGGTCCAATCAATATTAAAGATGGCCCTGTGCACAGGAACTTGTCAGGAACACTGGAACAGCTGACAGCGAGGAGGTTGCAGATGTTGCAGACGTTTGGTGTTAACTACCAGGAAACATTTTCTGAGTTACAAATTGAAGTGAAAGGAAATCCTTAATCCACATAAACAATTGCAGGATTTTTATGCCCGAGATACTGCTCCCGTAGATACTAATGCAAGAATGCCCCTACCACTCAAGTTTAGCGGATCAACGTTGTATATACTTTCGGATGCAAAATGCTGCATTTACATCTGACAGGAAAAAGGTACTGTTTATTATCAACCTCCTGACTGAGGAAGCCTTAGCCTGGGCCTCCCCTTATGTGGAGAAAGATGATGTCGCCCTGGATGATTTTGATTCTTTTGTGACTGCGGTGAACCAAGTTTTTCGATGACCTAACCGCTGCTCTACTGCTGAGGCAAAATTGCACAATTTACAGCAGGGTAGACGCTCTGTTGCAGAGTACACAACTGAATTCTGACGTTGGATCTCAGATACCAATTAGAATCTAGCAGCACAAAAGAATCAGTTCCGTCAAAGACTCTCGGAACAAGTAAAAGATGAGCTTGCCAGAGTAGAAAGTCCTGGTGACCTTGAGGCTTTTATTAAATTATGTTTTTGAATTGATCAGAGACTTACTGAAAGGAGAAAGTATCCTCCTAAGGGTCCAAGAGTTTTTCCTGATTCTGCCACTCCTGAACCTATTCAGGTGGATGCTATTAAAAGATCTATTACTACTCAGGAGAAAGAAAGATGATGTTCAGAAAACGTATGTCTTTATTGTGGAGACTCTGGACATTACGCAGTTAATTGTCCCAATAATAAATTTAAAAGAACAATTGCAGCAATGAATGTCACAGTATCTGAACAAATAAACTCAATTTCTCAGTCCATCTCTCCTTTGATTCAGGAAGAAAATAAAGTTAATTCTTTATCAACTCATTTTGTCATCCCTATAAAGCTTATTGTTAAAAGCAATGAAATACCTTATTAATATTAGAAAATTGATGTTGCGCTCCCACAAAGAAATAAAAAAGGAGTGTCCCACGGGAATATATCCTTATTTAAATAATGTGAAAACTAGTAAAAGATATTTAGATAAAGTGCTAGAGTGCATAATATGTCCCTGTAACAAAAAATAAATAAATTCCTGAAGTGCATAAAATATCACTATATTGATACATCAATAGATAAATAGATACATTGATAAACCAAGAAAGCCCGCAATATGTAAACCAAAAAAAAAATTGTCACTCATACAATAGTGTAAAACCAGTGATCAAGTAAAGTACTAATATGCATACTGTATCACTTATATAAAAAAAACATCAATATGTAAACCAGTAGTGCTATTGTCAAGGGTATAATATAGTGAAAAGTGTCACAGAACACAATGAAGCTGTATAGTGGAACAGTGAATTTGTGATGTGATAATCTCCCCACTCAAGTGATATCCGCGTGTTCACTAGGCACACTAAGTAATTACCTTACTGCTGGAGTTGAGTCACGGGAAGGGACGTAACGCTTAGGATACCGGAAGTGACGTCTACACCCGAGCGGTACGCTTGTAGTCTGTTTACTGTGCGATTTACATCTGACACTGTGTGAGTAGTTTGAATCTTTTTTAATAAATTGACAACTTTTAATCTACTACACTATAGTGGGTCTTACATTTATTCTTTGAGTGCCCATGCTGATTTTACCCATGGAATAACCCTTATGGACGGTGGTGACGCTATAGGAGTCTCAAGCTCTCTCCCTGACCCTCTGTGCTTTTCCCAGAGGCTATGTATGCTGTATACCTTACAGCAGTAAGGTAATTACCTCAGGTGAACCCGTGTCATCAGCCAGGGTGACCTGTGTGAATACCTGCTCTACTGCTATTGCTACTGGCCTCTGAGCCTGACTCCAGACCGTGACAATAACAGAATATGTAAAAAGAAAATCAAGGCCCGCAAAAATTCAAAACAAATGACAGAGAGTAAGAAAAACCCCAAAAAGTTCTTCAAATATATTAATAGTAAAAAGGTCAGCATGGGAAAGATTCCCCCAGGGTTTTTTTTAAGCAACAAGGTTAATGATATCAAGGAATTAATGAGTTAAAAGAAAAATCTTTATTAAAAAACTGGCATAGCATGGACATATAGCAGTTAAACTACAAGCTCTGGTAAGGATATAATACCATTCCAAATACAGAAAGAGCTAACACAAGATTATATACAGCATCACATATTAGAGAGTCTGTCATACAAAATTCCTGATGCATTTCGACCTACATGGTCACAGTCTTCCTCAGGAATTATGTTTGCTGTTTAGAAAATTCAATTTTAACATTTCAAGTGTCATCAAATTGTTGGTAGACAGTTTCTATTAGGAAAACATAGGGTATAATTATCAATGGATGGTGGGAGTGGGGGAATCTCCTAGCCAGAATTCCTTTAAAAATTGATGATCTCATGTGTCTCTTGGCTACTCCCACTCCAAAGGGGGACACCACTTCACTCTGTATGGCTTGTAAGGAGCCACACTAGGGGACATCCCATGGGGGTGAGTGTGGGTTGGAGGTACACACCTGCAGTAAATTCCCAGAGATATCATAGGTTTAAAATATACTGATTAAATTCAGAATTAACAATTGGTGGTTTTCGGATTGCAGAATTTCAGAATTTATGAATTTCGGATTTCGAATTTTCGGATTTACGAATTTCCAAATTTCGAATTTTCGGATTTTTGAATTTTCGGATTTTTGAATTTTCGGATTTACGAATTTCCAAATTTTTGAATTTCGGAATTCAAATTTTCGGAACTACGAATTTACGAATTTTCGGAATTCGGGAATTCAAAGATTTGAAAGTCCAAAAATTTGAAAATCTGAAAAAAATCAGTTTAATTAATAACTATTAAATTAATGAGTACAAATTTATCCGAAGTTACGAATTATCTGAAATAATGAATGCCACATCTAAACAAATGGAACGGAACAGGTTTTATTATTATTATTAGATCGTTACGTTCCATTTGGTTAGATGTGGCTAAATTCGTACTCGTTAAGTTCACTAACAGACAAATTTGAAAGTGAATTCCAACCTATAATTTAATAGTTAATTATTTAGAATTAAACAGATTTTACAGTATTTATTTTTGTCTGATTTTCGAATTTCTGAATGTCCTTAAATTCGGAATTCCGAAAATCCGGAAATCTGGAAATCCGAAATTCAAAAATCCGAAAATTCTAAATTCGGAAATTTGGAATTAACTAATTAGTTAAAATTTGTTAAAAAAACAAATTCGGAACTAAACGAATTGCACATGTCTAGACAGATGATCTCTGGGACAGTGACATCACCCGGTGACCCCGCCCATTGTCCCTATATAAGTCGCCGCACACCGCGTCCCTGTCATTGCGGCCAGAGAGAGCGTTGAGTCAACATCTCAAGGAAGAAGAAGAACAACAACAAGAATAAGAAGAAGAGAAGGTGGCGGCAGAGGCGACAGAAGACCGTGCCACTGCTAGTAAAAGAGCTGGAAGAAGGAGTGGAGGCCAGGCAAGAAGAACCGAAGAGGGGGACAAGACTCCCAAAGTCAGAAGAAGAGGCGGTGGCGCCACAAGACCGGGCCACCGCTAGTAAAAGAGCTAAAGGAAGAAAGCGGAGGCCCGGTAAGAAGAACCGAAGAGGGCGACGAAGAAGAAAGCCAGCTCCTCCGCTAGTAAAAGAGTTAGCAGAAGATAGCGAAAGAGTCTGGCGGGAAGACCCCCCCAAGACGGAAGAAGACACCCGGAGCTGTGAAATAAATTATTTTGAAACCTTGTGTTGTGATTTATTTAAATTTTTTTCACCAGGTGAATGGGTAGTGGTACATTGTACCCCAATACTCATTCACATAGGGTGGGGGGCTGGTATCTGGGGGCCCCCTTATTAAAGGGGGCTCCCGGATTCCGATGAGCCCCCTGTCCGGCAACCAGCGGCCAGGGTTGTCTGGGAAGAGGCCCTTGTCCTCATCAACATGGAGACACGGCCCCCCTTCCCCAAAGCACCCCCCCATGTTGAGGACACATGGCCTGGCACGGCTCAGGAGGTGGGCCCCCCTTTCCTGATCGTCTGGCCTGCGTGCTCGGATAAGGGTCTGATATGGACTTTGGGGGGGACCCCCACGCCCATTTTTTCAGTGTAGGGCTTCCCTTTTAAGTACAAACAGAAAAAAACAGCGCCAACCTAAGTGCAGTATAATAAAACACAGGTATTTATTCACAATGTAATCCACTCACTCTCTATTGGAGTAAATCAGGCACATCATTTATATGGTCATCAGGTACATCACAGGGTTCCTGGTGGGAAGCTGTCCTCTTTGGCTGTGGATTCTCGTCCGATGGTGCCGGTGGTTCCCAGCGTCTCCGGCTCGGTATCGCAGTGTCACGGCGGTCAGCTGATGGATCATTCGGATCGCTCGGGGTCGTGCTGTGATGACGTTGTTGCGCACGCGTTCAGAGCATGCGTGCTCCTTCATCAGGCATACCGACCACCATGTTGGAAGTGGTCAAATAGGGAAGAGGCGGTGTTGATTGGTCAGTGTACTGACAATACCTCCCCTATGTGGGGTGAGGTTATTGCGGCCAGAGCTTAGTGTTTATTTTGGTAAACTGTATGTTACAGGCTGGCTGGGGATAACGTGAGGCCGAACATGTGTATATCTATGTGTGAACATTAGCTGGAAAATATTTTTTTTTGTATGTGAGAGTTAAAAAATGAAATTTTATTTAAAAAATAAAAAAAATTTAAAAGAAAAATTGTTATAATATATTAAAAAAAAGATGCAAATGTAAATGCCATAAAATAAAAAATGGGTCGATGATAAAAAAATTAGAGTATATATACGGAGAAAAGGGGAAGGAAAAAAGAGGAAGGAATTTTTTTACAGGGATTTTGGAAAAAGAAAATATAAAATGCAGAATGAAAAATATAATAAAAATTATAATAAAAAATGTATATAGAATTTTTTTTATATATATATATATTAAAAGATACAAAAAAGGAAGGACAAATATATATATATATGTGGAATAAGAGAGAGTATATGGGAGAATATATATGAAAAATAATAATGCTAATAAGAAAAATGGAAAAAAATGGAAGAAATTTGATTTTAATCATTGAAAAATATGATTTTGATCTTTAAAAGGTATTTTTTTAATGAATAATGATTGCATAAATATGACAATAAACAGGGGGAGGGGGGGAATACATACATATAATTATATATACACATATACACATATATCTATATGTACAAGGGCTTCTGCATATGTGCAGATGTGCACACATACATAGGGTCAAGGGGTTCTAAATCCCAAGTGTGTTTTGCCCGATGGGTGTGCGAGTCTACAGTGGTGTGAAAAAGTGTTTGCCCCCTTCCTCATTTCCTGTTCCTTTGCATGTTTGTCACACTTAAGTGTTTCGGAACATCAAACCAATTTAAACAATAGTCAAGGACAACACAAGTAAACACAAAATGCAATTTGTAAATGAAGGTGTTTATTATTAAAGGTGAAAAAAAATCCAAACCATCATGGCCCTGTGTGAAAAAGTGATTGCCCCCCTTGTTAAAACATACTATAACTGTGGTTGTCCACACCTGAGTTCAATTTCTCTAGCCACACCCAGGCCTGATTATTGCCACACCTGTTCACAATCAAGGCATCACTTAAATAGGAGCTGCTTGACACAGTAAGGTCCACCAGAAGATCCTTAAAAGCTACACATCATGCCGAGACCCAAAGAAATTCAGGAACAATTGAGAAAGAAAGTAATTGAGATCTATCAGTCTGGAAAGGGTTATAAAGCCATTTCCAAAGCTTTGGGAATCCAGCGAACCACAGTGAGAGCCATTATCCACAAATGGCGAAGACATGGAACAGTGGTGAACCTTCCCAGGAGTGGCCGGCCGCCCAAAATTACCCCAAGAGCGCAGCGACGACTCATCCAAGAGGTCACAAAAGACCCCACAACAACGTCCAAGGAACTGCAGGCCTCACTTGCCTCAGTTAAGGCCAGCGTTCATGCCTCCACCATCAGGAAAAGACTGGGCAAAAATGGCCTGCATGGCAGAGTTCCAAGGAGAAAACCACTGAGCAAAAAGAACATCAAAGCTCGTCTCAATTTCTCCACAACACATCTTGATGATCCCCAAGACTTTTGGGACAACATTCTGTGGACCGATGAGACAAAAGTGGAACTCTTTGGAAGGTGTGTGTCCAAGTATATCTGGCGTAGAAGGAACACTGCATTTCAGAAAAAGAACATTATACCAACAGTAAAATATGGTGGTGGTAGTGTGATGGTCTGGGGCTGTTTTGCTGCTTCAGGACCTGGAAGACTTGCCGTGATAAAAGGAACTATGAATTCTGCTGTCTACCAAGAGATCCTGAAGGAGAATGTCCGACCATCTGTTCGTGTACTCAAGCTGAAACCAACTTGGGTTCTGCAGCAGGACAATGATCCTAAACACACCAGCAAGTCCACCACCGAATGGCTGAAGAAAAACAAAATGAAGACTTTGGAGTGGCCTAGCCAAAGTCCTGACCTGAATCCTATTGAGATGTTGTGGTATGACCTTAAAAAGGCCGTTCATGCTCGAAAACCCTCTAATGTAACTGAATTAGGACAATTCTGCAAAGATGAGTGGGCCAAAATTCCTCCAGGACGCTGTAAAAGCCTCATTGCACGTTATCGCAAACGCTTGGTTGCAGTTGTTGCTGCTAAGGGTGGCCCAACCAGTTATTAGGTTTAGGGGGCAATCACTTTTTCACACAGGGCCATGATGGTTTGGATTTTTTTTCACCTTTAATAATAAACACCTTCATTTACAAATTGCATTTTGTGTTTACTTGTGTTGTCCTTGACTATTGTTTAAATTGGTTTGATGTTCCGAAACACTTAAGTGTGACAAACATGCAAAGGAACAGGAAATGAGGAAGGGGGCAAACACTTTTTCACACCACTGTACATACCCATGTGATGGCTACGCATGGGGAGGTGCATGTATAGAAAGAAAAAATGCGTATAGAATATGTGTACTTTACGAGGAGATTAATAGAAAATTATTATGAAACATAAAAATTTGTATCTGGGGGTATTTACTTAAGCCGTAATTGTTATATAAAGGGCTTTGATTGCTTTTTTTTTTTTTTTTTTTATATTATTATTATTATTATTATTATTATTATGATGAATGGGGCCTATGGAGTTGATATTCATAATAAGTATTTTTGAAATATTATAATGTTGGGATGGGAACTGGGGGGAAGGGAAAGTGGGGGGGGGAAGGGGAAGAATAGACTGGTAGAGGGGCCAGAGGGGGACAAGGGGAAGGACGGGGGGTGTAATGAGAAAGGTAGTAAACAAAGATTATATATCCCTTATAATGGCATCCCTGGTTATACAACTGAGTTTACTTCAATTTCCTCGTTGAGGCCTCCAGGCCCGAGGGTGTCAAGTGTGTATATCCAGAAGGTTTCCCTCTCACAGAGACGCTTGAAGCGCTCTGCGAGGGGAAGACCTCCGGGCATCTGTTCAATTACCCACACCTGTATGCCGTCAGTGCAACCTTGGTGATGTTCTTTAACCACTTTCAGACCGGACCATTTTGCTGGTAAATGACCAGAGGTCTTTTTACACTTTGGCACTGCGCTGCTTTAACTGGTAATTGCGCGGTCATGCAATGTTGTACCCAAACAAAATTTGCGTCCTTTTCTTCCCACAAATAGAGCTTTCTTTTGATGGTATTTGATTGCCTCTGCGATTTTTATTTTTTGCGATATAAACGTAAAAAGACCGCAAATTTTGAAAAAAAATGATATTTTCTACTTTTTGTTATTAGAAAAATCCAATAAACTCAATTTTAGTCATACATTTAGGCCAAAATGTATTCAGCCACATGTCTTTGGTAAAAAAAAAGTCAATAATTGTATATTTATTGGTTTGCGCAAAAGTTGTCACATCTACAAACTAAGGTACGTTTTCTGGAATTTACGCAGCTTTTAGTTTACGACTGCCTATCTCATTTCTTGAGGTGCTAAAATGGCAGGGCAGTACAAAACCCCCCCAAATGACCCCATTTTGGAAAGTAGACCCCCTAAGGAAATTGATAAGAGGCATGTTGAGCCCATTGAATATTTTATTTTTTTGCCTCAAGCGATTGAATAATGACAAAAAAAAAATTTTTTTTTTTTTTTACACAAAGTTGTCACTAAATGATATATTGCTCACACATGCTATGGGCGTATGTGAAATGACACCCCAAAATAAATTCTGCTGCTTCTCCTGAGTACGGGGATACCACATATGTGGGACTTTTTGGGAGCCTAGCCGCGTACGGGGCCCCGAAAACCAAGCACCGCCTTCAGGCTTTCTAAGGGCGTAAATTTTTGAGTTCACTTCTCACTACCTATTACAGTTTTGAAGGCCATAAAATGCCAAGATGGCACAAAACCCCCACAAATGACCCCATTTTAGAAAGTAGACACCCCAAGCTATTTGCTGAGAGGCATGTTGAGTTCATGGAATATTTTATATTTTGCCACAAGTTGCGGGAAAATTACAAACTTTTTTTTTTTTTTTTTTTTTTTCACAAAGTTGTCACTAAATGATATATTGCTCACACATGCCATGGGCATATGTGAAATGACACCCCAAAATAAATTCTGCTGCTTCTCCTGAGTACGGGGATACCACATATGTGGGACTTTTTGGGAGCCTAGCCGCGTACGGGGCCCCGAAAACCAAGCACCGCCTTCAGGCTTTCTAAGGGCGTAAATATTTGACTTCACTCCTCACTACCTATTACAGTTTTGAAGGCCATAAAATGCCAAGATGGCACAAAACCCCCACAAATGACCCCATTTTAGAAAGTAGACACCCCAAGCTATTTGCTGAGAGGCATGTTGAGTCCATGGAATATTTTATATTTTGCCACAAGTTGCGGGAAAATTACAAACTTTTTTTTTTTTTTTTTTTTTTTCACAAAGTTGTCACTAAATGATATATTGCTCACGCATGCCATGGGCATATGTGAAATGACACCCCAAAATAAATTCTGCTGCTTCTCCTGAGTACGGGGATACCACATATGTGGGACTTTTTGGGAGCCTAGCCGCGTACGGGGCCCCGAAAACCAAGCACCGCCTTCAGGCTTTCTAAGGGCGTTACAGTTTTGAAGGCCATAAAATGCCAAGATGGCACAAACCCCCCCCCAAATGACCCCATTTTGGAAAGTAGACACCCCTAAATTTAGGGGTACACTAGTGAGACTAGGTAATAAATGGCGGGTGCCCTGAAACTATAAAAAAATAACTAACCAACCAGCGTCACCTGTAACAGTTATATGGTGATCACTGGTGAAAGGGTTAACTAGGGGGCAATCAGGGGGCTTTATGCGGTAGTATATGGGGGTCCCTGGCGCTATAAAAAGCTGCGGCGAACCTAAATACCTACTTGCCTAACTAGCGTCACCTGTGACACTAATACAGCGATCAGAAAAACGATCGCTTATTAGGCTGGGTTCACACTGGAGCGATGCGGGAACGCCACGAATGCGCGGCGGGTTCCCGCATCGCATGCCTCCCGGCGGCAGTTCACACTGCCCTATGCGAACTGCTGGGAGTGTCAGTGAAATGTTAATGACACCCCCAGATCAGTTCGCATATCGCAGTGCGATCTGCAAACTCGGATCGCATGGTGTGAACACCCATGCGATCCGATTCTGCTGCGGGCCAAAAAAAGGGTCCCGTGCGAATTTGCGGCGGGTGCGGCGGGTGTGGCGGGTGCGGCGAATGGCTGAACTCGAATCGCACAGAGATCGGATGTGATTTGCACTGCAGTGCGAATCACATCCGTTCTCAAACCGCTGCAATCTGAACCCAGCCTTAGTGACACTGGCGACGGGGGGTGATCACGGGGTTAAACCTTTATTGGGGGGGTTAGGGGGGTACCTTAGAACTAAAGGGGGCTAACCCTAACTGCCCTAACAGTTATTAGTCACAAATGACACCCGCCGGGTGATCAGGGGGTTAAACCTTTATTAGGTAATAAATGGCGGGTGCCCTGAAACTATAAAAAAATAACTAACCAACCAGCGTCACCTGTAACAGTTATATGGTGATCACTGGTGAAAGGGTTAACTAGGGGGCAATCAGGGGGCTTTATGCGGTAGTATATGGGGGTCCCTGGCGCTATAAAAAGCTGCGGCGAACCTAAATACCTACCTGCCTAACTAGCGTCACCTGGGACACTAATACGGCGATCAGAAAAATGATCGCTTATTAGGCTGGGTTCACACTGGAGCGATGCGGAAACGCCGCGAATCCGCGGCGGGTTCCCGCATCGCATGCCTCCCGGCGGCAGTTCACACTGCCCTATGCGAACTGCTGGGAGTGTCAGTGAAATGTTACTGACACCCCCAGATCAGTTCGCATATCGCAGTGCGATCTGCAAACTCGGATCGCATGGTGTGAACACCCATGCGATCCGATTCTGCTGCGGGCCAAAAAAAGGGTCCCGTGCGAATTTGCGGCGGGTGCGGCGGGTGTGGCGGGTGCGGCGAATGGCTGAACTCGAATCGCACAGAGATCGGATGTGATTTGCACTGCAGTGCGGTGCGAATCACATTCGTTCTCATAAACCGCTGCAATGTGAACCCAGCCTTAGTGACACTGGCGACGGGGGGTGATCACGGGGTTAAACCTTTATTGGGGGGGTTAGGGGGGTACATTAGAACTAAAGGGGGCTAACTCTAACTGCCCTAACAGTTATTACAGTCACAAATGACACCAATGCAAAAAAAAAAAAAAAAAAAAAAAAATGACATTGGTGTCACTGTGACTGGGGGGCAGGGGTAATTGGGGGGGTGATCGGGGGGTAAAGGGGGGGTGTGAGTGTGCCTGGCATGTTCTACTGTGTGTGGGATGTGTTGGTGCAACTCACTGATCCGCTCTCCTCCGTGTCGGAACGAAAAATACCGACACGGAGGAGAGAATACATCACTTCCTCTCCTGTGTTTACATTACAGGAGAGGAAGTGATGTCACCGGGGATTTCTATTCGTCGGGAGCGATCGCGAGGGGGTGGCCATGAATGAATGGCCGTCCCCTCGTCCGGGATCGCTCCCGAACGAAAACCGACCGCCGCAGGCACCGGGCGGGGGCCCGATCGGGCCCCCGACCCGCGGGAGGCAAATCACGTACATGTACGTGCTTATGCCTGCCCGTGCCATTCTGCCGACGTACATCGGCGTTAGGCGGTCGGCAAGTGGTTAAAATGTCCTGGGATGGTTAAGTTAGAGTCTCCTTCTACCGACCTGCGATGTTCACCGAACCTCTTTCTTAGGGTTCGGGTGGTACGTCCAATGTAGAGTAAATTGCAGGGGCAACAGATCACATATATTATGAATTCTGAAGAACAGTTGTAGAATTCTTTGAGTTGATATGTATTGCCCTTCGTGGTGAAAATTTTTTGACGATGGTGAACGAATTTGCAGGTTAAACAAGTTTTTTACATTGATACATGCCCTTCAGAGCGAAAAAGGTCCTAGGTGGTCTAGATTTGTTGTTGGTTGTTTTTAGTTTACTCGGGGCAATGAAACTTTTTACATTTCGGGCTCTACGGTATGTGATCCTGGGGGTATTTGTGATGGAGGACTTTAGTAAGGGGTCTTCCAGAAGGATGCCCCAATGATTTTGGAAGATCCTTTCCATTTTTTTATGTTGCGAGTGATATTGAGTAATAAATCTAGTCATGTGAGTTTGAGAATGAGCAGTATGTGTATTCTGTACGGTTTCATGTTGAGGGGCTGAATCATGGGATGTTCCTGACTGGGTATCCAGAAATTTGACAAAGGCTTCCTCCACTAAGGTGGAAGGATAGCCTTTGTCCTCAAATTTTGTTTTGAACAGAGTACCTTGTTCTATATAGTCTGAATTACGGGGGCAGTTTCGTTTCAGACGATTGAATTGGCTTTTAGGGATATTAGAAATCCACCTCGGATGATGGCAACTTTGGAAGTGCAAATACGAGTTTCCTGCAGTCGGTTTAATGTGGTTGCAAAGTCAGTATGGCAGAGTTCAAGATCCAGAAAGGGTAAACTATCTGGACTGGATTCGAAAGAGAAAGATAGACCCAAATTATTGGCGTTACAATGGGATACGAAATCGTCTATGGGTGGTCCGGTACTGTCCCATATGATGATAATATTGTCTATGTAGCGGCCTATGTAGATTATGTGCTCTATGTAGGGGTTATTGTTCCAGATGTATAGATGTTCCCAGAGGCCCATTGTCAAATTTGCATAGCTGGGCACAAAGTTGGAGCCCATAGCTGTCCCTTGGGTCTGTAGATAGAATTTTTTATTAAAAGTAAAGTAGTTATGAGTGAAGCAAAAATTTGTGGAGTTTAAGATAAACTCTGCTTGTACAGCTTTTAGGGATGGGTCTAGGGCTAGAAAATGTTTTACAGCTCGGAGGCCTACATCATTAGGGATGGATGTATATAGAGAATTGACATCCAGAGAGACCCACTGATAAGTGGGCTCCCAGGAATAGTTTTTTAGGATGTCTAGCAGATGTGTACCATCGCGTATGTAAGTTTGTAGGTTCTGTGCCAAAGGTTGCAGGAAATGATCGATATAAATGGAGAAGGGGCTGGTTATGCTCTCCATCGCGGCTACCATAGGCCTACCTGGGGGATTCGTGGGGTTTTTGTGTATTTTCGGGAGATGATAAAAGTATGGGGTGTTGTAGTATGTTTTGGATAAGAAGGAGGCTTCTGCTTTCGTGATAATGTGGTCCCTCAAGGCTTGTTTTATAAGTGCTTCAGCTTCTAGAGAGAAGAGGGGGAGTGGGTCGCTTTTCAAGGGTTTATACGTGTTTTTATCGGAGAGTAGTCTGTTGGCTTCATTTACATAATCATCGTAATTTTGGATTACCACACCACCCCCTTTGTCTGCTGTTTTGATGACAATAGAGTTGTTTTTTGTTAGGTTATGAAGGGCCTTGGATTCTTGGGGAGTGAGGTTATTTTTACAACGCTGTGAGGAAGAAGTAGTTTTACAAAGACGTTTTATGTCTGCATATACAACCTGATAGAACCTTTGTATATATGGGCCTTTAGCAACATTGACCTCCTGCGCTAGTCCCGTCTACCTGGAGCCACATTCAAAATGAACGGACTTTCCTCCGTGTGTGGGAAAGTCTGTTAATTTCAAAAGTCTGGCAGACTAGTGCCCAGACGGCCGGAGGGTAATTTATGAGTCAAAACTACTTTCTAAGTCTGCCGGACTTTTGGGAAAAATAAGTCCGCCGGAGCCCACACACGGGCGGATTGTCCGGCAGACTCCGGTCCGCCGGATAGTCTGATCGTGTGTACGTGGCATAACACACCTGGGTGGACTGCAAGCGCAATGCTCTGCACTCCAATTCCACCTTTTTTTAAGCCTATTAGAGCCTATGGCTCTAAGCAGGTGCCTCAACAAAAACACCCTCGCCGCTGGAATTCAGGCACCCGGCATCTGAAAAGGGGCCGGGCGCCTGAATAGGGGGTGGCAGTGACAACCATGGATAGATTTATGCAATGTATGAATCTATCCATTAGTCATTAGAGGGGGTGGCGCCCGTGCACCCTTTATGGACGCACTGCCACTGGATATAACAAGCAATGCTGGTGGAGAAGCCAGACACTAGAACTGCTAGACGCACGCCCAGGCACCATGACGTCATACACAATGGAGAAGTTGCTGTCATTATGCACATTCTTTTGTTTAGTTGTGTTTGAACACATTTATTATTTTTGTTTTACAATTTTTTCACTCTTGACAAAGCCATTTTATGAGTAAAAACATGTTGGGTTTTGGGTCTGGATTCTCACTTTGTGATGGGCTTTTATATTATCAGAGAATGCAAAAGTTGTGAGATGGACTTAAGAGAATTAACTAGTATAGCCAGTTTGAACAAAATGTGATAGACAGATATAAATTTCCTTTTATAGTTATAGATATTCATTTTGAGCACCACCTATATATATTATTATTATTATATAGGATTTATATAGCGCCAACAGTTTACGCAGCGCTTTACAACATTAGGGCAGACAGTACAATTGCTATACAATTCAATACATATATATTACTCCCTGCACCCACCTGCAAGGATCAGGATTCTTTTTTTTCCCCAACTTGCGTTATTTTTACTTCTTGTAATTTTTTTATTATTTTTAGTTATGTTGGAATAAAAGTTAAGTTTTACGGCTTGGCGGGCTCTGTGCAGGGAGAGATAGGTGCACCGCTCTCATGTAATTTATCAGTCATCACACTAATGAGCATTATCACTGCTGCAGAAGATATATTGCTTGCTCATAATCTTCAATGGCTTCTTTGGTCATTCCCATTTTTCCTCTGATATCTGCTCGAAGCTTATACATCAGGGGGTCTCCAGGCTGAAGAATCATAGCTGTAAAAAAAAAAAAAATAGTGAGGCGGGTTTAAATAGTTGTTTACACATCTTAACATATTGTATCGTGATGACTGTATGCCCTTCATACCTGTAATGAATGTATATAAATGAATTTCTATGTCATTTGTCTCTATTTAGTGTTTTTCTAAATTTCAACAGGTCTTTATTTTTTAGGTTTAAACATTTTTAAACTGTTGTTTTGTATCTGTTTTTACTAGACGTACACAATCATTGTTTAACATGTTTATTTGTATAACATGACAAAGGGTTCCTAGGGCACTATGGGTTATCTAATCAGAAAGCACAGCAGTAGCTGCCTGCTTTGACACACTGATTTGTCCAATTGAAAATCTGGATTGAGCCCTGCCACAAGGGATGAGTCATTGTGTGTAAATCTCAGATTGAACTGCGAAAGTCTGTAATAGTTTTTCTTCAACAAGCTGTAAAGGTGCAGAGCTACTTCTGGCTGAAAAATAATAATAATAATAATACAATCTTTCATATTTACCAGACTTAAACAAAAAATATAAAAAAAAAAAAAATATTTTTTTGTATCATGCCTATAATAAAGAATATAGGAAACAAACCACTATATATCTCCTTTAAATAAAATCTGTGCTGAAAGTTTTATGCCAGCTGCCACTGCTGACCACTCTATGGAAATGATATTCGCTTGGATGTATCTAGTTTCAATACTTTCATTGAGCCAAAAAAAGAATAAAGGAGTGTGAGCTCTCAGGGTTAATCATTTAGAAAGTGATGCAGTCGCTGCACTAGCATAAAAATCAGGTACAACAATGTAAAGTGAGAAGTCAGCAATGCATATGTCTCCCAATACAAGTTGATTTCTTTGTAGTAGATAAACCCTCTGTCCATGTATAAGTGCAACGAGCACTCATAGACTTGTCTATTGTTGTATGATGAACACTCTCGAAAAATGGTCCTATACAAGTCTGTAAGGGTTCACTGCACAAGTATTAAGAGGATTTAAGTCTAGAAAGGATGAAAATGTGGTGCGGGCTGTAAAGTAAGCAGCTGGGATGGGAGAACTACATTAGATGAGGAGGACTAGGGCTAGTGCAGTGTTTCTCAATTCCAGTCCTCATGGCCCACTAACAGGTCATGTTTTCAGGCTTTCCGTTATTTTGCACAGGTGATTTGATCAGTTTCACTGCCTTAGTAATTACCCCAGCTGTTTCATCTGAGGGAAATCCTGAAAACATGACCTGTTAGTGGGCCATGAGGACTGGAATTGAGAAACACTGGGCTAGTGGGATAGTATAGCTCCAGTATCCTGGGGACACATTGGGGGTCATTTACTATAGCGCTGTAGCGCTAATTTGCGAGATTAGCGCTAATTTGCACTAAAAGAGTATTCATTATAGTGCTGGTAAAAAAATACTTTCAAAATCAAATTTAATATAGTTCCCTGAAAACAAACAGTGCCCAAACCCTTACTCTGCTAAAACATGGAGTAGTGCACATGGAAATAATGTTTAGGGCATGATATAATTGCCTAAATGGTACTGAAATATTTGGTATATTGTTTAAAGATAATCTGCTTTTAAAATGTGTGAAAAAGTGATTTCTACACTGAAATATCTTTAAAAGTCTGAGAAGAGATAAATTCCCTGTGTGGGTACCAGCACAACTGAGCATGCTCAAACCTGCATATAGCTCTCATTTTAGCTCCAATGTCTTTTTTACAGGACACTATAGTAAATACAGTGGAACCTCGGATTGCAAGTAACGCGGTTAACAAGTATTTCACAAAAAGAGCAATTATTTTTTTTAAATTCTCTGCGGTGTGCAGTACCGCATTTAGCCAGAGGTGCAGGGGACACTCAGAGCCGTTCAGAAATATTCAGAAACACTCGGAAATACTTGGTCCCCTAGTGTTTCCGAGCGATCCGAGTCTCTCAGGTGTCTCCCACCCACCTCTGGCCACATGCGGTATTGCATGCAATAGAAGTCAATGTGAAACAAATTATCTTTGTTTCCATTGACTTCTATGGGGAAACTAGCTTTTATATGTGAGTGCTTTGGATTACAAGCATTCTCTAATGCATTCTCTCTGAGTCCATCAGACAGTTCGATCATGTGTGGGCTCCATCGGACCTTTACTTGTCATAAATTCGGCAGACTTTAGAAATAGAACATGTTTTAAATTTTCCTGCCTGAACTCCGCCGGACCGAGAAATCCATTCGTGTGTATGCTAGTTAGACGGACAAAAACCAACGCTAGGGCAGCTATTGGCTACAGGCTATGAACTTCCTTATTCTAGTCCGGTCGTACGTCATCACGTTCAAATCCATCAGACTTTGATGTGATTGTGTTTGTCCAAGTCCGTTCATTCAGAAAGTCCGCCGTAACTCCGCCGAAAGTCCGTCGGGAAGACTGTCGGACCTAGTCTGTCCAAAAGTCTGGTCCTGTGTACATGGCATTACTTTACTGTTGTCTTATTTTTTTAATTCAAAAAAGTGTATTTTTTCTAAAAAGAAAATGAGCTTGTAAGACCGGTGCGCAAATACAGTGTGACAGAAAGTAGTGCAACGACGGGCATTTTATTCTCTAGAGTGTTAGAAAAAAATATATATAATATTTGGGGGTTCTAATTAATTTTCTAGCAAAAAAAAAACTGTCTTTAACTTGTAAACAACAAATCTCAGAAAGAGGCCCAGTCCTTAAGTGGTTAATGGCAGCCCAATCTTAGTCCATAGGGTTAAAAATGTATTTGGCCAACCCTTTGCAACTAGAACAACTTCTGGGAAGGCTACAAAGGCTATCCATAAGGTTTATTGTGTATGGGAATGTTTGACCTTTCTTCCTGAAGTGCATTTGTGAGGCCAGGCACTGATGTTGGATGAGAAGGCCTGGCTTGCAGTCTCTGCCCTAATTCAGCCAAAAGATGTTCTATTAGGTTGAGGTCAGGACTCTGCAGGCCAGTCAAGTTCCTCCACCCCAAACTCGCTCACCATGTCTTTATGGACCTTGCTTTGTACACTGGTGCGCAGTCATGTTGGAACAGGAAGGGGCCAGCCCCAAAATGTTCCCACAAAGTTGGGAGCATGAAATTGTCCAAAATGTCTTAGTATGCAGATGCCTTAAGAGTTCCCTTCACTGGAACTAAGAGGCCAAGCCCAACCCCTGAAAAACATTCCCACACCATAATCTCCCTCCACCAAATGATTTGGACCAGCGCACAAAGCAAGGTCCATAAAGACATGGATGACTGAGTTTGGGGTGGAGGAACTTGACTGGCCTGCACCTGAACACAACAGAACACCTTTGGGATGAATTAGAGCGGAGACTGTAAGCCCTTGTACACACAGTCAGACATTCCGACAACAAAATCCATCTGAAACTTGTGTTGCATACACACGGTCGGACAAAGCTGTCAGAAAATCCGAATGTTCAGAACGTGATGATGTTATTTCGTTAACCACTTCCCATGTCATATGACATCCTGGACTTCAGTGTGAATATCTGAATGATGCCTGCAGCTATAGGCATCATTCAGGTATCCTTGTTTGCAGCCGGCAATTCTGTGCACCATAAGAATGATTAAGTAGTTCCGCCACTTGATCATTCTTACAGGCGGCGGGAGGGGCCACCCCCCTCCCACCACCTCCCGATGCTTCTCCAGACTCTCTCATGCCATCGGGGACCCGGAGAACGAATCATCCACCGCCGGATGATGAGCATAGAGATTTCCGGTGACCAGTCAGAGGCTCGGGTGCGACATCAGGACGTCACGTCCGGGCTGTGGTTGTAAAAGCCATGATCGTGGTTTGTTTTTTTCAATCTCATGCTTTCCAGCCTGGAGGAGAGATGTGGGGTCTTAATGACCCCGCATCTCTCCATAAAGAGGACCTGTCTCGAACGATTCCTATTAGAAGGGATTTAATGAAAAAAATTATCACCACAGCGTGGTACTGTGGATACTATTGCAGTACTAGGTGCCATGTCCCAAAATTGAATGTATAGCAAAAAACAAAACAAAAGGAGGGCTTGGACTTTATAGGCACAGAGACATTATATTCTACAAAAAAATAATTTATTATACATAGAAAAATATAAAAAACACTGAGAAATAGCCATGTCTCAGAATTATATGATGTAACAACAGTATACAAGGCCTAAAAATAAGTAAACCATATATTATTTATGACAAATACAGTGGTGATCACACCAATTGTAACAGTACGGTAATTCGTCAAGCCATTAAATTAAGGTATACACTTGCAACTGAATATTACTACTGGTGGAGCTCTACATGTTATGCGACTTGCGCTTCTTCAGGAGCTTCATAGACGAACTTGCAAGATTGCATATATATATACATATATATGTATATGGTGCATGGAAACTAAGCAACTGCCACCACCATGATGCACTAATACCACATTGGACAGGGATAATTTGTATCCGAATGGTATCAGAAAAAAAAAAAATGTCCTCTAGCACAAAATTGCAGAGGTCCCTGCACACAGGTGTAACGGGGAGACAACAGTACCCACCTACTTTTCGCCATGCCAGCTTTAGCGGTTGCTGAGCTGGAGTATGCAAGCACTCCTAGGATATGACCTGATTACTGGCTTCCCCTGGTTCAACACGGGCGTCAACGTTTGGCTGAGTAACGTTTGGCTAAGTACTGTTGTCTCCCCATTACACCTGTGTGATTCAGCCCCGGCAGATTTTACCCCCTTCCTGACCAGAGCACTTTTTGCAATTCGGCACTGAGTCGCTTTAACTGACAATTGCGCGGTCGTGCGACGTGCCTCCCAAACAAAATTGATGTCCTATTTTTCCCACAAGGAGCTTTCTTTTGGTGCTGTTTGATTGCCTCTGCAGGTTTTATTTTTTGCGCTATAAACAAAAAAAGAGCGACAATTTTGAAAAAAATTCATTATTTTTTACATTTTGCTATAATAAATATCCCCCAAAAATATATAAAAAAACATATTTTCCTCAGTTTAGGCTGATATGTATTCTTCTACATATTTTTGGTTAAAAAAAATCACAATAAACGTTTATTAACCACTTTCAGACCGGACCAATTTGCTGGTCAAAGACCAGACCACTTTTTGCGATTCGGCACTGCGTCGCTTTAACTGACAATTGCGCGGTCGTGCGACGTGGCTCCCAAACAAAATTGACGTCCTTTTTTTTCCACAAATAGAGCTTTCTTTTGGTGGTATTTGCTCACCCCTGCGGTTTTTATTTTTTGCGCTATAAACAAAAATAGAGCGACAATTTTGAAAAAAAAAACATTATTTTTTACTTTTTGTTATAATAAATATCCCCCAAAAATATATAAAAAAACATTTTTTTCCCTCAGTTTAGGCCGATACGTATTCTTCTACATATTTTTGTTTAAAAAAAATCACAATATGCGATTATTGATTGGTTTGTGCAAAAGTTATAGCGTTTACAAAATAGGGATAGTTTTATAGCATTTTTATTAATAATTTTTTTTTTTTTTTTTTTACTAGTAATGGCGGCGATCAGCAATTTTTATTGTGACTGCGACATTGTGGGGGACCCATCGGACATTTTTGACACATTTTTGGGACCATTGTCATTTATACAGTAATCACTGCTATATAAATGCAGTGATTCCTGTGTAAATGACACTGGCAGTGAAGGGGTTAACCAGTGGGTGGCAGTGTAGGGGTTAAGTGTTTCTAGGGGTGTGTTACTAACTGTGGGGGGGTTGGGCTTTCATTTAGTGAACACTGATCTCTGCTCCAATCACATGGAGCAGAGATCAGCGTCACTAGTTGCTAGGCAGAATGAAGAAATGCTGTTTACAACAGCATTTCTTCATTTGGCCGCTCCGTGAGACGATCGCGGGGATGCCCGCGGCGATCGAGTCCGCGGGTCCCGCGACCGGACTCACGGGGGTCCCGACCAGCGCGGGAGCGCGCCGCCGGCGGCGCGCTTCCCATGGCAGGGCGGCAAATTTAAAGGGACGTACATGTACGCCCATTTGCCTGCCCGTGCCATTCTGTCGACGTACATCGTCGTGCGCTGGTCAGCAAGTGGTTAATTGGTTTGCGCAAAAGTTATAGCGTTTACAAAATAGGGGATAGTTTTATGGTATTTTTATTAATATATTTTTTTTTTTACTAGTAATAGCGGCAATCAGCGATTTTTATCGTGACTGCGACATTATGGCGGACACATCGGACATTTCTGACACATTTTTGGGACCATTGTCATTTATACAGCAATCAGTGCTATACAAATGCACTGATTCCTGTGTAAATGACACTGGCAGTGAATGGGTTAACCATTAGGGGGCAGTGTAAGAGTTAAGTGTGTCCTGAGGAGTTTTTCTTACTGTGGGGGGGCGTGGCTACGTGTGACACGTCACTGATCTCTGCTCCCGATCACAGGGAGCAGAGATCAGTGACACTGTCACTAGGCAGAAGGGGGAGATGCTTGTTTAAATTAGCTTCTCCCCGTTCTTCCTCTCCGTGAGGTGATCGCGGGTGTCCCTGCAGCGATCAGGTCCGCAGGACCCGCAACCCGACTCATGGAGGTCCCGGCCGGTGGTGCGCACGCGATGGCATGGCGGCAAATTTAAAGGGTCATACAGGTACGACCATTTTCCCAGCCGTGTTATTCTGTCGACGTACATCGGTGTGCGCCGGTCAGGAACCAGTTAAATCACAAAACAGTTTTTTTTTTAAAAAGACACATTTGAAAAATTGTTGCACAAATACCTTGCGAGATAAAAAGTTGCAATTTTATTCCCTAGGGTGTCTACAAAAAAAAAATATATATATATTTGGGGGTTCTGAGTAATTTTCTAGCAAATACATTATGATTTTTACATGTAGGAGCGGACTGCCAGAATAGGCCCCATATAGGTGTGTGGATTGTGGGCTGGTGGTGGGTGTTATATTTTGAATATGTGCCTTTATTATTATTGATCGCCCCCTAGTGTTAACCCCTTCTTTGCCAGTGACATTTTTACAGTAATCAGTGCATTTTTATAGCACTGATCGCTGTATAAATGCCAATGGTCCCAAAAATGTGTCAAAAGTGTCCGATGTGTCCGCCATAATTTTGCAGTCCCAATAAAAATCGTAGATCGCCGCCATTACTAGTAAAAAAAAAATAATAATAATAATTAAATTACAAATTCTATAAATCTATCCCCTATTTTGTAGACACTATAACTTTTGCGCAAACCAATCAATATACGCTTATTGCGATTTTTATTACCAAAAATATGTAGAATACATGTCGGCCTAAACTAAGAAAAAAATCACTTTTTTTTGAAAAACGGGGATATTTATTATAGCAAAAGTACAAAATATTGTGTTTTTGTGCTCTTTTTCCGTTTATAGCGCAAAAAATAAAAACCGCAGAGATGATCAAATACTAGCAAAAGAAAGCTCTATTTGTGGGAAAAAAATATTGTCAATTTTGTTTGGGTGCAGCACCGCACGACTGTCAGTTTGTTTAATAAATTTATATTGAAATACAAAAAGACGAAAAACAAACAATATTATGGTTAAGAAGCGATAGTAGGGGGGAGTCATAGGACCAGCCAAGCTTCTTATGCAAGCTTCTTATGCAGAGCGTCCAAGGTGGAGGTAGTGAGCGCACTTGTGAGTTAAAGTGACGCAGTGCCGAATCGCAAAAAAATGGCCTGGTCATTCAGTAGCCAAATCTTCTGGGGCTGAAGTGGTTAAAGGATTTTTTATTTTAATTGTTTCACTTTACGTATTATTAAAATCACTGCTCCTGAAAAAAAATGCAGTTTTAAAAACATTTTTCCAATTGATACATGTTTCCTGGGACAGGAAATGGGTCCCCATACACTTTTTATGGCAAAGAACTTGCATATAAGCCTTCAGTGAGAACTTTGGATTTTACAGGTTCGAGCCCCATTGACTTCCATTATTCCCACATATGTGATTTGACAGGAATGTTCGCCGGCAATAGCACTGCTTTCCATTCGCATTCTGGCCCAGTTTGACAGTTGAAGTCTTCATTGGCCTTAATTGGGGCGCTATTTTTCTGGGACTGCAGGATCATTTATCGTGCTATAGTAAATGACCCTCATTGTTAAGCTTTAGGAGCCAGAACATGTTTAGAACTGTATTTGAAGGGATCCATTATGTGTTAGCATGGATGAGTCCAATTGCTGTTTTTTGTTCCTCCATGACTCCACTAACGAGCTCTCGAAGCAGATATTCCTAGTTCTGCCACCCCCTGCATCTAAAGCTCTTACTCAATATCCTGTGAACTCCAAGATATGCAATAAATTAAAAAACAAGCTGGGTAAGTGATGCCCCCACTGGTACCCACCCCTAAAAGAGAATTCTAACCTCCTAATCATTTTTCTGACTGGCTCAGACAACTATGTAAAACTATTCTTTTTCATGGTTTAGAAACAATAATTAACGAGTATAAGGAATGGGCTTACCCTGGGATATGTCACTCTCAGCTTCATTATACTGCTGTAAAGTTTTATGTAGGCTAGCACGATTCAAGTATGCAGCAGAGGATACTGGGCACTGATCAATGACCATGTGGAAGTCTTGAAGAGCTCCTTGCACGTCTTGTAAAAGCATGTTAGTAATGCCTCTATTCAGAGTGGCCGATTCATTGCTGGGATCTAACTCCATGGCTTGAGAGTAGTATTCTTTTGCCTGCAAAATACACATTAAAAATCTTTGAATTGTGTTAAAACAAATGGGCCAAGTATGACTGATAGAGAACAGTCTTGCTGCTAAATTATTCAAGTTGAAAAAAAAAAAATGAAGAAGAATAATTGATTTTACAAATTAGTTAAACATAAAACAGATGTGTGAGGGCAAAGACAGCCGCTTTAAATCTCTTATCACTAACTGACAAAAAAAGATGTATACTAAAATATAAAACAGCTCTAAGGAATTATTTATGATAGGCAAATACTCTCTTGTTCAGAAAATCACTAATGAATATCGCTCAAAATACATCACTGGAAATTATTATAAATACTATGAAATATTAAAGTCGATTAGCTAGAAACTATGTAAGTTTGCTGGAAGACTGCCAAAGAGCTCTGTCTTGAAGTGATAGTCAGACTTTCTGAATAATGGAAATACAAAGTAGAAGTTAACTATTACAACTAATTATCATTTATATTGCTTGCTGCTGTAAACTAAGCAATTGATTTTTGGGGGATTTTGTAGAATAAAATACAAACTAGACATGTGCGGTTAGTTTCGTTCCAAATTAATAATTGGGACACATTTTTCATTATTCAGAGATTCAGATATATCTGAATACCCAAATCACAATATAAACAAATTTTCATGAATTTCAGAAATTCGGACTGAATTTCAAATCTAATTTTACATCGAACTCCATTCAAATTCTAATGCCCTGTACACTATACTGTGTGGGACTATAAAGAGGCCAGAAGCCAATAGCTTTCGCCTTGAAATTTATTCTGAGCATGCGTGGCACTTTGTGCGTCGGAACTGTATACACACGATCGGAATCAAAACAAATTTTTTCATCATGATACATTTTTGTTTGTTAGAATGGGGAACTGTTAGAACCTCTGTCAGATTGCTGAAAAAGAATAATTGCAAAACGTTTTAGAAAACTCATAACCACAATAAAGGACAAAGTTAAAAGATATTATTTTATTAGGAAAAAATGGTTACCCATATTCCCTTCATCAATAAAAAGGCATTGCATCAAATATTTTTTCTCGTACATAAGCGAAAGCCGGTATATGCATAGAAAACCAATAATAATTCTTTAGATAGAAAATTTAATTTTTATGACATTTACAGGGATCCATCTCCATCTCCACCATCAAAATAACCTGCTTAATATTCCTACACAGAGCATAAATCCACAAAGGAAATAAAATCATTAGGTTATTGATACTGAATATTTCAAGTGTATATGATCATCTAATAGCTCAGACAACAACCAAATTGCACTAGAAAATAGGCGTAGAATATTGTAAAGCAAGCACCACTGCAGTAGAAGTACAGCCAACAAAAATTGGGGGTCATTTACTATAGCGCTGCAGCGTTAATTACAGCGAATTACCGCTAATTAGTGCTAAAATGGTATTTTGGTAAAAAAATACTCCCAAAATCGAATTTACTATAGTTCCCTGAAAACAAATAGCACCCAAACCCATACTCTGCTAAAACCTGGAGTAGTGCACATGGAAATAATGTTTCCAGCATGATATCATTTCCTAAATGGTACTGAAATATGCGGTATATTAAAGATAATATGCTTTTAAACTGTGTGAAAAAAGTGATTTCTACACTGAAATATCTTTAGAAGTCTGAGAAGAGATAAATTCCCCGGCTCCGTACAACTAGGTGCCAACACAACTGAGCATACTCAGTGAACCTGCAAAATAGCTCTCATTTTAGCTCCAGTGTCTTTTTTACCAGGCAATATAGTAAATACGAAAATGAGCGATGTGTTAAAGATTGTTTTTTGGAAGTGAAAATTGGCGCTACTATAGTCCAATGCAAGTTTTAGCCATTGATTCTAATGGTACAATTGTAACTTCCCAAATAAATCCTTTTAATGTTGAGATGAAATGCATCTTTCCCTGAAATATATTTTCCTTTGCAACATTGTTGCTTCTACCTCAACTATTTTGTTTTTAAAGTGGTTGTAAACCCTTTACCACCACTTTAACCTACAGGTAAACCTAGATTAAGGCTTACCTGTAGGTTCTTGAAATATCTCCCAGACCTGCACAGTCTAGGAGATATTTGCAAATCGACGTATGCCGATTTCTTCTGTGCATGAACCAGAGTTAGTAAGAGCATGCTGTGCTGTTTCTAGCTCGGGTCATGCTGTAAAAGACGGCTGATGTCACGCGACTCTGGCCAGTCACAGAGCCGGAGTTTGCGGCCCTGGAAGGGAGAGGGGTGAAGAATGGACGCTCGCTACTAGGGAGGAAGACGTGGACATTGCGGGCTTCTCCTGCAGGTAAGTGTCACATAATGGGCTACTATGTGATGCATAGTAGCTCATTATGCTTTACCTTTGCAGGGAAACAAAGAGGAAGTAACACCCATCAGGGTTTACTTCATCTTTAAAGCGGTTTTGTACCTAAAAATTTTTCTTCTTGGTATTTAAAGCACATGATAACATACTTACAGTAATGAACCCTGAAAAAAAATATTATTCAGTACTTACCTTATATTTCAGATGTTTGCGCTGACTTCTGAGCTGTCCTCCCGTGGGAGTAGGCGTGGTTATCAGCCTCGCAATGGTCCCTGGGAAATTTCTAAACTATTTCCCAAGAATCCATGGGGGACATAGTAATTGCTAAATCTCGTGAGATTTCGGAAGGAGGACGCCGGTCACGTGACGAGGGCTTGTCCGAAATTGCCATTTTCACAGTGGGCAGGCAGCTGTATCTGACATTACCACTATTGCACACGAGGCAACATGAGTGAGCATGCGCGAGATGGAGCGGTGGATGCTGGGAGCCGAGCGTCATAGGATACAGGAAGTAAATGCCTGTGGGCTTCAGACGCCCACAGTAAAAATGGAAAACGCCTGACTACTTTTTTTAAAGTTATCCTAAGCAAAAAAATTGTCACGCCGGGGGTCAAAAACACGCCGATCGTGAATGCTAACAGACGGTAGGAATCGCCCACCAGTGACACAGGTAAGAAAGAAAAAAAAAACGCAGCGGAATCCCGCTTTAAGAATGCTAGAATGTGGTGGAATGTTTTGATGTTATGGTAAAAAAAAAATGTCTCTGTAACTTTCACTTGCTACTTTCTATCTCACAACAATCTTTATCAATCCCACAAACAATACCATTGCTGATGCAAATTTAAAATTAGTGACTTTTTTGTGCTTTTTTAATTATTTCCAAATAATCATAGTTTGAGCCAAAAACGTGATGTGTACCAACATCAGAAATCAAAATGAGGGTAATATCACTATTCTACACTCACCCACAAAGAACCACCAAATATCACAGAATAAATCAAGAATAACTCTTGAGTAGTGTAATTCCATCACATATATGTCCAAAGAAATGCAGTATTTTTGTTCTTTTTTATGTGTAGAAGGTCCTCACATGTGGCAGCACCATAGCTTAGAGGTTAGAACTTCTGCTTAGCATCCCTGAACATCTGGGTTGAAATCTCAAACATGCCGCTTCATGTAGAGAAACTGTCTCATCTTCCAGGTCCTAAAACTATAAAAAATGTAGTATTTATGTGTAGGAGGGTCCCATCACCATTGTATATCTTGCCAGATACACTATCTAGACAAAAGTATTGTGACACCTGCCTTACACACATGAACTTTAATGGCAGCCCAGTCCATAGGGTTAAACATTGTTTTGGCCCACCCTTTTCAGCTAGAACAGCTTCTAGGAAGGCTAGAAAGGCTGTCCACAAGGTTTAGTGTGTCTATGGGAATGTTTGACCATTCTTCCAGAAGTGTATTTGTGAGGCCAGATGCTGATGTTGGATGAGAAGGCCTGGCTCGCAATCTCTGCTCTAATTCAGCCAAAATGTATTCTATCGGGTTGAGGTCAGGACTCAGGGCAGTCGAGTTTCTCCACCCCAAACTCGCTCATCCATGTCTTTATGGACCTTGCTTTGTGCACTGGTGTGCTGTCATGTTGGAACAGGAAGGGGCCAAACTGTTCCCACAAATTTTGGAGCATGAAATTGTCCAAAAATCTTGGTATGCTGATGCCTTAAGAGTTCCCTTCACTGGAACTAAGAGGCAAAGCCCAACCCCTGAAAAACAACCCCGCATTATAATCCCCCCTTCACCAAATGATTTGGACCAGTGTACAAAGCAAGGTCAATAAAGACATGGATGAGTGAGTTTGGGGCGGAGGAACTTGACTGGCCTGCACAGAGTCCTGACTTCAGCACAACAGAACACCTTGGGGATGAATTAGAGTGGAGACTGTAAGCCAGGACTTCTCATCCAACATCAGTGCCTGACCTTACAAATGCACTTATGGAAGAATGATCAAACATTCCCATAGACACTCCTAAGCCTTGTGGACAGCCTTCCCAGAAGAGTTGAAGCTGTTATAGCTGCAAAGGGTGGGCCAAGTTAATTTTGAACCCTATGACTTAGACTGGGATGACATTACAGTTCATGTGCGTATAAAGGCAGGAGTCCCAATACTTTGGACAATATATTGTATATTGCTTGTGACACTGAGCATGGCTATGGAACTAGGGCTGGTTCACACCACAGAGATGCATACAACATGTGTGAGGCTGCCCGCTGGCTAAATGGTAACAATTCTGTCTAGCAGCACTGAGGTTGTTGATTCTATTCCCCAAAATCTTAATGCTTGTGTTGCAGTTTATATTTTCTCTGTGTGTTTCTCACCACAATCTAAAGACATGCTGGTATTTTATTTTTCTCCTGTCAAAATAGTCTCTAATGTAAGAAAGTTAGTTTTGGACTTTAGATTGGAAGTTCATTGCAGCCATGGACTGATGTTAATGTTTGTTAGCACTAATCATGCCCAGGGACTTGGACATATAAAATTGTAGGGTTTACAATGCATGGGTATATTATGCATCATGCTTAGAAAACTGTTGCTTTGTTTATGTGCATGCAAATGAACTTCAATTTTTGGCCTGAAGTTGGAGACTCGATGCACATAGCCAAGGGCTAACACAGTTGCAAATAGTATTATGTGTTACTGCTCATTAGGTGCAATCACTTTAGACATACACAAAGAGACAGACTGAAAGATAATGTGGTGTGTACTTCTATTGGGCGTCAGTGTGCTAACAATAAAACCTATCTTATATAAAGGGCTGCAGTGGGGGGGGGGGGGGGGTTTGTTTGACCTTAGATGTTTTTTTACTGTGATTTGTGGGGGGGGGGGGGGGGAGAGGGAATGATATTGTGCATATTGACAAACGCATTATAATCCCCCTTTCACCAATTGATTTGGACCAGTGTACAAAGCAAGGTCAATAAAGATATGGATGAGTGAGTTTGGGGTAGAGGAACTTGACTGGCCTGCACAGAGTCCTGACCTCAACAGAACACCTTGGGGATGAATTAGAGTGGAGACTGTAAGCCAGGACTTCTCATCCACCATCAGTGCCTGACCTTACAAATGCACAGCCCAACTAGGGCTGTTTGCTAAAATTCTTGTGCATTTTTTCCATCAAAAGTTTGTTTATGTGGCCATGCTGTCAATGTTGTGTGTACTGTTCCTGTCTGACCATACAAACATGGTTTGGGAGAATCTCCTGACCTTTTACTCTTCGATCTCATTGCTTAATCATGTACACAGAAATTCAGGTTTTGGCAGAACATGGTCACCTATGTATGTGTGTGGATTGTGGGCTGGTGGTGGGTGTTATATTTTCAATATGTGCCTTCTTTAATATTATGTTGGAATGCTTTGTAAGAATGACTGTTAAGTATGTTTCTAAAGTCTTGCAGATAATAATGTGGGCTGGTGGGTGGGTTGTATCAAATGTTACCCGTTATACACTGAAAGTAAAGCTGTGTCCACTCCTGTGAGCAGGGCCCTTAAAACCCAATTGCTAACTGTTTTGCTAAATGTATCACCATATATCCTGAATAATTTATTTTTTTCGGCTAGTAAATGAATGTACATAATTTTGTTTCTGCTGGCAAAATAAAAGTACATTATTTAGCTTGTTTGTTGTGGTTTTTGTATTTTTTTTCTCTTCCTTCTTTTTGTTAATTAGTTTTGGGGGTAGTGGTTTTGGGCAAGTGCAGTATCTTTCTTTTATATCTTATAATTTCTATATGTATTTGTGCACCCAAAAACGAATCTCTTCAGCACACCTGCAAGTAAATGATAAAGGTGGAATCGTTATATATAACAGCTGTTGAGAATTGCAGGTAATGAATTCAGCTGGTGGATAGGCAGTGTTGTATGTGTCAGCCCTGGTTCACAATGGTGCGATTTGATATGCGATTTGACATGTCAAATTGGCGGCAATTGCACCGCTCTGATTGGTGCGGTGCCGCAATTTCCAAACTTAGTTTCTGTACTACTTTTTGGCGACTTCGGGTGCGATTTTTATTGACATCAGTGCAGAAACCGGCACAGATGTCTCTTTAATTCCCCCCGCAGTCAGGACTGACATGCGGGAATGAAATTGTGCGAGTTCAGCTGAACTTGCATGATTTCCTCCCGCTGTCAGTGTGAACCAGGGCTCAAACTGGGCCTTTGTCTTTGTAATTCACCTGCTGCTATCCCGGGGACACTATTTCTTATCAAACTTCCTTAAGTTTACCTTCAAATATCATTATATGTAGATATACAGATTTGCATATCTGCAAATAAACAAAAATAAAAAAATTCTTATCGTGGTTGCGATCAAAAGATCGTGGTTTCACCTTCTGACCCGGAAATGAGTCATCGTAATCACCCGGAAGTTCCTGTGCTGGTCAGGATCTCCATCTAGGTGGACATGGTGAGGTCCCTCTTTAGCAAAGAGGAGGTGCTGCTCATTTGCTGGGTAAGTGTAAGATATGTACTTGTGCTTACCCGATGTGGGGGTGGATGTTGTAGTTAGATTTGGTGTGGGTGGGGTTTATTGATTTGTTTGGCATCACCACACATCTGCTTCTGGCCCATGTGCACACATCACTTCCTGCATTTGTTCTGATGTAAATCCGTAAGGACTATGCAAATATAAAGTTGCAACAACTTCAAAGTAGTCACTGTAATACTTTGGTGTGACTTTCATGTGACTTGAGGTACATAGAGTGAACTATTACACATTCCCAGAAGTTGGGGCCAAGTTGCAGCAGCAAAGTGGCAGCAAAATAGTGTGACCTTCAGGTCGCCGCTGTGTGACTGAGATTCATGGATAATACCTTTGAATTAGGCACTATTCTTATTTGTGCATCCTGCAAGTGGGTCAAATTCATCCCTACAGGTCCATAAAGGTCCCTTTCACACTTGTGCGACCTTAAAGTCACATGATTTTGCATCGCTTTTTGTTGCAAATTGGGTGTGATTTGAATGCCAGTGTAATATTGAAGCCTATGGATGCAGGAGTCGCAGGACAAGTCGAGCAAATGTGAAAGGGGCCTTAGGGCGTTTTGCGGCCAGTGCGTTTTTGGAAATGGTTGGGGACTTTTTTCACGCGATTTGCGGATAATGGATTTCAATGGAACCGCACCAGAAATGCAATTATACATTGTATAAAGCTGGTTTCTAACCAGGAGGCCGGGAAGCCAGCTGCCGTGTCTAACAACCAATGAGTCATCAGCTGTCAGTGGCTTCCCCACTGAAAGTAAAAATAAAATGCTAAAAAAAACTGCATGGATTCAGAAGGGACCCCCCCATGCCAAAATTTAGTAAAAAAAACCCGTGGGGTCCCCCCCAGGTCTATACCAGGCCTTTATCCAAACACGCAACCTGGCAGGCTGCAGGAAAAGAGGGGGGGGACAAGAGAGCACCCTCCCTCCTGAACCGTACCAGGCCACATGCCCTCAACATGGAGAGGGTGCTTTGGGGTCCCCCAAAACACCTTGTCCCCATGTTGATGGCAACAAGGGCCTCACTCCCACAACTCTTGCCCAGTGGTTGTGGGGGGCTTATCGGAATCTGGAAGGAGGCCCCCAGATCCTGGCCCCCCTATGTAAATGGGTATCAGGTACATTGTACCCCTACCCATTCATCAAAAAAAAGCTGTGAAATGTGACAAACAATATAGCTAGTTTTTGACAATTCCTTTATTGTAAAATAGCTGAGTGGTCTTTTCCCCAGAGCAGTGTCTCCCGTTGGCATCTTCTCCTGGTGCTGTCTCTCCTGCCTCCATCTTCAGTTGTGTTGTGTTGTCACCCGCTATCTGGCGTCTTACTTTTTTCTGGAAAAAAGGGGCGGTCTTTCCGTGTGACGTCAACGGGGGCCCTTATCCCCATTATCATGGGGACAAGGTGTTTTGGGGGGACCCCAAAGCACCCTCCTCATGTTGAGGGCATGTGGCCTGTACGGTTCAGGAGGTGGGGTACTCTCTCATACCCCCCCCCTTTTCCTGTGGCCTGCAGGTTGGGTTATTCAGATAAGGGTCTGGTATGGATTTTGGGGGAAACACCCACACCCTTTTTATTTCAAATTTTGGCGCAGGGTTCCCCTTAATATCCATACCAGACCTGAAGGGCCTGGTAATGGACTGGATTTTTATCTATATTGCCAGGATCCGACAATATGTTACAGCTGCGAGCAGTTTTAAAAGACTTTCTTTTTTAGAAAAGTCATTTTGCTGCGGTACTGTTCTAACATGGGGAAGATGCGCTACTTTACAGGTATACTAAGGACACCCTCCAGGCACAATATTTAAAGGAATATTTCATTTTTATTGTTTGTATGTAATAAAATCACTGCTCCTGAAAAAACTTCAGTTTTTAAAAGTTTTTTTTTGCATTAATACATGCCCGCTGGGGCAGGACACGGGTCCCCATACACTTTGGCAATAACTTGTATATAAGCCTTTAAAATGAGCACTTTTGATTTTCCATGTTCGTGTCCCATAGACTTTAACGTGTTCGCACAAATATTTTGGCCTGTTCGCAAATTCTGGTGCCAACCGAACCGGGGAAGTTCGGCTCATCCCTACCCAATAGCCAATGGCACATGAGCACGGTTGGTACCATAATATTAATGCCTCAAATGCAAAACATTATTGTATAGAATGAAAAGACTCAAACATTAGTAATAGTATTTTTTATGTATGATTGTGCTCAGCTCCAATGGCGTAGTGGTATGCCCTGCTACCTTCAACTGTAATTATTCAATAATATTATGGTGTGGAATTCCAAAAATCCAGCTATTCAAAAATCAAGGAAAAAAATGGTGTAGGGTCCCGTCCCCCCCCCCCCCCCCCAGTGCATACCAGGCCCTTCGGATCTGTTATGGACTTTAAGGGGAACCTTACACGAGCACGCAACCTGGCAGGTCAGGAAAGGGGGGGACGAGCGAGCGCTTTTTGAGACACGTCCCCTGGACATTGATGCATGTCCCCTGGGTTGGGACCCAGGTCCCCATACACTTTTTATGGAAAGAGCTTGCACATAAATCTTCAGTGAGAACTTTGGATTTTGCAGGTTCAAGCCCCATTGACTTCCACTATGCCCGCATATGTGATCTGACAGGCATGTTCTCCGGCAATAGCGCTGCATTAGTGCCCAGTTTCTGAGAGTTGAAGTCTTAAGTGGCCTTAATTTGGCACCATTTTCTGGGGCTGCCGCATCATTTATCGGCACTATAGTAAATGACCCCCACTGTGTGTCGTGTATCCAATATACGGTAAGCGCAATGTTGTCTATTGGTTCAAACATAGTCCTCAATGGCTGTGTAAAAAACAATAATAAAGTTCAAACGTCAAAGATAAACTATAGTGCCAAAAGTAGTGACGCCTGCCTTTACATGCACATGAACTTTAATGCCACCCCAGTTTTAATCCGTAGGGATCAGTATTGAGTTGGCCCATCCTTTGCAGCTATAACAGCTTCAACTCTTCTTATCTGTCCACAAGGTTTAGGAGTGCGTCTATGGGAATGTATGAAAAAGATCATGTGAATAAATGGCTGTGTGAATGAAACGTCACAGCCATAGAGCTTGGTAAGATGATTCTAGACTGAATGAGCCAAGGGAAAAATCCACAACCATCATGACAACTAAAACTCCCATGTAATAGAATTTTCTTAAGGGTCCTTTCACACGGGGCGGATCAGTTCTGATCCGCCCCGTGGATATCTGTTTGCTCAGCGGGGATCACTCCGCCGATCCCCGCTGAGCAGGGAGATGACAGTTCTGTCTCTGCACACTGCGCAGGGACGGACCTGTCACAGCGCCGCTCTCCCCTATGGGAGATCGGATGACGACGGACCGCAGTGCCCATCGTCACCCGATCCGATCCGCAGACGGATGGAAAAATAGCTTTTTCCTCCGTCACACTTTTTCGGATCGGAGCGGGTCGGATGTCAGCGGACATGTCACCGCTGACATCCGACGCTCCATAGAGCTCTATGGAGCACCCGTTCAGGTCCGCCTGAAAAACTGACAGGCGGGCCTGAACGGGACGTAAGTGTGAAAGGGGCCTAACTCAACGCATTTCTGAACAATCAATGCTTCCTCTTCCGGAGTAACAATTTTTAATGAGATTACAATAAACAAACAGCTTGCAAGCGACCCACCCGTGTGCTTAATTACAAATCTTCTAGCACTTGGTAATTAACTTTAGCATACAATTCAAAACATATATAAACAAAGTGCCTAAGATTCATAAGCCACATTAAAAGTTACATTCTCTAAAAGTATTGGTTTGGCCCCCAAGTTAAGCACTAAACATTTATCATTTGTATAGTAAATATCCATTATATATTGTGATCCATAGGATGAGTAAATATTGACAATGACATTTATATATCCATACCCATTAAATTATCAGTTCACAAGATAAATGCATAGACAAATGAAATTGAATTAACAATTAAGACAAATAAATCTAATTAGCCAGCCACCAATCAACCTCCCACATAGTCAAAATCGAGGGGTCAACAGATAGCCGGTGAATGGACACCAGTACTGCCAAAAGCCAAATGTGGCGCAGCCCTCTGTCACTGTCGAGAACCATCAAAAACAGGATTTATTAATGAATTAACAAAATGTATGTTACAAATGATTACCGGTACTATACAAACATGTTTTATCATTTATAATATATACAGTATATTGTTAGTATAGTAATCTATATAAAAACCAGCCTCTGGCAGATGTTAACTAGATTTGCTGTGGCCAGTGTTCAGGTTTATGGTGCAGAACAATTCCTCCTGAAGGCTGGGAAGAGCAGAGCAAGGCACTCGCCTGCGTGTGTCCACAGGCAGCGTCCTCATGGATGTGTGGTAGAGCCTGTGACATCTACTTCCAGGTCTGGCCTCTACTCCTTGCAGGATAAAGCAATACCAATAGTGTACTCTGATTATAACCACACTTTATTAAAACCTATGGTAATCCATTCACATTAAAAAAGCAGTCCAAATGCGATGATATGCGCTTTGCAAGAATCATGTCACTAGGGACCATAATCACAGCATATCAGACAAAGAACACCAGGATCGTGTGCATCTTACAAACACTTGAAGCGTGGCTCCACCCCAGGGGGCGTAATGTGAATCAGGGTGTTCTTTGTCTGATGTGCTGGTTTATATAAAGTGTGGTTTTAAGCTAAGTACACTATTTGTACCATTTCTGTGTTTACATGTGGTCTGTGATTGCCGTACTGCAGAAGCAGATTATTAAAGAGGTGTGAAGAAGATATCGTTTTAGAATGCGTAATATATGTTCTTATGACCTTGATATATACATTGAGGTCCATTTGAGGCGGTGAGCAGCCAGTTTACACTGAGGAGTTACATATACAGTATGAATGATGTGTGATAAGCATAGAGGATTTTATATTTGCATGTATACATCACTGTAATGTGAGTGCATTTTTTGATGATCTTACATCAATTACTTCTATACAGAGAGAACTATTTTTTATTTTGTGTTTGCATGTACTTGTATCTGTTAGAGTATAGTTGTGGCAGAATGAGGAGAAGACAGAAGTGGAATTGTTGAGACATCCCCTCAGTTAAGGGGACATGTGACCTTGATGCATATTGAGGTCCACTCTGGAAGGTGGGCACTTATATAGCACTGGGTGATCGGAGTGGCAGGAAGAGAAGTATTGGAGGATTATGGAAGATTTCACATATTTTTTTAATATATTTGTGAAGGACTACTGACAGAGAATTGCAGACCTTTTTTGTGTGACTAATTCTAATTAAGATTTTGTGCTATGCATGTTAAGAGTTCCTATGAAATCAATTAAATTCAATGAATTTGCCAGTTGTAAATATTAACAGGCAATCATTGTTACACTGACTGCTTTGCAGATATGGGAAAAGTAGAAGAACTGCTCATTAAATGCAAAACTGTGTCTAGGTAAAACAGGCAAAGCTCAGTGCATGCATAGCACAGTAATATTTTTTAATGTGCATCAATTGGGAGCCTCCAACTCCTTAGAAACAGTTCCCAATTTGCAGGAGATAGCACATCCCACAATGCAATGCAATTGCCTTGGCAACCAACGGAGAAGTACCCATGTTGCACTGTAAGACTTGATGGAGAAGTGCCTATACTGGGCCTTCTATTAAGCTCCCTTGCATAGGACAGCTTGGGCTCCTGGGACAGAGCGTAAGTAACAACTTTATGCACACAATATCCTGCGCTCAAATGTGGTGCTGAGAATCTAACAGGCTCTCCACTCTTGTAGTTTATGGTTTCAGCACCCCCAAGCCTTGCAGCCCTCCTGTGACTATGGATATCCCTTCATATGTATCACTACAAAATAACGCCTTGTGCATTATCATAGCACACCATTTACTGATGAACAAAAATCAATAATATACACTCTGAAGAAGAGGGTTGTCCCTTGAAACACATAAGCCATATTGGATGCAAAAGGTGTCTTTTTGCATTATAGGACATGTGTTGTTGATCTGGAGACAGTTGGCTCTTGTTGGCTTAGATATGCTTGCCTATTTGTGTTGTTTGTGAGTATAACATTGTTTTCATGCATCAATAAACGGTGTGTTATGGTAATAGTTAGGCTGGTGTCCCCTCTTTTTTGTTTAGTAGTTCTACAGAGCAGAGATACTTTGATACCTGTGCTCTGAAGGAAACCAACTGTACTCATACATAATGCAAAAGCAAATCCAGATGCTTGGAAATATGCTAAATAAGACAGAGAAATGATTTGTCACAAAAATGTATGGTGCATGTTGGGTGATTCAGGCATCTAACCATTAAAAACTTTTCCCTTATGTACATTCACTAACTTCTTCAGGGAATGTTTTCAGTAATGTTGCATTATGCCACTTACACACGACCGGACTTTTCAACGGACTAGGTCCAACGGTCTTCCCGATAAACTTTTGGCGGAAGTCCGATAGACTTTCTGAACGAAACGGACTTGGCTACACACAACTGGACTAAGTCCATTTTGAACGTGATGACGTAAACGGGACTAAACAAGGAAGTTCAATAGCTAGTAGCCAATAGCTGCCTTTGCGTCGTATTTGGTCTGTCGGACTAGCACACAGACAAACGGTTTTCCCGATTTTTAGTCCGTCAGACTTGAGTCCGTCGGATAGGTTTGAAACATGTTATATTTCTAGGTCCGTCTGACTTTTGGGGAAAAAAAGTTCACCGGAGCCCACACACGATTGAATTGTCTGACGGATTCTGGTCCGCCAGACCAAGTCTGCCGGAAAGTCCGATCGGGTGTACGCAGCATTAAGTGAATTGCAAACTTCTCAAAATAAACAAGTTTGGTTAAGAATTAAGATCTCATCAAAGTATTTTAACAACTTAATTTGGAGACTTTACCTGTGAGAACTGACGGTTGTGAAGATACAGATTAGCTGCATTGAAGTAAGCCAGAGAGTATTTTGGATTGGCTGCAATTGCTGATTGATAATCTCTCATGGCATTTGACAACTTCCCCATGAACTGGTGGATAACACCTCGGTTTGTTAGCAGCTGTGCTGTTACACCAAGCTGTGGGCAGAAGAGCAGAAATGTCCACAACAATTATAAGGATTGAAAACACAGTAACATAATCTAAATCATTGGGTCACATCAAACAAATGATTTTGTATATGCTTTCCATCTCCCTCACTAAACTGAAACTTCTTCTTAAGCCTATTTTCACTTTTAGGTGAGGTAGGTTAGGATTTATGATGGCGGTACGAAGAGGATTTTCACCGCCCCTACTCAGGTTTTAAATCTGACCCTTTGAGATTCTGACTGGTTGTGGAATCAGGAGTACTCAGAATGAAGCCCAAGTTCAGGCAAATTTTTTTTAAATATTGCTTTGCTCCTGGTAAAATAAAATAGCAACTTTTGCTGGAATACTTAACTTCTCCTTGTACTGTCTCTGCCAGACTTGCCATTCCACTATCTAGGGCCAGTCCTCTTCAAGTTGAATGATACCCAATAACATATCATTCATAGCATCATGCACAAACATTATAAACTCTACTTAGCCCAGTATCTGCAAAACCTCTTAAAGGGCCTGGTTGAAAATGGCTATCATACTACTGACGTAAAATAATACACATCTGTAAGTCTGGCACGATTTGAAATAAAACTCAACTTTAATACATAGAAACATACAAGAGTGACAGCAGAAAAAATACCAATTAATCAATCAAGCCTGTGCAATTTGCTTTTAATGTATACTATTTTTTTGGTATTTTAGTGTTAACTTTTTTTGTCTGTGTATAGATCTCTGTTTATCCCAAACATGTTTGAATACACTTACTGCTGAATGACTCACTACCTCTACTAGAAGTCTATTCCAAGCATCAACTACTCTTTTGGTAAAATGAATACTTTCTAAACTCTCAACCGGTGGTGCATTGGTGCTGGTGTGCATGCGTCCATGCTTGCTGATGATGCAACGTGCCACACCTCTGCAATGTAGCCTAGGCTTCTTGGGCAGGCTGCCACCATTTTGAGAGGTATAAAAGGTGAGCTATAATGCAGACCACTTACATCCATCATCAGAGTGTGCTAGATTGTGGTCTGAAAGGAGGGGAGACTGGTTTGCAGTTATTTGGTTTCTTATTAGATACTCCATCTTTGGTATGGAGTCTCATTATGACATTAGCTTTTCCATTGTTTTAAAGGGACGTCACTGGAATTGGGGGATAATATATTTAATATTTTGGACATCCGTCTTCTCCCCCATGGCATTGTTATTTAAAAGAGAGGCTGCCTTCTGTTGATGTAAGCACAGTATTTTATAATTATGGGCTCTTTATGGTTAAAGCTATTTGTTGGCATTAGAACCAGTGTCCAACTCTATGTATCACCTACAGTCCTGTTTCCTTATGGCTGATGGAAGTTTACAGTAGAGTTAGGTTATAAAAAAAGAACCCAAGCTTTAAACATCTTACAGAATATTGTTCAATCCATCATCTGAAAATGGAAAGAGTATGGCACAACTGCAAACATGGCCATCCATCTAAACTGACAGAGTTGGCAAGGAGAGCATTAATCACAGAAGCCGCTAAGAGGCCCATGGTAACTCTGGAGAAGCTGCAGAGATCCTCAGCTCAGGTGGGAGAATCTGTGCACAAGACAACTATTATTCATGTACTCCACAAATCTAGCCTTTATGGAAGAGTGGCAACAAGCCATTGTTGAAAGAAAACCACAAGAAGTCCCATTTGTAGTTTGCGAGAAGCCAGGTAGGGGACACAGCAAACATATGGAAGAAGGTGCTCTGGTCAGATGAGACCAAAATTTAACTTTCTGGCCTAAAAGCAAAATGCCATGTGTGGTGGAAAACTAACACTGCACATCACCTTAAAACACACCATCCTCACTGTGAAACATTGTGGTGGCAGCATCATGTTGGGGATGCTTTTCTTCAGCAGGGACAGGGAAGCTGGTCAGAGTTGATGGGAAGATGGAAGGAGCCAAATACAGGGCAATCTTAGAAGAAAACCTGTTAGAGTCTGCAAAAGACTTGAGACTGAGGTTCGTTTTCCAGCAAGACAATGACACTAAACATATAGTCAGAGCTACAATATCAGTGGTCCCCAAACTATGGCCCTCCAGTACGCTTGTGCAATTCGTTTGGTAACTAATCGAAATTCGGCCGAATTTTGCATCTTTTGGACATTCGGATGCATCTGAATAAAAAAATAACGAATAACAACGAATACAAAAGAAATATAACAAATGAATTCGAATGAATTTGACATGATTCGGTAATTCTTTAACCACTTTCAGACCGGACCAATTTGCTGGTCAAAGACCAGACCACTTTTTGTGATTCGGCACTGCGTCGCTTTAACTGACAATTGCGCGGTCGTGCGACGTGGCTCCCAAAAAAAATTGACGTCCTTTTTTTCCCACAAATAGAGCTTTCTTTTGGTGGTATTTGATCACCCCTGCGGTTTTTATTTTTTGCGCTATAAACAAAAATAGAGCGACAATTTAGAAAAAAACGCATTATTTTTTACTTTTTGTTATAATAAATATCCCCCAAAAATATATAAAAAAACATTTTTTTCCCTCAGTTTAGGCCGATACGTATTCTTCTACTTATTTTTGGTAAAAAAAATCGCAATAAGCGATTATTGATTGGTTTGCGCAAAAGTTATAGCGTTTACAAAATAGGGATAGTTTTATAGCATTTTTATTAATAATTTTTTATTATTTTTTTTTTTACTAGTAATGGCGGCGATCGGCGATTTTTATTGTGACTGCGACATTGTGGGGGACCCATCGGACATTTTTGACACATTTTTGGGACCATTGTCATTTATACAGTAATCACTGCTATATAAATGCAGTGATTCCTGTGTAAATGACACTGGCAGTGAAGGGGTTAACCAGGGGGTGGCAGTGTAGGGGTTAAGTGTTCCTAGGGGTGTGTTACTAACTGTGGGGGGGTTGGGCTTTCATTTAGTGAACACTGATCTCTGCTCCAATCACATGGAGCAGAGATCAGCGTCACTAGTTGCTAGGCAGAATGGAGAAATGCTGTTTACTCGGCATTTGCTCCATTCGGCCGCACCGTGAGACGATCGCGGGGATGCCCGCGGCGATCGAGTCCGCGGGTCCCGCGACCGGACTCACGGGGGTCCCGACTAGCGCGGGAGCGTGCCGCCGGCGGTGCACTCCCGATGGCAGGGCGGAATTGAATATTGGACGTACCTGTACGCCAATATGCCTGCCCGTGCCATTCTGTCGACGTACATCGTCGTGCGCTGGTCGGGAAGTGGTTAAAGATCGAATGAAACAAACGGTCAGCTCAAAGTAAATCTTATAGTCCAATCATCTAATTAATTTTGTGCCGGAGGATGGATTACTGGCAAAGTGCATTCCTGAGAACTGAGTTAGAAGGGTGTTGTATTGTATTTGAGCGGAGGAGAAGAGATGTTGTCATTGTGTGTGTTAAAAGATTCAATAAACAAACGACTTTCCAAACTACGAATCATTATCACGAATGTCTATACATACATAAATGGCAAATTTCAACAAATAAAAACGAATGAATTCGACACTCTGCGAATAATAACGGATTATCCGAAAACGTATTAACGTAACATAACGAATATAACAGAACGAAAGGATGTATTTTACGGATGACAACAAACCGAAACTAAACAAAATTTTCCGTTGTGCACAAGTCTACCCTCCAGTTGTTCAGGAACTACAATTCCTATCATGCCTAGTCATGTCTGTGAATGTCAGAGTTTTACCATGCCTCATGGGAAACAGGGATCGGGAGCCTGGTCCCTAACCAGGCCTCCCCAAAGGGGTAGGGCAATTGGACTATCTCGGTACAGTACAATAGGGGTAAGTTCAAGTATATAGGCAGGTGTATAAAATGATACAAAAGTTTATTAATACAAAATTAATAACACATAACATAAATCAGTTACAAGTTAAAAGCATTGGTAACAATCCATGTGTATCACCAAGATAATAATTCCCAAACGGGGAAGATCACAGAGGGATAGTTGATCACGGATAACATCTCAAATACTTTTGCGGACTAATGCCGCTTCATCAGGAGGATATCTGTAATTTGATTAACAAATGATCAATGACAATATAATTGACCAAAGACATAAAAGGTAACCATATTTAATACAATATATCAGTTAAACAATATATTTATATATACAGAGGCAAAAGTGAGGCTGCTTACCCACATCCCGGCAGGCACGGGGCACAAGTGTCACCAAAAAGGGGGGTCTCCCACGGCAACTATGGGGGACTAACAGAACAATGGGCTGGAATCTGAATAGAATAAGGCAGATAAAATGGGTGAACTATGTACTTGGAGAAAACTACAGGTGAGGGGATGTGAGGATGTGACTGGGGTGATTAGCCAGTTGTCATGACAGTGTAAATATACAGGAATGTGACTACAAATTCAAAGTTGAAGTAAGACCTACGGGAACCTAAGGGGGAACTCTAGGGGACAAAAATTACAAGAATGGTCTGAAGGAGTTGACTGTGTTCAGGCTGTGTGGAATAGTGGTGTTAAGTCTCTCAATCCAGAGGGTCTCCCGCTGCAAGAGCACCTTGTCACGATCACCCCCTCTGGTATCCGGGGGTACCACCTCCAGGGCCAAAAATTTAACAGCTAGTGTTACATCTATGGTAAAGGCCTATGTGTCAGCTAATGGTGGTACGTTTCCCCATTTACTGAGTGATGTAAATGGTCCCCAATTCTCTGCCTTAGTTCCCTGATAGTCTTCCCTACATAAAAACGCCCTGCAGTCGCAAAGCATTAAATACACGACTCCAGTAGTGCCACAATGGGCTGAGGTGTGAGGGGTGAAAAGTTGCCAATTGGTGAGTATGAAGGTTGTACCCATGAGAATCCAAGGGCACCGAGGGCAGTGCTCACATTGAAAAGTGACCCTCAAGGGACAATTTGTGTCAGATCGATAGTGGCTGCTGATTAAGCGATCTTTAAGGGTATTGGCTCTATGGAAAACTAGTTCAGGAGTGCTACAGTGATGTTTGTTTAAGATATGGTGATCTGGTAAAAGGTGCCAATGCTTGGAGAGAATATCTCAAAGCTGGCCCTGAAGTGCTGAACATTTGGGGATGATCTGATCTGTGTTGGTACAGTTTGTGTGTGGAGGGGGATATAACAGATGTTCTAGTACGTGTAAGTGCTTTATTGAAGGCCTTCCTCAGATCTGGGAGTAGCCTCTCAAAGCAAACATTCACATAGAGAAGCAACCGGAATATAGAAATCCTGGTGTCACAGACCGATATCTACAAACTTTTCAGAGCTAGGTTTCAATAAGTGATTACAACCCGTCTTTAATAATTGATAGACAATCGGTCTATGCTGAATTGCTGAACTCTCAGTTGCAGGTTAGCAGTGAAGAAATAGACACTTTACTTTGCTCATTGCATACACATGCTCTGCTTTCTGTTTTGTAGTGCTACACCCATTGCCCCAGTGACTACGTCTCTTATGACAAAACGTACATCAGGTGGAAGAAGTAGACATCAGAACACCCGTCAGGGCAATGGATGCTAATCTGTACTGAATGCCTGCCCCTTAAACATTTTTTTAAGTAGATTCCTTTTTTAATAGATTATTAATACGCATGTACATTGCACAATGACGTTTTCTTCCCTCTCTTTATATACATCATGCTCCATATGATTTTGCAGGATAGATTTTTAGCAAAGTGATCTGGAGAGTATATTCAAGTGATTAACCACTTCCCGACCGGCGCACGGCGATGTAAGTCGGCAGAATGGCACAGGCAAGCAAATTGGCATACAGGTACATCCATTTGAAATTACCACTGCGTATCGGCCTAAACTGAGAATTTTTTTTTTTATTTAATACATTTTTGGGGGATATTTATTATAGTAAAAAGTTAAAAATAATGCTTTTTTTCAAAATTGTCGCTTATTTTGTTTATAGCGCAAACAATAAAATCTGCAGGGGTGATCAAATACCACCAAAAGAAAGCTCTATTTATGGGAAAAAAAGGACGTGAATTTTGTTTGGGAGCCACGTAGCATGACCGCGCAATTGTCAGTTAAAGCGACGCAGTGCCGAATCGCAAAAAGTGGTCTGGTCTTAAGGCAGCAAAATGGTCCGGTCTGAAAGTGGTTAATCACCTTATGGGCCTTTCTGCTGGGAGATACTTTCCATACCTACAATAAGGGGTGTGCTCACTAAAGTGAGGTCAGACCCTAATAAGGTCATACTTTCTGATAAGAGGCTAATTTATTCATCTTGGAGTGTAGCACAATTGGGTGATCACCTACAGCACTAGCACAATAGGATGTGCACATGTTGAACACTATTTTTTAATAATTGACTGTATTTGGGACTTTTATTCCTTTTTTATAATTGTTCAGGATTTTTGCACTGTATTTTCCTTGCATGCTAGCACAGATTTTAAGAATGTGGATTACACCAATTGGATGAATTTTTGCTTTATTTACTGGCCTGAGGGACTATATGCACATTATTATTAATGGTTTGGTGTAATGCATTTAAGAGCTTGAATAAGTACTTATTTGATGACAGCGCAACATTTTTTTATTTTTATTTTTTTGCCAGAATTTATTTATTTTTCATTAGTGCTACACTATAGTTGTGCTTTACTGCTTCTTATTATAATGCAGGTCTGTAAGTTGAAAAGGAATTGAAAAAAAAAAATAAGCTTCCATTAAAGGGTTGATATCGCAAAGAAGGGAGGCATAGTGATTGCAAAGTGAAGACTACTTCCGATAGTGGAAAACGCACAAAGCTCTATATTTATTACATTAACATACATCTGGATCTGTAAGCAAATAAAATGTACAAGTCACATCAAGTATTACGTTAGGGTAAATTTAGAAAATGGAAAATACACTGTTAATTTTACCTTTAAGAATAGTTAAAGTATTACTAAACCTAGTGATTTAGCGGTTTCCCAAAACAGTTACATTTAAGGCATGCCATGAATGATAACTGTCACAGTTGCTTGTGCTCTCAACTGAACTGTCAAGCCATCAATTGGCTGGTATGATAATGGATCACATGTGCAGCTCCATGGCAACTGCACATCAAACATAAGCTAAGATGGCAGCTTCCTTTATTGTAAAGGTTTAGAATGGTTTAGTTACGCCTTAATGCTTAAATTTCTGAATAACCCAATACTTACGATCTTTTGCAGGGACTGTTCTAAGGTGTTATAAGAACTGAAGCAGAGAAAACTCATTGCTGCGTGAAAGATGTCACTGTATACATTTTAAACACAATTTAAAGGGTTATTTTTTTGAAGCGTGTGCCTCTCTGCTCTGCCCCAAGCAATTCACCTTGAACAAAAATATTTTCACTTATAAATGATATTACTGTGAGGTTATTTTAATGCATGCCTATAACACATTTTCACACTCTATTTTTTAAGGATGGCTTCAAAGATGAACCATTATCCTCAGTGCACTGAAATAGTACTAAATTGCAAAGTAGATTAATACTAGCTCAAAATCCAGCACGTCGGCTGTATAATAGGGGTTGTTTAAAATGCACAGAAAGTAAGTTTCAAGAAATGAGTCAGTGTGTTTTATTTTGTTCTTATCGTATGGTAAACAGTGACAGTTTGATTGTCTGCTTGCAGCTGTGCCTAGAAATGCAATTGCTTTTGTGCAATAAATGCTCTTATGAGAAAATTCTGTAGACACGGCTGTTTTTGCGGTTTTCCTGGGAAGAATGAGCATAAAAGCATCTGAAAACATAAGATATCAAAATAAATAATACATATTGGGGTTGATATACTAAAGGTAAAGCAAATAGGCTGTTACACTTTGCAATAGAATTTTTCCTAGAGCTTGGAAACCGTGTGTTTGACTTTGCAGAGAATACACAATCACAAGCAAGGAAAATAAAAATGGCATTTTTGCTTGGACATGGTTGGCTGATAGAAGTCACCTGAATTACTATACTCTGGAGAAAATTCCCTTGCAAAGTGAACAGTCTTTTTTCCTTTATCAAATCAACCCCACCCTATACATAGCCTGTGATTTCACTGCACTTTCTTGATTTATCAAATATGCCAGATAGGATTTTCATCTTGCCTAAAACTTCTGAAGAAATATCACCAGGACCTTTCACTGTGATGTCCTAAATCAGCCTTTGACATTTATTACCTCTGAGCAACCCTTGAAATAGTTTTCAGGTCTCTGGGTGTCATGGTTATGCAATAGAGTTTGTCTGCTTACCTGTCTCCATGTGTTCGTCTCTAGAGACCAGCCGACCCTCACCTGACTGCTTTTGTAATCCATCCTCTGGCATGGCTCCACCCTAGCAACTACCAACCCTGCTGATCAACCTTTGTGTGTTTGGCTTCCTGTTACCTGCCGTGTGCGCTTCTGTTGTTCTGTTACCGACTTTGGCGTGTCCCTGACTATCCCTGTTTGCCTGTGATTCTGACCTTTTGGCTTGTCCCTGACTGTCTGCTAGTGGCCCCGACCTTGGCTTTATCCGTCACTATCCCTATCCTCCTGTTGCCTACTGTGGGTGTGAGCTAGGGTACCCTGGGGGTCGCGACCTGGAGCCAGTTGCAGCCCAGTCCATCCTCACCACTAGAGGCTCTGGTGAACACCTGCTGGCTCTTAGACTCCGTGCCCCAGGGAATCTTACGCTTTAAACCCGGTGGGATCCATCTTGGTGTTTTGGCGGCCCCGCCTTTCTTATCACCTTGACTCCCGTCCGCAGCAGTCAGCCGTAGGGTCCACAACCTTGCGGTGCATCTGTCACCTGGCCTCAAGGTGACCTGACACTGGGAACCCCTGCTAAAACCAATTCATTAGTGGTCAGTGGGTACAATGCCCTTACACTGGTGGTTAGTAGAAAGAATGCCCCTCCCCTTAACCACTTGCCGCCGGGTGATGTATTCTTAAAACCCAGGTTTTCCTGTCCCATCAGGAAACCTGCGATTGCAGCTGGCGGACCATAGAGCTGATTGCAGATTATCATTATAGTCTAATGCCCTATACAAATGGTCGGACTTTCCGACGGAAAATGTGCGATTGGATTTTGTTGTCGGAAAATCCAATCGTGTGTGGGCTCCATCTGACTTTTTCCGTCGGAATTTCCAACACACAAAGTTTGAGAGCAGGATCTAAAATTTTCCGACAACAAAATCTGATTGTTTAACCACTTTCAGACCGGACCATTTTGCTGGTCAAAGACCAGACCACTTTTTGCGATTCGGCACTGCGTCGCTTTAACTGACAATTGCGCGGTCGTGCGACGTGAGCTTTCTTTTGGTGGTATTTGATCACCCCTGCGGTTTTTATTTTTTTGCGCTATAAACAAAAATAGAGCGACAATTTTGAAAAAAACGCATTATTTTTTACTTTTTGTTATAATAAATATCCCCCAAAAATATATAAAAAAACATTTTTTTCCCTCAGTTTAGGCCGATACGTATTCTTCTACATATTTTTGGTAAAAAAAATCACAATAAGATTATTGATTGGTTTGCGCAAAAGTTATAGCGTTTACAAAATAGGGATAGTTTTATAGCATTTTTATTAATAATTTTTTTTTTTTTTTTTTTTACTAGTAATGGCGGCGATCAGCGATTTTTATTGTGACTGCGACATTGTGGGGGACCCATCGGACATTTTTGACACATTTTTGGGACCATTGTCATTTATACAGTAATCACTGCTATATAAATGCAGTGATTCCTGTGTAAATGACACTGGCAGTGAAGGGGTTAACCAGTGGGTGGCAGTGTAGGGGTTAAGTGTTCCTAGGGGTGTGTTACTAACTGTGGGGGGGTTGGGCTTTCATTTAGTGAACACTGATCTCTGCTCCAATCACATGGAGCAGAGATCAGCGTCACTAGTTGCTAGGCAGAATGGAGAAATGCTGTTTACACGGCATTTCCTCCATTCAGCCGTCCCCTGAGACGATCGCGGGTATGCCCGCGGCGATCGAGTCCGCGGGTCCCGGCGGCGCGCTCCTGATGGCAGGGCGGCATTGAAGATTGGACGTACATGTACGCCAATATGCCTGCCCGTGCCATTCTGTCGACGTACATCGTCGTGCGCTGGTCGGGAAGTGGTTAAATTCTGATCGTGTGTAGACAATTCCGACGGACAAAGTGCCACGCATGCTCAGAATAAATTACGAGATGAAAGCTATTGGCTACTTCCCTCTTTATAGTCCCATCGTACGTGTTCTACGTCACTGCGCTCTGAACGATCGGATTTTCCGACAACTTTGTGTATGCAAGACAAGTTTGGGCCAAAATCAGTTGGAAAAAAACAGACGGATTTTGTAGTCGGAAAGTCCGACCGGGTGTACAGGGCATAAGAAACTGGAGATGATTTGTATTTCATCACTTCTAGTTTCGCTGGTTGTAAACAAACCATTACTGTGTAAATCTAAACTGGTAAGTTGTAAAAGCTTTTAAAGTGTCCCCTATGGGTAATCCACGGGTGGCACAATTTTAAAATGTGACATGTTTGTTATCTATTTCCTCACCATAATATCATTGTTTATATTTTACCAAACAATTGGGTATTATATTGTATTTAATGTTTTTGTGCATTGAAATTCATTAAAATGTATTTTGTCCTAAAAAATTATGTTTGAAATACCACTGAGCAAATGCTATGTGACACACAAAAAATTGCAGCACCCACCATTTTATTCTCTAGAGGCTCTACTTTAAAAGGTTCCTGATCAGCTGCCACAGTTATACTGTTGCCGGATGGCTCCCCTGGGCGAGCCGTTGTAGCTGTATGTTGGCCCTTTAAGACGCTGTAGGTGGCACGCGCGCCCGTAGCATGTCCCCGGAGCTGATGAGAGTGCCCAGCGGGGCACTGCTGTGATGACTGCTGGGCACCCGCTATTGCTCGTGACAGAGTGAGAATCGGGATCTGTGTGTGTGTAAACACACAAATCCTGGTTCTGTCAGGGGAGAGGAGACAGATCATGTGTTCATACTAAGTATGAACATCGACCGCTCTTTTCCTCTAGTCAGTTCCATCCCCCACAGTTAGAACACACCTAGGGAACACAGTTAACTCCTTGATTGCCCCCTAGTGTTTATCTCTTCCCTGCCAGAGACATTTATACAATAATCACTGCAGTGTTATAGCACTGATCACTGTATAAATATCACTGGTCCCACAAATGTGTCAAAAGTGTCCAGCCTGTCCACTGCAATATCAGCAGTATTTAGCAGTTCTGCTAAAAATGAAAGATTTTATTATAATAAAATGTTGTAGACGTTATAACTTTTGTGCAAACCAATCAATCTACGCTTATTGTGATTTTTTTTACCAAAAATATGAAGAAGAATATATAACGGCCCAAACCTAGGAAAAAAAATATATGTATTTTGGGGTATTGGGGTATTTATTATAGCAAATAGTAAAAGATATTGGGGGTTATTTACGAAAGGCAAATCTACTTTGCACTGCAAAATGCACTGAAAGTGTACTTGGAAGTAAAGTCACTGTAGATCCAAGGGGGACATGCAATTAAAATAAAAAACAGCATTTTAGCTCGCACATGATTGGATGATAAAATCAGCAGAGCTCAGTTCAGATCTACCCCTTAGATTTAGAGTGACTGCACTTCCAAGTGCACTTTAAGTGCACTTGCAGTGCAAAGTGGATTTGCCTTTCGTAAATAACCCCCATTGTGTTTGTTTCAATATTTTTGCTCTTCTTTTGTTTATAGCCCAAAAAATATGATCAAATACCACCAAAAGAAAGCTCTATTTTTGGGGAAAAAAAGGACGTAGATTTTGTTTGTGTACAGCATCGGATGACGCAACTGTCAGTTAAAGCGACGCAGTGCCGTATCACAAAAAAATGGCCTGCTCAGGAAGGGGGTAAATTCTTCTGGGGTTGAAGTGGATAAAAAATATATATAATGTTTGGGTGTTCCATGTAATATTGTAACAAAAAATACATGTAAATATCTGTATGTGAGACGTATCAGAAAAAGGCCTGGTCAAGTGGTTAAAGTAGTGATCAGAATGTGACCTCTATAGACAGCTAAAAAGACCATGGGTTTCATGCAGAAGGCTCTGCCTAGTGGTGTTGACCATGTAGGCACCATCTAATGGGAGGTCTGACTAAGAAGGGCTGTCCTAAATCATATACATTCACCAGTTTGTACTACATTCTCTCCAACAGTCCTAAAGCATATGCAAATTGGTGTATTACCTACAAGTTTTGATAACCAGTAGTTTTCAAATGTTATCACAGTAGTTCCACAATTATTACACCACCTTAACCACTTTCAGACCGGACCATTTTGCTGGTAAATGACCAGAGGTCTTTTTACACTTTGGCACTGCGCTGCTTTAACTGGTAATTGCGCGGTCATGCAATGTTGTACCCAAACAAAATTTGCGTCCTTTTCTTCCCACAAATAGAGCTTTCTTTTGATGGTATTTGATTGCCTCTGCGATTTTTATTTTTTGCGATATAAACGTAAAAAGACCGCAAATTTTGAAAAAAAATGATATTTTCTACTTTTTGTTATTAGAAAAATCCAATAAACTCAATTTTAGTCATACATTTAGGCCAAAATGTATTCAGCCACATGTCTTTGGTAAAAAAAAAGTCAATAATTGTATATTTATTGGTTTGCGCAAAAGTTGTCACATCTACAAACTAAGGTACGTTTTCTGGAATTTACGCAGCTTTTAGTTTACGACTGCCTATCTCATTTCTTGAGGTGCTAAAATGGCAGGGCAGTACAAAACACCCCCAAATGACCCCATTTTGGAAAGTAGACCCCCTAAGGAAATTGATAAGAGGCATGTTGAGCCCATTGAATATTTTATTTTTTTGCCTCAAGCGATTGAATAATGCTTTGTCACAAAGTTGTCACTAAATGATATATTGCTCACACATGCCATGGGCATATGTGAAATGACACCCCAAAATAAATTCTGCTGCTTCTCCTGAGTACGGGGATACCACATATGTGGGACTTTTTGGGAGCCTAGCCGCGTACGGGGCCCCGAAAACCAAGCACCGCCTTCAGGCTTTCTAAGGGCGTAAATTTTTGAGTTCACTTCTCACTACCTATTACAGTTTTGAAGGCCATAAAATGCCAAGATGGCACAAAACCCCCACAAATGACCCCATTTTAGAAAGTAGACACCCCAAGCTATTTGCTGAGAGGCATGTTGAGTCCATGGAATATTTTATATTTTGCCACAAGTTGCGGGAAAATTACAAACTTTTTTTTTTTTCACAAAGTTGTCACTAAATGATATATTGCTCACGCATGCCATGGGCATATGTGAAATGACACCCCAAAATAAATTCTGCTGCTTCTCCTGAGTACGGGGATACCACATATGTGGGACTTTTTGGGAGCCTAGCCGCGTACGGGGCCCCGAAAACCAAGCACCGCCTTCAGGCTTTCTAAGGGCGTTACAGTTTTGAAGGCCATAAAATGCCAAGATGGCACAAACCCCCCCAAATGACCCCATTTTGGAAAGTAGACACCCCTAAATTTAGGGGTACACTAGTGAGACTAGGTAATAAATGGCGGGTGCCCTGAAACTATAAAAAAATAACTAACCAACCAGCGTCACCTGTAACAGTTATATGGTGATCACTGGTAAAAGGGTTAACTAGGGGGCAATCAGGGGGCTTTATGCGGTAGTATATGGGGTCCCTGGTGCTATAAAAAGCTGCAGCGAACCTAAATACCTACCTGCCTAACTAGCGTCACCTGTGACACTAATACAGCGATCAGAAAAACGATCGCTTATTAGGCTGGGTTCACACTGGAGCGATGCGGGAACGCCACGAATGCGCGGCGGGTTCCCGCATCGCATGCCTCCCGGCGGCAGTTCACACTGCCCTATGCGAACTGCTGGGAGTGTCAGTGAATGTTAATGACACCCCCAGATCAGTTCGCATATCGCAGTGCGATCTGCAAACTTGGATCGCATGGTGTGAACACCCATGCGATCCGATTCTGCTGCGGACCAAAAAAAGGGTCCCGTGCGAGTTTGCGGCGGGTGCGGCGGGTGCGACACGAATTCAGCCATACTATCTGTATAGCTGAACTCGAATCGCACAGAGATCGGATGTGATTTGCACTGCAGTGCGGTGCGAATCACATTCGTTCTCATAAACCGCTGCAATGTGAACCCAGCCTTAGTGACACTGGCGACGGGGGGTGATCACGGGGTTAAACCTTTATTGGGGGGGTTAGGGGGGTACCTTAGAACTAAAGGGGGCTAACCCTAACTGCCCTAACAGTTATTAGTCACAAATGACACCCGCCGGGTGATCAGGGGGTTAAACCTTTATTAGGTAATAAATGGCGGGTGCCCTGAAACTATAAAAAAATAACTAACCAACCAGCGTCACCTGTAACAGTTATATGGTGATCACTGGTGAAAGGGTTAACTAGGGGGCAATCAGGGGGCAATCAGGGGGCTTTATGCGGTAGTATATGGGGGTCCCTGGCGCTATAAAAAGCTGCGGCGAACCTAAATACCTACCTGCCTAACTAGCGTCACCTGTGACACTAATACGGCGATCAGAAAAATGATCGCTTATTAGGCTGGGTTCACACTGGAGCGATGCGGAAACGCCGCGAATCCGCGGCGGGTTCCCGCATCGCATGCCTCCCGGCGGCAGTTCACACTGCCCTATGCGGACTGCTGGGAGTGTCAGTGAAATGTTACTGACACCCCCAGATCAGTTCGCATATCGCAGTGCGATCTGCAAACTCGGATCGCATGGTGTGAACACCCATGCAATCCGATTCTGCTGCGGGCCAAAAAAAGGGTCCCGTGCGAATTTTGCGGCGGGTGCGGCGGGTGTGGCGGGTGCGGCGAATGGCTGAACTCGAATCGCACAGAGATCGGATGTGATTTGCACTGCAGTGCGGTGCGAATCACATTCGTTCTCATAAACCGCTGCAATGTGAACCCAGCCTTAGTGACACTGGCGACGGGGGGTGATCACGGGGTTAAACCTTTATTGGGGGGGTTAGGGGGGTACATTAGAACTAAAGGGGGCTAACCCTAACTGCCCTAACAGTTATTACAGTCACAAATGACACCAATGCAAAAATAAAATAAAAAATGACATTGGTGTCACTGTGACTGGGGGGCAGGGGTAATTGGGGGGGTGATCGGGGGGGTGTGAGTGTGCCTGGCGTGTTCTACTGTGTGTGTAGAGTGTTGGTGCAACTCACCGATCCGCTCTCCTCCGTGTCGGAACGAAAAATACCGACACGGAGGAGAGAATACATCACTTCCTCTCCTGTGTTTACATTACAGGAGAGGAAGTGATGTCACGGGGAATTCCTATTCGTCGGGAGCGATCGCGAGGGGGTGGCCATGAATGAATGGCCGCCCCCTCGTCCCGGATCGCTCCCGGACGAAAACCGACCGCCGCAGGCACCGGGCGGGGGCCCGATCGGGCCCCCGACCCGCGGGAGGCAAGGGACGTACATGTACGCCAATATGCCTGCCCGTGCCATGCTGTCGACGTACATCGTCGTGCGGCGGTCGGCAACTGGTTAATTAATGTTCCCATGGGTGCTTGAGGCTTCTGCACTCTGAGACTGGAAGCTTCAAGCCGTGCCTACTTTATAAAATCCTGCAAGGCAAGGCTTGATTCTCCACTATGTTTCCAAGTCATTTGGAATGCAGAAGTTTATATCAGCCCCACAGTGACAACCTATTAAAATTTGTGCCAGGCCTCCTTCTTTTCTGTATTCTGCAGTGAAGTGGTTCTTAAAATTGTAGGCTCCCGATGGATCAAACATATTAGGTTGCTTGATTTTAAAAACAGCTAGCTAGTAACAGAACATCGAAATTAAACTTGTAAGGATGTTATACAGTACATACTGTACACGTATGTAACAGACTGCACTGTTACTGATTGCAGGATGTATATAACCCACAAGATGGAAGTGTTCTGCAGTTTAGTTATTCAGACTTTAGTAACATCCCTTTCACACTGAGGTGTTTTTCAGGCTCTTTTGGGCAAAAAATAGCGCCTGTAAAGCGCCTGAAAAACTTCTCCCCTGCAGTCTCAGTGTGCAAGCCTGAGCTGGCAGGACGTTAAAAAGACTCGTGCAAGCAGCAGAATAAGCAAAAAATGTCACCCTCTAGATGTGCAAAGCTCGTAGAGACATCCTCAAAAACACTTGCAGCTGTAATTGCAGAGAAAGGTTCTTCTAGAAAGTATTGAGTCAGGGGGGCTGAATTATGTGCCACTTTGTGTTGGTCTATCACATAAAATTTTTGATTTGTACCATGACAAAATGTGGAAAATTTCAATAGGTATGAATACTTTATCAAGGCAGTGTGTGTGTGTGTGTGTGTGTGTGTGTGTGTGTGTGTGTGTGTGTGTGTGTATGTGTATATATATATATATATATATATATATATATATATATATATATACACGCACGCACGCACGCACGCACGCACGCACACGCACACACACACACACAGTATAAAGTATGTATAGCAAAAACATTTTTTGCTTTGAACAGAGTTGGCAAGAGCTAGAAGCCCTGTCAAGGATTTATTGCCGTCTTTGTCCTTACTAGGTAGGTCTAATCTCTGATAGTGGTCATCTGGAAAAAATGTTCTCCCCTGTCAGAATGGGGATCTGCCTTGTTTACATAGGCAGATCCTTATTCTGCCTCTCTGTGAAGAGATCGCAGGTGGCCGGCGGACATCGGTTCCAACAGACACATGCATCGGCTCCTCCTCTGTGCAGTGAGCATGCGCTTCTGGCAGTGTGCACATGTCCACACTATCTATTGCATGAAACATACGCGTATGCTGTTTTCGCGTAGAGCAGCCCTGCCGCAGTATATATGCGGTGGGCAGTCCTTAAGTGGATAAAGCACACTCAAAAACAACCCGCACAAACACCCTCTGCCTGCCTTGTGTAGTCCTCTGTCTAATGGGCTACAATTCATAAACTAACCAGACTTATGTTGCTATCCCAATATCCTCCAGCATAGTGCATTGATATATTGCAGGCAAATGCCCTGGCTCAGGTCAACATTCCAGTTTAAAGCTGGCCTTTTCATGTTCCAGTTGCAGGCAAGGCAATTAGACACTTTAATCTTCACAATCCCAGGTGGCCTGATGCAAAGCTCTCCTATTCCCATACCCCATCACCAGGGGGTATGTCTGAATCATTTTTTCAGATGAAGAATTCTGATATGCACTCTTATGTTATACACGGCCCTGCTGGATAATCCTGCTCAACTGGCATCCCAAAACGACTCCATCAGTCTCCAGATGGCTTAGGTATAACCAGGTATCAACAGGCCAGAAATATGATATTAAAAAAACATGTTGCGTCTTCCAACAAGGCCTCTTTTACATACCCATCCGGAGCTACACACCTGCCAGATCAGTCTATTTCTGCGGGAAAGATGGCCAGGTTTTTGCAGTCCAATGCAGATGTCATTCCACTGTCAATGATTTTTACAGGCCGAGTGGCTGCAGCTGATCCCACTGCAGAAATACACTGATCTGGGTGGTATATGGCCCTAGACAGCTGTGTGAATGAGGTCTGTGATATAAGTATAGCATAGAAAAGGGTTAAAACTCATCAGGTTTTTATTGTTGTCTGTTGTCGCATTGGGTAGAATCACTCTCTGTATTTATCCTAAGGTCAGTAAATCTTTTAAGTGGAAGGACCTGTTCCAGTGACAAATGTCTTCCCTTCATTTGTAGAGATTTCCTACCACCTCCTGTTGCATCTCCAGGAGAGGACGTGAGGAGCTACTGTATACTATATCCCCAATGGTACGCAAACAATGCAAAAAAACAAAACAAAACACATTTCATCAAAAAACAGCTTGATCACATGGATGCATTCAAGCCATCTTTTGGTGAATTGTGTTAAGGAGAGGTGACCTGCAAGCAGTGACATTGTTACCAGCTGTATATTAGACAGTTTAATTAAAAGGATTTTGGAGAACAAAATGTGTGTGTGAGTCTCTCCATTCTTTAATACCTATGTGATCTGATTGGAATAAATTTAAATGTGTTTGTCTGTCACAGATTACTGCAAATCATGATTGATCTTTTGCATGGCCATACTGAATATTAGTAGTCCAAGAAAGAGAAATTACTTTTTTCCTTATGAATAATACTATAAATCTGTCCTCTCTTGTAGCGCGTGTAGACTTTACAAGGGTCACCTTTTCCACAGATATGCTCTGGCAAAGGATGGAAGTGGTATACAATGTCATGGGCGTTAAGCCAAATTAACAATGCAGTGATGCTACTGTAAATTGTTAGGTGTCAAGTTGTAATCGTTAATTAGTATGGTCTATAATTTTTGTTGAAGGTCGTTTGTGCCTGTTACACTGCACATTGCATTGCTATATGCATGTGGCCAGGGTTAGTGTCACCCTGGTAGCATGAGGCGATACCTGGACCCTATAGAGGTTGCACAGGCAGTCAAATTCTACCAGGATGGCACATCAATAAGTCCTATTGCCAGAAGTTTTGCTGTGTCTCTCAGCACAGTCTCAAGAGCAGGGTGGTGATTCCAGGGGATGGGCAGTTACTCTAGGAGAGGTGGACAGGGCCGTAGAAGGTCCTTAACCCATCAGCAGGACTGGTATCCCCTCCTTTGTGCAAGGATGAACAGGATGAGCACTGCCAAAACCCTACAAAATGAACTTCAGCAGGCCACTGGTGTGAATGTCTCTGACCAAACAATCATAAACAGACTTCATAGGGGTGGCTTGAGGGCCCAACATCCTCTAGTGGGCCTTGTGCTCACTGCCCAACACGGTGGCATTTGATTGGCATTTTGCCATTGAACAAGATAATTGGCAGGTCCACCACTCGCGCTCTGTGCTTTTCACAGATGAGAGCAGGTTCACCCTGAGCACACGTGACAGACATGAAAGGGTTTGTAGAAGCCATGGAGAACGTTATGCTGCCTGTAACATTGTTCAGCATAACCTGTTTGGTGGTGGCTCAGTAATGGTCTGGGACTGCATATCCATGGAGGGACGCACAGACCTCTACAGGCTAGACAATGGCACCCTGACTGCCATTAGGTATCAAGATGGACCCATTGTCAGATCCTACGCTGGTGCAGTGGGTCCTGGGTACCTCCTGGTGCACAACAATGCCGGCCTCATGTGGAGAGAGTATGCAGCCAGTTCCTGGAGAATTAAGGAATTGATACCATTGAATAGCCCCCACGGTCACCTGACCTAGATCCAATAGAACACCTCTGGGACATTATGTTTTGGTCCATCTGACGCCGCTAGGTTACACCTCAGTCTGTCCTGGAGCCCAGTGATGCCCTGGTCCAGATTTGCTAGGAAATACCCCAGGACACCATCTGTCCTCTTACCAGGAGCATGTCCCTACATTGTCAGGCATGCCATACAAACTACCGAGTACTATTTTGAGTTGAAGCCATGAAATTTCTGCAAAATGGACTAGCCTGCTGTATCATTTTTTCACTTTGATTTTCAAGGTGTCTTTGAATTCAGCCCTCTGTAGGTTTATAGTTTTCATTTCCATCAAATGATGTGGCATTCATTCATTCCTAACACATTACCCAGTCCATATCAGTATAGATATCCAGCATGATATTTTTCCCCATTGAGATCTGATGTGTTTTCAAAGTGTTCCTTTAATTTTTTGAGCAGTGTGTATATATATAATATAAAATTTAAAATTAAGCACATGACAAACTACCTTTATTGCAGCATTCATGTCTTGCAGTGCAGCAAATGTGTCCCCCATCTGTAAGCTGACAATAGCACGGCCTTCAAATCCTAGCAAGCTCTGTGGATTGATATCCAAGGCTATTGTAAACTGGTTCCAAGCTTTCTGATAGGATCCCTGTGCCTACAAGGAAAGCAAAGAGTTGGTTTTGATAAATGTAGAGAAATAGCTTAATGGCACATTGTTAATCATCATTACTGTTAAAATGAAAGAAAAATAAATAAAAATAAATCATATACTGTATATTGATGGGAGCAGCCACCTAAGGTCCCAGACATGCAGGTGACATTTCAATTAAGTTTACTGTAGTAAGGTCTCATTGCTAGTGGTGCTACAAGAGACAATGGGGGTTATTTACAAAAAGCAAATCCACTTTGCACTGCAAGTGCACTTGGAGGTGCAGTCGCTGTAGATCTGAGGGGGACATGCAAGGAAAATTAAAAACAGCATTTTAGATTGCACATGATTGGATGATAAAATCAGCAGAGCTTCCCCTCATTTCAGATCTACCCCTTAGAATTAGAGCGACTGCACTTCCAAGTGCACTTGGAGTGCAAAGTGGTTTTGCCTTTCATAAATAACCCCCAATGTGAAGTTAACTCTGCTTTATCACCATATTCATTTGCTTTTGTTATTTCTATATTAAAGGTAGCTTTATATACAGGCTTTTTTCATGACTGATAACAATTTAGAATCATTAAAGTGCATACAGGCTTACTTTAATAAGATTTATGCTAAATACTATTTATATAAATTGTATATACTAGCAAAAGTATGCTCATTCCAGAATGGGAAATGTTGGAGTTGCGAGAGGTGCATGGTGGTGAAAGGAAGGGAAGATGAAGTTTAGGGGCATTTAGCAACAAGGGAGGTGGTAATGCTACCTACAGTATACCCATCATACTTTCAGTCCCCTGTTCTTTCTTCATGAACAAACCAGAGAGCTCCAGACCCATAGTGGATCCATAGGTGGACTAGATAACAATGAACTTGCGTTTGTTTACATCAGACTGACTCTTATCCATCACATTTAAGTCCAGAAAAAAAACCTAAAAGGCCACAGACCTTAGTAGTTTGATGTGAACAGACACACATCCACTTACATCTGCCTGCCCAAGGACTTACATAGAGCTTCCAATCAGATCTGCCTAAAAAACTGGAAATTCAGAGTTTGTGTGCATTCTCTAACTGGCTGGTCCTGCCTAATGACCAGAGGAACAGAGGTTCACTTTGATACTGTGGTACATATTAACTGCAAGGATATGAATTTGAATGTAAAATAATAGATTTGCAGTTCTCATCTTTATTAATTATTTTGCACAGCATGAGTTCCTACAGCTCTGGAATATAAATTACAATGGGTAGTAGATGGCTTTAAAAGACATTTATTGACAATGTTTGGTACATTAAGACATTATATTTTACACTACATAGAGAAAGCAGACAAATGGTCCTTCTTTCAGGTCGATGAGTTTCTATGAAATACTTGTCAAGTGTTCTGCAACATAATTACAACTTTCAAGCAAAACATGGTTTAAATGATGTGAAAATGGAAATCTGCTGAAAGAAAAACACCCTGGAGCTACTGACTATCAGAGAATAGAAATATATGAAACGTGAAGGTCTTGATACTGTTTAGATGGCACACTGATATACAGATTTTTACTGTATTAACCATATTTTGATCTTATGTATATGTCAAAGACGTGCAGTCAGAGGAGTCATGTGAGGCAGGGCCTCACCTGCCATGAACATAAAAAAAAAAAATGTTTAGCTTTGAGGGTCGTAGCTTTGCGACCTGGGGTCAGAAGGGGTATGTAGCCTAAGTGCTACCCCATCACTGGTAAAAAAAAGATGTGGGGCTCCTACGACCTATGGTTCCAGAGATATGGGGATCCTTGCACAGGGGAGAAAAAACTGTCAGAAACTAAATACAGAGCGACCACTTTAAAATACAAGCTGACACACTGTTTGCAGCAGACTGAGAGGTTGAGCTCACAGTGCGTCTCACTTCTTGTCAGAGGCACTGAGCTCAATAAGCAGCTTGGAGGCTTGGATCAATGGTAAAGTACCATTGGTCCGTGCTGTCCAATAAAAATGCTGCAGTGGAGGCACACCTCTCACTACAGTGTCATAGAAGGGGCGTGTGTCTAAAAGACAAATGCTCCCTTCCAGCCCAGCACTCTTAACTACAAGGAAAAAATGTTTTTGTGTATAAGATTACCCATAATCCAATGTTTTTCTCCCACAGTTAAGAGGGAGAATGAGAATCTGCTGTCTGCTGAATGTTTACATTCCTTGTAATAGAAATGAAAGTGACATTTTTTTTTTAGAACAGTGTAAAAATAAAAAATAAAAAGTTAAATAAATAAAAAAAATAAAAAAATGTTAACGCGCCCCATCCTAATGAGCTTGCATGCAGAAGTGAACGCACCTTCATATGAAAACGGCATTCAAACCACACATGTGAGCTGTCACCGCGATCGTGAGAATGAGACCTCCTCTGTAACTCAAAACATGCAACCTGTAGAATTTTTTAAACATCGCCTATGGAGATTTTTATGGGTAAAAGTTTGTTGCTATCCCACGAGTGGGCGCAATTTAAAAAAAATTGGGCTAACTTTACTGTTGTCTTATTTTTTAATTCAAAAAAGTGTGCTTGTAAGATTGCTGCGCAAAAATGGTGATAGAAAGTATTGCAACGACCACCATTTTATTCGATAGGGTGTTAAAAAATTAAATAAAAATGATATATATATATATATATATATACATAAGTTCCAAAGGTTGCTGCACTTAAAAATGTGTTGCTTTATTCCATCAAATCTTTGGAAAAAGATTACAAAGTAAGCAGAATCATTCCAGACAAAATCGATATTTAGCTTCAATAAATAGATGTAAAAATCTGATTTTTACATCTATTTATTGAAGATATATATCTTTTTATGCATATATATACGTCTTTCCAATCTGAAAATAAGATGAATTGCAAGATGACAATGAGATATTGAGATTATCGGCCGTTGCGATTAGATATTTTCTGTGTCTATGGTATTAGATTAGTATTCAGTAACATTGATTGGATAGAAACTGAGAATGATTAACCATATTGATTCCATGTGAGATGATGCTTGTGAAACACATATAAAGTAGATGATTGTGGTGAAAACCTTCAGATGTGTTCTGACTGATCTAAGTAAGGGCGCAAACAAATCAGCCCAAAACGTAATCTTTGTCTGAACAGATGACCGTAACGATTTTGTCTGGAATGATTCTACTTGCTTTGTAATCTTTTTCCAAAGATTTGATGGAATAAAGCAACACATTTTTAAGTGCAGCAACCTTTGGAAATGTATTCTTATATATACACAAGGATATACAAGGTCGTGGGAGGACCTGTTTGTTGGCACTAGATTGAAAGTTGTGTGCAGTTCTCCTCTACACATATATATATATATATATATATATATATATATATATATATATATATATATATATATATATATAATGTTTGGGAGTTCTAAGTAATTTTCTAGCAAAAAAAAACGATTTTAACTTGTTCTATACCTTCTACATTAAAAGTTCTCCATTTGTATGTTGCAACTGGTGATAATGGCACTGAGTATGGTTGAATCTGGTGCTTAGGCCTTACACATCAGGGATGCTTAGTTTAGTGGTAGATGCCTTTTTAGTGACCCCCATGCCAGTTTTAACTGTAGTTTTTTGGACTTGCCAGTCCACCTTTATTTTAAATTAAAAGAAAACTTCAACACTGTGGTTGCCTACATTTAGGATTTTGGTTTTACACAGGAAAAACGGATAACAAAAATACCAATACTCTCCTTCAGGAGCTCCCTTGCTCTTCTCACTGGTCTCTCAGACATCCCAGCTTCTTCTAGATTTCAGGACTTTCCTGGCTTTTTTCAGTCACATTTTTCAGTTCTACAGGCCCACTCCTGACCTCTCTGTAGAGGTTCTCTTGACACCCCGGGTTCTTTTACTCACCTGAAATTTACTGATTCCTTCAGTCCCATGGACTCACCTAGTTGTCCCAGCTTTCTCATTCTCCTAGACTCTGTCAGTTTTCCAGACTCTCTTAGCTATCTCAACTTTCTCAGAGGACATAGAATCCCTCCAAAATGGAGTGCAGACTTTCAAGTAGAACACCTCTGACAAATGAAAGCCTTCAAGCTACAGACTCTGATTACAAAACCCAGAGAAAACTGAATTTGTTTTCTCCACTCAGCCCCAACACTCTGGAGCCCAACACTCTGCATTAGTCAATCATGTGTGTCTTTTTCCTATACTCACGCCGTAGCAGGACCTATCATTGTCACAGACTGTATCAAGGCCCTTCAATAATTTGAACTTTGAGCAGAACTTTTGGATTCCTCACCTAGCTCAACAGATCCCTATAACATTTTGCTGTACAGATCAGTAGTACTCTACTGTATTGTTGGAGTTTCCTCACCACAAATTGTCAGCCAAATGTTTTCTTTATTGAAATCAACAATAATTAATACATAAACTCCTGCCTGTAGAACTCAGGTTATGAGCAGAATTTCAGTAGTTGTTACTGACATAATAAAAGGATAACCAAACCATAGCAATATCAAATTCCTTAGTAATGCAGTGGATTTGATGAGTTAAACCGTACACCATGTTCACGTTTACTTTTAAAATCAGCAGAGAGTTGCCCATGTTTTGTCTGTATTAGAACGTGTTATGGATGCTGGTTGCTGACACTACTGTGTAGGACCTGTATCAGCAGCCAGAGAGTTATCTGAAGCTAGGAATCACTAAGATTGAATGTGATGTGCCATATAGCACATTAAAAGACTACCTCTTATCACTTCTTGAAAATAGGTGAATGGTATAGTACCTCGTGCACTATCAATAACAATAATAAAAGTGAATAAAACTGCTGCAAACACCAAAAAACAAAGTCCTTGGCTCAAAGTGTATAAAGTAAAGATGATATTGCGCTGTCCTGAATATCGTGAAAAAACGAAACAATAAATATCTCAATCAACAAATACATATAACCATGAATAAATTAGTGAATAAATATTACTTCCGAGTGTTCATAAATATTACATAAGCTAGTACAGTGACTGATGCAATAAATATAAGTGGTAAATATATAGTCCCAGTGATGACAATATATGCCAAAAGTGCAAAAGATGAAAGTGAAGGTGGTCTACTTCTTGCACATGGTGATTGGTGTCTCTTCTTATAATATCTTTAGGGGATACTTATATCTCCTCTTAACCTTAGGGATCCACTCTATGATGAATGCTGCCCTGGGAACTGGATGTTTGGCGATACTTCCTTAGATGTAATCACGGGTTCTCCACCTAGTTTCCTTGGTGGTGGCAGTATAGAAAGAAAAGGGGCTCCAATAGTGTAATATAATCTTTTAGGGGTATTTTATTAAAAAAGCCAATTGGTACTCACATTAAAAACAATACAGCAAGACATATACTCCACGAGTATATTCAGAAGTCACTTCCGGTTACTCTGCCGCCCCCAATCCTAAATTCCTGGAAATGTTTCATAGGTTATACTGTATATGTCACATATAAATTAATGGGTGACTAATCCAGACAAATGTAAGTGATGTTTACAGGGGGCAATCAAGTTTTATGTTGCACCTTCTACACTGCTTTACACAGATTACAGTTTGAATCTGAATATTTCCAGTTAGACATTAGCATATACTGAGCTTTTTAATGAGGCAAGCCGTGATAGTTGAAATGCACCTGCCTTCACATAAGACTGTACATTGGGAAATAACAGCCTTTTAGATATCTCTCACCTGTAAGTTATAACCCAGGCAAATCCGAGCAGCAGTGCACATAGGATTCAAATGAAGAGCCTTCACAAAATCCATCTGAGCATATCTGAATCCCTCTTTATGGCCATATTCCATGTAGGCATTGCCACGGCCAATGTATCCTTCTGGAGACAAGGGGTTTAGCTGCAGCACCTGGTTAAATGCCTGCACAGCCTCTTCGTACTGCTGCAGTCTGTCACAAGAAATGTGTAAATGTTTAATCTCTGAATGAAAAAAGCAATCTGAAAAAGATACCATTTACTGGATAATTTTCAAAGTATGTTAGGTCCTTATTGCCAACAATGTAACACCACTTCTTACACCACAGTTTGACAAATACAAACATCTGATCAGAAAAATAGATTCAGTTGCCAAAAAAACAGTTGTCTTATGTAGAGTGTATTAACCACTTGCAGATCGGACCATTTTGCTGGTCAAAGACCAGACCACTTTTTGCGATTCGGCACTGCGTCGCTTTAACTGACAATTGCGCGGTCGTGCGACGTGGCTCCCAAACAAAATTGACGTCCTTTTTTTCCCACAAATAGAGCTTTCTTTTGGTGGTATTTGATCACCCCTGCGGTTTTTATTTTTTGCGCTATAAACAAAAATAAAGCAACAATTTTGAAAAAAACGCATTATTTTTTACTTTTTGTTAAAATAAATATCCCCCAAAAATATATAAAAAAACATTTTTTTCCCTCAGTTTAGGCCGATACGTATTCTTCTACATATTTTTGGTAAAAAAAAATCGCAATAAGCGATTATTGATTGGTTTGCGCAAAAGTTATAGCGTTTACAAAATAGGGATAGTTTTATAGCATTTTTATTAATATTTTTTTTTTTTTTTTTACTAGTAATGGCGGCGATCAGCGATTTTTATTGTGACTGCGACATTGTGGGGGACCCATCGGACATTTTTGACACATTTTTGGGACCATTGTCATTTATACAGTAATCACTGCTATATAAATGCAGTGATTCCTGTGTAAATGACACTGGCAGTGAAGGGGTTAACCAGTGGGTGGCAGTGTAGGGGTTAAGTGTTCCTAGGTGTGTGTTACTAACTGTGGGGGGGTTGGGCTATCATTTAGTGAACACTGATCTCTGCTCCAATCACATGGAGCAGAGATCAGCGTCACTAGTTGCTAGGTAGAATGGAAAAATGCTGTTTACACTGCATTTCCTCCATTCGGCCTCTCCGTGAGACGATCGTCGGCGGCGCGCTCCTGATGGCAGGGCGGCATTGAATATTGGACGTACCTGTACGCCAATATGCCTGCCCGTGTCATTCTGTCGACGTATCGTGCCATCGTCGTGCGCTGGTCAGGAAGTGGTTAATATACAATATATCAGACTGCTGATAAGGCACACAAATGCCAAAGTGAAATATAACAACTGTGTTGGAGAGGGTTTAAAGAAATAGGGACCACGGGCCATATGGTGGCTTTGCCCTGAAATTAAAAAATACTGGGGGGAGATCAGGTAAATAATATGGGAGATAACTAACATAGAGGTCCCAGACGACCCGTCAGGGTGCCTATTCTACGGGATAAGAATGTCAACAAAGGAATATATGAGAACGTTGCTACCACAGCTCTTAAACGCGGCGAAAAGCTTTATACCCAGACACTGGTAGGAACAAGAAAGGCCCACCATGAAGAACTGGTGTAATAAAGTAATCGAAATCCAATGCTTAGAATTCCTTAGGTTCAGTGATGGAGAGGGAATAGAAGAGTTTGAAAAGAAATGGCGGAAATGGGTATAAGCTAACAATAAGATTTGCAAGATTTGCAGAAGCATAGGGAGCATAAGGCAAAAACCACAGTAGAGGAATAAAAAAAAATAGATACACAGAGGCAGAAGAGGAACAGTGGAAAATAATAGGATAGATCGGGAGAAAGAAAAGTAGATGGAGAGGGTATAAATACAGGGGCTGGGTGGGTGGGGGGGGGGGGGGAGCTGGGTGTTAAGAATGTATTAAGAATTTGTATATGGATGTTTTAGCGAGGTTGTAGCCACGCTAAGTGTTATATTTTTCTTTTTGATACAGATAAAATGAATAAAGAAATTGAAAAAAAAAAAATCAGACTGTTAAAGACCAATATTTCTGTTTTTTGCTTTTTTTTACTATACAGTATATATTTCCCTAAATACATGATCCTTTGTTGATTATTCTATTTGGCAGAGTGAACCCCATTCAGAAAATTACAATGGTTTCCTTAGAGAACCATTGTACTTTATGATTGCAGTACAACACTGAATTTCACCAGTAAGTAATGCTACAAGCAAAGTCCGATATTGCAGATCTCAGTCCACAGAGCAATCAGAGGTACAGAAAAAAAAACTAGTCTGTGTAACTATATCAGCTGTCCAAACAAAGCTAGGTTTTAGAGCTACAAGTAGCTGGAAATCATATAGAAAAATAGTAGATTATTTTGTACCAGGAAGTACAGATAAATGCGAGTGGTCTGCAAATGCACATAGGTCTGTGAGTGCACGTAGGTCTGCGAGTGGTCTGCAAGTGCACGTAGGTCTGTGAGTACCTGTGTATTGTCTTGTTGAGTACTTGTGTATTGTCTTGTCGAGTATTAGTGTCAGAAGCTAGCTAGGTAATTTGGACAGGGTATAATCCCCAATTCTCATTAAATTGAATAGATATAATGCCCGGCAGGTGTAGAGAGGAGACTCGTTGTACATCTTGCGGCATGTATGCGTTCCTTAATCATCCGATCGAGGATGAATATTGCTGTGCAAAATATAAGCGCATTGTTTCCCTGGAAGCTCAGATTCTGAATCTGGGGAAGCAACTGTCAGCACTGAGAATTCCCTCCATACTAAAGGAGAGCCAGGAACGTACACGGCAGCTGCAGGCTGGGGCCAGAACAGAGGCGGGTGAAGACAAAGAGGTGCAGGCACTAGCAAAAAATAGATGGGTGACAGTCAAGAAGGGTAGAGGCGGGAGGCGGAACCAGGGCTGGAGCATCCAAATAAGTATGCTCCATTGAGTGACATTGGGGAAACCAGTCAGAGACCAGCACTGCTAGAGCTGAGGGACTCTCCTAGCTGCCGGGGGAAGAACTCCTCCAGTGAGAGTGGGGGGGAAGCGGAGGGAAAGGGAAGACAGATTCTGGTAGTAGGGGACTCAATTCTTAGGACAGAGAAGCCAATCTGTAACAAAGACCTGAAGCGCCGAACAGTAGGTTGTCTACTGGGCGTTCGGGTTCAGCACATCACGGATCTGGTGGACAGATTACTGGGAGGAGCTGGGGAAGACCCAGCTGTCATAGTGCACATTGGCACCAATGACAAAGTCAGAGGCAGAGTGTCCTAAAGAACGATTTGAGGAAACGATTGAGGAAAAGGACCTCCAAGGTAGTATTCTCAGGAATACTACCGGTACATTGAGCCAGACCAGAAAGGCAGAGGGAGATTAGGGAAGTAAACAAGTGGCTAAAGAGCTGGTGTAGTAAGGAGGGGTTTGGGTTCCTGGAGGACTGGGTCGACTTCTCAGTTGATAACCAGTACCATAGAAGGGACGGATTGCACCTAAATGAGGAGGGTGCAGATCAGCTGGGAATGAAGATGGCCAAAAATGTAGAGGGGTTTTTAAACGAAAAAATGGGGGGGAGGGTCCAGAGGTAGAGAAAGTCAGTGTGGAACATATTCCAGAGGGTAGTACTAGGGGCATTAGTGGTAGGTTTACCAAAGCACATAAACCCAAAGGTAAGTATAGTAGCAAGTCCTAGTTGCAATCTCGGAACACCCAATAAGAGTATAATATGCAACCGGTCTAAACTTTGTGGTATGTTCACCAATGCCAGGAGCCTGGCGGACAAGATGGGTGAACTAGAGATACTGTTGTACAGGATTTGGATTTTGTGGGAATTTCAGAGATGGTTCAACAGCTTTCATGATTGGCTGGCAAACATTCAAGGGTATACCCTTTATCGCAAGGTTAGAGAGGGTAAAAAAGGGGGGGCGGGTGTATGCCTATATATCAAGAATAATGTACAAGTGAATTTGAGAGATGATATCACTAAGGGAGGTAGGGAGGAGGTGGAATCCTTATGGGTAGAGCTCCAAAGGGATAAAAAGGGGAAAATTATACTGGTAGTATGCTATAGCCCCCCTAACCCGAGGGAGGAAGGAGAGACAGATCTCCTACCACAATTTGGATTAGCAGCAAGGATGGGAAGTGTTATCATAATGGGGGATTTTAACTATCCAAATATAGACTGGGCGGAGAGAACCATGCATTCATCTAAGGCTCGCAGGACAATTTTATGGGTCAGAAGGTAAACGCACCAACTAGAAATAAAGCGTTACTGGACCTGCTGATTACCAACAATACAGATCTGATCACGGATGTGGAAATATGGGGCAATTTAGGTAACAGCGATCACAGGTCAAATGGCTTCAGTATAAATCACACAAATAGGAAACATAAGGGGAATACAAAGACACTGCGTTTCAAAAGAGCCAACTTTCCTAAACTACAAGCCTTGCTAGAAGGCAAAAAATCTTAGGAACAAAGAACACAGAGGAGAGATGGGTTTGCTTTAAGAGCATATTAAATAAGGGCATTAGCCAATGCATCCCATTGAGTAATGCATTTAAAAGAGCGAACAAAAGTCCTGGATGGCTTAACTCCAATGTAAAGATGCATATAAAAGCAAAGGAGAAGGCCTTCAAAACAATACAAGGTTGAGGGATCATAAGCATTCATACTTTATAAAGAATGCAACAAGAAATGTAAGGGTGCAATAAGGATGGCTAAGATAGAACATGAAAGACACAGAGTGGTGGAGAGCAAAAAAAATCCCAAGAAATTCTTTAAGTACGTAAACAGTAAAAATGGAAAAACAGACCATATTGACCCAATAAAGAATGAGGAAGGACATCTGGTTACAAAGGATGGGGAGATGGCGAAGGTATTGAATCTATTAACCTTCTATGAGGAGGTGAGTTGCCATCTAGATAAAGGAAGGCCCGTGGGCACGGTGTATCTGGATTTTGCAAAAGCATTTGACACAGTTTCCCATAAACGTTTACTGTACAAAATAAGGTCCATTGGCATGGACCATAGGGTGAGTACGTGGATTAAAAACTGGCTACAAGGGCGAGTTCAGAGGGTGGTGAGAAATGGGGCGTACTCAGAATGGTCAGGGGTGGGTAGTGCGGTCCCCCAGGGTTCTGTGCTGGGCCCAATCCTATTTAATTTGTTCATAAACGACCTGGAGGATGGAGTAAACAGTTCAATCTCTGTATTTGCAGACAATACTAAGCTAAGAAGAGCAATAACTTCTCCAGAGTATGTGGAAACCTTTCAAAAAGATCTGAACAAATTATTGGGGTGGGCAACTACATGACAAATGAGGTTCAATGTAGAAAAATGTAAAATAATGTATTTGGGTGGCAAAAATATGAATGCAATCTATACACTGGGGGGAGAACCTCTGGGGGAATCTAGGATGGAAGAGGACTTGGGGGACCTAGTAGATGATAGGCTCAGCAATGGCATGCAATGCCAAGCTGCAGCTAACAAAGCAAACAGAATACTGACATGCATTTAAAAGGGGATCAACGGCAGATATAAAACGATAATTCTCCCACTTTACAAGACTCTGGTCCAGCCGCACCTAGAGTATGTTGTTCAGTTCTGGGCACCGGTCCTCAGGAAGGATGTACTGGAAATGGAGCGAGTACAAAGAAGGGCAACAAAGCTAATAAAGGGTCTGGAGGATATTAGTTATGAGGAAAGGTTGCGAGCACTGAACTTATTCTCTCTGGAGAAGAGACACTTGAGAGGGGATATGATTTCAATATACAAATACCATACTGGTGACCCCACAATAGGGATAAAACTACGTAGAGGGTTGTTTACTGTAAGAGCGGAAAGGATGTGGAATTCCCTTCCACAGGCGGCGGTCTCAGTGGGAAGCATTGATAGTTTCAAGAAACTATATACAATGTAATACCGACATATAGTCACACATATGGGTTGGACTTGATGAACTTATGTCTTTTTTCAACCTCACCTACTATGTAACTATGTAATGTGCATAAATACTTACAAAATGTATTTGTATTATGTATTAAATAATAAACAAACAATAGGGTGTTAATACCTGTGATGGCAGTCTCCTATCACCTGATGGATCTTTATGTCTCCAGGAGTTTTCCTAGCCACAGCTTTGAAGTCCTATTAACAAAAGGTGCTGGTTAGTATACTCCATAAGTATTATATATGTAATGTCTATGTCAAGCGATTTGGCTAAGGTCCCCTTTATCTTTCTCTCCATATACAGTATTTGCTAAGCAGTACCCATTGAGGCAGGTATGTTCATTTTAAGTTTAGTAAATAACAGAACATAAAAGCATAGGTTTAAACCTAACGTTTGTCTCAGATTCTGCCAGGAAAGAATGAAGTTTAGAGAAAGCCTTTTCTGTCCCAACACGTTAGCATGTGCAGCCTATCAATGGCCACCAGTGAAGGAAAATAAATATTTATTTGCAAAATTTTACAACAGAAACTAGGGAAAACATTTTTTTCAAAATATTTGGTATTCTTTCGTTTGTTTAACAAACAATAAAAAAAACAAGTGGTGATTAAATACCACTAAAAGAAAGCTCTATTTGTGTGCAAAAAATGCTGAAAATTGGCCTTTCACGGGAAGGGGGTGAAAGTGCCTGGCATTGAAGTGGTTAAAGTAACATTCCAGGGAATGCAGAACATTACTGCCAAAAGCTTATTTAAAGCCAAAATGTTTTTGTTATCTTGAACAGAGTAAGGAAGAGTAATATGGCGCGTACACACGACTGGACTTTCCAGCAGACTAGGTCTGATGGTCTTCAAGACTTGGCCACACATGAACGGACTAAGTCCATTCGAAAGTCCATTCGTTTTGAACGTGATGTCGTAAGACGGGACTAAAAAAGGAAGTTCAATAGCCAATAGCTTCCCTTGCATCGTATTTGTTCCGCCGAACCAGCATACAGATGAATGGTTTTCCCAATAGGAATTGAGTCAGTCGGACAGATTTGAAACATGTTCTATTTCTAGGTCCGTCTGATTTTTATAAAGAAAAATGATCGGATTAGCCCACACACGATCGGATTGTCCAAAGGACTGATCCAGTTGATCCCCTAGTCTTCTGGAAAGTATGGTCGTGTGTACGCAGCATAAGAATCAGTCATGCATTTTTTGTTGTCTGTGAACCTGCTGTGAAAATGAATATTTGTTTTGGTAACCACTGTCAACAGGACATACACTGATGGGAAATCCAAATGTATATGGTAACCACTAGAACAATACATGAAGGAAAATCTTCCAACTAGGACATCCAGTGACAACAGTCTAACTTTGGCCATCAACTTTCCTGCTAGTATATTATTTTCCTCATATACCCTCCCATGTTGCTTTCCTGCATGGCCACCAACTTACATGGTCAACAAATAGGGCAGGTAATGCCGACAGAAGTAGGATTGGGACCCAACTGAATTGACACTATGATACTATCAGTGCATGGAAAACTACAGATTGTGTCATAATGATGATTTAAGATAGCACACACAAGTTTTTTCATACCAAACGCCATATGGATATATTTAAATACTTGTCTGGAATTCTTATGTTAGATACAGAATGTGTGCCCCATACAATGCGTAATAATAGCTATACGTAAAATGATTACCCGTTAACACTCTTTGACAGAATCTTCCACACATCTCCATTCACACAGAAATACATTAACATTCCACAGTCAAGATTTTTATGACTTGGTACCTCCAATGAATTGGCATAGTCGTGAAGCTCAAGGTACAGCAATCCACGATTAACAAGAACTTTAACATCAGCTTCTTTCCATCCTCCCAGAAGAAGTACAATAGCATAATCTTTCAAAGCCTGGGAAACATATAGAACAGATGAATCAAACATTACTTCTACTTTTTATTATATATCTGATAGTATGAATCAGGCAATACAAATGTGTGTCCTTAAAGAAAGTTAGGAGTACACTCAAAGCTAAACTCCAGAGAAGCAGCTTATGGCACAGTTAAATATATACTGTACAGTGGTGTGAAAAAGTGTTTGCCCCCTTCCTCATTTCCTGTTCCTTTGCATGTTTGTCACACTTAAGTGTTTCGGAACATCAAACCAATTTAAACAATAGTCAAGGACAACACAAGTAAACACAAAATGCAATTTGTAAATGAAGGTGTTTATTATTAAAGGTGAAAAAAAATCCAAACCATCATGGCCCTGTGTGAAAAAGTGATTGCCCCCTAAACCTAATAACTGGTTGGGCCACCCTTAGCAGCAACAACTGCAACCAAGCGTTTGCGATAACGTGCAATGAGGCTTTTACAGCGTCCTGGAGGAATTTTGGCCCACTCATCTTTGCAGAATTGTCCTAATTCAGTTACATTAGAGGGTTTTCGAGCATGAACGGCCTTTTTAAGGTCATACTACAACATCTCAATAGGATTCAGGTCAGGACTTTGGCTAGGCCACTCCAAAGTCTTCATTTTGTTTTTCTTCAGCCATTCGGTGGTGGACTTGCTGGTGTGTTTAGGATCATTGTCCTGCTGCAGAACCCAAGTTCGTTTCAGCTTGAGTACACGAACAGATGGTCGGACATTCTCCTTCAGGATCTTTTGGTAGACAGCAGAATTCATAGTTCCTTTTATCACGGCAAGTCTTCCAGGTCCTGAAGCAGCAAAACAGCCCCAGACCATCACACTACCACCACCATATTTTACTGTTGGTATAATGTTCTTTTTATGAAATGCAGTGTTCCTTCTACGCCAGATATACTTGGACACACACCTTCCAAAGAGTTCCACTTTTGTCTCATCGGTCCACAGAATGTTGTCCCAAAAGTCTTGGGGATCATCAAGATGTGTTGTGGAGAAATTGAGACGAGCTTTGATGTTCTTTTTGCTCAGCAGTGGTTTTCTCCTTGGAACTCTGCCATGCAGGCCATTTTTGCCCAGTCTTTTCCTGATGGTGGAGGCATGAACGCTGACCTTAACTGAGGCAAGTGAGGCCTGCAGTCCAAGGAACTGCAGGCCTCACTTGCCTCAGTTAAGGTCAGCGTTCATGCCTCCACCATCAGGAAAAGACTGGGCAAAAATGGCCTGCATGGCAGAGTTCCAAGGAGAAAACCACTGCTGAGCAAAAAGAACATCAAAGCTCGTCTCAATTTCTCCACAACACATCTTGATGATCCCCAAAACTTTTGGGACAACATTCTGTGGACCGATGAGACAAAAGTGGAACACTTTGGAAGGTGTGTGTCCAAGTATATCTGGCGTAGAATGAACACTGCATTTCATAAAAAGAACATTATACCAACAGTAAAATATGGTGGTGGTAGTGTGATGGTCTGGGGCTGTTTTGCTGCTTCAGGACCTGGAAGACTTGCCGTGATAAAAGGAACTATGAATTCTGCTGTCTACCAAGAGATCCTGAAGGAGAATGTCCGACCATCTGTTCGTGTACTCAAGCTGAAACGAACTTGGGTTCTGCAGCAGGACAATGATCCTAAACACACCAGCAAGTCCACCACTGAATGGCTGAAGAAAAACAAAATGAAGACTTTGGAGTGGCCTAGCCAAAGTCCTGACCTGAATCCTATTGAGATGTTGTGGTATGACCTTAAAAAGGCCGTTCATGCTCGAAAACCCTCTAATGTAACTGAATTAGGACAATTCTGCAAAGATGAGTGGGCCAAAATTCCTCCAGGACACTGTAAAAGCCTCATTGCACGTTATCGCAAACGTTTGGTTGCAGTTGTTGCTGCTAAGGGTGGCCCAACCAGTTATTAGGTTTAGGGGGCAATCACTTTTTCACACAGGGCCATGATGGTTTGGATTTTTTTCACCTTTAATAATAAACACCTTCATTTACAAATTGCATTTTGTGTTTACTTGTGTTGTCCTTGACTATTGTTTAAATTGGTTTGATGTTCCGAAACACTTAAGTGTGACAAACATGCAAAGGAACAGGAAATGAGGAAGGGGGCAAACACTTTTTCACACCACTGTACTTTTGCACTCCTGTGATCCAGAAGCCCGCTGTTGGCCGACGTCACAGATCAGCTCAAGACTCTGGAAAGATCCCAATAATAATGTTGGGATCCATCCAGGTGCCTGATTGGCAGCTGGCTCAGCCTCTCAGCGTGCTTCTGTGGACCCGAGAGAGCCGCTTCCACCCCCCTCCAAGGTCTGGCGCTCCATTGGGCGTCGGAGAGAATAAAGAGAGGTGTTTTTGCTTAGCTTAAAAGCGGATTTCCAGGGAAACATCTAAATACAAAGATAAAATACATATAAATGTAAAGCACTTTCAAAAACGTGTACTTATGTTCAGCTAGTCACATGATAAACATGCTGCATAGCCTAATAGGTGGCTAGTGATCAGATTCCGTTTTGCTGATAACATCAGTTCACAGCGAATCCCTGGGATTTAGGAAGTTCAAATGGCCAGAATTTAATAACAAGAGCACCCCCCCCCCCATCCCCCATAGACTTTAAAGGGGTTTGACACAAACTTTAAACTTCAAGCTACAATTTGCATAACTGTTTCCAAACTTAACCCAGAGAGATTTGCTAATTCCTAGTGACAGCATTATCTTCTATTTACTCTGTCAGCGCCCTCCAACTGGCTGCTCAATAACCAATCAATCAGCAGCATTATTACACTGCTAGTCTGATGCCTAATAAACAGGCAGGTGTCATTGCATGTTACAAAATGAAAAGGGAAAATAAAGAATTATCCAGATTGCCAGGTGGGAAATTGGGATTGTCCAAAATGGGAACACAAGGTGAAGCAAACGGAGTCCGTAGGATTGGAAGGCTGCAGAGCATATTTGCTAGTTAGGACCAACAGTAGGATGTCTACTCAGGTCTGGTGTGGGAGCCAGATAGAGAGAGTGGGAGAGCTATCTTGTTCATTTAGGTTTTTTTTCTCACTTTATTTCCAAGTAGTTATCTTGCCAGTATTACACTTCCTATCCTAGGGAGACAACGCTCACTCACTGTATTATATATACTGTATATATTTATGGAGAAACAGTCATGATACCTTAGGACAGGACTTCAGAATCTCCCACTTCTTCTCATACCATTAGGGGGAGATTAGAGATAGCTGGAAATAATGTAACTTACAAAATAATTCATTACAAGCACAGAGCATATAAAATTGGAAGTTTGTGGACGGGGGCCTGTTAGTTTGTACCCAATATGGATGAATCGCACACAGATACCAAGTCAAATTGCCCAACTATGTGGAGAGCTGCGGTGAGATGTTTGTTTTAACAGTTCCAAACACTATGGTATCTGAGTCACAGTAACACACGCAAAACAGATGCAGAGATTCTCAGTAATGTTAGCGGCACCAACCGATAAGGTTGCCACTCTAAAAAGGCTTACGTTACTGGAGCAGCATCTGAGTAGAGGGGACAGGTTAAGGACCTTCAGTCACCATATCATACACAAGTGACAGCGGTTGTTTCTCGGCTCAATAAGAAGTGGTTTCCCACCTGGGTTCCAATTTGCTACCTCTCTCAAAGTTTGGATTTTTAAATAACACTCTCCCAGTGGTAGTGGCAGCATATCAAGGGTGGCATCCTCAGCTTAACCTGTGTCATTGTAGGACTACTTTCTTGGCCCTCTTTAGCTGTTTCCACTATTCCTGGACCCATTTATTGAGCGTATGGTGGGGAATTGACTCTTTCGTGTTTAGCAGCAAGTCCACTAGCAGCTGCCCACTATGCCCAAACAATAAAAAAAGGCGTGTACCCAGTTGCCCAGTGGAACATATGACTATAAGCCCACACAACGTCACCCACATGTTGGTACCAGCTCTCCCAAAGCCCCAGTTACAGTGTCCGATAGTATGTGACTGAAGCACTCACAGACCCCATTCACCTACGGATGGTATGGGGTAGTGTGATACTTACAGATTCCACACAGACAGCATCGTTTGGAAAACACCTGAGACTCAAAGTTAATGCCTTGATCCATCAGAAATCATCTAGGGCACCCATAAGGCTGTATCACATGGTTACAGAAAAGCTTAGCTTTGGTAATGGCAATTTTATCTTTGGTGGGTTCCACAAAACAAATTTCCACAAACACTAAGGCATAGCAAAGCAGAAAGCTGTCGCTGTTAGGAAATCCATCATAAAGAGGTTTATAAGGCTCCAATATGGTCATTGTCATGGGGGTAGTTTGTCCTGGCATGGCTTTATGCAAGGTACATGTGGTGCAGGCGTGGCAGGCTTGTTGTACTTAACCTGATAGTCCTGGACACCAAAAGTATCTCCTAACTTGGGTTTTTGTGCAGTTTACCCCAAAATGTCTTATAACTACATGCAGCGCCCAGCCGCTAGCCCCAGTCCTTTTTGCGGCACTTTAGCAGCACTTTTTGGCCGCTAGCAGGGCACTTTTAACACCCCCTAGTGGCCAAAGAAGGGGTTAAAAGCACATTTGTTGCAGCACTTCTGAAGCGATTTTCAGTCGCCTTGGAAGCGCTGCCCATTCATTTCAATGGGCAGGGCATTTTGGGAAACCGCCCCAAAGATGTTGCAGGACTTTTCCTATTGTCCAAACACACTACCCCAGTGTGAAAAACACACTGAAATTAATGGGAGGTGTTTTTTAGACGGTTTTTAGCATGAAAATAGCCTCATTGTGAAATTGGCCTAAATGGCAAATCTTAAGGATTTTTAACTGGGGGACTGTGATCTGAAGAACGTCCCATTGCTCAACAGGTATGCTCCAATATCCCTAATTTAGCTGAATCCAAGTATGCTAAAAAATTATTGTCAGTGTAAACATTAAAGAAACCGTAAGTAAAGTATTCAGCGAACTTCTTGGTGATAGCCCACACAAGGGCCAAGAACGCCAATTTGAATGAGCTGTAGTTATAGGGGTTTCACTTCGAGGTTCGTAGCTGTGACTTGCCTATGCAATTACTACTCATTTGCAACCATCCTGTTCTTGGGCTAGTATGGCCCAAGCCTTGCAGACTTATACCTGTATAACCTTGGAAGGGTTTAATATAGTCTGTGTAAGACAGAAAAGGCACTGACATCAGGTATCATTTCAGAGTGTCAAAAGCTTGTTATTGTGGTTCATGCAATGAAGCCAGGATGGAGGGCAACAGCCATCCCTTTTGATCTGGAGTAAGGGGTGTAGCAATGTGGGTGAATTTAGGGATGATTAGGGATTCTATAGAACCCCACCAGCCCCAAGAAAGAATGCAGTTCAGTCAGTTTTTTAGGGACATACTATTTCTGCAAAACATGGATTTTAGCGGGGTCGGCAAACTCCACTGGCTTTAATGACATGTCCCAAATATTGAATCTTTTTCCGCATTAATGGGCACTTTTTAGGCTTCAGCTTCAACCTGTACTAAGAAAGATGAGTGAACATCCAGAAAAGATGCTTACTGTGGTCTTCAAATGTTTTAGAAAAGATGACAGTATCCTCCAGATAGATCAGAAACTTTTTAAAGTTGTACTCTCCCAGGCATCGCTCCAACAGCATCTGAAAGCCACATTTGTCAGCCCAAGAGGCTTGCAGGTCAATTCATAAAGTCCTAGTGGCTTTATAAAAGTGGTCTTTTTTCAATCTTGTTCTCTTACCCGGAATTAGCAGTAGCCACTAGCCATGTCCAGGCTTGGCCCAAGGCCACGAGGGGCTCCTCAACAGATAGGCATCACGATGAGTACAGGCATTGAGCTTAAGATAGCTCACACAGAAATGCAGACTGATGTCCTTCTTGCACACTAGAACAATGGGGTCAGCCCAGGGACTATGGCTCTCCCTAATTGTCCCACTTTTCAAGATGTTGCAAATCAAGTCCTCGACTTCTTGGCATAGAGCAGGCGGTATGTGTCAATATAGTTTCTGAATTAGGGTAGTATTAACAGTATGTATGGGGTGATCCAGTGTTTCTGTGCACCCATAATCCTCAGGGCCAGCAGCAAAAACCAATAGATGCTTTTCCAACAGCTACAGTGTAGCAGCCTGTCACATACCTGGTGGTAGATCCCTAATTGCAGAAGGAGACCTCTCTTGCGGCTCAGACTCAAGGGCCCTGGTAGTGTATACAGGTAACACAAGAGTCAAGAGGGGCACGAGTGTCTGGCAGGATCAACAGCTGGATCAGGGAGTGCTGGAATCGGAGGGAAACTGGATCAGCAGGCAGGTGCAGGAAGCTGAAGCAGAGCAGCAGGCAGAGAGGCTGAACCAGGACACCAATGCAGGAACTCTGGCAGAGGCAGGACTTCAGGCAGGTGCTGGAACCACTACTGGAGATAGAGCAGCAGACGGCACCGGAACAGAAGGCTGGAAGCAGAGCAGTCAGACAAGCCGGGTCGGAGGTCAGGCGGTCAGCAGAGGTACCAAGGATCAAGCAGGTGGATGGTCGGACGAGCCGGGTCAGTAAACGGGCAGGCAGCAAGGCACCGAAGGAACAAGCAGAAGGAAGGTCAGTCAGGCCGAGGTCAGATGCAGGCGGATAGCAGGAGCAGTAGGTAAACAAGCCGGGTCAACAGGTCACAGAAGGTTCTCAGAATTAGGGTACTCGCACGCTGTAGATCAGACAGCAAGAACTGGATGTGACCAACTGAGTTAAATAGCCCGCCTGGCGCCAACGAGCGCACACACGCGCGCACGACCGCGCGCACGCACGCGCACAGACGCGTACGCGCACGGCCGCGGACGCGCGGCGGAAGGTCCGGCCTGACCACTGCTGGCAGGATCCTCGTGACATTGCCCCCCCTCAAGGGGCAGCCTCCGGATGCCCAACCGGGCCCATCTTTCAGGGTGCAATCTCCTGAAAGCTTGGATTAAAGTCTTTGCATGGATATTCTCCACAGGCTCCCAAGAATTCTCCTCCGGGCCATAGCCTTTTCATTTAATTAAAAATTGAGCTTGGTTATTCCTTTTCCTACAATCCAGGATAGCTTCAATTTCAAATTCTTCCTCCCCATTCACCATTACAGGGTCTGGAGGGTTCACATTCCGGTCAGGAAAAGGATTGGGGACAAAGGGTTTCAACAGGGAGACGTGAAAAACAGGGTGGATTCTGAGTGAATCCGGGAGCTCCAGCTCATAAGCCACCTCGTTAATTCTCCTCTTTACAGGGAAAGGGCCCAGGAATTTGGGACCCAATTTCCTGGAAGGACAAGACAATCTAAGGTTCGCAGAGGATAACCATACACGGTCACCTGGTTCGAGCAACAATTCACCCCGCTTCTTCCTGTCGAACACTTCCTTATTCTGCTCCTGGGATCTTGCCATGGTCTTCTGTAATAATTGGTTGTTCGAAGAGAAAAAATGTATAGTTTCCAAGACTGCTGGCACAGAACATTCGGGAATGGAATTAGGAAGGAAAGCTGGATGAAAACCATAATTAGCAAAAAACGGACTTTGCTTGGTAGCAGAATGCATGGAATTATTATAAGCAAATTCGGCCAACGGAAGCAGTGTGACCCAGTCATCTTGAGAAAAGGATGAAAAACAACGCAGGTATTGCTCGAGGGTCTGATTGGTCCTCTCAGTCTGACCATTCGTCTGAGGATGGTAAGCGGTGGAGAATGATAGCGTAATTCCCAGGACTTTACACAGCGCTTTCCAAAACCGCGAGGTAAATTGCACTCCGCGGTCAGAAACTATATTGGTCGGAATTCCATGAAGTCTAATTATTTCCCTGATAAACATCTGGGCAGTCTCGGAAGCAGAGGGAGTACCCTTCATCGGAATGAAATGGGCCATTTTAGACAGCCGATCTACCACCACAAAGATGGCAGTATGCCCAGCTGCAGGGGGCAGGTCGACGATGAAGTCCATAGACAACATCTTCCAAGGCCTATCTGGAATGGGCAGAGGTTTCAGTAAGCCCCAGGCTCTGGACCTACGGGCTTTGCTCCGAGCACAGGTGGTGCAGGACTCCACGTAACTCCTACAGTCCTTAAGTACTTGGGGCCACCAGAAAGTACGCTGAACAAGATCAGCAGTCTTATAGGCACCAAAGTGCCCTGCTAGTGCATGATCATGGCAAAGTTCGAGAATGGCCACTCGTAAGCATTCGGGTACAAAGATTTTGCTGGCGTACCAAAACAGTCCATCCCTGACCTGTAACTCAGTTCCAACGGTGGGTGTTGACCCCATGGAAGCTTGTTTCAACCGCGAGAGCAGATCTTCCTGTAGCAGGAGAAAGTTCCCTGGGGCCAGGATAGTGTCAGGGGGTGAAGTTTCTTCGGATTTGTGAAACATCCTAGAGAGGGCATCGGGTTTCGTGTTCTTGGAGCCGGGCCGGTAAGTAACATGGAATGAGAACCTGGAAAAGAACAAGGCCCACCTAGCTTGTCGCGGTCTCAGCCTCTTTGCAGACTTCAGGTATTCCAAGTTCTTGTGATCTGTGTAGATCAGGATAGGATGAGCAGCTCCTTCTAACAGATATCGCCATTCTTCCAGGGCAGATTTTATGGCCAGTAATTACCGATCACCTATGTCATAATTTCTCTCCGCGGGGGACAGCTTTCGGGAAAAGAAGGCAACTGGAAAAAGTGAAGCTTTGGTACCTTGTCGTTGGGAGAGGACAGCTCCAACAGCGATTTCAGAGGCGTCTACTTCCAGGACAAATGGTAGAGAAGAATCGGGATGTTTTAAGACATCCGCGGAGGTAAACAGTCTCTTGAGGGACTCGAAAGCGACTTGAGCTTCCGCCGACCAATGAAAACGCACCCCTTGCTTGGTTAGTTGCGTGATTGGGCAGATGATAGCGGAGAACCCCTTGATAAATTTCCTGTAAAAATTGGCGAAGCCAACAAAACGTTGGACCCCTTTCTTGTCAGTGGGAGCTGGCCAGTCAAGAATTGCAAAAATCTTTTGTGGATCCATCCTTATTCCTTCAACAGAAATAACTAGGCCCAGAAATGAGATACTTTCTTGTTCAAAAGCACATTTTTCAGCCTTGGCGTACAGCCCGTGTTGCCGGAGCCGGTCCAGGACACATTTAACATGTTTGCGATGAGAGTCTAGAGAAGGGGAAAAAATGAGGATATCGTCAAGGTAGACAATGACAAACAAGTCTAAATAGTCCCGGAAGACATCATTAATAAAATACTGTAAGGTAGCGGGAGCATTGCACAATCCGAAGGGCATCACCAGATATTCGAAATGCCCAAAGCGGGTACGAAAAGCTGTCTTCCACTCATCCCCACTTCTGATACGAACCAGATTGTAGGCCCCTCTGAGATCCAGCTTAGTGAAGGTAGAGGCAGTTCCCAGTCTCTGAAATAATTCTGGTACCAGAGGAAGCGGGTATCGATTCTTTACTGTTATCTTATTTAACTCTCTGTAGTCAACACAGGGCCGGAGGGTATGGTCTTTCTTTTCCACAAAGAAGATGCCTGCACCCGCTGGGGAAGTGGAGGGTCGAATGAAGCCTTTCTTCAGGTTTTCATCTATGTACATTTTCAGAGTCTCCTGTTCCAGCTCGGTCAGTGGAAAGATCCTGCCAAAGGGAATTTCAGCCCCGGGGAGGAGTTCAATGGGGCAGTCATATGCCCGATGGGGCGGCAGAGTTTCTGCCCCCTTCTTACTGAAGACATCTAGGTAGTCATGGTATACTTCAGGAACTGCTTGGCGAAGCTCAGAATCAGAATCCAGACATAGTAAGGCAGAGGATTCGCCAGGATTCTTCAGGAGACAGTACTGCTGGCAATAAGGAGAGAAAAATGTGCTCTCCTCGGTCACCCAGTTTATAGCAGGGTTATGGGCCTGCAACCATGGCATGCCAAGGATGATTGGAAACGAAGGAGATGGAATAATGTCCAAGCGAAGCAGTTCCTGATGCAGATTAGAGACAGAAACTGAAAGGGGGGTAGTCTCTTGCGTAACTGGTCCAGATTTTATTGTGGAGCCATCGGCCAGGTGGATAGAGAGTCCTTGAGCCTTGTACAGCAAAGGGATTTGGTGTTTACTGGCAAAAGAAGAGTCCATGAAACAACTACAAGCCCCCGAGTCAATGATAGCGGGGACCTGCAAAGTCTTTCCTGGGAGCTGCAACGAGACAGAAAGGGCGAGGTGAGAAGGTCTTAAGCCAAGCAGTAGTAGAGCCAGACGAGACAGACATGCACTTACAGAGCTTGGCAGGACAGTTCCTGACGTAGTGCCCAGGTTCCCCGCAGTAAAGGCACAAGTTGTTGACCCGACGACGTTGGCGCTCCTCCATTGTGAGAGCAGGGCGAAGGACTGCTGCATAGGTTCAGAAGTATCAGGTGCTGGAACAGGACTAGGAATGGGAGCCGGATGAGAGTAGTTAGGTACCCAAGGCAGCATCCAGGTGGGACGAGTAGGCCCAGCACCTCTTTCAGCTCTTCGCTCCCTCAGCCGTCGATCAATTTGAATGGCCAGATTAATCAAGGCATCCAGAGTTTGTGGGACTCCCACACGAGCCAGTTCATCTTTCAGTGGGTCTGAGAGCCCCATATGAAACTGGTAGCGAAGGGCCGCATCGTTCCAGTCCGTATCTGTACTCTAACGGCGGAACTCAGCGACATAGTCCTCTACGGCCCTACGCCCCTGTTGAAGGGTATGCAGGGCGGCTTCGGCCGTGGCGGAGAGTTGAGGGTCCTCATAGAGCTGGGCCATCGTATCGAAGAAGGTGGTCAGGTTGGTTAGGACCTCTGCTTTCTGTTCCAGTAAACGATGAGCCCAAGCTTGAGGATCTCCCAGGAGCAAGGACACCACGAATCCCACCTTGGTGGCCTCAAGTGAGAAGGTGCGAGGCTGAAGGGCAAAGTACAGTTCACAAGAGTTCCGGAACGCTCTGAATTTACTTCGCTCTCCAGAAAACTTTTCAGGCGTGGGAACCCTGGGTTCGGGAGGCAACATTACCACTGTCGGAGAAGAGGTGCTAGAGACGGCAGTGGACGGAAGAGGCCCCTGAGCGGTTGTGGGCGAAGTGAGAGCTTGGACCTTTTCCTCCAAACGAGTGTATCCCTCCTGGAGACTCTTAACAGCCTGGGTGAGGCCAGCCAGATGCAGGCAAAGTTCGTCCATGGGAGAGGCTCCCTGCGCAGGCTCGGACATGGCTGTCTGATACTGTCACGTACCTGGTGGTAGAGCCCGACTTGCAGAAGGAGACCTCTCTTGCGGCTCAGACTCAAGGGCCCTGGTAGTGTATACAGGTAACACAAGAGTCAAGAGGGGCACGAGTGTCTGGCAGGATCAACAGCTGGATCAGGGAGTGCTGGAATCGGAGGGAAACTGGATCAGCAGGCAGGTGCAGGAAGCTGAAGCAGAGCAGCAGGCAGAGAGGCTGAACCAGGACACCAATGCAGGAACTCTGGCAGAGGCAGGACTTCAGGCAGGTGCTGGAACCACTACTGGAGATAGAGCAGCAGACGGCACCGGAACAGAAGGCTGGAAGCAGAGCAGTCAGACAAGCCGGGTCGGAGGTCAGGCGGTCCGCAGAGGTACCAAGGATCAAGCAGGTGGATGGTCGGACGAGCCGGGTCAGTAAACGGGCAGGCAGCAAGGCACCGAAGGAACAAGCAGAAGGAAGGTCAGGCAGGCCGAGGTCAGATGCAGGCGGATAGCAGGAGCAGTAGGTAAACAAGCCGGGTCAACAGGTCACAGAAGGCAGGTTCTCAGAATCAGGGTACTCGCACGCTGTAGATCAGACAGCAAGAACTGGATGTGACCAATTGAGTTAAATAGCCCGCCTGGCACCAACGAGCGCACACACGCACGCGCACACGCACACAGATGCAAGCGCGCACCCGCGGATGCACGGCGGAAGGTCCGGACTGACCACTGCTGGCAGGATCCTCGTGACACAGCCACTGTTGGGACAGTGGGAACTCCTGGAAGGGGATAACTAAATGATACTGATCAACCGTTGGTATAGGTTAACTTCTAGGAGAAACAGAGGCTTGCAGAGGAGCACAGACAGCCTCAACCACAGGTTGGGACAGGGCAATGTAGTGCTTAGTTACCATGTAAAAGTCTGCTATTATCATCCTGTTGGGTAGGAGAATGGGGGTGGTCCACAAGTTGAATAACCGAACCAGCAACTACCCTGATGAACCTTGGAAAGGGTTCAAGCTTTCAGCCATTCTCCAGGCACCTCTAAGTCTCAATGGGGCTTAACCATGACAGAGGCCCCTGGAGCTTTCCCTGGGCCCCAATGGGGAGTGACCATATGACTTCCTGCTGTGGAGTTAACAACAAATTTTGTTTTGGCAGTGTACAGTATGGAAAACTGCTGTCTGTAGCCGGCTTCCTCTATGATAGAATTCACAAGCCCAAATAAAATTTTGATAAACTACCCAATGTAAATTGTGCCCACAAGATCGTTTCATTTTGGTTAGCAGACGGGACAGGTCCAAGTTGAGGACATTCATACCCAAGACCATGGTTACAGAGGGGGCTCCCAGACTGTGGGTCACCACTACTCCTATCCACTCCACCACCTAGGCAAATATCTCCATCATCACCCAAATGATTCCTTCTACCATTATAGGCAAGTTATTGGCTGCCATCAAGGATAACCATGATGGGTCTATGATGTGCTTGTCTTAATAATTCCAAATACTATGGAATCAGTCTCTCTGTAACACAGATGCAGGAGTTCTCAACAAATTTAGTGGCACCCTGGAGTAGTCCAAGCACTAAGGTCACTCTTAAAAGGCTTAAATTACCAGAGCAGCATTTGAGTTGATGGGTGGCTGATAGGCAGAGTAGCAGACCAAAGTTTAAAATGTAGCAGAGCTGGCAGTGGTGTCCTTAGTCTGTCCCTCCTTGTAAGAAACCTCTCCCTAGAGCTAAATAATTTGTTCCTATCCAACGTGGATCTTTTCTGTGCTCTATCCACCGCTGCTTTACCCCCAATAAAAATGGCCACTGAGGTCATCCAGTGTTGCAGGGTTTAAGTTAGATATGCTTTGTACTTATTAAACAAAAAACTTTCCATGAAATATTTAACAGAACAAAAGAATCCAAATAAGGGAAACGTATTACTCTTTAAAGGAGAAGTACATCCAAAGCTTGTTTTCTTCTGGGATATATAGTATCTCACAAAAGTGAGTACACCCCTCACATTTTTGTAAATATTTTATTATATCTTTTCATGTGACAACACTGAAGAAATTACACTTTGCTACAATGTGAAGCAGTGATTGTACAGCTTGTGTAACAGTTTGCTGTCCCCTCAAAATAACTCAACACACAGCCATTAATGTCTAAACTGCTGGCAACAAAAGTGAGTATACCCCCAAGTTAAAATGTCCAAATTGGGCCCAATTAGCCATTTTCCCTCCCCGGTGTCATGTGACTCGTACACACGATCAGACTATCCGGCAGACTTAGTCCTGCGTAAATCTGCCAGACTTTGCAGTGGAGATCCGCTGGACTTTCCCAAACGAGCGGACTTGCCCACACATGCCCAGACTTTTGAAATGAACGGCATCCCCTGGGACTGTGACATCATAAGGGGCGGGGTCACCATGTGACATCACCAGGCGACCCGCCTACTGTGCCTATATAAGTCGCTGTGCGACGTGTTCCTGCCATTACGGCCAGAGAGAGCGTCATGTCAACATTGGAAGAGAAGAAGAAGGAAGAAGAAGAAGCAGAAAGAAGAAGCAGAAAGAAGAAGAAGCAGAAGGCAGTGGCGACAGCGACAAGACCAGGCCAACTCTAGTAAAAGAGCTGGGAGAAGAAAGCGGAGGCTCGGCAAGAAGAACCGAAGAGTGGGACAAGACCCCTGAAGTCGGAAGAAGACCACTGGACGGCGGCGATGAAGGAGAAAGCCGGATTCTTCCTCTAGTAAAAGAGCTAGTAAAAGAGCAGAAGATAGCGGAGGAGTATGGCGAGAAGACCCCCGAAGATGGAAGAAGACCCCCGGAGCTGTCTAATAAAGTATTTTAAAAACCTGTGTTGTGTTTTTTTATTAACACTTTTTTCCCCCAGGTGAATGGGTAGGGGTACATCGTACCTCATACTCATTCACGTAGGGTGAGCGGCCGGAATCTGGGGGCCCCTTATTAAAGGGGGCTCCCGGATTCTGATAAGCCCCCCGCCCGCAGACCCCAACAACCAACGGCCAGGGTTGTTGGGAAGAGGCCCTTGTCCTCATCAACATGGGGACAAGGTGGTTTGGGGTGGGGGGGCCACAGGGCCCCCCTTTCCCAAAGCACCCCCCATGTTGAGGGCATGGTATGGCTCAGGAGGGGGGGAACTCGCCCGTCCTCACCCCCTTTCCTGACTGGCCGGGCTGCGTGCTCGGATAAGGGTCTGCTATGGACTTTGGGGGACCCCACACTGTTTTTCCGGCGTAGGGGTTCCCCTTTAAATCCATACCAACTGACTGGCTTGCGAGGTGTCAATTTCACCGATGGAGGCGGCGACATTGACTTCCTGCTCTAGTCCTGTCTACCTGGAGCCACGTTCAAAATGGACGGACTTCTTTCTAAGTCTGCCGGACTTTTGGGAAGAAAAAGCCTGCTGGAGCCCACACACGGTGAATTGTCCGGCCCAAGTCCACTGGATAATCCGATCGTGTGTACTCGGCATTAGTGTTACAAGGTCTCAGGTGTGAATGGAGAGCAGGTGGGTTAAATTTGTGTTTTCGCTCTCACTCTCTCACACTGGTCACTAGAAATTCAACATGGCACCTCATGGCAAAGAACTCTGAGGATCTAAAAAAAATAACTGTTGCTCTACATAAATATGCCCTAGGCTATAAGAAGACTGTCAAGACCCTGAAACTAAGCTGCAGCAGAGTGACCAAAAACAGGTTCCACTCAGAACAGGCCTCGCCACGGTCAACCAAAGAAGCTGGGAAATAGACATACAAGTGCTGCCAGCATTGCTGCAGAGGTTGAAGGGGTGGGGGGGGGGGGGGTCAGCATGTCAATTCTCAGACCATAAGCCGCACACTGCATCAAATTGGTCTGCATGACTGAAGCCTTTTCTAAAGATGCATAAGAAAGCCCGCAAACAGTTTGCTAAAGACAAGCAGGCTAAGGACATGGATTACAGAAACTATGTCCTGTGGTGTGATGAGACCAAGATAAACTTATTTGGTTCAGATGATATCAAGCATGTGTAGCGGCAACCAGGTGAGGAGTACAAAGACAATTGTGTCTTGCCTACAGTCAAGCATGGTGGTGGGAGTGTCATGGGCTGGGGCTGCAGGAGTGCTGCCGGCACTGGGGAGCTACAGTTCATTCAGGGAACCATGAATGCCAACATGTACTGGGACATACTGAAGCAGAGCATAATCCCCTCACTTCGGAGACTGGGCCGCAGGGCAGTATTCCAACATGATAACGACCCCAAACACACCTCCAAGACAACCACTGCCTTACTAAAGAAGCTGGGGGTAAAGGTGATGACTGGCCAAACTCGTCTCCAGACATAAACCCTATTGAGCATCTGCGGGGCATCCTCAAATGAAAGGCGGAGAAGAGCAAGGTCTCTAACATCCACCAGCTCCGTAATGTCATCATGGAGGAGTGAAAGAGGACTCCAGTGGCAACCTGTGAAGCTCTGGTGAACTCCATGCCAAAGAGGGTTAAGGCAGTGCTAGAAAATAATGGTAGCCACACAAAATATTGACACTTTGGGCCCAATTTGGACATTTTCACTTAGGGGTGTACTCACTTTTGTTGCCAGCATTTAGACATTAATGGCTGTGTGTTGAGTTATTTTGAGGGGACAGCAAATTGAAACTGTTATACAAGCTGTACACTCACTACTTTACATTGTATCAAAGTGTCATTTCTTCAGTGTTGTCACATGAGAAGTTATAATAAAGTATTTACAACAATGCGAGTGGGTGTACTCACTTTTGCGAGATACTGTAAGTGTCATCAATCCCAGGAGTCAGTAAGCACTCACTTCTAGCATTGCGGTATTTCCAAACCAGAAATTACGCAATGCCAGGTGAAGTTAAGCACCATTGTTAAATAGGGCAACAAGTCTGTTGTTGCTATTGTAGCAGTGGCGGAGAGGGGATCGGCAGTGGCGGTAACAGTAGTATTGTGGCACTGCAATACAATGAGTGCGCCATGCATGTGTGAGATTGGACGGTGCATGCTGGGTAGTCAGCAGCACTGTAACTCGGAAGGAGCAATGAGCGGGTTTCAGATGCCCACACTGAAGATAGAAGCGCGCCTGCTAAGGAGATCAAAGTAAGTTATTTAGAAAACTATCGAACAAAAAAGGGAACATGTAGCACATATTCCGGTATGTATTACATAAGATGAGACCATTGCGAGGGTGTTTTTTTAGTGAAAAAAAAAAAAAAAAAAAAACAATTGGTCGGGAACTCCGCTTTAAAGACCAGGCTAATTTTAGCATTTACTTTCTATCTGTAATGTGGGAATGAATGTCGCATTTTTTTCGCATTTTTAGTCCATTCCTTTTCACACAACAGACCCTGCAGCTGCAATGTAACATCCTTTACATTGCTGTGACTGTTTCTTTAACTCATATACAGTAGGTGTTATACATACTGTATATGTTCCTCACTTATGACGATCTTCCCAGATTCAGTTTCTTACCTCTTCATGCATCTTCATCTGATGGTAACAAACTCCTCTATTGTAGTATACAAGAGAGCAGGATGGATCCAACTCTGCAGCTGTTGTTAAATCCAGAATGGCCAGTTTATATGCCTAGAAAGAAGAAAATGTTCATTGTTTTTCAGATGTAAATGCCAAAGTAATAAGCGTGATGCAAGCAATCTTACCAGTAGTTAAGGCTCAATTGAACCGTCACTATTTATTACTGTAATACAGCCAAGTTTCATATACACTAGTAATAATTGGTCTTTATTTCTTTACTGCCAAGTCCTGAAGCAAGGGTAAAATATCCTGCACTGCCAGAACACAGGAGAGGCAGACCACAGCTTTCTCACACAATGCAGAAATGCCAAGTTCACTTTATTTTTTTCTAAAATCCAGCTCCCCTACATACCAATATACCATTAACCATTTAAAGTGGTTGTAAACCCTTACAAACCACTTTGACCTACAGGTAAGCCTAGATTAAGGCTTACCTGTAGGTCCAAGCAATATCTCCTAAACCTATATGGTTTAGGAGATATTTGCCCGAAAACGGGCACCGCTGTCTACGGCGCATGCGCCGTAGACAGCGGTGCGCAGGCGCACTGAACGCGGCAGTTCCAAAAATGGAGCTGCCGCATTTTTCGACTCCCGTGCGCATGCGCGGGAGTGACGTCATCGCGGCTTCGCCGAATGACAGCGGCGGAACTGCGAGACGCCACCAGCAAGATGGATGCGGCGGACTACAGGGGACAGCGCAACTTCTCTGGCTCCTGTGTCAGGTAAGTGACACATAATGGGCTACTATGCGATGCATAGTAGTCCATTATGCTTTACCTTTGCAGGGAAAAAAAGAGGAAGTAAACTCATCAGGACCGGCCTACTTTTTACACTTGGTGTTCACAAGTTAAAATCCGTTTTTCTTGCTAGAAAATTATATGCTGGAACCCCCAAACATTATATATATATATTTTTAGACGCCTTAGAGAATAAAATGGCGGTCGTTGCAATAGTTTATGCCACACCGTATTTGCGCAGCAGGCTTTAGGGGAAAAAATTCACTTTTTTAAATGAAAAAATGTAAAAACAGTAAAGGTTAGCCCATTTTTTTTATATTGCGAAAGATAATGTTAAGCCAAGTAAATTGATACCCAACATGTCATGCTTCAAAAATGCGCTACTCATGGAATGGCAACAAACTTTGACCCTTAAAAATCTCCATAAGTGACGTTTAAAAATTTCTACAGGTTACAAGTTTTGAGTTACAGAGAAGGTTTTTTGTTAGAATTATTGCTCTCGCTCTAACGATCATGGCGGTACCTCACATGCGTGGTTTGAAAACCGTTTACATATGCATGCGCGACTTGCATATGCATTCGCTTCTACACACGAGCTTGGCAGAATGGGGCGCTTTGCTTTTTTTTCTTATTAACCACTTAAGGACTAGGCCTCTTTTTCAGACTTAGTGTTTACATGTTTAAAACAGTTTTTTTTTCTAGAAAATTACTTAGAACCCCCAAACATTTTATATTGTTTTTTTCTAACACCCTAGAGAATAAAATGGCGGTCATTGAAATACTTTTTTTCACACCGTATTTGCGCAGCGGTCTTACAAGCGCATTTTTTTGGAAAAAATTCACTTTTTTGGATAAAAAAATAAGACAACAGTAAAATTAGCCCAATTTTTTTTATATTGTGAAAGATAATGGTACGCCGAGTAAATTGATATCCAACATGTCACGCTTCAAAATTGCGCCTGCTCGTGGAATGGCGTCAAACTTTTAGCCTCAAAATTCTCCATAAGCGACATTTAAAAAATTCTACAGGTTGCATTTTTTGCGTTACAGAGGAGGTCTAGGGCTAGAATTATTGCTCTCGCTCTACCGATCGCGGCGATACCTCACATGAGTGGTTTGACCACCGTTTTCATATGCGGGGGCTACTCACGTGTGCGCTCGCTTCTGTGCGCAAGCTCGTCGTGACGGGGTGTTTTAAAAAAAAATTTCTTATTTATTTTAATTGATTTTATTTATTTTTACACTGTTTAAAAAAAAAATGGATCACTTTTATTTCTATTACAAGGAATGTAAACATCCCTTGTAATAGAAAAAAGCATGACAGGTCCACTTAAATATGAGATCTGGGGTCAAAAAGTCCTCAGATCTCATATTTGGGCTAAAATGCAAAAAAAAAAAAAAGAAAATCTGACATTTAAAAAAAATATACCTTTAAGAGGTATGGGCGGAAGTGACATTTTGACGTCGCTTCCGCCCTCCTATGGTATAGAGACGAGTGGGGGCCATCTTAGCCTAACTTGTCTCTATGCCCAGCAGATGAAAGGACCCGATCGCCTCCGCCGCTACCGACGGCTCCGGTAAGCGGCGGAAGGTGCGGGAGGGCGGCGGGAGGGGGGTGGCACCTCTCCCGCCGCCGATAGCGGTGATCTCGCAGCGAATCCGCCGCGGAGACCACCGTTATCGTACAGCCGACCGCCGCCTGAAGAGATGGATATCTCGGTTGTGGCAGCAGCTGCTGCCGTTACCGAGATATCCCTCTTCAAAAATAGGACGTACATCGTCGTGCGGCGGTCGGCAAGTGGTTAATTTAACTTTTTATTTATTTTTTTACACTGTCCCTTTAAAAAAAAAAATTGAATCACTTTTATTCCTATTACAAGGAATATACACATCCCTTGTAATAGAAAAAAAGCATGACAGGACCTCTTTAACCACTTCAGCCCCGGAAGGATTTAGCTACTTCCTGACCAGGCCATTTTTGCATCCTTTTAACTGACAATTGGCGGTCATGTGACATTGTACACAAACAAAATTGATGTAATTTCTTTCCCACAAATAGAGCTTCCTTTTGGTGATATCTGATCACCTCTGCAGTTTTTTTTATTTTTTGCACTATAAACAAAAAAGACCTCGACAATTTTGAAAAAAAAACAACAATATTTTTACTTTTTGCTATAATAAATATCCCCCCAAAAAAAAAAATGTCTTCATCAATTTAGGCAGATATATATTCTTCTACATATTTTTGGTAAAAAATAAAATAAAATTGCAATAAGCGTTTATTGATTGGTTTGGGCAAAAGCTATAGCACCTATAAAATAGGGGATATATTTATGGCATTTTCTTATAATTTTTTTTTTTTTACTAGTCAGTGATTTTTAGTGGGACTGCAACATTGCGGCAGACAGATTGGACACTTTTGACTCTTTTTTTGGAACTGCTGACATTTATACAGCGATCGATGCTATAATAATGCACTGATTACTGTGTAAATGTCACTGGCAGGGAAGGGGATAACACTAGGGGGCGATCAAGGGGTTAAATGTGTTCCCTGGGAGGTGTTTCTAACTGTGGGGGGAATGGACTGACTGGAGGAGGAGAGAAATCACTGTTCCTGATCACTAGGAACAGCAGATCTATCACTCTCCTCCCCTGTCAGAATGGGGATCTGTCTGTTTATATTGTGGAGCGATCGAGGGTAGCCAGCAAACATTGACTCTGGCATCGCACTGCGGGCATGTGCCGCTCTTAAAGCAGCCGTCATACACCTACAACGTTTTGCACAGCCATGTCAACCTACCGCCGTATAACGACTGTAACCGGCAACAAGTTCATGTGGGATTTGTGGTCAAAAATACCTCAGAGCTCACATTTACGCTTAATGCAATCATAATAAAAAAAAGTATATTTTTTTCAATAAAAAAAGTCCCCTTTAAGACCATTGGGCAGAAGTGATGTTTGACATTGCTTCCATCATCCAATGGTATGAATTAGAGTGGGGGCCATGATTCAGTCACAAGGGAAAACATCGGAGCATCTCCTCCTCTACTGACAGCTCCTGTAAGCAGTGTAGATGACTGGGATGCAGTGGGAGGGGGATGGGCACCTCTCCTGCCACCGATAAAAATGATCTTGCAGTGAATCCACCGCAGAGACCACTTTTATCTGAAAGTAGACCGCCCGCCGTTTTAAAAAAATACCAGGGATAAGGCAGTTATCTGCTGCCATAACAACGGTATTCAACAACAAATTACCGACGTATAACGACTGTGGGTGGTCCGGATGTGGTTAATGTACCTCAGTTGGAGAAAAGTAAAAGCTTACTTTGATTTTGAGAACAAGGCCTCACCTTAGCCTTTGCTGTATTTCTTAGAAAGCTTCATCACTGGTATGTAGATTGGGATGAAGAAACCAGTAAGACACATGAAGCAGTTTACCAGCTGACCTCATTAGCACACACTCTTCGCCCATCAGGAAATGTTTGCACAGCTTACCCGGCATCTCTCCACTTGTGCATTTGCCTGGCTCCCCTAGGGTCCCTCCAGAGAGGCTCAGCCAGGGCCAGATTAACATAGGGGCTATTGGAGCTGCAGCTCCAGGCCCCTTTCTCAAGATAGGCCCATTTGCCAAAAAAAAAGAAAAAAAAAAAGATCGACTTCGAGAATTGTAGCTCGGCGATCAGGAGTCACAGAGACCCCACCTTTGGGGGGGTAGGTAGCTAAAGACCCACTCCAGCACTGGTTCAAATATGGGGCTGCTATCATCTATGGTTCCGGAGATACAGGGCTCCTTGCGCAGCCTGTCAGAAGCTGCATACAGAGCGACAGTATAAATACAAGCTGGAACACTCTGCAGCAGACGGAGAGGATGAACTCACAGTGCTTATAATAATTATTTGTAGATAACTTATGATAATTAACCCCTTGCCACCCAGGCCCATTCTGAGACTTCTCTCCTACATGTAAAAATCATCATTTTTTTTATGCTAGAAAATTACTCAGAACCCTCAAACATTATATATTGTTTTAGCAGACACCCTATGGAATAAAATGGTGGTCTTTGCAACTTTTTATGTTATACGATATTTGCGCAGCAATTTTTCAAACTTTTTTTTGGAAAGAAACTGTTTCATTCGTAAAAAAAACACTAAAGTTAGCACGATTTTGCTTTACATTTTTTACAGGTTACATGTTTAGAGTTACAGAGGAGGTCTAGTGCTAGAATTATTGTTCTCGCTCTAACAATCGTGGCATATGGAACCTGTGTGTATCTGACTCTGATACTAACCAGAGCCTACCCAGGGACTGACTAGTATCTCTCCCCAGCCTGTACCCACACACCCTCTCACCTGCTGACCTGTGAATGGGGCAATCACTCCCGCAGTGTTATTGTGTTCTGCCAGTCAATACAATGATTAGTGTTGCTAACTATAGCTGGCAGCACTGATTGTTTTGGGGAATACCCTCCGCACTCCTCTCCTGTACATACTACCCACTGTCATACCCTCCGCACTCCTCTCCTGTACATACTACTCACTGTCATACCCTCCGCACTCCTCTCCTGTACATACTACTCACTGTCATACCCTCCATACTTCTCTCCTATACATAGTGCCCACTGTCATACCTCCAACACTTCTCTCCTATACATAGCACCCACTGTCATACTCTCCACACTCCTCTCCTATACATACTACTCACTGTCATACCCTCCATACTCCTCTCCTATACATAGTGCCCACGTCATACCCTCCCTCCACAATCTTCTCCTGTAATTACTGCTTACTGTCCTACTCTCCACACTTCTCTCCTGTACATAGTGCCCACTGTCATGCCCTCCACACTCCTGTACATATTGTTCACTGTCATACCCTCCACACTCTTCTCTTATACATAGTGCCCAATGTCATACCCTCTACACTCCTCTGCTGTGCATACTGCCCACTGTCATACCCTTCACACTCCTCTCCTGTACAAAGTGCCTTCTGCCATACCCTCTGCACTCCTCTCGTGTACATAGTGCCCACTGTTAGACCCTCCACATTCCTCTCCCTCACCTGCACATACTTCCCACTTGTATACCATCCATACTCCTCCCCTATGCCTCTTACCCACAAAAACTGTTCTTTAAAATTATACTGAATATCCTCAATGTTACCAGCTCTAGAATGGGCACTTTTGTCAGTTCAACTAAAGGAAACCTCACAGTCCTTATATTTGTTCCGCCCCATTATTAGTACTTATTTCATTTTGTAATTACTATTGTGATGTATAGAGGAACACGGGGGATGTCAGCTACTATAAATATAGCACTTGTAAAGAAAAGCGTCCCTGAAAATATTTTTGAAATGTTGACAACTATGCACTTAGGCACTGCCCAAGGGCCACAGGGTCAGTAGGGGGCCCCATGAGAGGCTTGTGATATTAAAGCGGTAGTAAACTTTTCTAACATTACGACTTTTTAGAGACCCTGGGGTAGGTTATGCCATAATGTACAAGTATGCACAGCATATTAGCACATTAGGGTACACTTAAATTGTCAGACTGAGCCCTCCAGTGTTGTGCTGTGATCAACCGGCGGGGCCCCGGGCACTTCCATCTTCACCCGGTCTTCCTTCTGGGTTCTGTGCCTTCAGTCACTTGCCTTGGCCAGGCTGCGTTGATGTCATTCCCATCCTCTCTCTCTCACCCCCCCTTTCTCTCACATCCTCCCTCCCTTACCCCTCTTTCACCCCCTTTCTCTCTCTCTCTCATCCTCCCTCTCTCTCTTTAATTTAATTTGTTATCACAAAAAATAGTTTGCATTTTTATTTATTTATTGTTTATAAAAGGCCCCACCAAAATCCTCAGCACCAGGCCCATGATGTTCTTAATCTGGCCCTGGGCTCAGCCTGCATACTAAACTCCAATGGGGCCGCATGCAGCCCACGGGACACTCCTGATGTACTGCAAGGGCCTACCTGATTGAATACAGAGTGATAAATGGGGTCCTCCAATTATATTGTTTTGGTAAAGCTGAAGGAGATTTTACAGAGATTATACAATCAGAGTGTATAGTGTATGGACCACCTTTATACACCTAAAATTACCTAGTTGTTCTTTTAGTGTCATTAATTGTTAACAGCACACCAAACAGAAGCAAACACACATTTTACCCCATGAAGAAATGGGTGACAAATGCAGCAAAATGCCAAGTAAAAAAAATGTGCAACTCTCACCAGACCAAAAGGTCCCATGAGCTACTTTGCCACATGTAGCGCAGCCAATTGAAATACACAGACTGCCCTATGTGGGTAACTGGAAAAATTAGCCCAAAAAACATTCACTCCTACTACTGTATACTAGGTGTGAATGGGGCCTAAAAGTGAAATTGGTGCGTTTACACAAGAACAATGGGGCGCCATTCACATCTGTGTGTTTCTAAATGCATGGGAAACCACACAAAAAATGTGCACATTATATTCATTTCAGAAACACTGCAAATGTGCATCATGCTTGTGTTGTCATTATATGTTAAAGGCTCCCCAAATGCAGCAAAAGAACCAAAAACTGTGGTAACACACCATGCTGTGCTCCAAAAAAAGTTCTGGAGTCTCTCTGGGGCGATTGTCGCAAGTAGGGAAGCCCATTCAAGCAAAAATGCGACCATGTGTATGCTCCATCTGAATTTTGCTGGTCGAATTTCCGCCAGCAAAAAATTGAGAGCAGGTTTCTATCGGAATTTCCAATCATGTGTATACAATTCCGACCTGCAAAAACTCACACATGCTCAGATTCAACTACGAGACGGAAGCTATTGGCTACTGGCTATTGAACTTCCTTTTTCTAGTCCCGTCGTACGTGTTGTACATCACCGCATTCTTGACCGTGTGTATGCAAGATAGCTTGAGTGAAATCCCATCGGAATTCAGTCGGGAAAAACATCAGAGTTTTTTCCGACCAAAATTCAGATTGTGTGTACGCGACATTAGTGTCTCTCTCCACTCTCTCCTATGTACTGGTATAAAGATGGCCATACACTATGCAATCTAATTGTACAATGGAATAGGGATGACTCACGTGACCAATCCATTAAATTTGTATAAAATCAGGCAGGCCCTTGTACTGCATAGCTGATGGGAGATCTAAAGGAGATTGCACAATCAGATTGTATAGGAAGTGGGTGGAAGGGGGTATTGTAATGAGGGAGGTGTGGTCCAGAGTGGTGAACACACCCTATCATGCCCTCTTCTGTGACGCAACAAGGAAGTAAAGTGAATACTAACAGGCAATCTGCAGGAAATGATGGAATCTGAAAATCATTTTTAAAAATTCAAATAAACTAACAAGATTTTAAACCTCCTGTGGATAAGGTAAGTAAGAGAAAAGCACATTGGGATGGTCGGGGCAGAAGGAGCATTAGAAACGCTTCTATTAATTATGAAAAGTGAAATTCTGCATGAAAAGATGAACTTATCCTTTAACCTCCCTGGCGGTAGGATTAGTTCTGGTTTTAGGTGCTGAAAGTGGTACAATTTTTTTTGCATGGAAATTTGGTGTTTTATATTGTAGTCCTGTAATTCTTAGGAATAACTCTCTTAAATCTGTTCAAATCAGAGTCTAGCAGACATCCCGGGTATGATAAAGTTTATAATATAATAAATAATAATAAAAATTATTCAATAATGTAATCAAATCCAAAAACACTGAAATTTGCTCATTTGCAGAATTGTCGCTGTCATTAGATTTAGTGTTTGATGACGATTTTCCCCACAAATCGCTATCGCTCAATTCTGCAAGTGATTCTAATTTATTATCGCTGTTTTCTAGTTGGTCTAAAATCACTTTTGACATAAAGGGACACTTTCTGGTTGCTATGGACAATCTCCAAATTCCAGGCAGAAAAAACAGTATTTATAATATAAAAGTGCATGCAGGGCACTTCACAGACCACTAGGGACAAAGGGGGTGTGTAATGTTTTTATACAGTACTGTAATCTGTAAGATTACAGTACTGTGTGTGTGTTTTGTGTGTTTTTACTTTTTGAATTTTGCGCCGATCTCCGCTCCCGTGCGCCCTAACGTCGCAAGGAACGGAGATCGGCGGCATTCGGGCACTGTGTGAATTGAGCGGAGGAAAGCTCGATCACACAGCGTGGAGGACATCGCTGGATCCAGGGGACAAGGTAAGTAACTTCTCCCTGTGTCCTCCCTGTATCCAGCAATGCGATCCCGAGTCTGGCTCGGGGTTACCGCTTATGGTGCTGAAATCCCAGCCCAAGCCAAACTCGGGATTATCGCTAGGGAGGATAAGCAGGAAACCATGACAATTCTTAAGCCTCGTACACACGATCTGATTTTTGGCAGGGAATTGTGTGATGACAGACTGTTTGCCTAAAATCCGACTGATAGTACGTTCCTTCAGAAATGTTGGATGACAGGCTAGTAAATTTTCGGCGGACAATGTTCTGTTTTCAGATTTTCATATCGTGTGTACACAAGCCCATCACGCAAAAGTCCAAAGTACAAACACGCATGCTCGGAATCAATGCTCACCAAACACGACATTAGCAGAAGGTGTGGTGGCACTCAAGAGCTGAAATTCCACGTACTACGTCACTATGTTTATGTTTGCTGGTCGACAAATGTGTACCGTTTGTATACAAGTCAAGTTCCCGGCACACGCCCTTCGGACAAAAGTCTGACGCTCTGTTGGCCAGCAATTGGATCGTGTGTATGAGGCTTTAGCCACTGGGAGCTCCTTGGAAGGGTTATCCTTTACAAAACCTCATGCTTAATACAACAACAATGTGGATGCATATAGAATGCAAAAGTTAGTCTATATAACCTACAAATGAAAAAGTAACCTTATTTTTTTTCAAGCCTTATTTCCAATTGCAGTAATTGCATTAAGATTTTTTTTTTAGTTTACAGTTTAAGATTGTTCATGGATTTTTGCATATTGGCAACATGTTCTACAGCAGGTATGCCAGGTGCAAATTATGTGATATATCACAAGCTTATCTTTCTTGTATGTCCACAAAAATATAAATATAGATTCTCATACAGTAATGTTGCTATGATTCCCTGATGAGGCCTTTGGCTATACTTGGTACCTCTTGGTACTTCTTGGTATCAGGAGCAGGTTATCTTCTCCTCTTCTCCCAAGGTGCACTGCACAGTCAATGCTCCAAAAAGCTAGTAGGGCAACACAGGAGCACTATGAGGGTAAGTATCAGCAAGGTGGTTGGGGGCTGAGGTATCAACAGAATATGTCACTGTACCCTGAATGGGAAAGTGAAAGATTCACTTTAATAATACAAATGTGTTGCTCAAAAGGCTTTTGAAATTCAAATAGCATTAAAAAAGGCATACAAGCTTGTTTACACTTTTGATGCTCTATGAAGAATTTCAACAATGGATCCGATCGCCCTTCAGAGGGTGTTTAACAGGCGACAAGGAGGCAATATGTCACTGTGTGGAAAAGGTGAATGCAAGGCGCGTGATCGAACGCTAGTAACAAAATACACAGTTTATTCATCAACAAATTACATACATGAAAAATAAAATCGATATATAAATAATACTACGTATCGTAAAAAGGTGTGGTTACAAAGTATACAGTAGAAGGTTAAAAAATTAGACATGCCCATTCATGCCTAAAAATAGGTTTACGCTTTTCGAGGGTAACCTCTTCATCAGAACCTTGAGATCAAGAATACAGTCTGTGTTCACAGGTGGACCGACATGGTCAACAATCCAAGGAGTGGCTAAAAGGGAGACGCATTGTGCGATGAATAATTGCTTTCCTTTGACTCTAGGCCAGCCCTCATCGCTGTGTTCTAAGGGGTACAGCGAGAGAGTGCACTGTGGCTCATTCAGGTGAATGAATGGCACAGAGCAAAAGAAGGGGGATCATTTTTGAAAAGCCTCTCAGACGTGTCATGTTTAACCCTTTAAAGCTTAAAGTAGAACTTCACTTTCTCAATCAGCATTGACTATGTGTAATTAGGAATCTATATTACATTTTCTTGTCTTAAACTATTTTTTTTGTGTTTCTTCTGTTACTTCCTGGTTTCTTGTCTAGGCAAGTGATGTCATACATCCCAGGACTTTTCAGGAGAGGAGGAGGGTTTTTCTCAGATAAACACATCCTCCTGCATCCATGCCTGAGCTAAGGGCAGATTGATTCCAGGAAGTAAATGCTACATGAATCTTTTGCCCTTTACAGGATGACCATGGCCAGGAATGCTAGGGGGGTGTTTTTCAAAGTGATTTCCCAACAAAATAAAGTATGGAGACATGGATGGATGGGTGAGTTTGCTTTAACCACTTAACAACCGCCCCACAGCTGAATGACAGCTACAGGGCAGTTGCTTAACTCTGAGAGGCCGTCATATGACGTCCTCCCAGAATTCCGCTCTCACGCGCCCCCTGGGGGCATCGTGGCCGTTTACCACGTGATCGCTCCGTCAAATGACAGAGTGATCACTTGTAAACAAACCGGCGTCATGTTATGATGCCGGTTCCTCCCTCCCCTCTCTGTACCGATCGGTACAATGTAGGGAAGAGATCGGTGTCAGCAGCGCTGTGGGCAGCATCTGCAGTGCCCACAGTGCTTCTCACCAAAAATTAACCCCTCTATTCCCCGCCAATACTCTGCAATACCCCGCCAATACTCTGCAATACCCCGCCAATACTCTGCAATACCCCGCCAATACTCTGCAATACCCACCAATACTCTGCCCGCCAAAACCCGGCCAATACTCTGCAATACTCTGCAATATCCGCCAATATTCTGCAATACCCACCAATACTCTGCCCGCCAATATTCTGCAATACCCACCAATACTCTGCAATACCCTGCCAATACTCTGCAATACTCTGCCAATACTCTGCCAATACTCTGCCAATACTCTGCAATAACCCACCAATACTCTGCAATACCCCGCCAATACTCTGCAATACCCGCCAATACTCTGCCCGCCAATACTCTGCCCGCCAATACTCTGCAATACCCGCCAATACTCTGCAATACCCTGCCAATACTCTGCCATAAATTGCCATACCCAGCCATACTCGGAGATACCCTGCAATACCCAGCCATACTCGGAGATACCCAGCCATACTTGGAGATACCCTGCAATACCCAGCCAGGATCTGCAATACCCAGCCATACTCGGTGATACCCTGCAATACCCAGCCATACTCGGTGATACCATGCAATACCCAGCCATACTCGGTGATACCATGCAATACCCAGCCATACTCGGAGATACCATGCAATACCCAACCATACTCGGTTATACCCTGCAATACCCAGTCATAGTCAGTGATATCCTGCAATACCCAGCCAGTCATCATATGATGTCCTTGACTTTGTTCGAGGATATCTGAATGATGGGTGTAGCTACAGGCATCATTCAGATATCAGCTTTTTCAGCCGGCGATTCCCTACACCATAAGAACAATCATAGTGGCTGTTCCACTGCTTGATCGTTCTTACAGGAGGCAATAGGGGACTCCCCCCCTCCCACCGCCCTCTGGTGCTTCTACAGAACTCGCCAATACGATCAAAGCCTGAATCTTATTGACCCCATATCTCACTGTAAAGAGGACCTGTCATGCAATATTCCTATTACAAGGGATGTTTACATTCCTTGTAATAGGAATAACAGTGATCAAAAAATTTATTTTTGGGGAAAAAATAAATAAAGTAAAATGAACAATAAAATTTTTTTTTTTAAAGCGCCCCTGTCGCCATGTGCTCACATGCAGAAGCGAAACGCATACGTAAGTCACGCCCACATATGAAAATGGTGTTCAAACCACACATGTGAGGTATCGCTGCAAATGTTAGAGCGAGAGCAATCATTTTGGCCCTAGACCTCCTCTGTAACTCAAAACATGCAACTAGTAAAAAAATGTAAAGTGTCGCCTATGGTGATTTTTAAGTAGCGACGTTTGGCACCATTCCACGAGCGTGTGCAATTTTGAAGAGTGACATGTTAGGTATCTATTTACTCAACGTAACTTCATCTTTCACATTGTGCAAAAACATTGGGCTAACTTTATGTTTTGTTTGTCTTTTTAAGCAAAAAAAACGCGTTCAAAAAATTGCTGCGCAAATACCGTGCGAGATAAAAGGTTGCAACGACCACCATTGTATTCTCCAGGGTCTTTGTTAAAAAAAAACATATATATAATGTTTTTGGGTTCTATGTAATTTTCTAGCAAATAAATGATGATTTTTACATGTAAGAGAGAAATGTCAGGATTGTCCTGGGTGCTCCAGAACGCCTGATGGTGCTTCCTGCATGTTGGGCCTCTGTATGTGGCCACGCTGTGTAAAAGTCTCACGCATGTGGTATCGTCATACTCGGGAGTAATAGCAGAATGTGTTTTGGGGTGTAATTTGGGGTATGCATTTGCTGTGTGTAAGAAATAAACTGAAAAAAAAAATCTTGATATTGCAAAGAATTGTTGGAAAAAATTACAACTTCAAAAAACTCATCATGCTTCTTACTAAATACCTTGGAATGTCTTCTTTCCAAAAAGTGGTTATTTGGGGGGTATTTGTACTTTTATGGCATGTTAGGGTCTCAAGAATTGAAATAGGCCGTCAGTCCTTCAGGTGTGATCAATTTTCAGATATTGGCACCATAGCTTGTGGACTCTATAACTTTCACAAAGACCAAATAATATCCACCAATTTATACTTATTTTTTACCAAAGATATGTAGTAGTATAAATTTTTGCCAAAATTTATGAAGAAAAATTACTAATCTGCTAAATTTTATAACAGAAACGAAGAAAAATTCATTTTTTTACAGAATTTTCGGCCTTTTTTCTTTTATAGCACAAAAAATAAAAAACCCAGTGGTGATTAAATACCACCAAAAGAAAGCTCTATTTGTGTGAAAAAAAGGACAAAAATTTCATATGGGTACAGTGTTGCATGACTGAGTAATTGTCATTCAATATGTGAGAGCACCGAAAGCTGAAAATTGGTCTGTTATTAAGGGTGTTTAAGTGCCCAGTGGTCAAGTGGTTAAATATTAAAAACGAATTACATAGCATTTTTGCTTTGTGGTGCTTAGATGCAATTTTGTGCCACTTTAAGGGGGAGCAGTTGGGAGACCGAAGAAAATGTGGCTCAACTATGCGTTTGTACCGCCCCCAAACCACAAGTGTAAAGGAGGCCTTAGTTGGGCAAATACAATTAAATATATCTAATAAATTTGTCTAGAGTGAATGCCCGTTTTACTGAAAACCAATGTATCTTTTAGTCATGAGTGGATGTTTATAAAGCTGACCATACATCATACAATTTTCTTATTCAATTTCCTTTAGATTTACCTTCAACTATGTGGTGCAAGGGCCTGCCTGATTGCATACAAATTGAAAGGGTTACCTCATATTACCGCATATACTCGAGTATAAGCCGAGTTTTTCCAGCCTTTTTTTTAGGCTGAAACCCCCCCCCCCTTTCAGCTTGTACTCGAGCGAGGGCAGGGATACTGGACATTAGGCTGCTTTTTACTGTGGCTGCAGCGCTCCCCTCTCATCCTCCCTTACACAGTGGGAGACCACTGTGTCTCGGAGCTCAGTGTGAAATGTTCGGCCGTGCTGTGTCAAAAGTCCCGCCCTCTCTCCCTCCCTTACACAGCGGGAGACCGCTGTGTCTCAGAGCTGACTCTGAAACTTTCGACTGCGCTGTGACAAAAGTCCCGCCCTCCTCCTAAACCAGCTTGTGTGATAGACAGAACATCTATCACACAAGCTGGTCTAGTAGGAGGGCAGGACTTTTGTCACAGCGTGGCCAAAAGTTTCATGCTGAGCTCTGAGATACAGCGGGAGATGCCGCTGTGAAATCCAGGTACTGACTGCAGTCACTATTAGTGAGATTGCAATGATGAGCACATTGAGGCTGCAATGATGGGAACAATGAGGCGACGGTAATGGGCATGGTAAGGCTGCAATGATGGGCATGGTGAGGCTGTGGTGATGGGCACAGTGAGGCTACAATGATGGGCACGGTAAGGTTGCAATGATGGGCATGGTGAGGCGGCGGTGATGGACATAGTAAGGCTGAAATGATGGGCATGGCGAGGCTGCGGTTATGGGCACAGTGAGGCTACAATGATGGGCATGGTAAGGTTGCAATGATGGGCATGGTGAGGCTGTGGTGATGGGCACAGTGAGGCTAAAATGATGGGCACGATAAGGTTGCAATGATGGGCATGGTGAGGCTGTGGTGATGGGCACAGTGAGGCTACAATGATGGGCACAGTAAGGTTGCAATGATAGGCATGGTGAGGTGGCGGTGATGGGCACGGTAAGGCTGCAATGATAGGCAGTGATGCTACATTGATGGGCACAGTGACACCGGCAGCCTCTGTGTTGTCTGTGCCGCACCGCATCCTGAAAATTTAGCAGTACCTGCTGCATTTACCCCCTTAGGCTTATACTCGAGTCAATGATGAGCACATTGAGGCTGCAATGATGGGAACAATGAGGCAGCGGTAATGGGCACGGTAAGGATGCAATGATGGGCATGGTGAGGCTGCAGTGATTGGCACGGTAAGGTTGCAATGATGGGCATGGTGAGGCTGCGGTGATGGTCACGGTAAGGCTGCAATGATAGGCAGTGAGGCTGCCGTGATGGGCACAGGGAGGCTACAATGATGGGCACTGTAAGGTTGCAATGATGGGCACGGTAAGGCTTCAATGATAGGCAGTGAGGCTACATTGATGGGCACAGTGACACCGGCAGTCTCTGTGTTGTCTGTGCCTCACCGCATGCTGAAAATTTACCAGTAGCTGCTGCATTTACCCCCTTAGGATTATACTCGAGTCAATATGTTTTCCCAGTTTTTTGTGGTAAAATTAGGTGCCTCAGCTTATATTCGGGTCGGCTTATACTCGAGTATATACGGTACATGGTTTGGTTTTGGTGAATCTAAAGGAAAATTGTACAAGAAAACGGTATAATGCATGGCAATCTAAGTTGAATCATCCACTGGCTTCTTTAAGTTCCAAGAGACGCTAATGAGTTCCTGCTATGAGAGCTTCTACTCTTCCCTTTATCACCATGGAATGTTCAACTTCTGGGTGCAGCAGCCTCAATCTTCCCGAAACATTCAACAAGAACAGTCCATGTCATATTAACCACTACCAGGAGACTGAAAACCTGAGAAATGCTCAAATTTCATGACCAGAGTCTTTAGAAATAAAATAAGTCACTTTTCCAGACACCTTCCTGAAACTAAAAGTTCAGTTTTGGGCAAAATGATTCTAACATGTTCCATCCACAGAGTTGTTTCACGCTCTTCAATTCGAAAATGATGTGCAATCTTATCTAAAACACACAAATTCTGGTCTAACACTCACTCTTCTCAAACAGGATGTTAGCGCAATCCTCTTTCTAAAATAATATCCTATATAATTGCCTTGCTATACAACGTTCCTTGAGGATGACTTGTGTGCCATTTGCCTTGTCTCCCCCCCAAAAGGGAAAAAGAACTGATCATCTAATGAGACAAATTATAAGTGATTGTTTAGGTGGTACGTGGTACCTCACAGACTGGCCAGATTTGTTCTAGGCGTTAGTATTCTTTAGAATCCCTATGAAGCTCTGCTGAATCTCAAACCCTCTGAATGCATTCTTGACCAATTTAAATTTTCAACTTATCGTCTCTGCCTCCAAACTTACATTATCTAGAGCCTGGTGGTCTAAAACCTTGACCATTACTCAGGTGAAACAAAAAATGGCATGGTATTTGTTTAAAGAAACGCTGGCAGCCATTCTGCAGTACATGTTAAAGTCAAAACATTTAAAAAGGTCTGCGATCTGAGTATCGCTCATTATTCTGGGAGAGATTTCAATGAGACTTTATGAATGATTTAACCCTCCATGAACAAAGGTTGAGGGAAAACCTCACATGTTTATGTATGCGCAGGCCCAACTAAAATTCTTTATCCCAATCTCCATCTTTCCTGCTTTTTTCTTGTCTGCATTCTGGATACTTTCTTTTCTCAGCTTTTCTATACCTTCTGGCTATTTTCTGTCTTTACAGTACACATCTTCCTTGTCTTTGAAATGGGTTAAAGGGTGCACCCCCGTTAAGGGTTTCCCCAGCTACAGGACTAGAGTAGTGCAAGTTTTGATATGGGCACGTTATCTTAACTATCCCCCAGTGAATACTAGACCACATGGAGCTCCTTTCCCCAAAAGATGTGCCTACCATATATGTTGTGACAGGTGCCTTACATTTTCTTCCCAATTACCACACTTTGATGCACTTGCACATAGATTTGTATTTTGTACTCTATGTCTAGATATGTACTCCTATGTTTGAAGTTCATCTAAGTTGTGTACTCTGGTCATGTAAAACTCTTGAAAATGAAATGATTGGTTTTAGGATAGAAATATGAGAGGTTTTACTTGCTTCCAAAGGTCTGCTGTGACATCAACACGTGATTGGATGTTGAGACCAGCCATACTGTCTGCCGGCCAGGGAGTTTTTTTATTGAGCTGTTTTGTAAATGTGAGTGTTTTTATCTTCATTTTAATAAACATTTAGCTGTATGGGTACACACTATGCAGATCTTTCTTTCCATTTGGGTACATATAAACCTCTGATTCAGATTTATACATAGCACCCCAAGTGATGAGTGGTACCAATACCAGGAAGACCTGTGCTATAAGGATTTCTTGTTAGCCTTTTGAGGGCGGAGGTGTTACCTGACCTTCCCATCATAAGAGGGTCATGGCTTTCTACTAAGCCTTCCTGGACTGTATCTGGTGTTGGATTCCTCATTCTGCCTTAAAGCCGCAGTTACCACCTTCCCCAATTAAGTAGACTGTATTTTCACCTTATTTGGATTAGCATTCACATGTTTGCCACAATTGGGACTTTATTGCACTAGTTTTTTTGATTATATGATTGGACTGATGTTCACTTTTTTGGGGCTTAGTGCAACATGCATTTAATATTTGATGGACTGTGTTTGTATCACATAGTATGTTCGCTGCTTTTCCTTGTTATACGCCTTCATTTTTAAATTTGTGCACCACAGCACAGTTAACACCTTTTTACCATTTTGTTTCAGGGCTCCTATCCTTTCTTCACTACTTGGAGAGTCCCTGACCTGCAACAAGCATGTTCATATAAATTGTCAGGCAGCTGATATTGACATGCGCCTTGCCCATAAATATATAATTAAAGTAGATCTAAGCTTAAACTAAAAAGGCACTACAATTGTTTGAGTTTCCCATTGTGACAGCAAAGAAACATGCCTGCATAATGGCCACTTGCAGTCCCTATCAGAAGCTCATGTGACAACGTGACAACAAGGGAGCAAAATTGGGTGACTTGGAGGGAGTGTTGTCATTATATAACAGAAAGCGCCTGAACAGGGGTCTTCATAGTAGGACCACCAGGTTTTATTTTCATTAAAGCTGCATATTTAAAAACATGAAACAACTCACTAATAACTAAATTGCATTAACATTGTAATGCTCATATCATAATCTACTGATTGCTTTTAAACATACTTTAATTGATATTGGTCTAGCATGGACCTCTGTAGCAATTGCCTTTATTGCATACACTGGCCAGTTGCTGAAAAAATCCAGCAAAATCATGTGATATATTACATATAAATCAGAAAAAGATCTTTACCATCCTGCTCTATATAGAAATATATTACTGAAACAGTAATAAATATATATATATATATATATATATATATATATATATATATATATATATATATATATATATATATATATATATGTATATATATATATATTTATTTATTTATCATTTTTCAGAGAATATGGATAATAACACAAAAGCATTTCTTTCACTCATGGTTAGTGTTTGGCTGAAGCCATTTATTATCAATCAACTGTGCTTACTCTTCTTTTTAAATCATAATGACAACAGAAACTACTCAAATTACCATGATCAAAAGTTTACATAGCTTGGTGATTTTGGCTTGATAACATGCACACAAATGGACATAAAGGGGTTTGAATGGCTATTAAAGGTAACCATCCTCACCTGTGATCTGTTTGCTTGTAATTAGCATGTGTGTATAAAAGGTCAATGAGAGTTTGGACTCCTGACAGACCTTTGCATCTTTCATCCAGTTCTGCACTGACATTTCTGGATTCTGAGTCATGGGGAAAGCAAAATAATTGTCAAATGATCTGTGGGAAAAGGTAGTTGAACTGTAAAAAAACAGGAAAGGGATATAAAAATATATCCAAGGATTTGAGAATGCCAATCAGCAGTGTTCAAACTCTAATCAAGAAGTAGAAAATTAGGGGTTCTGTTGAAACCAAACCACGGTCAGGCAGACTAACTAAAATTTCAGCCACAACTGCCAGGAAAATTGTTCGGAATGCAAAGAAAGACCTACAAATAACTTCAGGTGAAATACAGGACTCTCTGAAAACTGGTGTGGCTGTTTCAAGATGCACAATAAGGAGGCACTTGAAGAAGGATGGGCTGCATGGTCGAGTTGCCAGAAGAAAGCCATTACGCACAAATGCCACAAAGTATCCTGCTTACAATATGCCAACAGCACAGAGACAAGCCTCAGACCTTTTGGCATAAAATTTGGAGTGATGAGACCAAAATGTAGCTTTTTGGCCACAACCATAAACGCTACATTTGGAGAGTAATCAACAAGGTCTATGATGAAAGGTACACCATTCCTACTGTGAAACACGGAGGTGGATCGCTGATGTTTTGGGAATATGTGAGCTACAAAGGCACAGGAAATGGGGTAAAAAATTGATAGCAAGATGAATACAGTATGTTATCAAAAAATACTGGAGGAACATTTGCATTCATAAGCCAGGAAGTTGCGCATGGGATGTACTTGGATATTCCAACATGATAGTGATCCAAAAAACACAAGCCCAAGTCAACATGTCATTGGCTATAGCAGAATAAAATGAAGGTTCTGGAGTGACCATCTCAGTCTCCTGACCTCAGTTCCATTGACCCACTCTGGGGAGATCTCAAACGTGCAGTTCATGCAAGACAACCCGAGAATTTGTAGGAACTGGAGGCTTTTTGCCAAGGGGAATGGGCAGCTTTAATATTTGAGAAGATAAAGAGCTTCATCCACAAATACCACAAAAGACTTCAAGCTGTCATTGATGTTAAAGGGGGCAGGCAATACACTGTATTAAGAACTGGGGTATGTAAACTTCTGACCAGGGTCATTTGGGTAGTTTTTGTTGTCATTATGATTTATTATGAAAAGAGTAAACACAGTTGATTGATAATAAATGGCTTCAGCCAAACATTAACCATGAGTGAAAGAAAAGTTTTTGTGTTATCATTAATATTCTCTGAAAAATGGCCAAGAAATGTATACATTCTGCCAGGATTTGTAAACTTATGAACACAGCTGTAGTAGCTGAATAACTGTACTTTGCAGACTTTCTATAATATGGCAGTACAGTACCTGTTTGTACCAGCCTGACAAATTCCCAGCAAGAAAAGCAATTTAGTGCAGGACCAGCACAGTCATCCTAGCCAGTGTGTACACATAGTGAACATTGTAACATGTTAAAAAGATTCTAGAAGAACACATAATTCATCGGCTGAAGCTCAGGTCTTCAGAACCTCAGTGAATATAAAAGGTATAAATTAAATAAAACTCTATGTGTCTTGATTACTTCGATGGAAAGCTTCAGGGCTTCTGAGCTGGTAAAATGATATGTGAAGATACAGTGTCTTACCTTTATGTAGTACTTTAATGCTCCTCTGTAGAGATAAGCTCTTATACTGTGTGGCTGTACTTTGATTGCAGCATTGCAATTCATAATAGCTTTTGAGTATCTCTTTCTGAATCCATAGAATGCTGCTCGGCACAAATAGGCCTGCATTAGGAAAGTACATTATCAAAGTAAGTGGAAAGCGAGCAGCTGAGCCCAGCACTTATCAATAAATGAACAAACTGTGCCCCAACTACACATAGAAATCATATACAAAGCAAAAGTTGCACATCACCTACATTTTTTTCGGAAAGCTTTATTGTAACAAGGGTGAGTTCATAACATGAGATCTAAGCACACTGCCCTCCTCAAGACCCTGCTCCCTCCCACTGACGCATTTCACCACAGTAGGGGCAGGACTGAATCTATGATTATGCAGGGCCTTGTGGAGGGCAATCTGCTTAGACTTGATGTTGTGACTTCATCCAATACCTTTCTAAAGAAAATGAAAAAAGAAAGACTTGGGTGATGTGGGCCTCTTTCTATTTGAATTTGTCAAGTTAGGGAAGGATTGTTTAGTTAGCACCCATGGTAGTTGAACTAGAAGACGGCCTAGGGTGGTATTGTGTATTCATATTTATATACAAAGCACACAATGACAATCTGGCATATGCACTTACATATTTAGCACAGTTGATAAGAGAACTATGTGCAGAGTGTTACTTTGTCACACATATGGCCAGAGAACAATATCGAGATAATTAAATTCATGGGTATCTGTAAGCTACAGTAAAATGTCTTGAAGCCATATTAGTCCTTGTTTATCAAACAGGCTATTGGACTTCTACAAAATTATATATTATATAATAAAAAACTGTAACTAGTCTTTCTTTCATCTCATAATTTGGAATTAATTGTGCAAATTTCTATTGCTGACTTGTTCATAAAAGGTGTAGGCTTCATGTCTATCAACTTGATTTGCACTTCACAACCTAATGAGTCATCAACTTGAAACACAATGACAGCCATGGAAAAATGGAAAGTCTACACATCTCTCCTGTAATCAGCAAATACCTAAAATCAGCAAATTAAACACAAAATAACTTTCCACTCCATGAAGCTGTCCTCCACTGTCACATCTTGCTATTAATGATCCTGTCCATAGCCTCATCCATGCTAGAGTCCTTCATATAGATCCTATGAAAATATCAGCATTTGCAAAGGTGGATGTTTGCATGCTGCATGGCATATCCCGTCCCTTGTGACTGTGATCAGACCTGGCCACTGGCTTTGCAAGCATTAGGCCAGGGGTCTCCAAACTTTCTAAACAAAGAGCCATGTTTTTGTCCTTCAGGATTTATGGGGGCCAGATTGTGGCTAGTGGGAGTAAAAATGCCCTGATATCAATAGGAGTAAACAATACACCATAATTTGTTTTACTGGAAGGAACAGTGCCCCATTGTTGGTATCAGTTGGAGGAATAGTGCCATTGTTGCTAGCATTGGCATGAATGATGCCAAATTGTTGGAGTCATTGGGAGGAATGGTGCCCCATCATTGGCATCAGAGGGAGAAATTGTGCTCCAAGGGCCACATAAAGGCAAGCAAAGGGCCCACAGCAAGGGCCACAGTTTGGAGACCACTGCATTAGACTGTTCACCATGAAAGTCTAGGGAGTCTATATATGCTACCCGTGTATCTAGGTTTTAATGGGCTACAGAGCAGATAAGGGGAGTTTACATAAACACTTCTAGTATGTTATGGCAGCAAAGGATCCTGTAATGCATCAGGAACTTATTTTGCATTTGATTTTCTGATGATAGGTGCAAAAAAATACACTAGTCCATATGGGAAAGTGGAGACAATTAGATTAAGGACCTACGAGTCCACCGGGACTCCGCGTTTTTTTTTTTTTTTTTAAAAGCCAGCAGCTACAAATACTGCAGCTGCTGACTTTTAAATAGTGACACTTACCTGTCCAGCGCGCCCGCGATGTCGGCACCCGAAGCCGATCGCTCGCTCGGCTGCCGGGTCCCGCCGCCATCTTGGGTATGGGAATCAGGAAATGGAGCCTTTCGGCTTCATTTCCCGGTTCCCTACTGCGCATGCGCGAGCCGCGCGGCGCAATCCGGACGGTCCCCGCTGCCTCTGGGAGCTGTGTGTTTCCCAGCAGGCAGCGGGGCACTTGCTGAAGGGGGCGGGCGCTTGCGGAACGGGGCGTAACGTACGCCCCGTTCCGCAGAGAGCTAGCCCGGAAGTGGGTGCAGTTACCTGGATTATCCAGGTAACTGCACCCCCCTCCCCCCTGAAAGGTGCCGATTGTGGCGCCGGAGGGGGGGGGATTCCGATGAGCGGAGGTCCATTTTAGGGTGGACCTCCGCTTTAAGTCTACGGGAGTTCACTGCACAGGTGTGACCAGTGGTGAAGATTTCCACCTGGGGGTTGTAAAAAAACAGTAGTAAGCTTAGTGGGCTATTTCTAGGTTAGAGGACTAAGGAGAATGGGCTGCCCATCTTTTAGTAAAAGTGAACTTGTCTTTTATCTTTAACTGTTATCTGTACATGCTGTCATTGCCTGTTTTTACCATCACTCTTTCTCTCTCCCCATCTCTGCTGCCTGTATTAATGCCTTGAGTATTTTCCTTCATCTCAAAGTCAAGGCTATTTCTTCAAAGTGGCAGATAATGGCTTACAGAAATTTAAAGAACAGAACATTTTTTACTTTTGGGATTTTTAGGGCTATTTTACCTGGAAATGTGTTGGGTTGATTTCAAGAGCCCTGTTGAAGTCCTGCACACAGCTGGCTTGCTGTAGACGCATACGGCACAATCCACGCTGATAATAAGCATCACAATAACCTGAACGGCTTTTCACAGCGCTAGTCAGAACCTCAAGTGCCTGAAACCCCAGGAAGCTGATGTCAGTAGCTAGCAATGCAACATACTCAATATGTTTTTCCTTATTGCTAGGTTAATCAAGATAAAAGAGCACTAGATACAGTCATACAAAGTAAGATTTCACCAAAAAATATAGAGTATTATAAAATTGCTTTCTGTATGATGCATGTAAAAGAATTTGCATCAAGAAACAAGCGTATGTGTCAAAACTGACTAAATGTGTTTAGAAACGAGAAAACAAAAATACTAATATGCAATATTACATTTTTTTCCTAAATAAAATATTTTTTTTTTTCATTCTTGACATAAGTAAAGAAAATATAAACAAAACCACTATTTATCGTCATTAATAAAGCACCTCATCCTACTTCCAGAACCACTGTACTTAGAGGCTCACATATTCACTTTTATTGAGATGTGGCTGACTTCCTGAGCACTAAACCCCTTGAAAGACACTGCCAACATCATCTGCTAAATTTCTTTTGCCCTAAATGGTCGATAGAAAATGGCTAGATATTTAATGATTTAATAATTTAGTAACCTGAGTAGTTGTTGGGCAATGCATATTAAACGAGTTTGCCTCTAGCACCTCCATAAGCGTATTGTGTGGACATCCTAGCATTAATAGCTTGTGGCAAGGGTTAGCTTCATTTATTGCTATTGCTCCAGCTAAATGCTGCAACTGGGCCGCTAAATAATAGAGTCTAGGATATGGAATCGCCATCCCCCCTTCTTCCGACGGTAGCTGCAATGTCCGCAGGCTAATCCTCGATGGACCCTTTTTCCATATAAGAAGTCTAAATAAGGATTCTATTTTCTTGAACCATCCTTCCCCAATCCATACTGGTGAGTTATGAAGGAGGTACAGAATTTGAGGAAGCCATACCATCTTCACCAAATTGCAGCGGCCCGCCATCGAGAGGGGAGTCGACTCCAAATATCGGCCTTTTGTTTTAACTTTACTAAAAGGGGAGATAAATTATCTTCCAGATAAGAATTTACATCCCTAGTAATCCACACCCCTAGATATTTAAACTTCTCAGCCTGTTTCAAATTCAGAATATCCTGGGAAGCGCAGATAAGCCCCCGTTCCAGCGGCAACAAAGCGGATTTATCCCAATTTATGATTAATCCTGATATGAGACCAAATTCTCTAATCATCTTCATTGCCACTTTCAATGAGGCCTGAGCATCCCCCAGGAAAAGCAAAATGTCATCGGCAAACAATGCTATTTTTTCCTCTACCTGTCCTCTCCTAAATCCCTGTATATCAGGGCTAGCCCTAATAGCGATGGCCAATGGCTCCACTGCCAGAACAAATAGTAAGGGGGAGAGGGGGCACCCCTGCCTCGTGCCTCGTTCCAGCAGAAACGTCTCAGAGAGCTCATTATTGATTTTAATTTTCGCTCTTGGATCTGTATAGAGCAATTTAATCCATTTAAGAAAATTTGGTCCAAACCCAAATCTAATAAGCACTTTAAATAAATATGCCCATTCAAGGCTGTCAAATGCTTTGGCTGCATCCAGAGCCAAAATTGCTCTGGAGCTTCCATTGTCTACCGGAATCTGAGCATTCAGAAACAGTCTACGGATATTAATACTAGTAGATCTATTCGGGATAAAACCCGACTGATCGGGGTGAATAAGCTTGTGGACACTCCTTTTTAGGCGTGTTGCGAGCACCTTTGCTAGTATTTTAACATCTGATCCCAAAAGTGAGATCGGGCGATATGAGGCCGGGTCCATAGGGTCCTTATCCTCTTTAGGGATAACCACTATAGTGGCTTCCAACATCGAGGAGGGCAAGGCTCCACACTCCAAAGACTGCCTCAATGTCTCCAATAATTGTGGCAGCAGGATCTCCCCATATCTCTTGTAGACCTCGATTGGTAATCCATCGGGTCCTGGTGCTTTTAAATTAGGCATATCTGCCACCGCTCTTTGGAGTTCCTCGATAGTAATTGGGGCTTCCAATGTTACTAAGTCTTCGGCTGTTACTGTTGGCATTTTCAGATTCCCCAGGAAGGCATCTATAGCTCCCCCTTCACTCCCCCCTTGGGATTTATATAGTGAGCTATAATAATAATAAAATGTGTTATTAATAATAGATGGTTCAAAAGTAGTCTCTCCCTCTGGGGTCCTAATTGATAGTATCGCTGAGGGGGCCATATTCACTTTAACCAGCAATGACAGCATTCGCCCCACTCTCTCTCCCTCCCCAAAATATGCTTGTTTCTGCAGTATACGTCTGTTATCCGTCTTATGCCTAATAATTGTCTTAAATTCTTGCTGTTTATCAAGCCAGGCCTTCTGTGTAATAGGGTTCGGATGTATAATATATTGTCTTTCTGTCTCTAATACCGCCTTAATGACTTCCTCTTCCTGTTTTTTCATCTCAGTCCTATTTCTAGCAATTTGTTGAATAAAAAGACCTCTTAAAAAGGCCTTTAAAGAGTCCCAAACAACCCCCCCGATGCTGTACCCGTATTAACCTTAATGAACTCTTTTAACATGGTTGTCACCCGATCCGTATCTTTCGTTAGTTCCAACCATATGGGATCCATTTTCCATTGGCCAGAATATTGTTTCTTACCTACACAAAGTGTCAGTGTTAAGGGGGAGTGGTCCGAGACTCCTCTCGGGCCATAATCTACCTCGTCCACTCGTAACATCGCACTACTATTCACCAGAGCCATGTCAAGTCTTGATAGTGTAGAGAAAGTTGCTGAGTAACAAGAATATTGTCGCTCCCCCGGATGCCGAGTGCGCCATGCATCGCAAAGGCCAGCTTCATGTAGGAAGCGAGCTAACCTCGTTGCGTCTTTTGCCGTTGATGTATTAACAGTTGGGTACCTATCCAAGAATTTATCTAAAACTTCGTTAAAGTCCCCCACTGCTATCACAGGGATATCAGGTTTATCTATTACGAAGGCTAATAACTCATATAAAATTTCCAATTTAAATGGAGGAGGAATATACATGTTGGCTATCACGTAGGGATTATTTTCAATTTGGCAATACAGGAAAATATACCTACCATCTACATCTATACAGCTATTGTAGCAGGAGAACCGAACCGCCCTATCAACAAGGATGCTAACCCCTCTTGCATAGGTTGAGAATACGGAATGAAACTGGGTCTGGAATTTCCGACCTTGTAGACACCGAATCGTATCACCCGTCAAGTGAGTCTCCTGGAGACACAATAATCCAGGTCCTTTGCCCTCTAAAGCTGACAAGACCACTTTTCTTTTGGTCGGATCTCCCAGGCCCCGCACATTCCACGATACCATCCTAATTCTTTTCACCTGCATCACTACTTAAGAACCTATAAATTGGGCAGTTTTCTTTCTTTTTTTCCCCTTTTTTTTTTTAAAAAAAAAAAGAACACAGTGTGTAAATGTATTAATACCAAAAAAGACCTTCCCCTTTTTTCCCTTTTACATACGTGTGCTCTATATAGTGCATAGTATTTTCTCCCATCCCCTTCTAAATAGTACAACTCCAAATTTGTGTATCCTTGTATTATTTTTGTTGTCATTCCCTTACCCCACCCTCCCTTCTCATCTCTCCCGCCCAAATTTATGTGTCCTTGTGTTGTTTTTATTATTATTCCCTTTCCCCACCTTCCCATCTCATCTCTCCCCCCTCCCCTTTTACCAAACTCCCTCTCCCACCCCCCTCGCCCCATAGGGCTACCCCCTAGGGGTACAATTGTGGCCTTCTTGCAACACTCCCACCACTCACACATACCAATCCTACTAGGTGCTCTCACCCCAATTTTCCACCCACTCATGGGAACCCTTTATCCCCCACTACAAATACCCACTTGTACTCCACACACCCTTACTGCTCAACCCCTGCCCCCCACTCATATTGTGCATGATACCAATGTAACAATTTTCAACAAACTTACCCCTTATTCCTATCCACCCCCCCAAAAATATATACCCCCGAATCCCTTGAAAACCACCTAACTGCCCTGTAACATATATTTATAGGTCTTTTTTACTTGCATCTAACCATTGGGATGCTTCCTCTGGCGTATTGAAAAAGAGTGTCTTTCCTAATGCAGTCACCCTTAAGCGGGCTGGATAGAGGAGTGCATATTCTAACTTATATTTAACCATTTCTCTTTTGACTGGTATAAATTCAGCTCTTCTTTTCTGAAGGTCAGGAGAGAAATCGGGATACAAAGACACCCTAGCTCCCTTAAACCTAATGTCTCCTCTCATTCTGGCCTCTCGCAGTAGAGACACTTTATCCTGGTAATTAAGAATTTTAAGCATTATAGGCCTAGGACGCTCCCCCATATGGCGGGTTTTTCCCGGGGTACGATGTGCCCGTTCTATTGCGAATATCGGGGTAAATGTTTCCGCCCCGAAAAGTTCTCGGAACCACCCCTCCAGAAAACCGGATTAGTCCCCTCGCAATGTTCAGGGAGACCTAGCACCCTAATATTATTTCTTCGATTCCTATTCTCCATCTCGTCGAGTTTATCCGCTTGTATAATAGCTGCTTTTTTAAATGAATCAATTTCCAGCCTCATAGGCCTCAACTCATCCTCCATTGCACCCATGCGTTCCTCAAGCTCGGTAGTTCTTAGTATAGTCCTATTCAACTCCTGTCTCATGGACAATAGTTCCTCCTTTATATATTTTAGCTGTTCATCAAAATTGGATATCGAGTTTTTGCATTCCTTAATTGCGTTCAAAATGTCTCTTAATGTGGGTTCCTCATCCGCATTGCTCGGCATCACTGCATGGGAGCTACTTAGCGTTGTTTCCGAATTTATTGTTGCTATTGATAATTTTCCTCCCCCCCCTCCCTTATTGCCCCCCAATTTAGCAGCTGGTAAAATGGGGTTGGCCAGAGACTGGCCTTGGCTCCTTCTATCAGCAGATAAGTTCTTGGTATCTTTATTATGTAAATCTCCCCGCTGAGTGCTTGAATTACTGGGTGAAGCTGGGCCAGAATGGGCATAACGCTCCAATTTTGCCGCTGCTGATGCTGCCGCCATTTGATTAGTTTTGTCCTTGGCGGCACGAGCAATTTGTTGACCCTCTACGGGTATTTGCTCCTCAGGGGATCTTTTTCTCGACATAATTAGATTAAGTAGCCACGTAAAGACCCACCTTACAAGTTATCGGCTTCTGCTTATCAGCTAATCAAGTAATAAAAAGATAGTAATATCCCACAGAAGAAGAAAAAAAAAGGGGGAGAAGGAGGGGGGCAACAATATTGTGGTGTCTCTCCTAGTATAGATAACACTGCTTATCAGAGGGGACGATGCTGGTTAACTCCTAACCTCCAGCCTCAGCAGATGACTCAATAGCGAGAGACTCACCGCCCTATAATGAGTTATTTATATTTGCATACATATGCATATATTCACAGTGTATTCACAATGTATATTCAAAGTAGGGCAAACCAGGTCAGTAGTTCACATCAATAATAATTAAAGACCAGAAGAAGGAAAGGCACTTATCTCAGTTGCTAGTACATAATCCATGGATCCGTAGGAAGAGTATACAGGTCATCCAGATCTTCCCCTCACTTCCCCATGAGGTTAGGCAGTCGGTACAATTACATTTAATTGCCTCTCATCTCACCTTCCGTGCTGGCAGGTAAACAGGAGGAGGATAGAAACCAGCGAGTAAGAGGGGGAGAGGGAGCTCTTTACAGGCATCCCCTCTCACCTGCCCAGCCCGCCGTACAGCTCCTGGGGCGCACGACACGCCGCACGAGTCCGCGCGCCTAATTCAAACAGAGCGGAGAGCGCAGCGGTACTACGGGAGCCCGGGAGCCGTTCGAAATCTCGCGAGATCTTCAGCGAGATTCTCGGCCCCTGCTCCACCAACCACCCATCAGCAACAACGGCCCCGTACTCCGAGCCCCGGCGGCAGCAAACACATCAGCTCAGGTAAGCGATATCTGCCTAAGCATGAGGCATGGAAGCTATGAAAAGGCAGTGTACAGGGGAGCCTTGAAGCAATGCCAGGTAGCCCGGGGTATACAGGATCAAAGCGAAGAACTCAAGGTAGGCAGGGTGGGGAGCGGGAGAGCAGCTCCATGCTCTCACTCCTCACACGTCTTCACTCCCATTCACATCCGGCCACACCCCCCTCCGCAAACGTACAGTGGAACTTTAGTAAAAAAAAAAAATGTCCTGACAGGTCACGTCATGCTGGCACCTTTTGCAGGCATAGCTATATAAAACATTAAAAATAAGTGCCTATACTTTTTAAAATCCAGTAATACACTGTCTCGCCCCGCTCTGCACATGCTCAGTTGCTCTTTATTTTTAGGCACTGTGCCGAATTTGTTGAGGCTGATCTGCTGACAGCCTAAAGATTTAATGCTGCTCAAGACTTTGGGCTTTAGTAAAATGTTTAATTTTAGTGCAGATACCATATGAAAGCTTCAACATACATATAAGATAGCTTACAAGATAACTTGTATTCCTCTGTTTATTTTGTGAACAATTACTTGTATGGGGCAAGGCATTTATGAAGTACAGGATTCTACATTCTATAGAGTGATCATCCTAAGCAGTTTGATAGTAGGAAGAAAATGTATTTTCTGTCCATGGTGCTGAAATAGTTTTTAGAGCATCTAGATCAGTGGTTCTCAACTCCTGTCCTAAGGACTCACTAACAGGTCAGATTTTAAGTATTACCTTGGGGAGATGCAGACTAGAATACTGCAATTACTGAGCAACACACAATATCATCTGTGATGTCTTTTAGTTATCTTCCAAACCTGGCCTGTTAATGGGTTCAGGATACAAGAGTTGACAACCACTGATCTAGATAGCTCAGGACTGGCAGAAAAAGGAGAAGGTCTCAGGACAGGCAAAAGACAGAAATAAAAAACTGTTGTAACCAGGGGCAGCGGAATGTAGCGGATATTCAGGGTTCAGGAGACTTTTTTGTAGTCAGAAGTAAATGCACAATTAAAAGGACTTTTAATACAGAAATGTTGGCTTACTGAAAAGTATGTCCATGCACAGTATAGATTGCACTCAATAATTGGCCGGGGGTCCTTTTGCATGAATTACTGCATCAATGTGGCGTGGCATGGAGGTGATCAGCCTGTGGCATTGCTGAGGTGTTATGGAAGATCAGGTTGCTTTGATAGTGGCCTTCAGCTTGTCTGAATTGTTGGGTCTGGTGTCTCTCATCTTCCTCTTGACAATACCCCACAGATTCTCTATGGGGTTTAGGTCAGTCAAGTTTGCTGGTCAATCAAGCACAGTGATTCCATTAACATGAAACCAGGTATTGGTACTTTTGGCAGTGTGGCCAGGTGCCAAGTCCTTCTGGAAAATTAAATCAGCATCTCCATAAAGCTGGTCAGCAGAGGGAAGCACAAAGTGCTCTAGAATTTCCTGGTAGAGGGTTTGCTGACTTTGGACTTGATAAAACACAGTGGACCAACACCAGCAGATGACAAGGCTCCCCAAATCATCATGGACTGTGAAAAATTTTGCATTAAAATTTGAAATCAAGGTCCCAGAGTCTGGAGGAAGAGTGGAGAGGCACAACATCCAAGTTGCATGAGGTCCAGTGTGAAGTTTCCACAGTCAGTGATGATTTGGGGAGCCATGACATCTGCTGGTGTTGGTCCACTGTGTTTTAGCCAAGTCCAAAGTCAGTGCAGCCCTCTACCAAGAAATTCTAGAGAACTTCATGCCCACACTGCCAAAATTACCAATACCTGGTTTAATGATCATGGTATCACTGTGCTTGACTGGCCAGCAAACTTGCCACCACACCCAACAACGCAGAGGAGCTGAAGGCCACTATCAAAGAAACCTGGGCTTCCATAACAACTCGGCACTGCCACAGGCTGATCGCCTCCATGCCACGCCACATTGATGCAGTAATTCATGCAAAAAGGTGCCCCGACCAAGTATTGAGTGCATACTATGTACATGGACATACTTTTCAGTAAGCCAACATTTCTGTGTTAAAAATCCTTTTTTTTATTGGTCGTATGTAATATTCAAATTTTCTGAGATACAGAATTTGTGGGTTTTACTAGCTGTAAGCCATAATCATCAAAAATGTAAATAAAGAAATGCTTGAAATATATTACTCTGTGTAACATATCTATAAAACGTTTTTTGAATTTAATTACTGAAAAAAATTTACTTTTTGATGATATTCAAATTTTATGAGATGTACCTGTATATGGGCCAATTATCAGCATATCAGGTAAACTATTTCCCTTTGCCAATAATTTGATAGGTACCTTTAAAAGATGTTATATTGATTTTCAGTCAATTATTAAAAAGTTTTCAGACTTTTGTTTCATATCTGTTTTTACTATATATAATGTAATATATACATATGTAATACAAATGTAAAATTTGACAAAAGATTCCCAGAGTGCTATGCATTAGCTAAAGAGAGCAAAGCAGTAATTATCCCCTTGCAGGTATACTGAGCCATCTACAAAAAGATGAATAATGTTGTGTGCTGTTCACCAAATTTCACCTTGAGCTATTGACACCTGTAAACAGACTTTTTTCAATAGAGAAGTAAATATATTTATGCCGCGTACATGCGACCGGACCTTCTGGCAGAAAAGGTCAGATGGAATTATTTCATCGGATATTCCGATCGTGTGTGGGCTTCAGTGGACTTTTTTTTTTCAAAAATTATGATGGACCTAGAAATATAGCATGTTTTAAATCTGTGCAATGGAATCAATTCCTATCGGGAAAACCGTTAGTCTGTATGCTATTCCGACGGACCAAAACGACGCAAGGGCAGCTATTGGCTACTGGCTATTGAACTTCCTTTTCTAGTCACGTTGTATGTCATCGCGTTCTAAACAAACGGACTTTGGTGTGATTGTGTGTAGGCAAGTCCATTTCAGCAGAACTCCATTGGAAAGACCCTCAAGAGTTTATTCTGACGGAAAGTCTGGTCATGTGTACACGGCATAAGGTGTGAAAAAGGAGTGTAAAGCTCCATCTACTGGCTCAAAAAAAAATACTAAATAAAATAGAAAATATAAATATGCAACATTTCATTTTTGACTGACCCAAAAAATAAATGATATGATTTAATTTTAAGCCATCACTATAATTAATAAATAACGTGCATTAGATCACTATTCCCTCCTTTTATTGGTGGCCATACATGCTTCAATAAATTACTTTTCCAATCAATCCCCTCTGTTAGGAATAATCAATCTACGGTTAACAGGCTGCTCAACTGATATGCCACACACACACAGGGAAACAGATTTCAAACGATAGTTAAGATATAAATAACTTATGATTGTAAGCAGGTGTGGAGAGATTGATAGATGTTAGGGCTTGTTCTCACCTCAAGCATCTAAGTTATGGAAAGGTAAGTGCTGCCGGTGGGCAGGTATTAAAGCTAACCTGTTCCTTTTGCATAGCTCTACTTTAGGTAATCAAAGAAATCTAGGTCACCAGAGGATAGTCAGGGGTGTTCTAGAGCCAAGTTATTCCTTTTCTAACTTCATGCAAAATAGCATTTCATTATAGTATATCTTTAACTTTTATCCCAAAAGCTGCTAAACGTTTCACAAAATGTTGCTGAGTTTTCTCTCAATTAAAAAGATCAGCAGTAGACTTTCACTGAACCTCATAACACACTTTTCAAACTTTTTTTTGCAGTGTTAATGTGTTCCAAAAAACACTTTAGGTGTAAGTGTCATGTAAGTGCTATTCCTCACAGTCTGTGACGTATGTAGTTATGCAACAGCATCACAGTAATTTGTATAAGGCAAAAGAAAGCATCCAAAATCTGGCAGTGTCTCTGCGTTCTGCTCACCTGTAAGAACTTGAACTGCTCCATGTAACAAATACCCAACAGGTAGAAGATCTCTGCCCTGTCAGAGGTGGATGACCTCTCATCTGAATGGCCCATTATTTCCAGAGCCTGTCTGAAGCTTTCCGCTGCATCCTATTAAATTATGCAAATCAAAGAGTGTTATGAAACAGAGCATAGACGAAGCATAAAGACTCAATTCTGTTCTGCTTCAGCCATGGGTAACTCTACAGCATGTTAAAGTTTATTGGCACTAATATATATAAAGCTACATCAAAAGTTTACTCATTCCTGTAAGTTTTTTTTTTTTTGGCTGTGTCCCATTGATGTGATTTCATTCACTTCCTGTCCTAAAGAATCAACTGGAAGTGAGAAATAATCCTTCCAAAGTAAGGGGGACATTGTCTTTAAGACAACTATCACCAGACAAGTGCCCCCATTGGAGTTTCTCCCTCTATTCTTACGTTGTTGACAATAGATCTTGAATTTCCCATCGCTTTCTGTCCAAAGACAGTGGTCACCAAGACAATTAGACCCCTTTCACACTGGGGCCGAGGCCACGTGAGCGCTAAAGCGCCACACATTTTGCAATGATTTCAACGTACGATTCATTTCATTCCAATGAGCAGGAGCATTTTGGGAGAGCTGTATACAGCGCTTTCAAATTGCCCCAAAAGTGCTGTTTGCAGGACTTTTTCTAACATCCCACAAGTGCACGACCCGGGTGTGAAAGCACCCAATGAATGGGAGGCAGTTTTCAGGCACTATTTCTAGAGATAAAATGCCTGAAAACTGCCCCAGCCTGAAAGGGGTCTTAGAGAAGGTAAGTCATCCCAGTGGGAACACAGGCAGCAATAATACCTAACAAATATGTTAACCACTTTAAAGTGTAACTCCACTTTTGTTGAGAAAAAAACATTCTCCTCTGGGTGATCTATGTACATTGCAGGGGGCATAACAAACTTTGTTGCAGATTCCTACCTTTTGTCATTCTGAAGAAATCCATGTGTGTTTGTCTGTGCCTCTGTATTGAGTGAGTCTAATGGGAGTGGTTTCATAATTAACTGTCAGGTGTGGCAGCAGCAGGGCACTAATGAGGAAATCTGCTGGGCCTGCAGACGGGTTCCTATTGAAAGTATCTCTCAAAAAATTACATTTTTGTTGCAGGGGATGCCTGAAATCTGACTTGTATCTCAGTGCGGATTTCTGGGAAAATTGGTGAGCCAATCGCACAAGCAAGCAAAAATGTTTCTGGGGGGTGGTCGGTACACACTCTGTGTACAGAACAGCTCCAGGTAGCCATATTGCAATGCATTCTCAGAAAATTACTGTGGCTGCAGATTGAAAAGGAAAGGTAATTTTTAATAACATTAAATTACAATATTAGTGTTGCAATTTATATGCGCTATATTATTTTTTCTTTATTTGCTATTTTTTTCCACACAAAAGTGGAGTTACCCTTTAACCACTTAAGGACCAGGCCTCTTTTTCAGACTTGGTGTTTACATGTTTAAAACAGTTTTTTTTGCTAGAAAATTACTTAGAACCCCCAATCATTTTATATTTGTTTTTTTTCTAACACCCTAGAGAATAAAATGGCGGTCATTGAAATACTTTTTTCACACCGTATTTGCGCAGCGGTCTTACAAGCGCACTTTTTTTGGAAAAAAATCACTTTTTTGAATAAAAAAATAAGACAACAGTAAAATTAGTCCAATTTTTTTTTTATATTGTGAAAGATAATGGTACGCCAAGTAAATTGATACCCAACATGTCATGCTTCAAAATTGCGCCCGCTCGTGGAATGGCGTCAAACTTTTAGCCTCAAAAATCTCCATAAGCGACATTTAAAAAATTCTACAGGTTGCATTTTTTGCGTTACAGAGGAGGTCTAGGGCTAGAATTATTGCTCTCGCTCTACCGATCGCGGCGATACCTCACATGTGTGGTTTGACCACCGTTTTCATATGCGGGCGCTACTCACGTATGCGCTCGCTTCTGTGCGCAAGCTCAGAAGTGACGGGGTGTTTTTTAAAAATTTTTTATTTTTTTTCTTATTTATTTTAATTGATTTTATTTATTTTTACACTGTTTAAAAAAAAAATGGATCACTTTTATTCCTATTACAAGGAATGTAAACATCCCTTGTAATAGAAAAAAGCATGACAGGTCCTCTTAAATATGAGATCTGGGGTCAAAAAGTCCTCAGATCTCATATTTGGGCTAAAATGCAAAAAAATAAATAAATAAATAAATAAATAAAAAAAGAAAATCTGACATTTAAAAAAAATATACCTTTAAGAGGTATGGGCGGAAGTGACATTTTGACGTTGCTTCCGTCCTCCTATGGTATAGAGACGAGTGGGGGCCATCTTAGCCTCACTTGTCTCTATGCCCAGCAGATGAAAGGACCCGATCGCCTCCGCCGCTACCGACGGCTCCGGTAAGCGGCGGAAGGTGCGGGAGGGCGGCGGGAGGGGGGGTGGCACCTCTCCCGCCGCCGATATCGGTGATCTCGCAGCGAATCCGCCACGGAGACCACCGTTATCATACAGCCGACCGCCGCCTGAAGAGATGGATATCTCGGTTGTGGCAGCAGCTGCTACCGTTACCGAGATATCCCTCTTCAAAAATAGGACGTACATCGTCGTGCGGCGGTCAGCAAATGGTTAATGATTTTTATTTCAGCAGTATAATAAGTGCCGGTTCAAACTGGGACGACGTGTCATTCTGTACAATGGAACCGTTCTAATAGGGGAGACTCAAGTTGCTCCAACTTAGAAAAAGGGTCCTGTACTACTTTGGGGGCAACTTGAGGCAACTTGCATTGACTTCTATATAGAAGTTGTTTTGCAAGTCGCTGCTGCTGTCGTGTGCAGGTCGCCTGAGGCAGTCGCGCTGCAAGTCGTGCTGCCTCAGTGAGAACCGGCTCTAAAGGTGATCAGAGGAAATCCTTCAATATGCTGGACAAATAACATAACATAACCAACAGACAAAATGAACAGGATGCAATGATCAGTCTTGAGACCTGGTGCTAATATTTTGTAACCATTACAACACAGGTTTAAAATAGAATTAACCACTTCAGCCCTGGAAGGATTTGCCCCCTTCCTGACCAGGCATTTTTTTGTAATTTGGCACTGCATTGCTTTAACTAACAATTGTGCAGTTGTACGATGTTGTAGCCAAACAAAATGTATGTCCTTTTATTCCCCACAAATAGAGCTTTCTTTTGGTTGTATTTGATCACCTCTGTGGTTTTTATTTTTTGCACTATAAACAAAAAAAAGCGACAATTTTGAAAAAAAAAAAAACAATATTTTGTAGATTTTGCTATAACATTCCAAATTTAAAAAACACATTTTTTCCTCAGTTTAAGCAGATATGTATTCTTCTACATCTTTTTGGTAAAAAAATTAAATAAAAATTGCAATAAGTGTATATAGATTGGGTTTGCGCAAAAGTTATAGAGTCTACAAAACAGGGGATAGATTTGTCTTTTTTTTTTTTACTAGTAATTGCAGTGATCTGCGATTTTTTTAATTGGGACTGTGATATTGCGGAGCTCAGATCAGACACTTTTGACACTATTTTGGGACCACTGGCATTTATACAGTGATCAGAGCTAAAAATAGCCATTGATTACTGTATAAATGTCATTGGCAGGGAAGGGGTTAACACTGGGGGCGATCAAGGGGCTAACTGTGTTCCTTGGGTGTGTTCTAACTGTAGTGGGGATGGGACTGACTAGGGGAGGAGAGAGATCGGTTTTCATACTTAGTATGAACACACAATCTGTCTCCTCTCCCCTGAGAGAACCGGGATTTGTGTATTTACACTCCTGGTTCCCGCTCTGTCACAGGCGATCATGGGTGCCCGGCGGACATGCGCATCAGCTCCGGGGACACGCGCTGGGCATGTGTACACGCCTCCAGCGGCACGCACCTGCTGTTAAGTCTTAAAGGAGAGACATACAGCTAGGGCGATTTGCCCACCCGAGCCAACCTGCCACAGTATAACTGTGGTGGCTGGTCTGCTAGTGGTTAAATTCAAAAGAAAAAAACAATGCTTACAGGATTTTAATGACAAAAGATCCCCTATTAGTCTCTTCTGTTATAAGTGCTTCTCCCTGCCTGTCAGTGATAATGTACATTGAGTCGTGCATCCGCAGCTCAACTTACATTTACGGCACCGCTCTGTTCCGTGATGATGTGAATCCTATGTGTATGCGTGGAAGGGACATCATCGCGGCCTAGCCAATTAGGCAGCCCAAGAAGCCAAAACTAGAAGGAAATTAAGTGAAAAAGAGACTTCTTTATTAACCAAATCAGATAAAATCCAAAGACAAAAAACACACACAGACACACACTGGAACAGCCAGTAAATGTGTTTCACATGTCAATGAGTAATGAATAAGGATCGACACGTGAAACGTGTTTACTGACTGTCCTGGAACTGTGTGTGTTTTTTGTCTTTGGATTTTAACAAATTTACTCAATAAAGAAGTCCCTTTTTCTCTTCGGAGTGCCACTATCTTCATCCTTCATCTCCATTTATTGTGGTTGCAGACCGAGCTGGTACACAGGCATTTCAAGTGGCTGTGGAGCTCTATGCTTAGAGCAGTGTGTACCCTGTGTGCCCAAACCCAGAAGGAAGACTGAGAAAAGGGAGGGGATCGCTTGGCAGGTAAGTTTGCCTTAATATGCTAAGATGCGCTGCATACTAGTACATTGTGGTATCAAGCTCTCAGGGGCCATTTAAAAAAAAATATTATGCAGAGGTTTATTTCCACTTTAAGGTAACGCTGTAATACTGTCACATTTTTCACACAAGTGACAACTGTTATTGTGTCACAATAAAAATGCATACCTCTCTATGCTAGTGCTAAAAACGCCTTCACGTTCATTGCATGAACTGTCACGTGATCCAAGTGATATTTCATGACTGAATTGTAGGGTAGACCCATGGCTGCTATAGACATGCATGAAGTGTCATTAGATAATAATGTCTGTAGTGTCAGAAGGGCCCTCTGTATCTGGGCAGTCACAAAACCTGTCAATTTCATGTACTGTATGTATATTCCTTAAATGAGCAAAATAACATACCGTGCCTTGAAAAAGTATGCACACCCCTTGGAAATTTACATTCCTTAAGGCTGCTTTCACACTGGGGCGGGAGCGGCGTCGGCGGTAAAGTGCCGCTATTTTTAGCGGCGCTTTACCGTCGTTTTAGCGGCGACCTGCGGGCGCTAGCGGGGTGGTTTTAACCCCCGCTAGCGAACAAAAAAGGGTTAAACCCGCCCGCAAAGCGCCGCTGCAGCGGCGCTTTGCCAGCGGTATTGCCGCGGTGTCCCATTGATTTCAATGGGTAGGAGCGGTTTAGGAGCGGTGAATACACCGCTCCTTCACCGCTCCAAAGAGGCGGCTAGCAGGACTTTTTTCACCGTCCTGCCAGTGCATCGCTCCAGTGTGAAAGCCCTCCGGCTTTCACACTGGACTGAAAGGGGCCGTTTTTTTCAGGCGCTACACAGGCGCTATTTTTAGCGCTGTAACGCCTGAATACCGCCCCAGTGTGAAAGCAGCCTAAATTTTCCACCTTTTGTCATATTACAACAAACAACGTAAATGTATATTATTGGGATTTTATGTGATAGACCAACACAAAGTGGCATATAATTGTGAAGGGGAAGGAAAATGATAAATGGTTTTCAAACTTTTTTACAAATAAATATCTGAAAAGTGTGGCCACTTTGAAAGGCTGTACCAGAATGATATAACTCTTATGTGAACAGGAGTTAATTTATTCCAGCAATGAGAATATAAACTGAGCTGCAATATTTTAGAGAAGAGTACAAATCGGCAAGTACGTTTTAGCCACGTTTTTGGCAGCAATATGGTACAACAAAATTATAAATCCGGAGGGACACAAGGCAGTGGAAGTTCAAAGTTCCAGCCTCTGCGCAAATGTTCCTTTAAATGCACAGACTGAGCCTTGCCTATACATAGGCACCAGTCTGCCAGTCAAAATAAGGAAAGCCTGCTTAGCCCTCCCATAGACATTAAAAAGATCCTGAGAGGCACAGGCATGAGACAGTAAGTAGGGGGCATGCACAGGCTGTTGCAAAGCAAACCAGCCTCACCACCTAATCCCTAGGCATCATGGATTTTGTCCTAGGGAGGCTGCAGCAGCAGGAATAGTAGACTGTGCACTCAGATATGGGCAGCTATTTTGGTGCCTGAGTGTCATGAACTCCACTGTTAACAGCTACGGGACAAAGAGGGGGGGCAGTGAGAGAGAGAGTGCTACAGAGTCTGCTAATTGAGTAGCCCAGAAGATGTGGGGCTTATGGCAGGAGATCTTCTGAGGGCAAGGGTTTGATCTGCAGCTCTGTTCAAAAGATTAAAGCCAGGGCTGTTGCTGTAGTTGGGGAGTTTGGGAGCCAGGTGTGGACACACACATGGAGCTGGGGGAGATTGAGGAGCAGGGTGAGAAGCTCCTTTCTGCACAGTCACAGGTAGGGCTATTGTGGGGATTAACGTTAAGATTACACAGTGTTAGGAGATATTAAAGGTCATAACACAGGTCACCACACTATCGCTCCAACCCTCCATAGCAATATGTATATTGGGCCTGATAGAAAAAATAATTCCCACTGTGGCAAGCGGCACCCTGGTCTCTTTTACGCCCGCAAAGCCATAGCTCTCAGCTGGCGTAAGCCTACTCCTCCTCTTCTCTCCCTGTGGAAACAATTGGTCAACAACAGCCTGTCTCTTTACAAAGATTTTTCTGCTAATAGGGGTTGCCCTCAAAAATATGACAAGGTTTGGTCCAAATGGCTGGCAGATTCCTCCACAGCCTCAGACTCACACTCTACTTAACCCATTATCTTCTGCTAATGAATAGGAATCTGCAATTGTGAATGTAACATATTTCTAAGATGCACTTTTTAGCTCCACGCTGTCCTCCTACCCATCGAGCCAGCCTGCTGCGACCATCGTGATACCCTAAGTTCCCTACCGTGTTTCATGTAACGGTTTGCCTTATATCATTTGGTACGTACCAAAGTTAACACTCGTCATGACAAGTGCACATTGTTTTTCTGTTAAATGTTTTAAAACTCAATAAACAGATTTGCAAAAAAAAATAAAAAAAGATTACACAGTGTTAGAGTTACACTCTCGTTACGGTTACAGGAAGTATTCGTGTAAGAGTTAGGCCCCTTTCACACGATTTTGACATGATTTCAGGGAATGCCTGTGTAACTCGCATCAAAGTCGGACCAAAGAAATACAGGGACTACTTTAAAGTCGTTACAGTCCCAAGTTGCAGGACAAGTCGCACAAATGTGAAAGGGACCTAAGTGTTAGATATACTGGGTGTGTTAGTATGAGGGTTACAAAAAAGGTTAGTTTTAGGTATAAAGGAAGAATTAGTGTGAGAATTAAAGTGGGGATTATTTTGAGAGAGGGTTTGTGAGTGTTAGTATTAGGGATACAGGAAAGGTCTAGTGTAAAGTTTGGGTAATAGGGAGTATTAGTGTTAGGGTTACAGAGAGGGTTAGTGTAAGGGTACTTTGAGTGTTTGTTAGTATTAGGGATACCGGGAGATCTTTAATATGATGATTAGTGTTAGGGTTAAAGGGAAAGCTTAGTGAAAGTGTTAGGGTTACAGGGCAGATTAGTGTTGCAGGGATGGTTAGCGTGTGGAAGTCGGAAATGACGAAACGCATCGGAGCATAGCAACGCTCAGACGGTGACTCCACGTGTATGAAGGAAGCTATGAAGAGATCGCTACACCTAGCATGTTTGTAATTTTAACAAGGCGATTTTTAATCTTTTATGATGTAAGTGCATTACTTTTAATAAACCAATTACCTTAAAGTGGTTGTATACTCAATTTTTTAACTTTTACCTACAGGAAAGCCTATAATAAGGCTTACCTGTAGGTAAAAAAAATATCTCCTAAACCTGTACGGTTTAGGAGATATTCCCCTCGGTATGCGCCGCTGACTGCAGCGGCGCATGCGCACAAGGGGATTCTCGGCCTGAAAATCCGGCAGTGGCCGACCGGCCGGAATGAAATCTCCCGCGCGCACGCGTGGGAGTGACGATATCGCGGCTCTGGCCACTCACAGCGCCGGAGCCGCGATACCCAGAAGAAACGCAGAGGGAGCATGTCAGCTCCCTCGGCGTGGATCGGGCCAGATGTCGGGGCCTCGTTCTAAGGTAATATTTCATAATGAGCTAGTATGCGGTGCATACTAGCTCATTATGCCTTTTGCTTTGCAGGTGTTAAAAAAAAATAAAAAATTTGCGGGTTTACTACCGCTTTAAGGTGTTTTTACACTATTGGAGGCTCTGTCTCAATTTCTTTTTTTATTTTTATTTTTAGTGAAACACACTGCTGTGCTTGCTGTGTAAATTGCTTCTTCAACTTGCAAAGTTTTCATTTTTCCTGTTTTAGTATGTCCCTCCTAGTATGTGCACGCTTCTGGGACCAGACTACAGGGAGAAGTGCTCATGCTACCTGCACCTACATACACAGGCAACCGGAGAATACTACATACTGCACTAGTGATTCAGGGCACACATGTGCGGTGGCGATGGCATAAGGCATGATGGGACTTGTAGTCTTGTTGAATTGATCAGTGGAATAATAGTGGTGTTATTTGTGTGCTCTCCCTGGCAGAAAGTTCGGGAAAGCAGCATGCAGGAAACAGGAAGATATCACAGTATATTCACAAGAAATGATGTGCTTATGTACGGTTTATAAAGAAATTGATTGTTATCCTGTAAGGTCAACAACGAATTGACATTCTTTCATGCATGCTAATGACTCCTAAAGACTATAAAACATGAGGAAATAAAAAGCTATTGTAGTTCAATATATAATTAAACATTCCTGCTTCTGATGCAAATCCTATACAGTGTTTTATTGCATTTAAATGAAGCATTTAATGATATTCACCTTGTTTTTCTTTGCCTTCATTTGTATTTTTCCTAAGAGGATCATTAGGGCCAGAGCTGGCTTCTGTTTATTGGCAGAAACCAAGCATTCAATGGCATTGTTGTATTGCCTGCGGAAGGACTGGACCAAGGCTTGCTGAACCGGTGAGGAACCTGATAAATAAATACATAATGTATGAGGCTTAGTATAAGGCACTAGAGAAAATAGGATTTTTGTTCTCTCTGTAAAATCCTTTTATGGGAGTAAAAAAAAAAAAAAAAAAAAATTATATATATATATATATATATATATATATATATATATATATATATATATATATTGTAAGGGATCTTCCCGGGGTAGGGTGTGTTTGGACACAGTTCACAGCAGACTTGGAATTTGATAAAGCAGATCTTGGCGTTTATTCGTGGTACAAACAGTCCAGCAAACAAAATATACAGCAACACCGTGCTTTTCTAAGTACAACAAAAATAAAAGTCCTAGCCCGGCTGGGCGCTTACTAACAGGTTCTGCTCACCTATCTGACACTTACAAACACAGCGTCTTTCACCTGGATATCGCAGGGTGGGTTTTAGCTCCAGCAGTGGCAGTGCTTGCAGCTTCCTTCAACACACAGATTGTTCATTCCCTGGCTGAGCAATCACCTGCAGACTCTGCAGAGCCTTTAGCTTCCCAGGCTAATTAGGATCAAGGCTCACCTGATCCCAAACCCAGAACTGGATCGGGGGATGTGGAATGACAGGTCCCTCTACCAAACCTACCTGCCATTCCATATAAACCCAGGCCCGGCAAAATTTAAATAACAACTCAGCAGCATATCGCTGCTGAGAAACTGATCCATCCTGGATTTACCATCTCACACTGTGTAGCAACCTAGGTGAGATGTACACCCCCTCGATCACTTCTCCAGTGACATGTCTACATATCCCCCCCCCTCTTTTTCAGAGCGGAGGGCTGAGCCTTTTGTCCCCACAGACAACTTACCCTTGACAATGCGTCAGCATTTGCCTGTAATTTCCCTGGCCTGTGTTCCACAGTGAAATTAAAGTTTTGTAGGGAGAGAAACCATCTAGTCACTCTTGCATTTCTCTCCTTGTTTAACTTCATCCATGTTAGGGGGGCATGGTCTGTCACCAACTTGAATTTCCTGCCTAGCAAGTAATACTTTAACGATTCTAGGGCCCACTTTACTGCCAAACATTCTCGCTCCACAATGGCATAATTTTTCTCGGCCGGGGTTAGTTTTCTACTCAAGTACGTCACCGGATGCTCCTCACCATTCACTACTTGTGAGAGTACTGCACCTAAGCCTGTGCTAGAGGCATCTGTCTGGACCAGAAATTCTCGCCTGAAATCGGGGGTGACTAACACAGGTGGTTGGCACAAGGCAGACTTAAGGCTTTGGAAAGCCTCCTCGGCCTCTGGGGTCCACGTGACCATTGCTGTCTTTCCGCCCTTTGTCAAGTCAGTTAGCGGAGCAGCAACTGAGGCAAAGTTCGGCACAAATCTACGGTAATAACCCGTAATACCCAGGAAAGCTCTAACCTGTTTCCTTGTCAGGGGTCTAGGCCAATTCTGTATTGCCTCAATTTTATTTAGCTGTGGCCTAACCAATCCTCTTCCAACAATGTAGCCCAGATATTTGGCCTCTTCTAGGGCTAGAGCACACTTCTCGGCATTTATGGTCAACCCTGCATCACTTATGGCATCCAACACGGCCTGTACCTTACAGAGGTGACTTTCCCAATCAGGGCTAAAAATGACCACATCATCGAGGTAGGCGGCTGAGTAATCACGATGTGGTCGCAGAATCAAGTCCATCAACCTCTGGAAAGTTGCAGGCGCTCCATGTAACCCGAACGGCATCACTACATACTGGAATAGCCCATCAGGGGTGGAGAAAGCAGTTTTCTCTTTAGCCTCGTCAGAAAGTGGAATCTGCCAATAGCCCTTTGTGAGATCGAGGGTGGTTATGTACCTGGCGTTACCCAACTTCTCAATCAACTCATCTACCCTGGGCATAGGATACGCATCGAACTTGGAGATCTCATTCAACTTTCTGAAATCGTTACAGAACCTCCAAGTTCCATTGGGCTTTGGGATTAGCACAATTGGGCTGGACCATTCACTCTGTGACACCTCAATTACCCCCAGAGCAAGCATACGTTTTACCTCGGCAGATACGGCTTCCCTACGTGCCTCGGGTATCCTATAGGGCTTAAGGTTTACTCTGCTTCTAGGCTCAGTTTCAATGTGATGATGGATGAGGTGTGTACGCCCTGGGAGGTCAGAGAACTTGTTTTTGTTTTTCTGTAAAAATTCCTGAGCCTCCTGTTTCTGTGACACTGATAGAGTATCACCTACCTTGACTGGAGGGATTGGTTGTGACAAATTATTAACAGTATTTGTCGCCCCCAAGGATTCCCTGTCTTTCCAGGGCTTGATCAAGTTTATGTGATAAACTTGGAAAGGCTTCCTTCTACCTGGTTGGTGCACCTTGTAGTTCACCTCACTGATCTTTTCAACAATTTCATAAGGACCTTGCCACTTCGCCAAGAATTTACTCTCAACAGTGGGGACTAGTATAAGGACCCTATCGCCTGGGTTGAATGTCCTGATTCTTGCGGACCGGTTGTAAATTCTACTTTGGGCCTCTTGAGCTCTCTGGAGGTGTTCCCTTACCAGGGGCATTACAGTGGCTATACGGTCCTGCATTTGTGCTACATGCTCAATAACACTCTTGTATGGGGTGGACTCATTCTCCCATGTCTCTTTTGCAATGTCTAGTAGACCCCTAGGGTGATGACCATAGACCAACTCGAATGGTGAGAACCCTGTGGACGCTTGGGGCACCTCCCTAATAGCAAACATGAGGTAGGGTAATAAATGATCCCAGTCACGACCATCTTTTGCCACCACTTTCTTCAACATATGTTTCAAAGTTTTATTAAATCTCTCCACCAATCCGTCCGTCTGGGGGTGGTACACAGAGGTACGGATGTGTGAGATTTTAAATAGTCTGCATAATTCCTTCATTACTTTCGACATAAATGGCGTACCTTGGTCAGTTAGGATTTCTTTGGGGATCCCAGTCCTAGAGAACATATAAAACAACTCACGTGCAATTGTTTTAGATGCAGTGTTTCTTAAGGGTACAGCCTCAGGATAGCGGGTCGCATAATCCAGGACTACCAAAATATACTGGTGTCCTCTAGCTGACTTTACAATGGGACCCACTAAATCCATGGCAATACACTCAAAAGGCACCTCTATAATAGGGAGCGAAACCAAGGGACTGCGAAAATGTGACACTGGGGCACTAACCTGACATGTGGGGCACGACTCACAGTATTTTTTAATGTCATCATATATGGCCGGCCAAAAAAACCTCTGGAGAACCCTCTCTCGCGTTTTGTCAGTCCCCAAGTGTCCCCCAAGAACATGGTTATGTGCCATGTCAAGCACCTGACGCCGGTACGGCTTAGGTACCAGAAGCTGTTCCACAATCTCATCCTTAACCTTAGTAACCCTATAGAAAAGATCATTAGTCACCGAAAAATGTGGAAATCTTTTTTCAGCATCTGGTTCCTGAGGTACCCCATTCATTACAGCAACCTGCTCTCTCGCATTTTTGAGAGTGGGGTCCTGTAATTGTGCAGCCCCAAAATTATCTCTAGACACCTCTAAGTCTAGTATATTTTGCTCAGTGGGAGGAGCCTCCTCCTCCCCAGCCAGGACCTGTAAAGGAAAACAATCATTTTCATCCTGCATACTTTTATCATTCACAGTGGACAAGGCAACCCCCTTAGAGGTATCCTCACTCCTTTTGGGGATTTTTCTTTTTTCCCAGAGAGCCCAGAATAATGGAAAATCGCGCCCCAATATTACATTATGCATGAGGTTTTTAACCACACCCACTTCATATTGTACGGTGCCTTGTTCAGTCCCGACTTTAGCCAGCACTATAGGGTACATTTTTGTATCACCATGTATGCACACAACACTCATATGCTTTTTAGACTCTAAGTCCCCAGTCACCAGGCTAGCATGCACCAAGGTTACAAGGCTTCCTGAGTCCATTAACGCTTTAACAGGAAAGTCATTGATTGTAATATCGCAGATTTGCGGTTCAGTCTCTAGTCCAGGAACTGCAGCACAAGATGGTTCCGCAAATAGCGACTGACGCCGGCTAGCGTCACATTCCATGGGTTCAGAGGTAAGAGGGCAATGGGCCGACACGTGTCCCGCCTCATGGCATCTCCAACACTGGATAGGGCCTGGTCTCTTTGGCAAGGAGTCCTTTTCAGAGCCCCTTAGCCACCCGGGACCATCACCAGTCTTTTGTCCCTGAGACACCACTTGAGCCCTTTTCCCCCCATCAGCACCCCTCCACACTCCCCCAATAGATGGAAGTCTCTTACCAGCTGACGGCACAGATCTGGCGCTCCGGGGAGGTGAAGATGCTGCAGGAACATCACGGAGGTAGTCCTCAGTCGCCTGGAACCTCTCCACAAGGTTGACAAGTTCGTTTGCATTCTTAGGATCACCTTGTCCCACCCAGCGTTGCAAGTCAGTAGGAAGGGCTCGGAGGTAGCGATCCATCACGACCTTCTCTAGGATTTGTGCAGGAGTAGAAGTGTCTGGCTCCAACCACTTTCTTGCCAAATGGATTAGGTCATACATCTGGGACCTCGCTGATTTGTCCAGACTGTAGCTCCAGTTGCGTACCCTCCGGGCACGGACTGCAGTAGTAACTCCTAGTCGGGCAAGCATCTCCTCTTTTAGCAGAGTATAGTCCTTAACCTCTTGCTCACTGAGGTCATAGTAGGCCTTTTGAGGTTCACCTGTTAAATAGGGCGCAATTACCTCTGCCCACTCAGCGGCTGGTAACTTCTCTCGCTCAGCCACGCGCTCAAATACTGTTAGATAGGCCTCAACATCGTCCTCAGCAGTCATCTTTTGCAGCGCTTTCTGCACAGTCCTTCTCCCAGAAAAAATCTCTGGAGCGGCTCCCATCACCACAGGCGCCTCTCGATTTGCTATCAGGTGCTCAATAAGTTGTTGTTGTGCAGCCATGGACTGTTCATGTCGTCTATTGGCCTCTATCTGAGCCTGCTGTTGTGCAGCGATCATCTGCTGTTGTTCAGCCATGGACTGTTCATGTCGTCTATTGGCCTCTGTCTGAGCCTGCTGTTGTTGCAAACTCACTTGCATAAACTGCTTCAGCATCTCCTCCATGTTGCTGGACTGTTTTTGGAGTGTAGTTGCAGCTTTCACCCAGGACATCAGCAGCTGTAGCCAAGTCTGTCCACACCGTTGCCCCTAGCAACCGCGTTGCCCGCTACCTCCACCAATTGTAAGGGATCTTCCCGGGGTAGGGTGTGTTTGGACACAGTTCACAGCAGACTTGGAATTTGATAAAGCAGATCTTGGCGTTTATTCGTGGTACAAACAGTCCAGCAAACAAAATATACAGCAACACCGTGCTTTTCTAAGTACAACAAAAATAAAAGTCCTAGCCCGGCTGGGCGCTTACTAACAGGTTCTGCTCACCTATCTGACACTTACAAACACAGCGTCTTTCACCTGGATATCGCAGGGTGGGTTTTAGCTCCAGCAGTGGCAGTGCTTGCAGCTTCCTTCAACACACAGATTGTTCATTCCCTGGCTGAGCAATCACCTGCAGACTCTGCAGAGCCTTTAGCTTCCCAGGCTAATTAGGATCAAGGCTCACCTGATCCCAAACCCAGAACTGGATCGGGGGATGTGGAATGACAGGTCCCTCTACCAAACCTACCTGCCATTCCATATAAACCCAGGCCCGGCAAAATTTAAATAACAACTCAGCAGCATATCGCTGCTGAGAAACTGATCCATCCTGGATTTACCATCTCACACTGTGTAGCAACCTAGGTGAGATGTACACCCCCTCGATCACTTCTCCAGTGACATGTCTACAATATATATATTTTATTTTTATTTTTTCTCTCTTATTTATCATGACTGAAGACAATTAAGCAACCTAGGGCTGTCTGAAAGCAGTCCAGAGGGGCAGGCATATCTAGGCATATATAGCTACTACTCAAATGATCTCATCCAATAATCTTTCATCTGGAAGCCAGAGAACATTATTTAGGAACACCTGGAACAACAAAAAATTAATTACCCTATATACTCGAATATACTCCGAATAGTTCATCACATTTTTTATGCTGAAAAAATCCCCCCCCCTCGGCTTATATTAGAGTCTGGGCAGGGATATCGGGGCTTTAGGCTGCTTGTGATGGGGCTGCATTGCACTGTGGCTGCAGAGCTCCCCTCTCTCCCTCCCTTACACAGCGGGAGACATGGCGCTGACTGACATTTTTGGCCCTGCTGTGACAAAAGTCCCCCTCTCTCTCCCTCCTTTACACAGTGGGAGATCGATCTGTCTAGGAAGCTAACTCTGGAATTTTCAGTCGCGCTGTGACAAAAGTCCCGCCTTTCTCCTAGACCAGCTTGTGTGATAGACTAAACACTGCATCTATCTAGAACACGAACTTGTCTAGGAGGAGGGTGGGACTTTTGTCACAGTGCGGACAAACATGACTGAGCTTCAAGAAACAGTGGGAGATGCCCACTGTGCAATACAGGTACTGACACACAGTCACTACTAGTGAGGCTGCAATGATGGGCACAATGAGGCGGCAATGATGGGCGTGAGACTACAATGATGGGCATGGTGAGGCTGCAGTGATGGGCATGGTAAGGCTGCAATAATGGGCATGGTGAGGCTACGGTGATGGGCATGATAAGGCTGCAATGGTGGGCATGGTGAGGCTGCGGTGATGGGCACAGTGAGGCTATAATGATGGGCATGGTAAGACTGCAATGATGGGCATGGTGAGGCTGCGGTGATGGGCACAGCGAGGCTAGAATGATGGGCACAGTAAGGTTGCAATGGTGGGCATGGTGAGGCAGCTGTGATAGGCACAGTGAGGCTACAATGATGGGCATGGTAAGGTTGCAATGATAGGCAGTGAAGCTGCATTGATGGGCACAGTGATGCCAGCAGCCTCTGTGTTGCACCGCATCCTGAAAATTTACCAGTAGCTGCTGCATTTGCCACCCTAGGCTTATACTCAAGTAAATACATTTTGCCAGTTTTTTGTGGTAAAATTAGGTGCCTCGGCTTATATCCGGGTCGGCTTATACTTGAGTATATACGGTAGTCTGCCTAAAGGAACAGTGAGTGAGGTAAACTGCCAGCTCTCACCACATCAAGGTAACGAAGAGAGATCTACTTGGATGAACTGATTTCAGAGAAAGGAAAGGTAATATAATAGAAATATGGCTCCTTACGGGGGAATGATGATAATGAAATATGAAAATGTCCCTTATTTTAAAGCGGAGTTCCACCTACATTTCACACTTGGTACCATGCAGATATTGTTTGCAGGCTAAAAACGTTTTGGCAGTTTTTTGTTTTTAGGTCAGCTTACCTTTTCTAATGCCATATCTGTCCTCTTCCTGTGTACCTCGTTGCAGCGAGGTACGTCATTTCTGGAGGCGCATTGGCTCCTGGGAGATGAATGTTATCAATCTCAGGAGTCAATGGGCATCGCCGGCCGCTTGTTTTACTTCCTGGTTCCTTGATTAATAGAAGAGGATTCCATAGCAATGGGGCAGGAACTTCCTCCAACGCCGCCATCGTTATGGAAACCTGGCCTATGTGCAGTGGATCGCGATTCCATCGTATTGCACATGCGCAAGATCAGGGAGGTGCATGCCTTGATTCCCAGAACAGAGACACAGAGGGCAATGGTAACAGACCTGGTCAATTCACTAACAGATGAATGGGGTAGAGGTACCACCTTCTCCAAAGCCAATTTAGAGAAAAGACCAGAATGCCCTTGGTATTTATCCTACAATATAAGGCATAAATCCGGGCACAGTGATCTCACAGTCCCACCAGGGCATCTATTGCATCCGCCAGCAGATTTTTCAACCTGGAGACAAATCTGTACAGTTTTTATTGAACAAAGAAACTATCAGATCCACATCCAGCATCCCCCAACACAGACATTATTTTCCAGAACACCTCCTGATGAAGAAACAACTCTCCAGATCCAGACTGTCTGCTGAGAAAATCTGCTTACCAGTTTTGCCTTGGGAATGTGAATCATGGAAATCATTAAAACAAACTATGCCCAGGACAGGATAGACTGTGCCCAGGACAGGATAGACTCTATCCGTGACGCTGCCCCGATATTTCTAGTGCCCCCCAGTAATTGATGTATGTCACAACTGTGTCATTGTCCGATTGAACCCAGATCAAAAGACTGATCAGAAGGGGGGTCCAATGAAGTAACTACAGATGAAGAGCTTGTAATTCCAGGATGTTGATTGGAAGTTTAGATTCCTCCAACAACCCTGAACCAACAGATGATCCAGAACTCTGACCCAACCCAGAAGGCTAGCATCCATCGTGACAATCTTCCAATGTGCACAAAGAAAAAACCTCCCCTTTGACAATGCCAGGGGCAGAAGCCACCATGGCAGGAATATCTTGGTTTGAGGATGTAAAAAGATGAAATAGTTTCAGTAGTTTTGTCAACTTCTGCAGGGGAAAGAGGGCCTTTACCTGAAAGGTGTCAGCAAAATTTTGGCCGTACGCAGAGCACACAGCCAAATCGCCTGTTTCTAATAATAATAACATTTATGTCTTAATGATATAATACTTTACCATTCAACCCACTCAACCATGTATTCAGACATCACCCACATTCCTACATCTCCATCTCAGCCTGGCTGCTCCTCAGCCAGGCCCCTCTGGTTCCCCATTAAAGAGACATCACCAGCATTCTTACATTCTCCAATCGATCAGCATGTCTGACCTCTCTGAGCTGAGCAATCTTTCATTTTCAACAGGAAACCACGCCCTGGAGGGTTTGCCTCCAACAGCTAAACACCTCCTACAAAGCTTGTGACCTCACAGCAGCAACACAGGATGTGAATGACCATATAAGGACATGTATACATTCAAATAGACTAGCAAACTGACTAAATGCTTTCAATGATACAAAACCATACAAAACCAATGAACGATGACTACAATTCCGTTGATAGAAATCCTTAATATACATTGTTTCAGAGAACAATGTATACCTGGATTATTCTACACCTCCTGGTGGATGGAAGGTTATCCACAGATGTACGCTGCGTATCCCCATGCGGTGATCAAACACAGCAGAGATAATGAGCGCACATCCGCCCACAACCAATCCTTGAAGAGCAAGCATATTCCCCCAGACGATCATCTGTACAATGTACAGGGGTCCTTTCGCTGGCGGACATACCCTCACTCCACAAACACCTCTTTCCAATCCCAGGAAGTTATCCACTACCTAACGGATCTCAACCAGTGTCAGTCTGCCCCAGTCAGCTCTTTAGAGCGGGCTAGGGGAGAAAGAACACAGGGGGACTCTTATGACAGTACATCTACAATTTTCCACAACAAAGGTATCCAGGAGAAAGCCCAAGTAAGTTATGTGAAAAATCAAAAAATATTTTTTTCAAGGTTTATGATCCATCTGAAGTATCTCAAGGTCTGCATTCTGATTGATACACTGGAGTCCAAGGCCAGAGAGACCAGATTGTCCAGGAATCCAATGACTGGAATTCCTTGAGACAAAGAAGACCCAGTACAGATGTGAGGTCCTTTGTGAATACTCTTGGGACTAAGGAAGGAAAGGGCCACAAAGTGATGTTACAGAGTTACAGATGACCTAGATAGATGGGAATGCGTAAATACGCATCTTTCATGTTGATGAATGCTAAGAAGTCTCCTGATGAAGGGAGAATATAACTTACCAAATGGATTCCATCCAAAACGTTAAGACTGGGTTCACCCTTGCTGCGGCCATGGCTCACAGCAGGGGGTCCGGTGCGCCCCTGTACACCAGTTGAGGTGCAAATCAGGTCAAAATTTCTGCCTGAATTTGCACCTGATTCTAAACCAAAGACGCACAGGACCCTTCTTAAATGCGGATCGTGGCCGCAACGGAGTTGTGTGAACTGGCTCCATTAAAAGCCATGCACAACCTCCTATTATGTGAATTGGATGTGGAAGAAACCAACATCCAATTCCCAGCCTTAAAGATATATGAAGGCATTGAGATCATTTATATCCAGAATGGGACAAATGCTGCACTTGGATTTCAGAACTTTACACAAGTTAAAAAAAAAAACTTGACATCTTTCAGTTGGAGCAATAGGAATGGTAACCTAGGGGATTAACAATCCCTAAAAGGTTAGTCTGACCTTGGTAAAATATGGGAAGATGCAACACACTTATGTGTCAGGTATGTGAACATCCCAAAACTCTGCAAAAGCCATTAGGCCTTGTTATGTTTATCCCACAAAACCTGAAAAAGGCCTAAAACAGCAACAAAAACCTCACAGATGTTCTAACCTTTCTACACCTATGTTAAACCTATAATACCACAAATAGACATTATAACAATTCCACAAAAGTTGGGATGCTGTGTACAATCTACATAAAAACAGAAGGGAATGATTTGCAAATCTCATGAACCTATATTTTATTCACAATAGAAAATATAAAACATAAATGTTTAAACAAAGACAATGTACCAATTTTAAGAAAAAAAATAAGGTGATTTTGAAATTGATGGCAGCAACATATCTCAAAAAGTTGGGGCAGGGCCATATTTCCCACAGAGTATCACCCCCTTCTTCTTTTAACAACACTCTGTATAACACAGAAGAACAGAGAAGATGGACTTTAACCACTTCAGCCCTGGAAGATTTTATCCCCTTTATGACCAGAGCATTTTTTGCGATTCGGCACTGCATCACTTTAACTGACAATTGCATGGTCGTGTGTCGTTATGTCCAAACAAATCTTTTTTTTCCCCACAAATAGAGCTTTCTTTTGGTGGTATTTGGTCACCTCTACAATTTTTATTTTTTGTGCTATATACAAAAAAAAGCGACCTTTTGCTATAATAAATACCCCTAAAAAGTATATAAAAAATAATTCTTTCTCAGTTTAGGCCAATATGAATTCTTCTACAAATTCTTGGTAAAAAAAAATAAAGGATCGCATTAAGTGTATATTGATTGATTTGCACAAAAGCAAATGATGGCATTTTTATTATTTTTTTTTTGTAGTAATGGCGGCGATCTGCGATTTTTATCGGGAATGCGACATTGCGCCGGACAGACCGGACACTTTTGACACTATTTTGGGACCATTGAAATTTATACAGCTATCAGAGCTAAAAATAGCCACTGGATACTGTGCAAATGTCACTGGCAGGGAAGGGGTTAAACACTAGGGGGCGATCAAGGGGTCAACTGTGTTCCCTCAGTGTATCCTAACTGTAGGGGGGATGGGCTATGTAGGACATGACAGAGATCACGGCTCCCGATGATAGGGAGCAGTAAATCCCTGTCATTTCACTAGGCAGAATAGAGAAATTATATATAGGCATTTCCCCGTTCTGCCTCTCCTCATCGCGATTGTGGGCCACCGGAAGACATTGAGTATGTGGGACCCGCGGGCCTGCTGGCGCGGCCTGCCCGCTAGCCCAGGATTACGAAGGCACGCACGGGTATGCCATGCCATTCTGCTGACGTACATCGCATGCGGCGGTCGGGAAGCAGTTAAAGGTATCAAATATTACCTTGAGGAAAGCATGCACAACTTCAATATAAAAGAAATACAATAATTCTATTCAAATTATTGTATCTTTTTAACATTTAAGTTGTGTGTGCTGTCCTCGAGATAATATTTGGCACCTTTAAAGTCGCTATTCTTGCTTTTATGTTATGCATTTTTCAAATTTGGAATGTGGTGCCAGACTTTTCATGCATCATCTTTAATGTTCATTTTAGCAACACTCTCTAAACATCTGGAAACTGAGAAGGCCAGTTGCTGGAGTGTAGGGAGAGGAATGATTCTTGCCTGATATAGGATTCTAATGGCTCAACAGTCCTGGGTCTTGTCATATTTTTCATTTTAACCACTTCAGCTCCGGACCAATAAACACCTTAAGGACCAGAGGTCTTTTTCCAATTTCGCACTGCGCTGCTTTAACTGGTAATTGCGCGGTCATGCAATATTGCACCCAAACGAAATTTGCGTCCTTTTCTTCCCACAAATAGAGCTTTCTTTTGATGGTATTTGATTGCCTCTGCGATTTTTTTTTTTTTGCGATATAAATGGAAAAAGAGCGAAAATTTTGAAAAAAAAATATATTTTCTTCTTTTTGTTATAAGAAAAATCGAATAAACTAAATTTTAGTCATACATTGAGGGCAAAATTTATTCAGCCACATGTCTTTAGTAAAAAAAATGTCAATAAGCGTATATTTTTTTGGTTTGCGCAAAAGTTATAGCGTCTACAAACTAGAGTACATTTTCTGGAATTTACACAGCTTTTAATTTATGACTGCCTATCTCATTTCTTGAGGTGCTAAAATGGCAGGGCAGTACAAACCCCCCCCCCCCCCCAAATGACCCCATTTTGGAAAGTAGACACCCCAAGGAAATTGCTGATGGGTATGTTGAGCCCATTGAATATTTATTTTTTTTGTCCTAAGGGATTGAATAATGACAAAAAAAAAAAAAAAGTTGTCACTAAATGAAATACTGCTCACACATGTCATAGTTATATGTGGAATTGCACCCCAAAATATATTCCGCTACTTCTCCCGAGTATGGGGATACCACATGTGTGGGACTTTTTGGGAGTCTATTCGCGCACAGCACCCCGAAAACCAATCACCACCTTCAGGATTTCTAAGGGTGCAAATGTTTGATTTAACTCCTCACTACCTATCACAGTTTCGAAGGCCATAAAATGCCAAAATAGCACAAAACCCCCCAAAATGACCCCATTTTGGAAAGAAGACACCCCAAGCTATTTACTGAGAGGCATGTTGAGTTCATGGAATATTTTATATTTTGCCACAAGTTGCGGGAATATTACAAACTTTTTTTTTTGCACAAAGTTGTCACTAAATGATATATTGAGAAAAGGGTTATTCCTGCGCCTAATCAGGGAAGAATCCGATAATCGTACTGCTGCATACACTGAAATGGGGATGCTTGGGTCCCAATAGCAGAGTAAAAAGGTAAAAAAGTAGTGATGCGCGGTACTATAATAGGGAGTTGGCCTAGGAGGCTTAATAAATTCTATAGGCACTAAGATTGTGCGTGATATATATATTCCCGTATACAGTAAGAGAAAGGTATATAAAAAGTTGTGTGTATTTTTATAAGGGGGTGGTGGACAACTCTCACCACTATAGCATGATGATATTCAAGATAGGAGACAAATGTAATGAGTAAGAAAAAAAAAAGAAAAAATTGCAATGCTTGGAATAAGTAATCCCTAATGCGATTTTATAACTGACAGAATCGCATAAAGTGCCAGTGCTAGACAATAAATAGAATCATGAAAGTATTAACTACACCATAGATTAAATAAAACAATATATATAAAGCAGTCACAAAGAATAGTGAATCGCAGTGCGATTTGTTCACGCTGACAAAATCGCATAAAGTGCCAGTGCTAAAGGTGAGAAGGTGTGTGGAATATTCTATTACACAATAAGGTAAATAGGATAATATGTATAAAACAATCACCAACTCGATAAAACGTATGTGCAAGAAATGGTGAGTTGTAGCTGCCAGAAGTCGCATAAAGTGCTAGTGTCACAGAAGTGGTAGAACAAGGTCCGTGCGGGTGTTCTCTACCATATAATCATCAAAACAATATTCCTGCGACCGTGAACAGCTCAATAGTTCAATTGTGCAAAAAATGACAGAAAATCAAAATAAACGCATAAGTAATATTGGTGTTAAGGGAGTAAAGAGAATCCCACAAACTAATCAAAAAACTGTGTACGATACCTACAAGAAATTATATAAAAAATAACAATAGCATATATCAGAGTGTGACCATTCTGCTTTGTGCGATAAACGGTGGCGATTATGTCAAAAGTCGCATATATCGACAAATCGCATATAATGTCCGTGTCTGTATATAAGTGCACAGAGCAGTGATGGTGGTGAAAGAGGTGAATATATCCCACGTGGTCCTGTGTGGTTGGAGTATGGGTGTCCCCTTACCTTACAGCTGTAAGGTAACAGCGTGTGATATGTATATCCTCAGAACTCCTGTACTTTATCCCTCGAGGTCTTGTCCCGATATTTACAGATCCTGGTATCCACGGATCCTGGCGTCTCCTGCCTATCACGCTGTGTTGGTCCCTTTGAGTATTTGCTCAGCAGCACTCAGCGTGGGGGGGGGTGTAGGTTTACCTCGGCAATTGGTGCATATGTAAGGGGTTAAAGAAATAAGGAGGAAGGGAGCCCCATAGTGTAGTAATTCTCAACACATATGATTTATTACAGCAAAACAGTAATGTACTCACAAGCAGACAAGTTTCAAATGCAGTGTATAAACGAGCCTCGAGCTCGATTGCGTCACTTCCGGTAGCGTCCCGACGCGTGTTCGTCACGGTCACGTGACTTCATCAGGGGATGTCTAGTGCCCACGGAAGTGTCTTTAAATAGAGACATTAATAGCTAATTTGGCGGCCATTTTGGGGAAGACCCGGACGTATCCCGGCGGCCATTTTGTCGTCTACATGGTCGCCGGAAGTATACGGGCGGCCATTTTTTTGGTTATTCCGCCGTTTTTTATCATGTTTATGGCCAGAAAAAACTGTGTGGCCATTTTTTGGGGAGTGTCTCCAGCGGGGCTTGTCTTGATTTACATAGGAGTGTCATCGCCCCCTTAGTAACGAGCGTTCATAGTTACAGATGGAAACATGAGGTGATGTTTAAAAACATGTGATACGGGCTGCAAGTTAAACCTATAATGTAGGTACCAGACACATAATTATAAGTAAAACAAGTGCTGGTAAATAATGTCTGAACATTATTAGATTTATGCTAGAGTTGCTATAAAAATCCTTAATAAAAATTACATGTAAAAAATATAAAAGAAGGTATATAAAATTTAGAAAAATTATTACCATATATTTATTTATGCGTAAATATAAAAATTTGTGATTCCTAATAGAGATATTGGTGCCACGAATAAATTAAGGCTAAGGTAATTTATGTAGCCTTGTTTTGATAAGCAAAAAATAAAAAATAATAAAAATATTTAATGTTATAATTATATCGAAAATATGTGATAAGCGAGGTTAAAGGATTAAAATTAAAATCTGAAAAAACTTTAATTAAAAAAATATAAAAGATAAAAATAAAATGCATATAAAAACAAAACAAAAAACCGTTCTCAATGCTGCCGGAAATGACGTATGGAGCAAGATGTAAAATTACATTCAGGATAATCAGAACACACAAAGAGATTAAAATAGAGTACATATAGAAAATATGCATGTATGTGCACCCATATGCGTAAATACCTGTGTGTGTCACCACCATAATTAGATACAACCCGGTGACATACAGGGTGCAAACATATAAAATGTCTAAACCTATATATAACGAGAGGAGCTCTAAGAGAGAGATTGGGGGGCGTTGTGAATGAGAGGTGAGAGAAGGGCGGTATATGGACTATAAAACTCTAAAAAATCCTAAAAAAAACGGAAGAAATCGCAGAGAGATGAAGAACGGTTAAAAATCGCTAATAAAACAATTCAAATCAAATTCCACGTTGAGGCCCTTTGGCGTGAATGTGTCTAGTATGAATATCCATTTGGACTCGATTTGGCTGAGGGTTCTTACTTTGTGTCCCCCTCTCCAATGTTTAACATAGGGCTCAATCCCCCAGAATTTAAGTTGGGAGGGGTCTTTCTTATGATGTAACGCAAAGTGCCTTGATACGCTGTGTTTGTCAAATCCCTTTAGTATGTTCTTCACATGTTCTTTCACGCGTACCTTGAGCGGTCTCTTGGTACGACCAATGTATTGGAGGCCGCAGCTGCATTCTAATGCGTATACTACTCCAATCGTGTTGCAACAGATGAATTCTTTGATGTCGTAGCTATTGCCTGTGCTGGTTGAAGTGAATTCTTTTTTCTTTTCATTCGGGCGTTTTGTTCTGGTGCATGCGTAGCATCGTTTGCAGGGAAAGAATCCTTTTCCCGTGAAAAAGGAGAGACCCCTACTCGGTGGGTCTGGTATATTCTTCACTATTTTATCTCTGATAGTGGGGGCTCGCCTGTAAACAAATTTTGGGCGAGTGGGCAACACATCTTTCAAGCATGTATCTGAGCGTAGTATCTCCCAATTGCGTTTAATAATTTTTTCGACTTGTTTAAACTGTACATTAAAGTCCAGGATGATCGGAATGTTATCTTGTATTGTCCCGTTATGGGGTTTATCTCTGATGAGATCTTTGCGATTTAGTCTTGCTACTTCTGATATTTTTTTGTTAATAAAATCGTCTTCGTAGCCTTTTTCTATAAATTTTTGTTTAATTTTTTTAGCTTGATCGAGAAAGTGTTCCTCCTGTGTGCAATTGCGTCTCAGGCGCATGAGTTGGCCTTTTGGTATGTTGTAAAGCCAATTCCTGTGGTGGCAGCTTTCCAGTGGTAAATAACTATTGCGGTCTACGCTTTTAAAGTGTGTTTTAGAAAGAAGTTTTTTATTCTCTTGTATTATTTCCAGATCTAGGAAGGTGATAGATTTATTATTTATTTCCCACGATAGTTTTATATTCCTATTGTTCTCATTTAGCTTCTCCAGGAAAGTAGTTAATTTTGATCGTTCGCCTTTCCACAGGATAATCACGTCATCTATATATCTCCGATATGTATACAGTTCGCTTGGAGGTTTAGTAAACACTTCTTCTTCCTCCCATTGTGACATAAAGAGGCCTGCAACGCTAGGGGCGAATTTAGCTCCCATGGCTACGCCCGTCTTTTGGTGGTAATAATTTCTGTTGTACCAGAAGTAGCTATTTTTGAGGCAGAAGTCTAGACATTTTATCAGGAATTTTCTCTGAGAGCAGGGGAGGTCTGTGTATTTCCGTAATCCCCATTTTGTTGCCTCACAGGCTTGATGGTGCTGAATAATCGTATACAGTGAGGCTACGTCCGCCGTAGCAAGCCACCAGGGTCCCTCTTCTGTTGGTATACCATCTATAATTTGTAGTATGTGTTTGGTGTCTCTCAGATATGCACGTGTCTTCTGTACAGCCGGCTGCAGATAGTAGTCGATATATTGTCCCATTCTCGCTGTCAAGGAGTCGATACCATTCACTATTGGTCTGGGAGGTGGGTTTTCTCTATCTTTGTGGATTTTCGGAAGGGAGTAAATTATTGGAGTTCTACATGCCTCGGGTATTAGATATTTGGCTTCCTTCTTATTGAGTATATCCTTCTTTAGGCCTAAATGTACCACTTGTTCGAGGGCTTTCCTACATTTAAAAACTGGATTGCTCAACAGTCGGACATATGTGTCCTTATCTTCAAGTAGAGAGTTCATATTTGCATTATATTGCTCTTTGGACAGTATTACGATGCCCCCTCCTTTATCTGCTGGTCGTATGACCAAGTCTTTCCTTTTCGTTAATTTCCGAATCCCGCTTTTGATATATTTCGGTTCATCTCGTTTCTTTATCTTTAGATCTTTGACCTCTTCAAGAACAATGCGTTTGAATACTTCTATATGTTTATTATCTTTTGTTACTGGGTTAAAAGTGGATTTATTTCTTAAAGTGCTGTGCATGATTTCTTCGGTAGATCTTGTGGTCTTGGGTTTGCAGGGGTTACTAATTATGTATTTCTTAATATTTAGTTTCCTCACGAATTTCTGGATTCCAATATAGGTTTGAAATTTATCAAGGTTTTTTGTAGGTGCGTATTTTAGACCCTTATCCAGCACCCCTATTTCTTCGTGAGAAAGTGGTTGTCCACTAAGGTTAAAGATTCCTTCGCCCTTCATTCTCTTTTTCTTTTGTGATCTCTTCCCCCCTCTGCATCCTCTCTTTCGGGTGTTCTTCTCTGGCTCCTTGGATTTTCGTTCCTCCTTGGTGGGTCGTTCTCTCGGCCTCTCTCTAAAAAAGACCTCTCGTATTCCATGTCAGATTGTCTGTGTCTATCTGATCTATCATCCTCCCATCTTCGCTCTAGGGGTGCATAATAGTTATATGTTGGAATTGGGCTCCTTTCGTATGTACGGTACGGTGTTTGAGGAGGAGGGTTCCGGTCTATTCCTTCTCTTCTCTCGTGTCGTCTATAGGGGCTTCTTCCCCTTGGTGCTTGTGTATCATAGGGGCGCCCTCTATTGTCATTGTTAGGCCCTCTGTTGTCTCTTTGCTGATAGTGTGTTCTATTATCATAGTAAGGTCTTGGTCCATTATTCCTTCTGTTATTCCTCCAAAAGGGTTTTTTCCAGCCATTTCGGGGTGTCCTATCCTGATGGTAGGGTCTTCTCTCATTTTTATAAGGTGTAAGTCTTCTATCGTTTTCTCGGGGAGTATGTTGGTAGTAATTGCCTTGTCTGTCATTATTCCTCATCGTGTCAGGTCTAGTTCGTTCATACGTGTCATATGGCCCAGTTTGATTTTGGTTTTCTTGGTTTACTCGCATGTTGGTGTATTCCGGTTGTACTCTTACTAGTTTTTCTGGGGTAGAATAAGTTGAAATTGGGTCTAGGTGTCCCACTTGGCTTTGCCATTTGAAAGCTCGATCGGTTTTGAAATCATTCATGTCTCGATTATATTTCTTGCTTTTTCTTTGTTGAACTTCTTTATCTTTTTTTGTGAGATCTTTATTTAGTTGTGCTGTTAGGGCTGTGAATTCCGCTGTATCTTTATATATTTCCAATTCCTCTTTCACTCCCATAATAATCTCGTCTACCATTTTCTGTTTTTTCTTTTTTCTATCAAGTAGGAACATAAGAAGTTCCAAACCTTTCCCATTAAAAAATTTGAACCAATCATCGATTGATTCCTGATCTGTCAAACCATCGTTTGGTATGACGTCCCATCTCAGGCGCCTAGGGACAATCCCATCCCTGATATATTGTTCAAAGGTGACAGTGTCCCACCATAGGCTGACCTTCTTTTCCATATTGTGCCCTAATTTTCTCATTAGGCTTTCAAGGTCACTGCTTTTGTTGGTAGGTGTAGTTACATTAAAAACCTCTCCCAAATTAACCTGTCTTTTATCTAGGAATGAAAGAACGTCCATGATGGCTGCAAGAATGAGTCAAGATAAATGTCAAGGTAAATGAGAAAAGGGTTATTCCTGCGCCTAATCAGGGAAGAATCCGATAATCGTACTGCTGCATACACTGAAATGGGGATGCTTGGGTCCCAATAGCAGAGTAAAAAGGTAAAAAAGTAGTGATGCGCGGTACTATAATAGGGAGTTGGCCTAGGAGGCTTAATAAATTCTATAGGCACTAAGATTGTGCGTGATATATATATTCCCGTATACAGTAAGAGAAAGGTATATAAAAAGTTGTGTGTATTTTTATAAGGGGGTGGTGGACAACTCTCACCACTATAGCATGATGATATTCAAGATAGGAGACAAATGTAATGAGTAAGAAAAAAAAAGAAAAAATTGCAATGCTTGGAATAAGTAATCCCTAATGCGATTTTATAACTGACAGAATCGCATAAAGTGCCAGTGCTAGACAATAAATAGAATCATGAAAGTATTAACTACACCATAGATTAAATAAAACAATATATATAAAGCAGTCACAAAGAATAGTGAATCGCAGTGCGATTTGTTCACGCTGACAAAATCGCATAAAGTGCCAGTGCTAAAGGTGAGAAGGTGTGTGGAATATTCTATTACACAATAAGGTAAATAGGATAATATGTATAAAACAATCACCAACTCGATAAAACGTATGTGCAAGAAATGGTGAGTTGTAGCTGCCAGAAGTCGCATAAAGTGCTAGTGTCACAGAAGTGGTAGAACAAGGTCCGTGCGGGTGTTCTCTACCATATAATCATCAAAACAATATTCCTGCGACCGTGAACAGCTCAATAGTTCAATTGTGCAAAAAATGACAGAAAATCAAAATAAACGCATAAGTAATATTGGTGTTAAGGGAGTAAAGAGAATCCCACAAACTAATCAAAAAACTGTGTACGATACCTACAAGAAATTATATAAAAAATAACAATAGCATATATCAGAGTGTGACCATTCTGCTTTGTGCGATAAACGGTGGCGATTATGTCAAAAGTCGCATATATCGACAAATCGCATATAATGTCCGTGTCTGTATATAAGTGCACAGAGCAATATAATCGGTGATGGTGGTGAAAGAGGTGAATATATCCCACGTGGTCCTGTGTGGTTGGAGTATGGGTGTCCCCTTACCTTACAGCTGTAAGGTAACAGCCTGTGATATGTATATCCTCAGAACTCCTGTACTTTATCCCTCGAGGTCTTGTCCCGATATTTACAGATCCTGGTATCCACGGATCCTGGCGTCTCCTGCCTATCACGCTGTGTTGGTCCCTTTGAGTATTTGCTCAGCAGCACTCAGCGTGGGGGGGGGGTGTAGGTTTACCTCGGCAATTGGTGCATATGTAAGGGGTTAAAGAAATAAGGAGGAAGGGAGCCCCATAGTGTAGTAATTCTCAACACATATGATTTATTACAGCAAAACAGTAATGTACTCACAAGCAGACAAGTTTCAAATGCAGTGTATAAACGAGCCTCGAGCTCGATTGCGTCACTTCCGGTAGCGTCCCGACGCGTGTTCGTCACGGTCACGTGACTTCATCAGGGGATGTCTAGTGCCCACGGAAGTGTCTTTAAATAGAGACATTAATAGCTAATTTGGCGGCCATTTTGGGGAAGACCCGGAAGTATCCCGGCGGCCATTTTGTCGTCTACATGGTCGCCGGAAGTATACGGGTTTTACTCCCTTAACACCAATATTACTTATGCGTTTATTTTGATTTTCTGTCATTTTTTGCACAATTGAACTATTGAGCTGTTCACGGTCGCAGGAATATTGTTTTGATGATTATATGGTAGAGAACACCCGCACGGACCTTGTTCTACCACTTCTGTGACACTAGCACTTTATGCGACTTCTGGCAGCTACAACTCACCATTTCTTGCACATACGTTTTATCGAGTTGGTGATTGTTTTATACATATTATCCTATTTACCTTATTGTGTAATAGAATATTCCACACACCTTCTCACCTTTAGCACTGGCACTTTATGCGATTTTGTCAGCGTGAACAAATCGCACTGCGATTCACTATTCTTTGTGACTGCTTTATATATATTGTTTTATTTAATCTATGGTGTAGTTAATACTTTCATGATTCTATTTATTGTCTAGCACTGGCACTTTATGCGATTCTGTCAGTTATAAAATCGCATTAGGGATTACTTATTCCAAGCATTGCAATTTTTTCTTTTTTTTTCTTACTCATTACATTTGTCTCCTATCTTGAATATCATCATGCTATAGTGGTGAGAGTTGTCCACCACCCCCTTATAAAAATACACACAACTTTTTATATACCTTTCTCTTACTGTATACGGGAATATATATATCACGCACAATCTTAGTGCCTATAGAATTTATTAAGCCTCCTAGGCCAACTCCCTATTATAGTACCGCGCATCACAACTTTTTTACCTTTTTACTAAATGATATATTGCTCACACATGCTATGGGCATATGTGAAATGACACCCCAAAATACATTCTGCTGCTTCTCCTGAGTACGGGGATACCACATGTGTGGGAATTTTTGGGAGCCTAGCCGCGTACGGGACCCCAAAATCCAAGCACCGCCTTCAGGATTTCTAAGGGCATACATTTTTTATTTTACTCCTCACTACCTATCACTACCTATCACAGTTTTGAAGGCCATAAAATGCCAAGATGGCACAAAACCCCCCCAAATGACCCAATTTTGGAAAGTAGACACCTCAAGCTATTTGCTGAGGGCCATGTTGAGACCATTGAATATTTTTTTTTTTTGTCCCAAGGGATTGAATAATGACAAAAAATAAAAAAAAAATTTTTTTTTTACAAAAAGTTGTCACTAAATGATATATTGCTCACACATGCCATGGTTATATGTGGAATTGCACCCCAAAATATATTCCGCTACTTCTCCCGAGTATGGGGATACCACATGTGTGGGACTTTTTGGGAGTCTAGTCGCGCACGGCACCCCGAAAACCAATCACCACCTTCAGGATTTCTACGGGTGCAAATTTTTGATTTAACTCCTCACTACCTATCACAGTTTCGAAGGCCATAAAATGCCACAATAGCACAAAACCCCCCAAAATGACCCAATTTTGGAAAGTAGACACCCCAAGCTATTTACTGAGAGGCATGTTGAGTCCATGGAATATTTTATATTTTGCCAAAAGTTGCGGGAATATTACAAACTTTTTTTTTTTTGCACAAAGTTGTCACTAAATGATATATTGCTCAAACATGCTATGGGCAGAAGTCAAATTACACCCCAAAATAAATTCTGCTGCTTCTCCCGAGTACGGGGATACCACATGTGGGGGACTTTTTGGGAGCCTAGCCACGTACGGGACCCCGAAAACCAAGCACTGCCTTCCGGATTTAAATATAAAATGCTACCAAAAAAACTGTTAGCGATCGCAGGGATCAGGCCTGACTCTGCGATCGCTGCAGTTATGTGTTTAGTGTTTTGTAAGTGACAGTGATCGATCGATACTGCACTTGGGTGGGCTGGGCAGAGGGGCAAAACGCAGGTGCTAGCAGGTATCTGGGCTGATCCCGCTAACAATGCGTTTTTTTGGAACCCTGAACTGCTGGGGACGCTAGTATAGATCTGATCAGATCAGATCAGATATTGATCTGTTCAGATTCTATACCACTACGGGAGGTGTATGCTTTGCGCGTGGGTGTTAGCTGTACTGGCACTAACCTAGCGCTGCCTGGGGCGACGCAGACCCTGACCCTAAAACCTAATTGATATCACCCGCCGGGTGATCAGGGGGTTAAACCTTTATTGGGTAATAAATGGTGGGTGCCCTGATGCTATAAAAAGCAAACTAACCAGAGTCACCCGTAACACTTATACTGTGATCAGTGGTGAAAGGGTTAACTAGGGGCAATCAGGGGGTTAAAACCATTATTGGGTAGTATGTCGGGGTACCTAGCGCTATAAAAACCTGGCGGTGAACCTAAAAAAATAACTAGCTACCTAGCGACAGTAGCGACACTGATGCAGCGATCAGAAAAATGATCGCTTAGTGACACTGGCAAAAGGGGGTGAAAGGGTTAACTAGGGGCAATCAGGATGTTAAAACCATTATTGGGTAGTATATCGGGGTACCTAGCGCTATAAAAACCTGGCAGTGAACCTAAAAAAATAACTAGCTACCTAGCGACAGTAGCGACACTGATGCAGCGATCAGAAAAATGATCGCTTAGTGACACTGGCAAAAGGGGGTGAAAGGGTTAACTAGGGGCAATCAGGATGTTAAAACCATTATTGGGTAGTATATCGGGGTACCTGGCGATATAAAAACCTGGCGGTGAACCTAAAAAAATAACTAGCTACCGAGCGACAGTAGCGACACTAATGCAGCGATCAGAAAAATGATCGCTTAGTGACAGTGGCAAAAGGGGGTGAAAGGGTTAACTAGGGGCAATCAGGATGTTAAAACCATTATTGGGTAGTATATCGGGGTACCTAGCGCTATAAAAACCTGGTGGTGAACCTAAAAAAATAACTAGCTACCTAGCGACAGTAGCGACACTGATGCAGCGATCAGAAAAATGATTGCTTAGTGACAGTGGCAAAAGGGGGTGAAAGGGTTAACTAGGGGCAATCAGGGGGTTAAATCTTTATTGGGGGTGATAGGGGGCTACCCTGGACCTAACACTAACTGCCCTGACAGTTTTTACTTTTACAACTGACACTGAATGCATTGATCAGTAAAGAAATGATCAATGCAATCAGTGACACTGTGACTGGGGGGGGGGGGGGGTACCTGTGTGTACCTACATGTCAGTGTAATGTTGGTGCACACTTACTATTAGTCTTCTACTCGTAGTCCGGTCAAAAAGACCGCCCCGAGGAGAATGACATCACTTCCTCCTTCCTGTGTAAACAATACACAGTGGGAGGAAGTTCGTCATTGGCCAGGAGCGATCCAGAGGGGGTGGCCAGAAACCAACGGCCATCCCCTCATCACGGATCGCTGCTGGAGGGAAACGGACCGCCGTATCCAGCGGGAGGGGGTCCGATCGGACCCCCCACCCGCTGGAAGGCAGGCACGTACATCTACGTGCTTGTGCCTGCCTGTGCCATTCTGATGACGTATAATGGCAATACGGCGGTCCTTAAGTGGTTAAAATGCTGTAAATATTCTAATTCAAAGAAAGATCTGGACTGCAGGCAGGCGAGTTAAGCACCCAAATTAAACGGTATACTGCATCCTTGACAATGCTATGTTGTTGTCAAAGATGCAGTATGCATTTTTACTATTGTCCTGCTGAAATTTGCAAGGCCTTCCCTAAAAAAGACATCATTTGGATGAAAGCATATCCTGCTCTAAAGCCTGGAAATAGCTTTCAGCATTGATGGTGCCTTTTCAGAAGTGCAAGCTGCCTATTCCATACGCACTAATGCACCCCCCACACCATTAGAGATACAGCCTTTTGAACTGAGAGCTGATAACAAGCCAGAAGGTTCTTCTCCTGTTAGTCCATAGGATGAGGTGCCCATGGTTGCCAAAAAAGATGTCAAATTTCAATTCGTCTGACCAAAGAACAGTTTTCCACTTTGCAACAGACCATTTTAAATGAGCTTTAGCCCAGAGAAGATGGTGGCATTTCTAGATCATGTTCAGATACGGCTTCTTCTTTGCATCATAGAGCTTTAACATGCACTTTTGGATGACATGGAGAAATGTGTTCCCAGACATTGATTTTTGGAAATATTCCTGAACCCTTGCAGTGATGTCCATCACAGAATCGTGTCTGTTTTTAATGCAGTGCTGTCCGAAGGGCCTGAATGAAAACCTCTTACAGACTCCAGAGGTACTAGAAGAGGTGACTAAAGAGCTAAATTTTTACTTCCAAACACATGACCAACCTGACTGTGATCCAAGCTTCTTATGGGAAGCACACAAACCAGTCATCAGAGGTATCTACATCATGCATGGAGCTTGCATTAAATGAGAACGCACGAAGCAGCTCTCCCAATTACTAAATAAGCTGGCAGCAACAGAATCTAGACACAAACATGCCCCCTCCCGAGTTTCAGAGATAGATCTTACAGTACTCAGGAAACAGATCACTGACCTGCTTTCATATAAAGCGAAAGCGGCATTGCAGTTCTGCAGAAAAACAAGCTACGAAACGGGGGACAAATGTGGGAAATTACTGGTGAGAATGGTCAGGGAACACAAACTTGCTACGTACATTCCACAGGTTGCCAGGAGCGACAGTCTAAAGGTGGTCCTTCCAGCGCAAATTGCCCAAGAATTCCATGAATTCTATTCTCATCTATACAATCTACCGATACCACCGTCGCCCCTTTCGGCCATTGAGGAATACATTAGAACATCTCAATTGCCATCTCTCTCCCCTGAGATCTCAGCGGAGCTAGATTCCCCTATATCCCTCCTAGAACTACAACAAGCATTAGGATCTATGAAACCAGGGAAAGCACCAGGCCCTGACAGATACACTGTACAACATTACAAGACACTACTCCCAATCTTGGGCCCACGCATGATCAATCTATTTAATGTGATCAACTCCAGCTCTTCTTTTGCCAGAGACACATTAGGAGCCCACATCTCCGTCATTCACAAAGAAGTAAAATACCCCACAGTCTGTGGCAGCTACAGGCCTATATCTCTGTTAAATGTAGATCTCAAGCTGTTCGCTAAAATTCTAGCTACCCGGGGTGCACAACACCTGCAAAAACGAATCCACCTAGATCAGGTTGGGTTTATTCCCACGCGGGAAGCAAGAGACAGTGCTTAATCTACTACATGTGACACAGTCCACAAAGACCCCCTGTGTCTTTTTAAATACTGATGCGGAAAAGGCATTTGACCGGGTGAACTGGTCATTTATGTTTTCTGTCCTCAGGCATGCTGGACTGGGGGAGGTGATTTTGGGCCGCATAGCCGGAGTATACTCCAACCCAACTGCACAAGTTAAGGCGAACGGGGTACTCTCGCAACCCTTCCCAATCAGAGATGGAACTACGCAAGGTTGCCCTCTATCCCTCCTCTTGTTTGCTCTTTCCCTAAAACCTTTCCTCTCTATGATCAGGTTGGATCCCGACCTACAAGGGGTAATAGTCAATAAAACACAGCATAAGACCTCAGCACATGCCGACGACCTGCTATTCTCACTAACAAATCCAGCAGTCTCACTACCAAATCTCCTAAAACAATTTGACACTTATAGCACACTATCCAACCTGAAGATAAATTCAGAAGCTATGGGAATCGCACTACCGCCACAAACCCTTGCGGTGGTGCAATCTGGATTCCACTTTAAATGGACATCTGCACAAAATTACTTAGGCACGAGCATCCCGGCAGACCTCTCCTGTATCTATGACGTAAATTTTCCTCCTCTATTAACAAAGACCAAAGTACTACTCGGTAAATGTAATGCAAACCTTCATTCATGATCCCAGTTGAAGTCTTGACGACGTAACGCGTAGGAACCCGGAAGTGACGTTCATATCCGGTCTGCTGCTGTGTCATTGTGCATTTCCCTAAATTTCGTTTTCCTCTTTGATTTATCCCTTTGAGTGTACCATTTACCACACATGAGGAAGTTGGAGGAGTCTCTAAGAATTTGCTGCACAGCCATCCCCGTGATCATCCCTGTTTACCTGGTTGCCCTGTATTAATTCCGCTGTTTACCTTACAGCGGTGAGGTAATTGCATAATATTAGCATCACTTGCACGGATCATCACAGAAGGATTGTTGGCTCAGCACGTTGCACTTTAATTTAGTGTATTTATTGAGTTACACTATCTGATTATGTATGGGACACTTTAATGTGCTTCACTGCGATCACGTAGATTTAGTTCTGTTTTTTTCGTTTTATATTATCATCTGTCACTCCTTGTTATAATTTTTTTTGTACTTAATTAATCACTTTTACACTATACCCCTGTTTTTGCATTTTGGTGTTTGCAGCATAATATATGCACTTAGTCACTTTATGAGCTATTCTTATATATTGTATAAATATTATACACTGAGTCACCTTTAGATGCATTAACGCACGTCTGCACTTTCAAAAATATTTTTTGCCATTTATATTTGCACTTTACTAATTTTTTACCTATTTTTAGGGTTCATTTTGTTTATTCACTATTGTCTCATATCTATGGTTGTAAATTAGCGCATCACACCCTTACCCTGTTTTAAATTCACACTAGTGAGAGCCAACTCATATAGTGATTGCTGCTTTTTTTCGCGGTTTTGTTTGCTTCTATTGTCCATAGAGCGCAGAAGTCTCTAGATATACAAACCTTCATTCATGGTTCTCTAGGAGTAATTTACTAAAAATTTGCATTTTGCCAAAATTCCTTTATCTATTTCAAACCCTACCGGTAAAAATACCGTCCTCATACTTCAAGCAGATACAGGCTTTATTCACCCCATTTTGTCTGGGCTCATAAGAAACTATGCATCCCCTGCACCCAGCTAACTATGCCTAAACACTGCGGAGGCCTGGCGTTGCCAGACATCCGGCGATATGATCAAGCAGTGCACCTTGGCAGAGTCATTGACTGGCAATGCCATGATGAACTGAAATTATGGGTACAAATAGAACAGAGTCAATCGCCCATACACTTGAAGAGAGCATTGTGGTGTTGGGACTTGATAGGAAATACCCTGAGACAAAGTGCACAAGCCACTCTGCAAACTTCGCAAACGACCAAGACATCACCTCTGACCCCGATTATTGGACACCCCAAATTCTCCGGGGGGGTTACAGCTCACACAGTTTTCGACCTTGCGACCTTGACTGAATCACTGCCTCTCAGTTTGTGATGGGGGATAAATGACCCACCATCGAGGAGCTGATGGACCCTTCAGGCTCCTATCAGCTTACACTTTGGAATGCAGCGCAAATAAATAATTTCCTCCAGACTATACAAGACCCCCAGACATATACTAGGCAACTAACCACATTTGAAGAGTACTACTCCCCCACGTCCTCTCCAAAATGTATGCCATACTTAACACACCACAGGAACAACCGACACTAGCCTGTATATGGAAATGGGAGACAGATTTACACCGCATGTTTACTACCTAACAAATTTAGAATATGATAAGCCTCTCTCTCAAATCTTCACTATGTACTAAGATACAAGAGACTAACTATAAGGTACTAACGAGAGGGTACATGACACCCAGCCAACTTCACACGTTTTTCCCAAACACACTACGACACTGTTGGAGATGTGGTACAGATAGGGGAACGATTTTACACATATTCTGGACATGCCCTAAATTGACAGCCTTTTGGACAGCGGTCCGCACCATATCTCAAAAATGTACTGATTTTCAGATTCCGAATGATCCAGCATTCTTCCTACTACACGTTTCCACAATATAGACCAGAACCTACAAGAAATCCATATTATGTCAGTTACTTAATGCAGCCAAAGCCTGCATTCCCTTACTCTGGAAACAGAACCCATGACAACAACCTTATGGCTCAAAAAGGTGGAAGACATAAAAAAGATGGAGGACTCGATACTGATGGCGACCGATAGACATGAGACATATAAAAAAAACATGGACTCTTTGGAATTTATTAATCTACTCGGAATAGGGCAAATCCCCCCTCGAGACATGAACAATAATATGGGTGCCAAATAAGAAAAGTCTTGAGTACATGACACCTAACCCCAGTTGCCATCTTTGAACCCCTCTCCTATCTCCCCTTACCCCCTCCCCAACTACCCCTTAGCTTTCCTCTCTTTACTAGCTTTTCTTACTTTCTTACTTTAGCTATCTTTACTTTATATTTAAACTGTTTGGTTAGGATTATACGGAATAGGACAGGGTCTTTCTGAGAGGTAGATAGAAAGGAGGTGGAAACCCCACGCCACTGCAACTCTACAGCACTGAAATAAAAGGGCACATCAACTTTGAGAATTTAAACTATTGATTGCTTGAGGTAATGTAACTCCCTATTTCATGTTTACCATCACTAGGAGGCTGCAACCTCCTTTACTGTATGTTATGCATACTGTATACAGACCTTGTTCATTCCTGGAAAATTTTATAAAACTATATTTGCAAAAAAAAACAAAAAAAAGTCTTTACAATTTTAAGTTGAGAAACATTATTCTGAAATATTCTTAAACTGACATTTTTAGACACAGCTGTTCACAGATTGGTGAATCTGTGCACATATTTAGTTCTGAGACACTCTGAGCCTCTAAGATGCCCTTTTTATACCCAGTCATGTTACTGACCTGTTGTCAATTAACCTAATTGGTTGCAAAATGTTCTTCAGCTCTTCCTTGTTAGAACCACTTTACTTTTTTGAGACGTGTTGCTGTCATCAATTTCAAAATTACCCATTTTTATTTCTTAAAATGGTACATTTACTCAACATTTGGTTTGTTTTCCATTTTCTATTGTGAATAAAATGTGGGTTTATGAGATTTTCAAATAATTGCATTCTGTTTTTATGTAGATTTTACACAGCGTCCCAAATTTTTTGGAATTGAAGTTGTAAAATGACCATGTCCCTAGCAAAGAAAATTTGGACCATCTCCTGTGACAAATTGGGCGGCCCACAAGGTCACATTTAGTGGTTATCTTATAAAAATAGCATCTCGTCTTAAAAAAATTTCTGACTCTTTAATAAGCGACAAGGAACAAGAATTGATGCTATTAATGAAAGTTGCGCTAATTATAATGAATGCATATTCATATATCCATACATGAATTCATAATATATACAAAAAGTCCACTTATGCAAAATTAATTGGTGTGTGATCAATCCTCTGTAATTCCAAATTCGAGTTCCGTGCTGTGCATGGAAATCAACACTACTGTGTGTATAATCCACCACGTCAAATCTACTCACTCACCAAAAATCCTCCAATATTAAGCATAACTATCCACTCCACCAGGGATGCTGAACTGTGATAATCAATGTAACCTTGATCTTTATTAACCATCCAGGTATCCTGTATGTTATATTGCACTCCCCTCTTGCTCAATCATATAATAAAAAAGATTGCGTAACATATTTGTTCCATATAAAAGCATTTATGTTAAAATAAAATGCCAACTCACATTTGCAAGTGCCCTCTGACCGGCACTAAGTCTATCCAGCAAACCAAATCTGTGGCTGTCACGTCGTTCCATGCATTGAAGCCGGCTTGCATTCCAAATCTCACCTGTGCTATTCACCAAGGGCAGGATTTTTTTTTTTTTTTTTTCTTTGTGACAAAAAGCGAGATCTGAAAAATACTCAACATGCCTCTCAGCAAATAGCGTGTCTACATTCCAAAATTGGGTCATTTGGGGGAGTTTTGGGCTATCTTGGTATTTCATGGCCTCCGAAACTGTGATAGGTAGTGAGGAGTGAAATCAAAAATGTAGCCCATTAGAAAGCCTGAAGGCCGTGATTGGTTTTCGGGGTCCTGTACGCGGTTAGACTGCCAAAACATCTCACACATGTTGTATCCAGGGCTGGACTTACCATTGGGCTTGACTGGGCTCGAGCCCATGGGCCCTGCCCAATAGGGGGCCCGCGGGCCCCGCCGAGATACATAGCCGAGTGTACTCTGCTCGGCTCCCCTCACAGTCACGCCCAGTCCCGCCCAATGGTAAGTCCAGCCCTGCTTGGGACTGCGAGAGGGCCCAAGAGCCACCGAGAGGACCTGAGAGCTGCCGAGATACACAGGACTCTGTATCTCGGCGGTGCCATTTTTAAACTTCAAGACTGCAATGACAAGGCTGCAAATGACAAGGCTGCAATGACACTGGACAAGGCTGCAGATGGAAGGGCAAGGCTGCAGATGGACACTGATAAGGCTGCATTGATGGACATTTAAATGAAAGTTTTTTTCTTAAACTTCCCTCCTAAAAGTAATTTTCTTTAAAATTCCATTCTAAACTTGGGGTGCGTGTTATATGCTGATTAATACGTTAATGTATAGAAGGTAGGGCCCGAAAGTGACTCAAGCCCAGGGGCCCCCACCACCCTAAGTCCTGCCCTGGTTGTATCCACATATTTAGGAGAAGCAGCAGAATGTATTTCAGGTTACAATTCCACATATAACCATGCCATGTTTGAACAATATAGCATTTAGTGACAACTTTGAGTAAAAAAAAAAAAAAAATCTGAAACTTGTGGCAAAATATAAAATATTTCATGGACTCAACATGCCTCTCGGCAAATAGTTTGGGGTGTTTACTTTCCAAAATTAGGTAATATGGGGGGGGGGGGGGGGGTTGTGCTATCTCGGCATTTTTATGGCCTTTCAAAACTGTGATAGGTAGTAAGGACTGAAATCAAAAATTGACAATTAGAAATCCTGAAGGCGGTGCTTGGTTTTCGGAGTCCTGTACGCGGCTAGGCTTCCAAAATGTCTCACACATGAGGTATCCCCATACTAAGGAGAAGCAGCAGAATGTATTTTGTACTTTATATCTTTATTAATTTCTTTTTCAATACAAAACAACTCATACAGCCTTCCAATAAAAAACCAGTAATAACACAGTGCCTGTTTGCAGATCCCTCCCCATCCTTCCCTTCCTACATTCATCACCCTCCCCACTCATACACTCCCTTCCATCATACTACCTACTTACTAAGAGGTACCTTCCTTCATCATTTTTACATACCATTCCTTCCATATCTTATCGAATTTTTTAATACCCCCTTGTCTCATATATGCTACTCTCTCTTTAAGAATAACCCTATTCATATTTTGCACCCACTCTCCGCTCGTGGGGGGTATGGCAGATTGCCATTTCTGAGCTATGAGTTTTCTAGCCTGGAAGAGACACCTTACTTTAGCTAGGTTACTATCCTTAGGGTCGCTACTTCCCTTAGTCCATCCCAATACACAACCCATCGGTACCATTTCTACTACCATCTCAAAAACCCTACTAACTATCGTCACAACCTCCCTCCAATACCGATGTAGCTTGGGACATCTCCAAAACATGTGAATCATGTCTCCTTCTGTCCTTCCACATCTAGGGCATGCTGCATCGCTCCTTCTACCAAATTGAGCCAACCTTTTGGGGGTATAGTACACTCTATACAATAACTGTAGATGTGAGAACCTTTGAGATGGAGAAATGGACACCCATGGTGCCACCTCAAGGATCCTCTCCCATTGATCTTCCGGAATATCACCCACATCAGACTCCCATTTTTTCCTATTTTTTTGACCCTGTTTTTTTTCCTGGGATTTCTTACACAGCTCCCCATATACTTTAGATATTAAACCTTTCCCTGATTTCGCTCGAAGTATGTCCTCTATTACAGGTATCTCACTCCATACTATTACTGTCCCCTGGAACTGTTTATTCAGAGCATGCCTAATCTGCAAGTATCTAAAAAAGGACTTTTTCGGAATTAGAAACTGATTCCTTAACTCTTGGAATTGTTTCATTCTACCGTTCCAATAAATCTGATGAACAAAGTGTATACCCCTTCTTTCCCATTCCCTTACTTGTCCTATTTTTAAAACCTCTTCCAGCTTATTATTTGCCCATAAGGGGGAGTATTCCGTAAATCCCCCATAACCCAATATTTTTTTAGTTGTCTCCCACACCTTTATCATTAATCCCAGGGTAGGGACCTCTCGTATACAAGCCCCTGCCTCTAATGCTACTACTAGTGACCTTCCGAGGAATTGTTCGAGAGGAGAACCCTTTTTCCACCCCCCTCTCTCCAATTCCTCTCCTGCCAGATGTTGTAGCTGAGCTGCTATAAAATAGTTAAACGGTTGTGGGAGCGCAACTCTCCCCCCCCCCCCCCGTTACTTGGAAGTTGCAGGGTCTTTAGCCCAATGCGTGCTCGTCCCCCCTTCCACATTAATTCTCTAAATATGGAGTCTATCTTATAAAACCAGTCCTTATATATCCATACTGGAGAGTTGTGTAATACATAGAGAAGTTGCGGCAAAAAAATCATTTTGATAAGATTACATCGACCCGCTACTGAAAGTGGCAGTTTCTTCCATATCTTAATTTTTTGTTTAAATTTGGATAACAGTGGGACTAGATTATTTGTCACATATTGCTTAGGGTCTTTAGAAATGCAGATACCCAGATATTTCATCTTACTCACTATCTGAATATGTGCAGCTTCACATGGTAGGGGGCCATCTAATGGATCTATAGGCAATATACAGGATTTATCCCAGTTTATTTTTAGGCCCGCTAGGTGTCCAAAATTGGTAATTCTATACATCACTTCCCCTATGGAATGCTGAACATCTCCAAGAAGAAAAAGGAGATCATCTGCAAATAATACTACTTTTTCTTCTTCCTCCCCTCTCCTAAAACCTTTTATCCTCATATTTGATCTCAGGGATATAGCCAAAGGCTCAATCGCCATGGCGAACAAGAGGGGGGACAGGGGACACCCCTGCCTCGTACCTCTCTTCAATCGGATCCCAACCGAACTCTCGTTGTTAACTCTAATCCTTGCTTCCGGACATCTATACAACATTTTAACCCATTTTATAAATACCGGGCCCACCTTATATTCTCTCAAAACTCTCCACAGATAACTCCCTTCCAGTGAATCAAAGGCTTTAGCAGCGTCTAGGGATAAAACAGCTCTCTGGCCATCTCCATCCACTGGTATCTGGAGGTTCAAAAAAACTCGTCTTATATTTGTACTTGTGGATCTCCCCGGGATGAATCCTGATTGATCGGGATGGATAATTTTCCCTATCACTCCGTTCAATCTATTTGCCAAGACCTTAGCTAGGATCTTTACGTCCAGATTCAACAGAGAGATAGGTCTATATGATGAGGGGGAAAGAGGGTCCTTGTTTTCCTTTGGCAACACTATTATATTTGATTCTCTCATTGAGGGAGGTAGTTCTCCTGCTTCTATCGCCCAATTGAGAACTTTTAGGAGCTCCGGGATTAATACCTCACCAAAATGACGATAGACCTCCACCGGTAGGCCATCTGGTCCTGGGGCTTTCTGGCCTGCCATTTCTTGTACTATACGCCGAATCTCTTCGATCGTTATAGGACCGTCTAGCATATCCCCATCTTCTTTCGAAAGGTGGGGAATAGCTAGCGGACTGAAGAATAAATCCATTTCCTCCCTCATCTCGGCCTGATTAGATTGATATAGATCCTCGTAATACGCTCTAAATCTCTCTAAAATATCTGATTTATTGGTGGATATCCTACCTTCTGCCATACTAATCCTTGGTACCATGGACGGAGCATAGTTTGTTTTCACCAGATGTGCTAGCATCCGGCCCACCCTTTCCCCCTCCCCAAATACTAGTTGTTTCTGAAATAAGCATTTATTTTCAGCCTTCTCCAGCATTATATGACGATATTCCTGCTGCGCTTTTATCCATTTTTTCTGATTATCTAGTGTTGGGTTTTTAATGTACTGAATTTCTAAATTTACCACATTCCTTGAGGCATTCTCCTCTCTTTCCCCAAACTGTTTTTTAATTTTAGACATCTGTTGTATTAAGAGACCTCGGAGATAGGCCTTTAGTGCATCCCATACCATCCCTGTCGGGGCTGAGCCTGTATTCAAATTTATGAATTATTTAAGTGAGCTCATTACTTCCTTTGGTTCTCTCATAAGCTCCAGCCAGATAGGGCTGAATCTCCACCCTGTTTGCTGACTTCTCTCTCCTATATCCAAGAAGCTCTTTATTGCTGAGTGGTCCGATAGGCTTCTTGGCATATAGCTTATTTTTTTCATTAGTGCTACCGCCTCATCGTTCCCCATAATCATATCTATCCTTGACAGAGTTGAATAAGTGGTGGAAAGACACGAGAAGGTTCGGGATTTTGGATTCTGGAGTCTCCAGAGGTCCTTCAAACCCATTTCTCCCAAGAACTGTGACAAGCGACTCTCGCTTGTACCCCTTTCCGGTTTATCCAACACAAATTCAACCAAGTCATATAGAATATCCATAGTGGATGGTGGTGGTATATAAACATTGGCCAAAATCAAAGTCTTTCCCTCTAAGATACCATATAAGAAGATATACCTTCCTTGTTCATCGATCTTCACCTGGAAGCAGTTAAACGAAACCCCCCTTTTAATAAAAATACTAACCCCCCTAGAAAAGGAGGTGTGGCATGAATGGTATTGGATATGATATTCCCCCCACCCCAACTGTGTAGTGATGGTTTTTGTAAAATGTGTCTCCTGGAGAAAGAGAAGCATTACTCCGTGAGACCTAGCTGATAGCTTGACTGCCATCCTCTTCTTCGGGTCCCCCATCCCTCTAACATTCCAAGAGTACAAAGTAAGACCTCCCCTCTCTAATACAGTGCGTTCACTCATTACTAATTATAGTACCAATACCTAAAAACTAGTGTGTATAACTCATCTTTATTATTCCCTTTAATATAATAGGCTTTCAACCAATGTTTCCTTGTGCGTGCATATCCTCGTGACCCTCCTTTGGTATTCTCTTTTAAGAAATTAATTTTTGCCCTTTGTTTAATTGTAAATAATTGTGCTCTGTATAGTGCTCTTCTCACAAAGAAAAACCTCTTCCACACTTCTCCCACCTGCCAATCAAACTTTAAACACCATAAACTTCTTTCTCGCCACCCATACCATTCTCTTTTCTTACACACTTCTCCCATTGCCTCTTTAGGCATCACCTGGGGCCTTCTTCTGTGACCTTCCCATACACACCTTATCTGTGAAACACTCCACGTTTTTTTTTTTTTTTACTTAAACCTTATTGCCTACCCGGCCTCCCACCCCACCCCTCCCCTCCCCCCAAAAATCTCCAAATAAGAATGTTACCCCATGCAACTGGTAAGGGAGGCGAGCACCCCGCCACCCCCTCCGACCAGAGGGGGGACATGCGTGACCCCCACCTCCCTCAGCTCTCCCTCCCCTTTCCTCTCCTCTTTTCCCCAATCAAGAATGTATTTTGGGGGGTAATTCCACATATAACCATGCCATGTGTGAGCAATATATCATTTAATGACAACTTTGTGTTAATTTTTATTTTATTTTTTTCATTTTTCAATTACATGTGACAAAAAAATAAAATATTCAATGGGCTCCACATGACTCCCAGCAATTTCCTTGGGGTGTCTACTTTCCAAAATAGGGTAATTGGGGGGGGGGGTTGTACTGCCCTGCCATATTAGCACCTCAAGAAATGAGATAGGCAGTCAAACTAAAAGCTGCGTAAATATCAGAAAATATACCCTAGTTTGTAGACGCTATAACTTTTGCGCGAACCAATAAATATACGCTTATTGACATTTTTTTTACCAAAAATATGTGGATGCATACATTTTGGCCTAAATGTAGGACTAAAATTGAGTTTATTGATTTTTTTATAACAAAGTAGAATATAATTTTTTATAAAAAAATTTCGGTCTTTTTCCGTTTTATATCACAAAAAATAAAAATCGCAGAGGCAATCAAATACCATCAAAAGATATCTATTTGTGGGGAAAAAAAGGACGTTTGGTTACAGAATTGCAATTACCAGTTAAAGCAGTGCAATGCTAAAATTGTAAAAAGTGCTCTGGTCATCAAGGGGCCAATTCTACCGGGGCTGGAATGGTTAAAGAACTGGCAGGTTCATGCACTTTCCTGGTTGGGTAGAATAGTGGCCATTAAGATGACAGTTCTTCCTCATATCCTATATCATTTTGGGTAATTGCTGATTTCAATACCATTTGCATTCTTTACAAAACTTCAATCGCTGGTTTACTAATTAATTTGGGGTGGTGGTGGATGTAGGGTGGCCCACTCCACTCTGTACATTTCTAAGTGGAGGGGTGGACTAGCAGTTCCTCATTTTTGAGGTACTATAGGGCTGCTCAATTTGTACAACTCTTACTTTTTTGTAAACATACCAACCTGTCTGGGTATGGTTGGAGGCGCAGGCTGCTCCCTCACTAGATATAGGCCTCCTGATGTGGCTCCTAACAAGAGAACGTTGGGATATTCTGAGTCCTTCTTTATCCCATTCTCTACAACTCTGAGACACAGTGTGCAAAATATATCCGTTGAAGTCTCCCCACTCCCCCGTAGCCTCTATAATTAATAACCCACATTTTTGTCCAGGACAGAATGCCCAACAATATGGTGGGCTAACAAAGGCCTTTACAGATAGCACACTTCATAGATCACAAAGAGATTAGGCGACTGTCTTGTTTTCTGGACACGCCCCAGACAGAATCCTTTCACCTGTATCAAATTGCTAATTTTATAAAATCCCTGAGTATGGATCAGACAGACATAACCACTAAGACCTTATTTGAAAAGAAATGCCTATGCAGACCTGAGTCACATGGGGGGATTTCGGAGCTCTATACCCTCTTAAATAGTCAGTGGACTAAGCTCTCTTACCAAATGGCATAGGATTCAGACCTGGGAGAGACTATAGAGGAGGAGGTATGGGTGCAGTGGTCAACCATGGTGCACAAAGGAATACTCAATGTTTCATTAGTGGAAGCAAATTACAAGGTGCTGTCCAGATCGTACCTGATCCCGATGAGTCTGGCAAGAGTGTACCCTGGCACTTCACCACTTTGCTTCAGAGGGTGTGGGGGTGAGAGGTCCGAAGGACCAGCAATTTTGGATCAGAATATTCACCCTTGTCTACTCAGTGACAGGACAAAACATACCTAAAAATCCTAAAATGACACTGTTTGCAGATTTGCTGGACAAGATCCCTAGACATCTCCGAACTCCTTATTTTTCTATTTTCTTAGCAGCTAAAATTACTATAGTGCAAGCATTGAAATCTCCAGTGGTCAATGTTGCATTAGTAAAACAAACTTTTCTGGATCATGGTCAATGAAAACCGACCAGTATCCTCAGAGACAAACAAGCCACACGTGAAAAAGTGTGGTCCCCCTAGATTAAATGCCTTCAAACCCCATAGCTCCCAGGAATTAAGTGGTTGGGGCCTGGGCTGAGGGAATCGACTCACTTTTTTTTTCTCTCTTGTTACGCTTTGTAACATTTATCATATTAATTCAAATGGAGAGTCCTAGAGCCTCTAGTATTTCAATATCAATATGGGAGCTAGGTAGAATGCCTTGAGGTGCTAGAGCTACCTTGGTGATAGGTGCTCCTATATTTGGTTATATTACTGCGTTAACGTTGGATCATCTGTTGCAGTAATGTTTTGGGAAGTACTGTTTCTGATCTGTTTATGCTACAGAGTAATTATAATTATCTTACATATGCCCTGGGCAAGCAGTAATCTAATTGGGTTGGATTTACCTTTTACAATTGTTTTTTGTATTATATTTACAATGAGCTGACACTTGATTACCCTTGAGGGTGCATTGATATTTCTATATCTGTACTGTTTGTATTCTAATAAGTTTGTTAAACTTTTGAATACAATTTGGACCAGCTGTTACATCACTACTGTGTCCTATAGTGAAGTGGCAGCCAGCAGGAGATTTACAGGGTGAAATGGGGGACACACTATCTGACACACCTAAAAGTTATAGCACTGGCACCCATAGCTCTGCAACAGAGCAGACTGAACTTGCTACCCAGTGGACAGGTATGCGTTCAATATCTTCTTTTATGATATGTCATTGGTTTAAACATCTGTTTCATAGTGACTGGGTTGCTTTAAACAAAGCAAAGTTCTGTTCAGTTTAATCAATTCACTTTTATCAATCACCAGTTTTTGTTATTTAAAAAAAAAAAATTCAGATTGGCCTGGAAGCAAGAAGAAAATTACTAAGCAGGTATAATAAGAACTCCGGATTCACCCAAAGGTGGTTATACATCTTCATTATCATATAGCAGGTATGTTTTCATATAAGGCATTACTAATTTTGCAGCTGTTTATTCTTCTCAAGTTTTGAACATGCAAAAAAGTTCAACTGGTCAACATATCAATCAGAGTAATTAACTGTCAATATATGACTCAATGTAGTTCCATGAAAGAGCAAGGAAGGGTGATATGTAAAGTCTGTAATCTTTAATTTTGTCAAAAACTCCTCTTCAATTGGTGCTGACCATATACTTTCTATATGCACAGCACCTTCTAGTAGCTGAAGAGAAAAAGTACAGCTTACCTTGTACATTGAAAGGATGGTGCAGGATGCAAAGTGTGCTCTATTTTTTGTAGTTCGGGTAGCAAAAAATGACCAGAAATTGAACTTCCGCTGATCCAGTCCGCCCCCCGGGGGAGCAGATACCTAATACAGCTATTTGCTCCCACTTCTGGCAAAAGAGCTCGCAAAATCTGTGGTGAACTATTTCATGTCCGGCCCCTCCTCCATCCTTCCTGCTGTCTTCTGGGAGACACACAGGTCCCAGAAGACAGAAGGGACGATTCAGAACATGCAGCGCGACTTGCGCATGTGCAGCAGGGAACCAGCCTGATTCCCTTACTGAAGATGCTGGCGCCTGAACCCGGAGCCGAGGGACGGGTCGGCTTCAGGTGAGGACATAGCGGGCGCCCTGGACAGGTAAGTGTCCTTATTTTAAAAGTTAGCAGCTGCTTTTCCGGCGGAACTCGGCTTTAAAGATGCTTGTTGAACAGAGAAGCAGGTATTTTTTGTGATTTTGTTAAGGGGACAGTTTAGACATAAATACAGTAGGGTAGGAGAAGCAGCAAAAGAAGCCCATCAGTTGTGCTGAAATGCTCATGTGCTAAGGGACATGCTGATAGGAGGAAAGAGCAGAGTGACAGAGAAATAAGCTGATCATTGTTTCAGCTTCTCCTTCACAGTCCAATTACAGACTAGGGGAAGGACAAGACCTTTAATTGCTACCTAACTGCAGTAGGGAAAAGTCAGGTCACCACTTGCCAAATAGGTAGACAGAGCTCTTCAAAGCTCAGGACTGGATGAACAGAAATACAAATAATTTGGAAAGTAAACAGCTCCCTTATATTCAGTATATTGCAGAGGTACATGTTGCAGACATTAATGTACATATGCAGTAAATTAATGTAACGTTAATGATAACACTGCCTACCTTGAGTCATCTCAGCTGCGTGGTAAATGCAGAAGCTGGCGAGATCATAGCTCTTCATCTCATACAGATACTGTCCCCTGCAGGAGACAGACATTGTAATCGCTAATGACCAACATGGCCTTTATTTGTTAATATCAGCAGAGTCCTAATGAAATGTGACCTTTCCCAACTGATTATACTGGCTGTACCCTGTGGCTCTCATTAAAACAAAATATATAGAAAAAAAGATGATGATCTATTTTTTTTACATGATTTACAGCAACCTTATGGGAAAAAATAACTTTTGACCTTCTCTATGTGTCTAATTCTGATGTTTATTAGCAAAAATAAGCAAAATCAAATAAATTCATTGTAATCTGCTTTCCAGTTCATATTATTCTAATACTACAGTTTTCTATTTTATGTATGCATAACAGCTAGTGATATTACTGTTCATTCTTCTATTTTAAACCACTGCAGATAATTCAACTGTTAAAGTTGAACTCCACCCAAAGTCAATAATTATACTACAAATACATCATCTTAATATATAATTCTTTATTCAATATTTTTTCAGTTATAACAAAGCATATGAACAATACCATATAATATAATACATCCTCTTTTAGTTAAAAAAAAGTTACATATCATTGTAAAGTTGTGCGTTTGCAAATGTGTGCTAACTAAACCCCTGTTTTTATCGCATACTGTTAGACAGGTTCATTTGGTTTGTAAGTAGATTGGTTGAGTTGAGCTGGGAATTTCTCTGGTTTTATCAATGTAAAGAGCTCCTTGTATTCCAGGTTCTTACCTGGTCATCCCACTAGTTCCTTTAATACCGCTTTATTTAGCATGGAGGGCCATGAATGGTGACCCTGAATTCCAAGCTCCTTAGTCGACCCACTGATCCATCTCCACATACCTGTAAATGAATCGTTGTGCCAGCACCTAGTACCCTACCCTGTTCTCAGACATGAACATGATCATCTTGCTCCCTACCATCCTCAAAAGAACCTGCCCACCACCCGGACAGGAAGAAACCCAATTGAGGCACTGATGGTCCCATGACTGTGTTAAAGTGATTATAAACGATCACCTTGTAAAACAACCCATTCTGTTCAAAATATAATTCTCTGTTCTCAGCTGCATAAGAGCTGAGGGGAGGAGAAGCAGCAGTACATGAAGCTTTCCAGGGAATGGCTGTCCAGCAGGAGCATGTCAGGACAAGTCTGATCATTGGAGGAGAGCACACAGAGTTCCCAGCACAGCTAGAGAACTGACCACGGTGTGCTTTCCTGCTTAGTGTGGTCAGTTTTTAATAGGAAAGCAGAGGGACTGGTAGGAACATCAGGGTCAGGGATTTCACATAAAGGAAGCAATACAAAGTGTTGGGGTAACAATTGCTTTAAGTAATGTACAAATTAACACGTTAGAGTTCATTCTTAAAATATTACTTGCTAGAAAGGGCTAATAATGCTTCACCTATAATTATCTCTGGGTGCGCATACTCACCTTCTAATTTAAGTGATAAAACGTCTTATTAAATTATACCATACGTACTATTCCATGTTTATGTTCTCAAAATTCTCTCTTTTTAATGTGTGCCAGAGGTATAGCACATTGCTTCTAGGTGGAATGGAAAATGGGAACAATGCTAGTACAGTGACATGAATCCATAGAGTATTTGGCCAACCTCTGGACACCTGACTGTTACATCGACATAAGCTTGTCTTTATAGGCTGTTGCAACAATGCAATTTAATGGGAACACCTGAGCTAAATAATTTGGAGAGTTGTCTATCTACATAATTTTCTCCTATAGCATATTTTTAATGATGTTAGATCTAGAGAAACATTCCCCTATAAATAGTGGCGAGTCCAGATGCAATGTGAAGAGTGTCAGACATTAAGTCCAGTGGCAATACATTCACCCAAGATTCATCTGGCTAGCACAGATCTGCCTAAATAAAATGCATTTGGAAAGAGAACTCAACCAGGAGGCACAAACCACAAATAGACAAGAAAGCAGACAAATCTCTTTTTAAAGGTACTTTGTATACTAGTAGCGCAAATTATCCAACATGTTTCAGGGCAAAAAAATATCCCCTTTATCAGGGCTATGAATGTAAATATATAAAAAAGATATGAAGTAAAACAATCAGTAGTTGGTTGGAAAGTTTGCATATTATTTAGTTTCTTCTTACTGAATGTATGTTTCTTTAACTATTATGAGTGCAAGCAAGCTACCTACCTACCACCTACTAATTCCTGCACTGGAAGAAATTTGCTGTGCACCTAATGCCTTGTACACAGACATTCCGGCAACAAAATCCATCAGATTTTTTCCGATGGATTTTGTGCCAAACTTGTGTTGCATACACACGATCGGACAAAGTTGTCGGAAAATCCGATCGTTCGGAATGAGGTGACATTCATTGTGTACGACAGGACAACGTAGAGGCTAGTAGCCAATAGCTTTGGTCTCGTAATTTAATCTGAGCATGCGTGGCACTATGTCCATCGGAATTCTCTACAAACGATCCGCAAAGGTCTGATTGGATTTTGTTGTCGGAAAATTTTAGATCCAGCTCTCAAACTTTTTCCGTCGGGATGTTCGACGGACAAAGTCCGATAGAGCCCACACACGATTGGATTTTCCGACAACATAATCCGATCGGACCTTTTTTCTTTATCTCCTACAGATCTAGTAAAACAATTATAAGAAAACCAAGGAAGAAACCAAAAATGCTACCAAGCCTTTCAGGAATGGTAAAAACAGGGCCTGGAAATATCAAAACCAATTGAGGCAGACTTTCCACATAGGCTGATCTGACAATATCAACGACTGCAGTTTTGGCAGAAAACACATCATGTTCCTCCAAATAACAATGGGAATGGATTGCTCACCTACTCCACAAACCTGTACCGAACAGCACAAGGCCTTGACTAAGAATGCCACAAGACAAGAGTAAAAAAGAAAAGCCTAGAAATGCCTGCACCAGGATCTTTAGGCTGATATCAGAAAGAAGAGATACACCCCTAACAAACTAGGACAGAGATCTCTGGAGATTCATGGTCTGAATGCAATAACATATGTACATAAGAAATCACCAGAAACCAGGGGGACGTGGTCTGCCAGCACCGGAGATGGACGCATAGACGCTGAGCTCGTCAGCCCGAGGGGAGATAAACGAAGCGTCTCAGACCCAATCTGCTTATCCATCCGTGGCCATCCTCACTCCTCAGCAGGGGGAGAACGCAGGGAACGATGTCTCGAAAGAGGAACAGTGAACACCATCCCCAAAAACTGATGGCTTTCTTCGTCAATCCTCCCGCTAAGGTCAGTGAAACTAAAGATGGCACCGGCGCGGCCGCGACCGCACCCCAAGAGGCATACACATACCTTCCTGATGAAATACAGGGAGATCAAGACACACTGCTCGCATCCCAGCCATCCAGCCATAGTGCAGAAGCAAACCCGATTACAGGCAGCCCCACAAAAACCCACATGAGGCTGAGTTCTCAGCCATCAGCCCTGTAAATTGAGCCTCAGGCTTTCCTCCCCTTCCAGTCTAACCAAGCCCTGCAATCCTCCATGTCCTCATTTCCTACAACAGGTCAGCCTGTGTCAGACACCACACATAAAGAGATGCTGCTTTCTCTCCAATCCTCTCTAATGACTGACTTTTCATCTCTATTCACCAAAATATCCACCGATATGCATGTTATGGATGCAAGAGTGTCACACATAGAGAGTAGCATGGCAGAATGCACCACTACTGTCAATGACCTCATTGACATGTACGACGACATAAAAGATGAACAATCCTGGGTACAAGCCAAATTGGCGGATTTAGAGGATAGATCCAGGAGGAATAATATAAAACTGAGAGGTATTGCTGAATCGATTCCACCTCCGGATCTTCCTAAATATGCCAAGGAATTGATTTGCATGATCATCCCTGAAATCCCGCCAAGAGACCTCATAATCGATCAAATTCATAGAATCGCTAAACCCTCACATCTTGCTGCCTCCGTCCCCAGAGACGTGCTGATGTGAATACACTTCTTCCACGTCAAAGAAAAAATTCTAACAACAGCCAGGAGTAGCCCACGACTCCCTGCTCCATACGACAACATACTTCTATTTCCTGACTTATCTAAACATAAATTGCAACTGCGAGGACAACTAAGCCCAGTTACCAAGAGCCTCCACAACCATAAGATACTGTATAAATGGAGACACCTAGCAACACTACTTGTTACACATGAGGGATCGTCCCACACGATCAACAATCTCAACAGTGGCCTACGACTCCTCCACACCTGGGGAATAATCCTTGACCCCCCATTGGACGGCACTCCACCACTGGAAACACAAGGTCCTAATACCTCTTTCCGCCGCACGCACCGAAAGCTCATCGCTTGACCAGAATAAAAAATCTAGCCCTAAACGGGGGCCTACATCCACACCCTAAGGATCTTCTCCCCGGCTACCCGATGCAAAACTTTTAGCTACCAAGCTCTTGACTTTAAGTACCCCCTCAATGGTATAGCTGAACCATAAGCTTCTCTATACCACCGGCTTACACCTTCCCCACTAGCACTGCTAGATTCTTTTTAACCACTTAAGCCCCGGACCATTTTGCATCTAAAGGACCAAGCCCCTTGTTGGGATTCGGCACTGCATTGCTTTAACTGACAATTGCGTGGTCATGCGACGTGGCTCCCAAACAAAATTGGCATCCTTTTTTTCCCACAAATAGAGCTTTCTTTTGGTGGTATTTGATCACTTCTGTGTTTTTTATTTTTTGCACTATAAACAAAAATAGAGCGACAATTTTGAAAAAAATGCAATATTTTTTACTTTTTGCTATAATAAATATCCCCCAAAAATATATAAAAAAAACTTTTTTTTTCCTCAATTTAGGCCAATACATATTCTTCTACATATTTTTGTTAAAAAAAAAAAAATCACAATAAGCGTTTATTGATTGGTTTGCGCAAAAGTTATAGCATCTACACAAAAGGGGATAGTTTTATGGCATTTTTATTAATAATCTTTTCTTTTTACTAGTAATGTGACTGCGACATTATGGCGGACACGTCGGACAATTGTGACACATTTTTGGGACCATTGGCATTAATACAGCCATCAGTGCACTGATTACTGTAAAAATGTCACTGGCAGTGAAGGGGTTAACCACTAGGGGGCAGTGTAGGGGTTAAGTGTGTGTGTGTTTTCTTTACTGTAGGGGGCGTGGCTTGGCGTGTGACGTCACTGATCGTCTTTCCCTATAACAGGGAACAGACGATCAGTGACAGGCTCACTAGGAAGCACGAGGAGAGCTTTGTTTACACTTACCTCTCCCCGTTCTTCAGCTCTGTGACCGAATCGTGGGACACCGGGTCCCTCGGCCACGGTCAAGAAGCTCAGGACCGGGTCGCGAGTGCACCGTCGGCTGCGCGCGCGACCCACGGCTGGGCACTTAAAGGGCAACGTACCTGTACGTGCTTGTGCCCAGCCGTGCCATTCTGCCGATGTATATCGGCGTGAGGCGGTCCTTAAGTGGTTAAAGTTTGTATTACTGTTTTTGACTGTTTCTCATTGTTAACAGCGCTATACTACAACACCCGCTTTGTTACATTGCTGAATCTGTCGACAGAGACCAAGACTAAGACCAACGGGAGCCAACAAAGAGACAACGGAAGACTCCGCTTTCCATTTCCGACCCACCAACCACTAACTGTAAGTATCAACAGCTGTCTGAGCCACATTCATCTCACCAACAATGTCTATCATGATTCTTTCCCTAAATGCAAATGGGCTCAACCACCCCGCTAAAAGACATTCAGTTGGAAAACAGCCCAAGAAACCAACAGCGACATCCTGCGTATACAGGAGATGCATTTTGCCATTGAAGCCATCCCGATATGCAAAAACACACATTTCCCACATTCTTTCACAAGAAGCACAAGCACAAGAAAAAAAGAACACAGCACAGACACTCTCATGGCCAAAATTAAAAGCTTAGAAACCCAAATTAAATCGAAACCTCACCTCGCTGCCAAGGCACAGCTACTAGATCTCAGACAAGATCTTAGGTCACACCTTTTGCAATCCTTTGAAAAAGCACACAGAAAATTCAGAGCCACTTGCTATTCTACCTTCAACAAGGCAGGTAAAGCCCTAACTAACCGTATTAAAGCCAGAAGAATCAAACACAAAATAGAATATCAATACCAACCTCACACCAAAGATAAGTTAAGAAACCCCCAGGCGTTAGTTAATGCCTTCAGCATATACTATAGCGACTTATATAACTTGAAACAAGACCCAAAGACACACCAACCCACACTCGAAGAAATTAATACATTCTTAAACCAAACCAGCTTTCCAACTCTAACGACTGACCAGCTGACCAGACTAAATGAACCATTCACAGAACTGGAAATTGCAAACACTATCAAATCCCTACCAGACAAAGCAGCAGGAGCCGACGGCCTCACATGTGCATACCTCAAACAATTCTCTCGCCACTTAATTCCCCATCTAAAAACCATGTTTAATAAAGCAACCTCTGAAGCAAAATTCCCAAATGAATCACTAAAAGCAGAGATTGTTACCCTACCGAAACTGTGTAAAGACCCAGTTGCACCCCAAAATTTTTACCCGATATCCCTTTTAAACTTAGACATAAAAATCTATGCGAAGACATTAGCCACCCGATTACTCAACATCATGCCCACCCTAATTCACAAAGATCAGTCCGGACGCCAGGCACCAGATGCTACTAGAAGGTTAATAAATATTATCCATTATGCAGAGTCCAGTGGAACGCCTTCTCTGCTCCTGTCTTTGGATGCAGAGAAGGCGTTCGATAGGATACACTGGTTATAATTACAGCAAACCCTTCTAAAATGTGGTTTTAAAGGTAACATATTGAACGCCATCTTAGCACTCTATTCCACCCCCTCGGCCCAAGTATTCTCAGCGGACATGATAACCCAACCATTTAACATATCTAACCAGACAGGGCTGCCCATTATCCCCTCTCATCTTCAACCTAATAATAGAACCCCTGGCAGAACACATTAGGCAAAATCCCAAAATCACAGGATTTAAGATAGGAAATGCATCCCATAAAATAAACCAATTTGCAGACAATGTTATTCTTAGGCCGCGTACACACGGGCGGACTGTTCGCCCAACCTTGTCCGCTGAACAGTGTTTGGGCGGACAGTCCGCTCGTGTGTGGGCTTTCAGTGGACAGTTTCAGCGGACAGTTGGACGGACAAAGTCTTTCGGAAATTCCGAAAAACTGTCCGCTGAAACCGTGTTTGAGCGAACAGTCCGCCCGTGTGTGGGCCTGTCCGCTGTACTTTCGAAATGAGCGGACTGTTCCCGCTCGGAAAGTCCGCCCATTTCGAGCGCGTGTACAGGTAGGCGGGGCCCGCGAAGGAGACGTCGCGGGCTCCGCCGCCTGGAATGGGCTTAAAGGGGAACCCCAACGCCGAAAAAAATCGGCGTGGGGGTTTCCCCAAAGTCCACACCAGACCCTTGTCCGAGCACGCTACCCGGCCGGCCAGGAAAGGGGGGCGAGCGAGCGCGCCCCCCCTCCTGAGCCGTACCAGGCCGCGTGCCCTCAACATGGGGGGGTGCCTTGGGGAAGGGGGGGCCGCGCGGCCCCCCCACCCCAAAGCACCTTGTCCCCATGTTGATGAGGACAAGGGCCTCTTCCCGACAACCCTGGCCGTTGGTTGTCGGGATCTGCGGGCGGGGGGCTTATCGGAATCCGGGAGCCCCCTTTAAGAAGGGGGCCCCCGGATACCGGCCCCCCACCCTATGTGAATGAGTATGGGGTACAATGTACCCCTACCCATTCACCTGTGAAATAAAGTACAAAAAAAAACACAACACAGGGAAAAAATATTTTATTGCACAGCTCCGGGGGTCTTCCGTCTTCGGGGGTCTTCTCGCCGGACTCCTCCGCTATCTGTGTGTAGCTCTTTTACTAGCGGAGGAGTCCGGCTTTCTTCCTCCCCGCCGCCGGCCTCTTCTCCCGACTTCGGGGGTCTTGTCCCCCTCTTCGGTTCTTCTGCCGGGCCACCGCGCCTTCTTGTAGCTCTTTTGCAGGCGGTGGCCTGGTCTTCTGTCGCCGCTGCCTTCCGTTCTTCTGTCGCCGCCTTCGGTTCTTCTGCCGGGCCACCGCGCCTTCTTGTAGCTCTTTTACAGGCGGTGGCCCGGTCTTCTGTCGCCGCTGTCGTCGCCGCCGCCGCCGCCTTCCGTTCTTGTTCTTCTTCTTGTTCTTCTTCTTCTTCCCCAGGAGATGTTGACTCGACGAGCTCTCCGGCCGGAATGCCAGAGCCGCGCTGTGCGGTCACTTATATAGTGACAATGGGGCGGTGTCACATGGTATATGTCACATGGGTTGGTCACATGGGTTGATGTCACATGGGGACTATGACATCGTAAGGGGCGGGGTCACCATGTGACCAACCCATGTGACATATACCATGTGACACCGCCCCATTGTCACTATATAAGTGACCGCACAGCGCGGCTCTGGCATTCCGGCCGGAGAGCTCGTCGAGTCAACATCTCCTGGGGAAGAAGAAGAAGAACAAGAAGAAGAACAAGAACAGAAGGCGGCGGCGGCGGCGACGACAGCGGCGACAGAAGACCGGGCCACCGCCTGTAAAAGAGCTACAAGAAGGCGCGGTGGCCCGGCAGAAGAACCGAAGGCGGCGACAGAAGAACGGAAGGCAGCGGCGACAGAAGACCGGGCCACCGCCTGCAAAAGAGCTACAAGAAGGCGCGGTGGCCCGGCAGAAGAACCGAAGAGGGGGACAAGACCCCCGAAGTCGGGAGAAGAGGCCGGCGGCGGGGAGGAAGAAAGCCGGACTCCTCCGCTAGTAAAAGAGCTACACACAGATAGCGGAGGAGTCCGGCGAGAAGACCCCCGAAGACGGAAGACCCCCGGAGCTGTGCAATAAAATATTTTTTCCCTGTGTTGTGTTTTTTTTTGTACTTTATTTCACAGGTGAATGGGTAGGGGTACATTGTACCCCATACTCATTCACATAGGGTGGGGGGCCGGTATCCGGGGGCCCCCTTCTTAAAGGGGGCTCCCGGATTCCGATAAGCCCCCCGCCCGCAGACCCCGACAACCAACGGCCAGGGTTGTCGGGAAGAGGCCCTTGTCCTCATCAACATGGGGACAAGGTGCTTTGGGGTGGGGGGGCCGCGCGGCCCCCCCTTCCCCAAGGCACCCCCCCATGTTGAGGGCACGCGGCCTGGTACGGCTCAGGAGGGGGGGCGCGCTCGCTCGCCCCCCTTTCCTGGCCGGCCGGGTAGCGTGCTCGGACAAGGGTCTGGTGTGGACTTTGGGGAAACCCCCACGCCGATTTTTTTCGGCGTTGGGGTTCCCCTTTAAGCCCATTCCAGGCGGCGGAGCCCGCGACGTCTCCTTCGCGGGCCCCGCCTACCTGTACACGCGCTCGAAATGGGCGGATTTGCCTCCGCCTTACGTGGGCGAGTCCGTTCATTTCAAAAGTTGAGCGGACTGTTTGGCAAACAGTTCGTTGAAACAGTCCGCTCGTGTGTGGGCAAGTCCGCTCATGCAAATTTTGAGCGGACTGTTTGCCGAAACTGTTTGACGAACAAGGTTGGGCAAACAGTCCGCGCGTGTGTACGCGGCCTCATGCTTACCAATCCTACCTCCTCCTTACAGGAAGTCCAAAACATCCTGCAACAATTTAGCAAAATATCATATTATAAAATTAATGAAACCAAATCATACATTCTTGACATAGGCATAGATGCCACAACTAAGAACCTACTACAAACATAGTGCGCATACACATGACATCATAACATACTTGGGAGTCCAAATAACCAAATCAACAAAAAATCTATTCAAATACAACTTCAAACCCTTCCTTACTAGACTTCAGAAAGACATCAAACAGCTAGCAAAACATGAATTATCCTTGTCTGGCAGACTAGCTGCCTTTAAAATGACACATTTACCCCAACTCCTACACCTTTTTAGAACCATCCCTATCCCACTACCGCTGTCCTATTTCAAAGACCTCCAGACCATGCTCAACAAATTTTATGGCGGGGAAAAAACCGAGATGTGCACAATCCAAACTATTCAAACACAAAATGGCAGGAGGAGCAGGGACCATACAATTCGAAGACTACTACCGAGCATCCATTTTGACTCAACTACAAGACTGGTTTCAACCCCAACCCAACACCTTGTGGGGGACTATAGAAGCAACATCCTTTACACACACAACATTGCAAACATGGATGTTGGGCATACCCTTAGGAGCCCAAATCCCTTATGCAATTTCTCCCCCAATAAAGGCATCAGCTCTGGCTTGGAAGGCACTGAGCAAACAGGATTTGCTCCAAACAGACTCCATTTCCCCACCTTTACCAATACAAATTCTTCTTACTATACCTAACCCATTGGGCAGCAAAAGGCATCACACAGATCCGACACTTATTCCAAGGTCCCAATCTCCCAAGCTCAGACTATACACCACACACTGCCTCAAATTGGCCTTCACGGCTGTCGACCCAGAAGGAAGCCTATTCAAAAGTTGATGCACAAGAAAGTCTGCAGTTTGCTGAAGACAAGCGGACTAAGGACATGGATTATTGGAACCATGTTCTGTGGTCTGATGAGACCAAGATAAACGTATTTGGTTCAGATGGTGTCAAGCGTGTGTGGTGGCAACCAGGTGAGGAGTACAAAGACAAGTGTGTCTTGCCTACAGTCAAGCATGGGTGGTGGAAGTGTCATGGTCTGGGGCTGCATGAGTGCTGCTGGCACTGGGGAATTACAGTTCATTGAGGGAACCATGAATGCCAAGATGTACTGTGACATACTGAAGCAGAGCATGAGCCCCTCCCTTCGGAGACTGGGCCGCAGAGCATTATTCCAACAGAACGACCCCAAACACAACTCCAAGATGACCACTGCCTTCCTAAAGAAGCTGAGGGTAAAGGTGATGGACTGGGCAAGCATGTCTCCAGATCTAAACCCTATTTAGCATCTGTGGGGCATCCTCAAATGGAAGGTGGAGGTGTGCAAGGTCTCCAAAATTCACCAGCTCTGTAATGTCGTCATGGAGGAGTGGAAGAGGAATCCAGTGGCAACCTGTGAAGCTCTGATAAACTCCATGCCCAAGAGGTTTAAGGCAGTGCTGGAAAATATTGGTGGCCACACAAAATATTGATACTTTGGTCCCAACTTGGACAATTTTCACTTAGGGGAGTACTCCCTTTCATTGCCAGTTTAGCCATTAATGGCTGTGTGTTGAGTTATTTTGAGGGGACAGCAATACACTGTTATACAAGCTGTACACTCATTACTTTACATTGTAGCAAAGTGTAATTTCTTTAGTGTTGTCACACGAAAATATATAATAAAACATTTACAAAAATGTGAGGGGTGTACTCACTTTTGTGAGATACTGTATATATTCAGCCTTGTCAGGAAGTGGTTTTACCAGGAACCCCTTTCCTCCAGCAGCAGCTGAACGCCTGCTTCTCCTCCTCTCCCTCCCACTGGCATTCAACTGTTGCCAGAGGAAAGGGAATCAGTTCTAGTAAATGATGCCTCTGCTCCAATTCAGGTGCTAGTGATCGGCAAGGAAGGGAGAAATTTACCCGTCACTTGCCTGCTGACCCCGCTTTAAGGGGTCGGCAGGCAAGGTTATGGCCTGTTGACCCCGTAAAGGTTAAGGTTAGCAGTTTAGAAATTTCTTAAGTTTCTTAAATTTCTTTTTGCAATAGCATGAGCAGTGACAGGTACTCCAAAGCAGCCAATCAAACTGTGAGTTGGTTTACAAGCCAGAGGTGACAAAATTCTGTTTGCTTCCAGTTTCTTATGCCACAGAAGAGATTGGAGAACGGAAGTTCTTTTCACTCTTCATATCGCTTATGACAGGTGGCCATGGGAGGGGGGGATTGCTCTTCACCCACTTTAAAAGTGATTGGGCCACTTTGATTGCTTTAACAAGAAAGAGAATCTCTTGCAGAACATTTTTGATACCAGGTTCATGGTTGGATCTGCAGCCATGTTCCCGATATAACCATTTCCTGACGAGGCTGAACATATACGTACGGCGGTTGGGAAGAGGTTAAATTAAGATAAGTTGCAATATTGTGGCTTATCTCCAATGTGCAGCAGTTTAATAAGCTGTTATGATGAGAAGAGATGCTTTTCTTCACTTCTCATCACTGCATATTGAGAAGTTGCCAGTGATTGCAATACAAATGGCTGGTTTAATAAGGTGTAATGTAAGCACCTGACTGGGCGTTTCTGTAAATTATCTCCCTCCTGCATCTTCTGCTTGGTGGCAATAGCAGGGAGAGAAGAAGCAGTCAGCCACAATGTGAAGAGGAAGTAAGGAATTATAATTATATAGTCACTGCTCAGCAGCCCCAGTAAAATATACATATACACATACAAGGCCACCCGCAGAAGGGGGCATGGGGGCACCGTGCCCCCATGGCATCCAAAAAACAAAATACCCCAATACTTAGCCAACTGGAGATTGAGAGGTCTGTGGGTGGTTATAAAGAGTTGGGCTTTTATGTATGGCAGAAGCCTTTTTGCATAAGTGTTTATTGGAATTTTATATTTCAGTGGAAAATGGTCACTCTCCTGGCTAGACCATCCTGCTAATATATTATATTATTTGTCATCTTAGCTAGATGACTGGTTGAAATGTAATAAACTAGACTACTTACAACCTTTATTTTTTATTTTTTTATAATTGTGTGTCTACTAAACCGCCATCAAGCAGTTAAAATGAAAATACAGACTTATACAGATAATCCACTTGCATCTACAAAGCTCTATATATCGTGTAGAAACATTATCAGCAGAAGATAGGTTTACTTTCTTCACTGTTATATAGATTTCATTTAACTGTATTGATGCTTAACTGCACACATCATAAATGTTATAATCATTCCTATAAATTTAAGTTTGAATGTTTCTATGATTTAAAAGCCCATTATAATTATGATTAACTATCCAAGTTAATAGACCTCTTGCACCATCTAGTGGTGATCTATCATAACTACATTAAAATAATCCACATGCTCAAGAATTTTGATTGTATTAAATCTTTTTTTTAATTATTATTTGTATACTTGCAGCATGTCCTCTGTTTTATAACACACATTAGAGATCCAATTGTTTGTACAAGGTAATCCTTTGGCTTTCAGGTGATAACCTGTCCACTAGAATGCAATTCTATCTATTTAACCTATATTTTCTAAGGTATATTTAAGCTAAGAGTCCTAGAAAAAATAATGTCAAAATGATATATCAAAATTATTCTGAAATGTTTACACTGGTTTATTTTGCATATTTGCACAGTAATTAAATTTTAGTTATGCATATAAGACATACTAACCTGATTATATATGGTTCCGGGAAGTCTGGATGCAGATGGATGGCACAGGTTATATCCTTTAATGCATTCTGCAAATCTTTTTGCTGTGGAGTATAACATGGGCAAATCTCAACCATCCAATATATAATAAATTACATAGTATTATTTAAAAACAAATTGTAAAAATAACACAATAAAAATAACACAATAAAAGTGTTATCGTTATTAAACAATAAAACTAACAAAACCAGAGTTTTTCAGTTTAAACCCAGGGATTTTCCCCACAGTACTTTTGTTCTGACACTAAATGTCCTTAATCTTATAGCCAGCATTATTCTCATTAAACCCTTTCCTCTGAGTTCAGGTCATCCTGGACCCACCTCAGCCTGTTTTTGGACAGTGAATGGAGAACCTGCACAGTGATGAGGTCATCTACTGTCACTCTCTTCCCAGGAGTGTCTCTAGCTCCAGGCACCCAGGGCACATGATCTGAATCATCTACTGTGTGCCTCAGGTCCCAATTCCTTTAATGGCTTGTTTTATTTTATTTTTTTGAGTCTAGCAGCTTGTTCTGCAGCCAGCACTTATTCTGCCCACCCACCTTAAGGACATACCACTACCTCCGGAAATGTGGAGTGCATACTCCAGGACTTGTGACAGAGGTACCAGTGTTTCGGTTAGCTGGCAGTTCTGGACCAGAAAGATGCTGGCTCAGGATGTTCCTCCTGTGAATGAGCAGCAATGTAAGGGGACACATAAACTGCCCACCAATGTGTGCAGTAAGTAAGGAATATTTTGTGGGTGGAAGAACTGCAGCATATGTGGACAGTGTGTACTTTGAGTAGGCTTATACATTGGCTATATTTAACTATGTTCTTTTAGGCCTCACCCACACTCAAGCGATGCACTCCCCATGTTTTCTCACTTTTTTAGGTGTTTAGCGTTATGTCTGTGAGACTTTTGTGGCACAAAAATTATAACATATTTGTGGGTACTGAACAACTGTATTTTATGCATGTTGTGTATCTAGGGAGTATGTTCAGGATTTATTTAACCACACCTCTTATTTTATTTATTTCAGATACTTATATAGCGCCGTCAATTTACATATACACTGTACATTCACATCAGTCCCTGCCCTCAAGGAGCTTACAATCTAAGGTCCCTAACTCACATTCATACATACACATACTTGGGCCAATTTAGACAGGATCCAATCAACCTACCAACATGTCTTTGGAGTGTGTGAGGAAACTGGAGTACCCAGAGGAAACCCACACAGGCACAGTGAGAACTTCCTAACTCCAGGCAGGTAGTGTCATGGTTGGGATTCGAACCAATGACCCTTTTGCTGCTAGGTGAAAGTGCTAACCAATACACCTCTTTGAGCACCTCCCACTCTTAGTGCAATCTGGCCACATCCATCATTCGCCATATCATGCAAGTTATTTCTTCCTCAAAGTGCTCAAGATCTTTCTCAATGCTAGTTCTTGCAGTAAAGTACAGGGTCAATTACAAAGTGACAAAAGATACAACAGGTACCTGTCTATAAGCTTGTGCCCTGCAGAGGTATGCTCTAATACAGAGAGGGTCCACTTTTATAGCTGCAGAGAAGTGATGGACTGCTTGGGAATATTGTTCTCGGTGCAGAAGGCAGATTAGACCCAAATTCACATGTGCCACAGCCACAGTCCTGACGAAAACAAACAACAGCGTCAGTCTAGAAATTGGTGTGGCTCAAGACCAAACCTATGCTACCATGTATCAGTGCAAAACAAAGGTTTGCCATGCCTAGTAGTCACTACCCAGAAAATACACCCCTACACACTCAGGATTAAATTTATGACTTTTATAGTTTGCAGCAGTTTGAACAAAGGCAGAATGAAAACAAACTTTGCTTTCAGCTGATACCTATATAGAAAGGTAAAGGATGCTTTGTGATTTTATGCTGCAAATTCCAGTTTAAATTTCAATAAATCATATAATAACAAATTATCAGGAAGTGTAGGAAAAAAAATGAATATTGTGAATTTAATCACTTTTTAATCAGTATCATATTTAGATGTGTTAACAAATTATAATTAATGTACATTGCCTTGAAAAAGTATTCATACCCCTTTAAATTTTCCACATTTTGTCATGTTACAACTAAAAACAAATTTATTTTTTGGGTATTTTATGTGATAGACCAACACAAAGTGGCACATAATTGTGAAGTGGAAGGAAAATTATAAATGTTTTTTCCATTTTTTTTTTAAATAAATATCTAAAAGGTGTGGCGTAAATTTGTATTCAGCCCCCCTGAGTCGACACTTTGTAGAACTACCTTTCGCTGCAATTACAGCTCCAAGTCTTTTTGGGTATGTCTCTACCAGCTTTGCACATCTAGAGAATACATTTTTTGTTCTTTATTAAAGAATAACGGACAAAATAGCTCAAGCTCTGTCAGATTAGATGGAGAGTGTCTGAACAGCAATTTTCAAGTCTTGCCACAGATTCTTAATTGGATTTAGGTCTGGACTTTGACTGGGCCATCCTAACACATGAATATGCTTTGATCTAAACCATTCCATTGTAGCTCTGGCTGTATGTTTAGGGTCGTTGTCGTGCTGGAAAGTGAACTTCCGCCCCACTCAAGTCTTTTGCAGACAAATAAGATTCTAAGATTGTCCTGTATTTGGCTCCATCAATCTTCCCATCAACTCTGACCAGCTTCCCTGTCCCTGCTGAAGAAAAGAATCCCCACACCATAATGCTGCCACCACCAAATTTCACAGTGGGGGTGGTGTGTTCAGGGTGATGTGCAGTGTTAGTTTTCCGCCACACATAGCGTTTTACTTTTAGGCCAAAAAGTTACATTTTGGTCTCATCTGACCAGAGCACCTTCTTCCACATGTTTGCTGTGTCCCCCACATGGCTTCTCGCAAACTGAAAACAGGACTTCTTATGGCTTTCTTTCAATGATGGCTTTCTTCTTGCCACCCTTCCACAGGCTAGATTTGTGGAGTGCACAACTAATAGTTGTCCTGTGGACAGATTCTCCCACCTGAGCTGTGGATCTCTGCAGCTCCTCTAGAGTTATCATTGGGCCTCTTGGCTGCTTCTCGGATTAATGCTCTCCTCGTCTGGCCTATCAGTTTAGGTGGACAGCCATGTCTTGGTAAGTTTGAAGCTGTGCCATACGCTTTCCATTTTTGGATAATGGATTGAACAGTGCTCTGTGAGATGTTCAAAGCTTGGGATTTTTTTTTATAACCTAACCCTGCTTTAAACTTCTCCACTTTATCCCTGACATGTCTGGTGTGTTCATTGGCCTTCATGATGCTGTGTGTTCATTAAGGTTGTCCTTTACAAACCTCTGAGGGCTTCACAGAACAGCTGCATGTATACTGAGATTAAATTACACACAGGTGAACTCTATTTACTAATTAAGTGACTTCTGAAGGCAATTGGTTCCACTAGATTTTAGTTAGGGATATCAGAGTAAAGCAAAATTTCAAAGGGTATGGATAATTTTTCAAGGCACTGTACATTATAACCTCATACATACATTAAATATCATACACAAGATGTAATAAAATAGATCAAAGAGGACCACAACATACCTATCCAAAGCCAGTACATGTTCAAAGTCAAATGTAGCCTCAGATGACAGTCCTAGGTCTGTGTAAAGGATACCACGCTGAAGAAAAGCATTCAGATTTTCAAACTCATCATAAAGAAGCACTGTGGAGAATTAAAAAAAATAATTCTGACACTGGGTAGAATAAATTGAGAGAGAATGTGCTCCTAAAAAATTTGCACATGCACCAAATTTAGGTGTTTCAAACTGAGCATATGATGAGAAAGTGTAAAGGTTACTTTTGGTGAAAAACGGATGCTGAAAGCAGCACATGGAAGTTGCCTTGAAGAATTACAGCAGTATCCCATGGTACCTGACCAATGATAAAGCTTATAGTCAGATTTCCCAGCTGTGAATATACTCTTGTAAAGAACCAGGCACTTGCTCAATGCTTGTGAGCATGTTCCTGGTCATTCACTGGAAATCTGAACGTGAGGTCTGCCACTGACCGCAACCGTGGATTGCTGCTGTAATACTCCAGGGCCGTATCCATGTACTACCCTTTTTCTGCTTGTTTCTTAACTTGGACCCATTCATTCTCAAACCTGAAGTCTCCCTATTAGTGTTTAACTGAGATGTACAGCCTCACTGACCAATGGGGAAACCCGAGAGGCAGATGTGGGTGGGACAAGGTTTGACGTTTACTGGTAAAGTTGAACTAAACCTAAAATGTAAAAATCTGCAAGCAGGTAGCTGTTTATTGCAGAAGAAACATGCTATTACATACTTACCTGCCTGCTTGCAGTCTATTTAATGCACATGAATTCCCAGGGCACTTTGGCTGTGCTAGCATGATTGACTTTCGTGCGCATGCATAGGATGACATCATTCTCGGCAAGCCAATCAAGAGGCCGAAAACCTGGAGAGAAGATTACACCGGCCTGCGAGGTATGTAACAGTTGCATTGCTGGAAGGTGGAAGTGAGTATATTGCAGAGCTTAGGCTCGCTTTAAAGTCACAGTTTGTATGTAGCTTTGGCTATATTTCTGAGTGTGTGTTTCCCAGTGCACAAGAGGTGGTTTTCAGAGCCAATAATTTGATGTGGAAAACAAGATTTTTGTTGGCGGAATTCCAGCCAGCAAAAGATTGAGAGTATGTTCTAAATTTTTCGGTCGTAAAAAGGTCAGATCGGAAATTCCGATTGCCTGTACCAATTCCGACACGCAAAATTCCTACACATGCTCTAAAACAATTTGACGCATGCTCGGAAGCACTGAACTTCATTTTCTGTGCTGGTCGTAGTGTTGTACATCACTGCGTTCTTGACGGTCCAAAGTTCAGCAAACTTTTGTTTGACCATGTGTATGCAAGCCAAGCTTGAGCATAATTCCGTCAGAAAAACCATCCAAGATTTTTCCGATGGAAATTCCGCTCTTGTGTACGCAGCATTATAGGGAGTTAAATGAGAGAAACATGTAGATCATTGCCGAGTTCTCCTTCTGATCATTTTTATTTTATTTTTTTACCAGAAATGCTGAAGTCTTGCAGGGCGTGGTGTGGATAGCACTTGCGCAGCAAACATCCTCTGTAATAAAAAGCCATCCAGTTCTTGGGATCCAAATGAATAATAGCCGAAAAGTCTTCTGCTGCCTCACTGTAGCGGGCTAGCTTGGTGTAAGCTCTTCCACGGAAAGTTCTGTTATATGGAAATAGACTTTACAAATCACATTCATCTGCTTTGGCCACAAGTTTACAATCTCATCAAAAAAAGACAAAAAAATTTAAAAGGAGCATGAACCTCAATAGAATAATATCCAATTCAAATAAATAAAAAATAAATCCCTGAGCAATAATGATCACTGTTGGCACTTATTGCACAGCATATCAAAAACTGCCTGGAAATCGTAGGTAATGCTTGACTTTAGGACCATATCCTGCACTTATTGGGTTGCTATGGCCATTCTCAGATACAGAAAGCAAAATGCAAGCACCTGTAGCAACCTGAGATATGCAGACAATACCAAACAAATGGAAGAAAGTTAAGAAGAACTAAAGAGTCTCTTAATAAAGGTGAAGGAGGAGTGCAAAAGCTGGCCTGAAATTGAACATTAAGAAAACGAAGATCATAACAACCGGTCCCATCATTCTCTGGCAAACAAAAGGAGAAGAGATGGAAACAGTGAGAGATTTTATCTTCCTAGGTTCCAAGATCACAGCAGAAGGTGACTGTAGTCATGAAATTAAGAGACACTTGCTTCTTGGGAGAAAAGCAATGGCAAACCTACACAACATTTTAAAAAGCAGAGCAGAGACCTCTGGAGGGTTTTACCCCCTTCATGACCAGAGCATTTTTTGCAATTCAGCACTGTGCTACTTTAACTGGCAACATACCATTTAGTCAAAGCTATGGTATTCCTAGTAGTAACCTATGGCTGTGAAAGTTGGACTATAAGGAAGGCTGAACATCGAACAATTGATGCTTTTAAATGATGGTGTTGGAGAAGACTCATGAAAGTCCCTTGGGGGGCAAGAAGATCAAACCAGTCAATCCTGAAGGAAATAAACCCTGAATATTCACTGGAAGGACAGATCCTGAAGCGGAAACACAAATATTTTGGCCACCTAATGTGAAGAGAGGACTCATTGGAAAAGACTCTGATGCTGGGAAACATGGAATGAAAAAGCAGAAGAGGACAACAGAAAACAAGAGATAGATAACATAATTGAAACAAAGTACATGAAGTTAAGCAAGCTCTGGGAGGCAGTGGAGGACAGAAAAGCCTGGCGCGCTATGGTCCATGAGGTCACGAAGAGTCGGACACAACTAAACGACTAAACAACAACATAGCAACCAATTGGCAACCATATTCAATTACTTTGAACTGATAGGTTGCTTCATTTGTTTTAATATTGATATAAAAGATATTGGAGTGAAGGAGGGTTTCCATGCTCACCCAAGAAATGCTCAGAAGAGAGGACCTGCAGGTACATACAAACTTCTTTTTTATCATCAATGAGAAACCTCATAAAAATGTCCATTTCTAAGAAGGCAGTTCTACTTGTGTGACTCAAAGAATCTCAGCTGATTAGATGAGAAGGAAGACATCCATAAGAACAAAAATTATTTTAAAAATCTTTTTGGGTCCCTGGCAAAAACCCTGACATTTTTAGGGGTTTTGTCTCTACATTAAGCGGGCCTTTTACCCCCAAGATCAGTTAAGGCTCTGTGCACTGCCGCTCCCTTCACAATATAAACAATGCATAATCCACTAGGCAGTTGAGTATCTGAATCTAGGACGACACTGCATAATAGGTAAGTGGGGCTACAAAAAAACAAAAAATCTGAGGAGCGACTGAAGTTCCTTTTTACCCATTCGACCTCTGGAAGGTTTTAACCCCTTCATGACCAGGGCATGTTTTGCGATTCAGCATTGTGCTACTTTAACTGGCAGTTGCATGGTTACAACACTACGCAAATGAAATTTATATCAAAATTTTCACACAAATAGAGCCTTCTTTTGGTGGTATTTGATCTGCACTGTTTTTTTTAATTATTATTATATAAGAAAAATAAATATTAAAATTTGAAGAAAAAAAAACAGTATTTTCTACTTTCTGTTATAAAACATATCCAATAAAATCAAATTTCTTCATAAATTTAGTTCAAATATATTCTGTTGCATGTCTGTGGTAAAAACCAAACTGCATTTTTTGGGACACTATACTATTGGGGACACTGGTATAGTCCTGATCGTGACCAAGATACTGATCTGTAAAGACACTACACTAGTAATGGCGGTAATCAGCAAGGAATAGTGTGGTGGGTGGGAAATCTAGTGAAAACTGACATTGGCTAATACACTGATCAGTGATACAGTACACATGGCACTGGTTGGGTAGGGGTTAACATCAAGGGGCAATCAAGGGGTTAACTGTGTAGCTAACAAGTGTAGTGTGTGTAATGTGTGCTGCTTTTACAAACCGATCTGTCTGCTTTTTCTCCCTGAATTCAGAGGTGATTTCAGGGAAAAGAAACAGACAGATCGCTGTCTGTGTAGAAAGTTCTGTGTGTTTGTCAACACAGAACTTTGTGCTGTGATTGGCCACAAGTGAATGCATTATATCAGAATCTACCTTAAACAACTAAAGGCAATTTTTTTTTTCACTTTAGATAGCATATGGGAAGGTTATGACTCATGTCAGGTTTTTTTTTTACATTTATGTCCTATTGAGGAGATCTCCCATCACGTCCTGTTCCATAGCCAAGACAGAATAGGTGATAAAATCCCTCCAAAGTGAGGGAATCCCTAGTTATCACCAGGGTCTCCATATTGGAAGATTTAACCTGTTCTGGTGACAGCCTAGAATTTGGGATTTCCTTTCACTTTCACTCTCTGTGATAACGGTAAACATGATACACAGAAAGGGTAAATCTCCCCAGCAGGAACACAGGAATAAACATTTAACAATTGTTCTAATCCCTCTCCACTCTATCCAAAACTTTTAAAAATTGCCTTTAATTATATTTTAAAGTTTCATATTCTTGATGTTTCCTTTTCCATATTTCTGTTATTGTCAGAAACATAAATATTTTAGATCTACCACTAGAGGGAGCACTGTATTTCACTGTATCCCACTTACCCTCACCAACCCTCCCTGCCTAACAACTGTTAAAGCCTGGTATACACAGTACGTTTTTTGTCATTCAACATCGCGAGATACACAAAACAAAACTAATAGATTGCTGTACTAAACAAACAGGCAGTGCAGCGATCTCTCCCGCTTGTGTCTTTGGTTTTCCAGCATGTCCCTTTGACAAAAGTCGGTCCGTAGACCAGCTTCTGTCGAAAAGGACAGCTGTAGACATGGTCCAAATGATATTTGGACCATGTGTAACCAGCTTTAGAAAAGATATCAAGCACAAAGTGAGTGCATTTTCAACAAGCTGGTGGACTCATTGACATTCTGTGTGGAAAGAAGCAGTAGAGGATGCACACTCCACAACACTGCAAAGCAGATAACAGAGCTTAAATAAAATGTGGAAATGCAACTGACCCTATGCAACAGATGCTCTTCTGCATCCAATGCAGTGTGAACACAGATCAGGCTGAGCTAAACTCCTAGACTCCTAAACTGATTGACTGATAGACTGAAATTCCTGGGAAGCCTGCATTTTTGTTATAGAGTGGGGCAATATTACAATGCATTATTTCCCCTTTATTTTCATCAGGGACCAAATGAGGCAGAAACTTTTACTAAGTTGTCAATGCAATTCTATTTCCTGATAACTTCATCAGCAAACACAACATACTCTAAAGCCCCGTACACACGAGCGGACTTTTCGACATCCAAACTCCGACGGACTGAGTCCGTCAGACTATCCGATCGTGTGTGGGCTGCAACGGACTTTAGCTTCGCTAAAGTCTGACGGACTTTAGAAATGAAGCATGCTTCAAATTTTCCCGACGGAACTCCGCCGGACCCGGTCCCCTTCGAAAAATTCGCTCGTGTGTGTGCTACTCCGACGGACTAAAACCAACGCTAGGGCAGCTATTGGCTACTGTCTATGAACTTCCTACGTCGAATCCAGTCGTACGTCATCACGTTCGACTCCGTCGGAGTTTGGTGTGATGGTGTGTGGTCAAGTCCGTTCGGTCGAAAAGTCCGCCAGAACTCCGTCGGAACTCCGGCGGAACTCCTTTGGAGGTCTGTCAGACTTAATCCCTCTCGTGTGTACGGGGCATAAGGTTTTATCATAGGAGTATCTTTAAGTTAGCTTGTGATTTGCTGCTTAAGGGAATCATCCAGGAGTGTTGGAAAATATTGCATACATTCTCATCTCATCTCCCATTCAGAAGCATTTCAAATAACATAATTTCAAACAAATAACTTTGGCAAAAATGGACACAAACACAAATTTAAATGGAGGATTTTAGTAAGGGCCTATATCAAATGATTTTGTTGGCAGCACAAACTTTTAAGCCCTCCATGTTGGAAATGTCACAATCAGTTACCTGGCTTCCACATTAGTAAAGTCCTGTTTGATGGCAGCTGTGAAGTCCTGTACTGCTGCACTCCAGTTGCTGTTCGCAAAATAGTACATGCCATGCTTCATAAGAGCTTCTGTCCGACTGGGATTATGGGAAAAACACTTTAAGAATGAAAAAAAAAAAAATGTTTTGCCAATTCATGTCTTCATTATATACAGTAGGTAATTTAGGAACATTGTTCATAGAGGATGTTTTTATTGGAGCAGTATATACTAACTGCATATAAATACCTGAGCATAATCATCCATGGCTATAATAAGTTCATCCTGAGCCTCATACATTTGTGCTCGCCGGAAATAGATGTCATCATTCGTTGGCTGGCATTTAAGAGCTTGTGTATAGTTTACTATAGCCAAAGTGTAGTCCTTCTTCTGCTTGTATATCTCAGCTTTGGACAAGTACGCATCTGATTTGTATACAGCATGGTAGAAAAGAACAATATTAAGTGATATTTATCCTTCAGAATTTCTCTTGATATTCCAGAGCAGTGTATAATACAAAAATCTTTAAAGGGGTTGTAAAGCTTTGTTTTTTATTTTCTAAATAGGTTCTTTTAAGCTAGTGCATTGTTGGTTCACTTACCTTTTCCTTCAATTTCCCTTCTAAATGTTTTTTTTCTTTGTCTGAATTTCTCACTTCCTGTTTCTCCTCAGTAAACTTCACACCATCATCCGAGCGTGTCATGGTTTTGCAATAGAGTTTGTCTGCTTACCTGTTTCCATGTGTTCATCTCTAGAGACCAGCTGACCCTCACCTGACTGCTTTTGTAATCCATCGTCTGGCATGACTCCACCCTAGCTCCTATCAGAGAACTCTATATTAACCTGTGCACTGCAGGCCAACCCGGCTGATCAATCTTTGTGTGTTAGCTTCCTGTTACCTGCCGTGTGCTCTGCTGTTGTTCCGTTACCGACTTTGGCGTGTCCTTGACTATCCCTGTTTGCCTGTGATCCTGACCTTTTGGCGTGTCCCTGACTATTCCTGTCTGCTTGTGGCCCTGACCTTGGCTTTATCCCTCACTGTCCCTATCCTCCTGTTGCCTACTGTGGGTGTGAACTGGCCAGTTGCAGCCAAGTCCATCCTCACCACTAGAGGCTCTGGTGAATACCTGCTGGCTTTTAGACTCCGCGCCCCAGGGAATCTTACGCTCTAACCCCGGTGGGATCCATCTTGGTGTTCTGGCGGCCCTGCCTTCCTATCACCTTGACCCCCGTCCGCAGCAGTCAGCCGTAGGGTCCACAACCTTGCGGTGCACTCCTGATCCCTACGGTGTGCATCTGTCACCTGACCTTAAGGTGACCTGACAGAGCGGTGTTTAGTCAGCCAGAACAGCTTACCGAACAGCTTACTGAGGAGGAACAGGAATTGAGAAATTCAGACAAAGAAAGCAAAGAAAAAAAAACATTTAGAAGGGAAATCGAAGGAAAAGGTAAGTGAACCAACAATGCACTAGCTTAAAGGAACCTATTTAGAAAATAAAAAAACAAACCTTTAAAACCCCTTTAAGGCCAATGTCACACTTACAATCCTGTTACTGGTGACAACCAAGGTAGAGCAGAGAAATACTCACCCATCTGCAAAGGTCACTCCCTTGCTGGCTTGAAGTGCAAGGAGTTGTTCTCTAGCTAGTAAAAAAGATTTATCAGTGTTTCTGTCCATGAGGGAGCACCACTTTGCTTAACCAGCCAGAGACTGAGTGACCTGTAAAACAGATATGTCATACTCACTGTACCTGCGATTTGGCACCAGGTTTCCCCTCTGGTGTGAGGCTATCTGCACTCCCAGATTTCTGCCGGTGTGGCACTACCATGACTGATTCTAGGTGCAATCTTAATTGGCGAGGAGATATGCTGTTCAGCATTCGAGCAAAACATCACTACATCTAAGCCAAGCTCAGTGTGCCTCCTCTGTTTTCCTGTCTTGACTCACTGTGACCTCTGTGCCTCCAGAGAACTTTGCCTTCCTGAGCCTCCAGTGACACCTGCACTTCTGTCACTAGAGACACTTGCTCTCCTGTGCCTCCAGCAATCTGCTCTCCTGTGCCTTCAGCAACCCCTGCACTCTAGTGCCTCCAGTGACCACAACACTTCTGCCTCCAGAAATGTAGGGACTGCGTGCACCCCTTTGATCCCATGTCTCCAAGGGTCACCGGAGACAGGGATCATATCAGTGACCCCAGCATATCCATTGACACTTGCACTCTTTTATTTTCAATAACTTCTGTGTATACAGTGACCCCCAGTATCTCCAGATAACTCCTGCACTCGTGAGTCACTCAACATCTATTGGATTTAGCTACGTCACCCAAGTCATACAAATAGACAGACATTCACTTTCAGAAACACTTTCAAGAGAGGACTTTCCTGTGGGAGGCTTTTCCTCCTTATCTGGTACAACTTTCCAGTGTCACCTTGAACTGCCTATGCCCTCTGCTTCACCTCCGTGAGAGGAGCCTATGCAGCAAAGACAGTTTAGGAACAAGATCTCCTTGAAGACACTGGTAAAGCAGAGGGATTGTGTGAGGCCCTTGCTATGTTACCAATGCTTCATAAGACACACAAACAGGTAACCAAAAGCAAAAATCTTAAAAAAATAAAAAGTTAGGTTAGTGCAGAGCTGCATGCCGATGTGAATTTTAGAAAGGGGGAGGGGAATTCTGCTTTGGAATGTCTGCTTAAGAGTGCTTTACCACAATGTCATCTCCTATGTTGTGCAACAATTCAGGTCTACATTCATCCCAAGTGATCCGCTTGCCCATATTACGACCCTAGTCCAAGCCCAGGTGAACAAGCCCATCAGGCAAACTGTCATTGTACTGGGCCAATTATCTGCATCTCAGGCATTCCCCTCCCCACAGCTGCACCTATACACACCCCTTTTATACATGCGGCTGCAGGAAGGGGAATGCCCACAGATGATTACCCAAGTACAGGTGGTAGCTTCCTGGTGGACTCACTCACATGGGTTTGGACTAGGATCTGCATGAGACCAAGTTCACTCCTACTCATCACAAGTCTATGCTCATTCTGGGCCTTCCTTGGCCCCAATGATTCTCCAGTTTTGGATTGGTCCTCCTCCCAGTTACTTGCCTGTGGGTCTTCCTGTCATTTTAAGTCAAGTTTTAAGCCATAGGCCACACATTGCATCAAATTGGGCTGCATGGCTGTCGTCCCAGAAGGAAGCCTCTTCTAAAGATGATGCCCGTAAACAGTTTGCTGAAGACAAGCAGGCTAAGGACATGGATTACTGGAACCATGTCCTGTGGTCTGATGAGACCAAGATAAACTTATTTGGTTCAGATGGAGTCGAGCGTGTGTGCCGGAAACCAGGTGAGGAGTACAAAGACAAGTGTTTCTTGCCTACAGTCAAGCATGGTGGTGGGAGTGTCATGGTCTGGGGCTGCATGAGCGCTGACGGCACTGGCGAGCTACAGTTCATTGAGGGAACCATGAATGCCAACATGTACTATGACATACTGAAGCAGAGCATGATCCCCTGGGCCCTTCAGGGACTGGGCCACAGGGCAGTATTCCAACATAACGACTCCAAACACATCTTCAAAACGATCACTGCCTTGCTTAAGAAGCTTAGGATAAAGGTAATGGACTGGCCAAGCATGTCTCCAGACCTAAACCCTATTGAGCATCTGTGGGGCATCCTCAAACAGAAGGTGGAGGAGCGCAAGATCTCTAACATCCACCAGCTCCGTGATGCCATCATGGAGGAGTGGAAGAGGACTCCAGTGGCAACCTGTGAAGCTCTGGTGATATCCATGCCCAAGAGGGTTAAGGCAGTGCTGAACAATAATGGTGGCCACACAAAATATTGACACTTTGGGCCCAATTTGGACATATTCACTTAGGGGTGTACTCACTTTTGTTGCCAGCGATTTAGACATTTTTGGCTGTGTGTTGAGTTATTTTGAGGGGACAGCAAATTTACACTGTTATACAAGCTCTGCACTCACTACTTTACATTGCAGCAAAGTGTAATTTCTTCAGTGTTGTCACATGAAAAGATATAATAAAATATTTACAAAAAATGTGAGAGGTGTACTCACTTTTGTGAGATATTGTATATATTGTACATTCACATCAGTCCCTGCCCTCAAGGAGCTTACAATCTAAGGTCCCTAATACACATTCAACCATATACATGCTAGGGCCAACTTAGACAGGAGCCAATTAATGTAGCAGCATTTCTTTGGAATGTGGGAGGAAACCAAAGTACCTAGAGGAAACCCAGGCACAGGAAAAACATGCAAACTCAAGGCCAGTAGTGGCAAGGTTGAGATTCAAACCGATCACTGCTAAGTGGAAGTGTTAACCACTTGGCCACCTTCACCCAAGTTGCCCCAGTACCAGTATACAGCCCCATACAGGGTACTCAGCTGAGCAAATGTCTTACCTGCATGTGTTTTATTATATTTAATAATGAAGTTCAAGTCATCTAGAGCCTCGTTTGTCTTCCCCTGCAGTAGGAAAATCAGATGTCTATGCCAATATGCATCCAGCAGTTGTGGCTCCTGTTTTATAACCTGTAAAGAAGAAATAAGTGAGCTATGTTTTCCAAATTCTTATATACAGTATATATACACATTGGGATGGTGATGTATTTTTCTAGATCCCATCCATGTGGCAATAGAATTTTGCAATCTCCGCAAAATAAGGTGGAAATACAGTAACTGTTATTGCCATAATTTCTATATGGACTTACAGGACACTAAAAATGGTTATTACTGAGGAAATAACATCTGGCCTGAAGTCTATCTTATCTAACTAATTAGTAATCATGATTCTAATGCCACGTACAGACGATCGGAATTTTGGTCCGAAAAAGCTCTGATGGTTTACCAAACGGAATTTCCAACGGGATTTCGCTCAAGCTGTCTTGCATACACACGGTCACACCAAATTCTGACCGTCAAGAACGCAGTGACGTACAACATGTACGACGGGACTAGAAAAAGGAAGTTCAATACCCAGTATTGAATCTGAGCATGCATGAGTTTTTGCATGTCGGAATTGCATACAAACGATCGGAAGTTTTTCAGTCTGAAAAATTGATAACATGCTCTCAAATTTTTGCTGGTGTGAATTCAGACAGTTAAACTCCAATGGAGCATACACACGATCGCATTTTCTGATGAATCATCAGTCTTTTGCTGGCCGAAATTCTGATCGTGTGTAGGTGAATAGTGAATAGTGAAATGCTAGATGCAGATCTTACTAAGGCCTGGTTCACACCTATGCATTTTTTTGTGTGTTTTCAGTTTTGCAGAAACACACTACAGTCCATTTAACATGGTTTCCGTTCACATCTGTGCATTTTATGAAAATGGCCAGGGACTTTTTTCTGGTTTTTGGTTCCACAGAATTCAATGAATCAAAAACGTGTACTGGAAAATGCAAAATGCACCTGGAATATGCAAACTGCAACCTGCATAGGTAAGAATCAGGCCTCTGCTGAAATCTACTGGAAAACAAATACTTCCAGGAGTGTCCATGTTCCCATACAGTGCTCCATTATTCATCCCACCAACCAGTGAGGATTGCGTGGGACGGAGGAGATCAATGCTCCCAGGAGTTTTGCTTTTCCCAGCAGACAAAGGATTTCTCTTGTATGGAACAGTGTACGCAATGGAATAGGTAAGTATCTACTTTCTTCTTTTTAAAATATACTTCTAATTTATTGACAGGGTCACTTTAATGATATACATTCTTGGGTTATAAACCTAATTCTTGCCTTGCAATTAAATGATAGTTAAAGCAGAGTTCCAGGCTTTTTATCTTTATTAAAAGTCAGCAGTTATAAAAAGTGTAGTTACTGACTTTTAATAAACAGACACTTACCTGTTCCATGGTCCTGCGATGCGGCAAAACAAAGCGTCGATCCTCTCCCCCTCCTCTCCGCCGGCGCCTCCATTGCCACTCTGGGTACCCGGCAGTGACAGCTTTTGGCTTCACGACTGGGCATGCATGGTGCATGTGCGAGTCATGCTGCTCTCCTGAAGTGGACAGGCGAGCTCCTGGGACCTGTGACATGCCCCAGGAGATCACCTAGAAGGAGGGCCGCCTAAGGCGAAAGGAGGAGTCGCCTTGGTGGTCCTTGGGCGTAAGGAGGAAGTGGGACAGGAAGTCTCCCTCCTAACGAAGCCCCCACTCCCCCCCCCCCCCCCCCCAAAAATTGACATGCCAAATGTGGCATGTAAGGAGGCGAGGAGTGCTTAAAGCGGAAGTTCCATTTTTGGGTGGAACTCTGCTTTAAGAAGCCAGTTAAAGCGTATCTAAACCCAAGAACAAATATTGAATTTTCATATATGTATGCACAGTATCTAACAAAAATGAGTACACCCCTGTAAATATTTGTACTATTGTAAATATTACAAATATTTGTAAATATAAAATATAAATATTTTATTATATCTTTTCATGTAACAACACTGAGAAAATGACACTTTGCTACAAGGTAAAGTAGTGAGAGTACAGCTTCTATAACAGTGTAAATATGCTGTACCCTCAAAATAATTCAACACAGCCATTAATGTCTAAACCGCTGGCAACAAAATTAAGCACACCCCTAAGTGAAAATGTCAAAATTGGGCCCAAAGTGTCAATATTTTGTGTGGCCACTGGAGACCTCTTCCACTCCTCCATGACAAAATAGGAAAACGGAACTGGTGGATGTTAGAGACCTTGAGCTTAAGGATGCCCCACAGATGCTCAATAGGGTTTAGGTCTGGAGACATGCTTGGCCAGTCCATCCCCTTTCACCTCAGCTTCTTTAGCATGGCAGTGGTCATCTTGGAGGTGTGTTTGGGGTCGTTATGTTGGAATACTGCTCTGCGACCCAGTCCCTGAAGGGAGGAGATCATGCTCTGCTTCAGTATGTCGCAGTACATGTTGGAATTCTTGGTTCCCTCAATGAACTGTAACTCCCCAGTGCCGGTGTTCTGCCTAATAGTGTCCGCCTATCAAATGCTGTCCGCTCCGTACTGCGCATGCGCAGTACGGAGCAGACGAAGCTTCGGAAAAATTCCGAAGTTGAACGGCGCCTGCGCCGTGAGTGGAGGTGGTGGCCCCACTATCCAAGCAGACATAGGGTTAAGAATTTTAGAGGGCCCCTCGCGGGCGAGCTTCGCTCGCCACGCTTCGGGCTCGGCCTCGCTCCGCTCGGCTCTTTTTTATTCTAACTCTATGTCCACTTGGATAGTGGGGATAGAACCTGGACTCACGGCGCAGGTGCCGTTCATCCTCGGCAATTTTCGGAATCTGTGTTCCTGTGTACTGCGCATGCGCAGTACGCAGGGGACACCATCTGATGGAGGACACTATTTTACAAGACACCGGCAGCACTCATGCAGCCCCAGACCATGACACTCCCACCACCATGCTTGACTGTAGGCAAGACAAACTTGTCTTTGTACGCCTCACCTGGTTGCCGCCACACACGCTTGACACCATCAGAACCAAATAAGTTTATCTTGGTCTCATCAGACCACATGACATGGTTCCAGTAATCCATGTCCTTAGTCTGCTTGTCTTCAGCAAACTTTGCGGGCTTTCTAGTGCATCATCTTAAGAAGATGCTTCCTTCTGAGACAACAGCCATGCAGACCGATTTGATGCAGTATGTGGTTAATGGTCTGAGCACGGACAGGCTGACCCCCAACCCCTTCAGACTCTGTAGCAATGCTGGCAGTACTCATACGTCTATTTCCCAAAGACAACTTCTGGATATGACGCTGAGCATGTGAACTCAACTTCTTTGTAACTGGGAGGGAAAATGGCTAATTGGGGCAAATTTGACATTTTCACTTAGGGGTGCACTCACTTTTGTTGTGTGTTAAATTTGGTTTTATATATTTATAAACACACACACACACACACACACACACACACACACACATACACAGTTACACAGTGGATATAAAAAGTCTACACGCCCCCGCTAAAAAGGCAGGTATCTGTGATGGAAAAATGAGACAAAGATAAATCATTTCAGAACTTTTTCCATCTTTAACCTTCCTAGCGGTATTCCTGAGTGTGGCTCGGGGTGAATTTTCACTACCAAAAGCGGTAACCCCGAGCCCCACTCAGGATTGCATCACAGGATCCAGGCAAAGTTACTTACCTTGTCCCCAGGATCCTGCAATGTCCTCCCGCGAGCGTCGTGACGCATGGGGTCGGAGCCCGGCGGTAAAGTCAAAAAGTACAAAAAACACATGCAGTACACTGTAATCTGTAAGATTACATTACTGTATCAAATCATTTCACATCCCTTTTGTCCCTAGTGCTTTGTCCAGTGCCCTGCATGCACTTTTGTATTATATATGCCATTCTTTCTGCCTGGAAACTTGAGAATGTCAATGGCATCCAAAAAGCATCCCGTTACATCAAAAGCGGTTTTTGACCAGCTAGAAAACAGCAATAGTAAATAAGAATCACTTTCAGAATTGAGCAATAGTGATTCATGGGGAAATTTGTCATCAGACATGGAAAGTGACGACAGCGACAATTCTGCGACTGAGCACATTTCTGTGTTTTTTATATGATTACATTATTGAATACATTTCATTATTATTTTTGATAATTATGTATAGTTATTTATTATATTATAATTTATGATTTTGTGTTTCAAACTTTATCATACCCGGGATGTCTACTAGACTCTTGTTTGGACAGACTTAAGTGAGTTATAAGAATTACAGGCCTACAGTATAAAACGTCAAATTTCTATGCAAAACAATGTACCGCTTTGAGGCGCAAAAATCTGACATAATCATACCGCAAGGGAGGTTAATGTGACCTATAAACTGTACAACTCAGTTGAACAACAAACTGAAATCTTTGAGCTGGAGGAAAATAAAAATAAAAAAATAAAATAATATGGTTGCATAAGTGTGCAAACCCTTAAACTAATACTTTGTCGAAGCACCTTTTGATTTTATTACAACACTCAGTCTTTTGGGGTATGAGTCTATCAGCATGGCAAATCTGGGCACTATTTGCCCACTCTTCTTTGCAAAAACACTCCAAATCTGTCAGATTGCAAGGGCGTCTCCTGTGCACAGCCCTCCTCAGATCACCGCACAGATTTTCAATCGGATTAAGGTCTGGGCTCTGGCTGGGCCATTCCAAAACGTTAACCATCTTCTGGTGAAGCCATTCCTTTGTTGATTTGGATTTATGCTTTGGGTCGTTGTCATGCTGAAAGATGAAGTTCCTCTTTATGTTCAGATTTCTAGCAGAAGCTTGGAGGTTTTGTGCCAATATTGACTGGTATTTGGAACTGTTCGTTCCCTCTACCTTGACTAAGGCTCCTGTTCCAGCTGAAGAAAAATAGCCCCAAAGCATGATGCTGCCACCACCATGCTTCACTGTAGGTATTGTGTTCTTTTGGTGATGTGCAGTGTTTTATCTTTTGGAATTATGTCCAAAAAGTTCAACCTTGGTTTCATCAGATCAGAACACATTTTCCTACATGCTTTTGAGAGACCTCAGATGCGCGTTTGCAAAATTTATCCAGGCTTGGATGTTTTTCTTCATAGGAACATCTTACATCTTGCTACTCTAACCCATAGCCCAGACATATGAAGAATACAGGAGATTGTTGTCACAAGTACCACACAGCCAGTACTTGCCAGATATTCATGCAGCTCCTTTAATGTTGCTGTAGGCCTCTTGGCAGCCTCCCTGACCAGTTGACCACTTCCGTGGTATATCTAAAGCCTTGGAAATTCTTTTGTACCCTTCTCCTGACTGATACCTTTTAACAACGAGATCCCTCTGATGCTTTGGAAGCTCTCTGCAGACCATTGCTTTTGCTGTAGGATGTGACTAAGAAAATATCAGGAAAGACCTACTAGAACAGCTGAACTTTATTTGGGTTTAATCAGAGGCACTTTTAATGATGGCGGGTGTGTACTGACTCCTATTTAACATGAGTTTGAAAGTGATTGCTTAATTATGAACACAGCTACATCCCCAGTTATAAGAGGGTGTGCACACTTATAGAACCACATTATTTTAGTTTTTCCCTTTTACTCCCCACCCCCCCAAAAAAAAAAGATTTCAGTTTGTTTTTCAACTGAGTTTATAGGTTACATTAAAGGTGGAAAGTTCTGAAATGATTCATCTTTGTCTTTTTCGCATCATAGAAACCTGACATGTATATGTATATGTATATATATATATATATATATATATATATATATATATATATATATATATATATATATATATATATATATTGTAAAGTTTGGGGATACTAGCTCCGCTGGACTAAGTGAATAAACCGGTATAAGGTGAAACCAAAATATATTTATTTACAGTTAAATCAAAAATAAAGCTTTTCTTCAGCATACAAAAAAAATTTTTAATTAAAGTCTGCTTATCTTCAGCACAAATAATACGAAAAGAAAGCACCTATAGTTCTGTAGTCAGGTCTTCACCAAAAAGTTTCTTTAGAGTCCTTGTAGAGATCTTTTTGCAGCCTCCAAAACAGCAAAACAGCAATACAACAACACAGCCAAACAGCTCCTCAGACAGGTGTTCATCTCCTTCTCCTCCTCACCACCACCTCTCTACTACTTCCTGTCTTATAGGCTGTCTTCTTGGAGGCTGTTAACCCCCTGTGGGCCGAATCCCTGTGGTCAGGGAGGGAGGCTCTTTCCCACCCAAATGTCACTTCAGAGCCTCCCAAATTCCGGGTCCCAACTATCTCTCTTAAATATAGAGGACCGCGAGTCAGTCTTCTCCCAAAACTATCCCCGGAATTTGTCACCCATTTTTGGGTGACCCCCTGAGGCCTACCAGGATTCCCTTAAAGGGACCACATCCCAAATATAGGCGCTACATAGCACCCGTCCAGGACCCAACCTTGGCGTCCTGTACATATCCCCCCCTCTGCCTCAACGCGGAGGTGTTGGAGGCACCATTTGACACCATACAGTGGACCCGGGAGAGGGCATCGGCATTCTGATGTAGTCTCCCGGATCTGTGCTCCACCACAAAATTGAACTTCTGGAGAGACAGGAACCACCTCATTACTCTGGCATTAGTGTGTTTATTTTGCCTCATCCAGGTCAGTGGGGCGTGGTCGGATACCAGGCGAAACCTTCTGCCTAGGAGGAAATACCGCAAGGAGTCCAAGGCACACTTAATGGCAAGACACTCCCGCTCCACCACCACGTAGTTTTTCTCCGCTGCCGTCAGCTTTCTACTTAGAAAAACTACGTGGTGCTCTTCCCCGTTGATTACCTGCGACAGGACTGCTCCTAACCCCTCATTTGAAGCGTCTGTCTGTCTACAAAATCCTTAGTAAAGTCTGGAGCAACAAGCACCGGATCCTGGCACAATGCCGTCTTAAGCTTCTGAAAAGTTTTTCGGCATCGTCATTCCATTTTACCATCACTGACTTTCTGCCTTTGGTCAGGTCAGTCAAGGGTGCAGCAATGGTGGCAAAGTTGGGGATAAACCTCCGGTAGTAGCCAACTATGCCCAAAAATGCTCTGACCTGCTTCTTGGTTAGGGGCCAGTCCTGTATGGATTTCACTTTACTCATTTGGGGCTTTACCAGCCCTCTACCCACAATGTACCCTAGGTACTTGGCTTCCTCCACCCCAACTGTACATTTTTCTGGATTGATGGTGAATCCTGCTCTTCTCAAGGAGTCTACGACTGCCTGAACTCGGGGAAGATGTGACTCCCAATCAGGGCTGAAGATGACGATGTCATCCAAATAAACCCAAGCATACCGATGATGTGGACGCAAAGTTTTGTCCATGGCCCTTTGGAACGTAGCGGGGGCAGAGTGTAAACCAAATGGCATTCGTTTGTACTGGAAGTGGCCTTCCGGGGTAGAGAAGGCCGTTTTCTCCCTAGCTTCCTTGGTCAGGGGAATCTGCCAGTACCCATTTGTGAGGTCCAGCGTGGTAATATACCTGGCAGGCCCCAACCTCTCAATGAGCTCACCTACCCATGGCATGGGATAAGCATCAAACTTGGAGATTTCATTCAGTTTTCTAAAATCATTGCAGAAGCGAAGAGTGCCGTTGGGTTTGATGACATTGGTGAGTTCCAGCAACCCTGAAAACATGTCCCTATTTCTTTGAAGAAACTACTTTGCTTGCTGGGTTTGGGGTCTAGTTAAGGTAGCAGCCACCTGCACCAGGTCGATCCCTGCATGGTCTCCTGACTGTACCGCTACCACCGCGGATACCTGGTCTCTGTCTCTCCAGGGTTTCAACAAATTCACGTGGTAGATCTGGTATGGTTTCCTTTTCCCTGGCTGGTGTACCTTGTAGTTTACCTCCCCCACTTTTTCCACTATCTCAAATGGGCCTTGCCACTTGGCCAAGAACTTGCTCTCCACTGTGGGTATTAGGACAGCCACCCGGTCTCCTACTTGAAACTGTCTGACTTTCGCAGACCGGTTATACACCCTTTTTTGGGCTTCCTGAGCCCTCTGCATGTGCTCCCTCACCAGCGGCATCACCTTAGCCACCCTCTCTCGCATTTGAGAGATATGCTCTACTATGGTTTTGTGTGGTGAGGACTCACTTTCCCACGTTTCCTTTACCAGATCTAGCAACCCCCGAGGCCATCGCCCATGCACTAGCTCAAATTGGGAGAAGCCCGTGGATGCTTGTGGAACCTCCCGGATGGCAAACAAAAGGGCAGGGTGTAACATATCCCAATCCTTCCCGTCCTTCTGGACGACTCTTTTTAGCATGGTCTTTAAAGTTTTGTTAAACCTCTCAACTAGGCCATCGGTCTGCGGGTGATAGACGGACGTCCGCAACTGATTGATTTGAAACAGTTTGCACAGGTCCGCCATCACCTTTGACATAAAAGGGGTGCCCTGGTCCGTTAATATCTCTTTGGGAAAACCAGTTCGCGAAAACATTTGAAATAGTTCCCAGGCAATGGCTTTAGAGAAAGTTTTCCTCAAAGGAACTGCTTCTGGGTACCTGGTTGCGTAGTCTAGGATGACTAATATATACTGGTGCCCCCTTGCCGATTTTACCAGGGGTCCCATGAGATCCATAGCGATCCGCTCGAATGGAACCTCAATAATTGGTAAGGGTACCAGAGGGCTTCTATAGTGGGGCACTGGAGCAGTTAACTGGCAAACGGGACAAGATGCACAATATCTTTTAACCTCAACCTTCACCCCTGGCCAGTAAAACCGGTCGGTTATCCTGGCCTCTGTTTTCTCTGCCCCCAAGTGTCCTCCCAGTGCGTCGTTGTGGGCTAGATCGAGTAGCATTCGCCTATACGGTTGGGGAACCAGCAACTGCTCTATAGTTTCCCCACGGCTTTCAGCCACTCGATAAAGCAAGTTCCTCTTTAACACAAAATGAGGAAACCTCTGATCTGCTCCTGGCATTTGTGAGACCCCATCCACAACAGAAACCTGCTCTCGGGCATTGACCAAGGTAGGATCCCGCAACTGGGCGGTGCCAAACGCACCCCTAGGTACATCTAGATCTGGGTGTACTGGCCTTGAGGATGTTTCCCCTTCACTTTCCTCAACCGGGGACTGCAATGGTGAGAGCTCCTCATCATCCTCCTCCAGCATAACTTGTAATGGGAAGACTCCCCCCCCCCCCCCTCAGAGTTTAACTCGGTTTTGCAATCTGAAACAGACACATCCTTCAACTTAATATTCTCTACAGTATCATTATCAATAATGGGTATCTCTGTATCAGTGGGGTGGGTTGTGTGGGTTTCAGGCGCAGGTCCCTCAGACTCTCCTGGCTGTCCTGGCAGCCCCATCTGTACCTGGCTCCACAGTTCAAAAAATAGTGGACAGTTCCGCCCCACTATAATGTCATGTATTAGGCTTCTCACTACCCCGACCTCTTGGGTCACTGAGGTATGGCCATAGGACACAGTCACCGAAACCATGGGGTACTCCTTGGTGTCCCCATGGATGCACACTACCCGTAGGGTTTTCCTTACAGGGCCAAGTCTCCCAATCACCCTGGCATGTACCAATGTTACCATGCTACCAGAGTCCAGTAGCGCCCTGGCAGGAAGGTGGTTCACCCACACTTCACACTCAAACTGTCCTGCAATTGGATCCAGGTAAGTGGTGCAGACTCTTTGCACGTAGAAGGAGCTTCTTCGACCACTCCCGCAGTCCATAGGCTCCTCCTGAAGTGGGCATTGCGCCCGGGTATGTCCCCAGGACCGACATCGCCAACACTGTAGGTCTCCTGTTCTTGGGACAGGAACCACTCTTCGAGGTTCTGTAGCAGACGATGCGGTTTTGCGGATCCCAACGTCTGGTAGGGCTTCTCTCCTAGGCGCTATGGCTGGTCTGGTTGCCCTTGGTGTGGGTTCCCTACGCCTGGCAGGCCCAAGCAGGTCCTCCACCATGGTGTACCTTTCAACCAACTCCACCAGCTGGTCAGCGGTTGCGGGGTCTCCATGGCTTACCCAGCGCTGTAGGTCATCTGGCAGGGACCGCAGGTACCAGTCCATCACTATTCATTCCACCATCTGTGGGCCTGACAGTTTTTCTGGCAGCAGCCATTTTTTAACCAGCTGAACCAGTTCATGCATTTGCGACCTGGGTGGTCGGTCAGGTTTGTACCGCCAGCGATGCACCCTCTGAGCCCGGACAGCTGTGGTCACTCCTAGGCGGGCCAGGATCTCTGCCTTCAGACGCTCATAGTCGCTGATATGTTCCGCTGGGAGGTCAAAATAGGCCTTTTGCGGGTCACCGGTGAGGAAAGGGGAGATAATGCCGGCCCATTGGTCACGGGGCCACCCCTCTCTCTCCGCTATCCTCTCAAAGGTGGTGAGAAAGGCCTGTACATCATCGCTGGGCATTACTTTTTGTAAAAAATGGCTGGCCCTCACAGACACCTGGTTGCCAGTGGCGACAGCCGCTTGTTCACGTCCCTGAGCCAGCCGCTGTACTGCCTCCTGCAAGGCAGCCACCTGTGCTTGAGTGGACTCCTGCTGAGCAGTAAACTGGGCGGGTAGCAGCCGTGTGCTTTCCTGTTGTGCAGCTATGACCTGTGCCAGGGCCTGCTGCTGCTGAGCCATCGCTTCCTCATGGCGACGGTTTGCGTCTGCTGAAGCTTGCTGCCGGGTCACGGTGGCTTGTGCCAAAGCCCTGATGACCTCCTCCATGTCTTTGCCTGCTGCTTGCAGCGTCTGGGCTGGCTTCACCCAAGACATGCAATTTGTACACAGCCTCTTTTTTAAATGTCAGTTTTAAAAAGATTTTTGTGGCTGCAAATGCACTTTTGCCCGCATTCTCCACCAGTTGTAAAGATTGGGGATTCTAGCTCCGCAGGACTAAGTGCATAAACCGGTATAAGGTGAAACCAAAATATTTTTATTTATAGTTACTAGAACAGCTAAACTTTATTTGGGTTTAATCAGAGGCACTTTTAATGATGGCGGGTGTGTACTGACTCCTATTTAACATGAGTTTGAAAGTGATTGCTTAATTAGGAACACAGCTACATCCCCAGTTATAAGAGGGTGTGCACACTTATAGAACCACATTATTTTAGTTTTTCCCTTTTACTCCCCACCCCCCCAAAAAAAAAAGATTTCAGTTTGTTTTTCAACTGAGTTTATAGGTCACATTAAAGGTGGAAAGTTCTGAAATGATTCATCTTTGTCTAACTTTTTCGCATCATAGAAACCTGACATGTATATGTATATATATATATATATATATATATATATATATATATATATATATATATATATACAGTATATATATATATATATATATATATATATATATATATATATATATATATATATATATATATTGTAAAGTTTGGGGATACTAGCTCCGCTGGACTAAGTACATAAACCGGTATAAGGTGATACCAAAATATATTTATTTATAAAAAACAAATGTAAATTAAAGTCTGCTTATCTTCAGCACAAATAATACGAAAAGAAAGCACCTATAGTTCTGTAGTCAGGTCTTCACCAAAAAGTTTCTTTAGAGTCCTTGCAGAGATCTTTTTGAAGCCTCCAAAACAGCAAAACAGCAATACAACAACACAGCCAGACAGCTCCTCAGACAGGTGTTCATCTCCTTCTCCTCCTCACCACCACCTCTCTACTATTTCCTGTCTTATAGGCTGTCTTCTTGGAGGCTGTTAACCCCCTGTGGGCCGAATCCCTGTGGTCAGGGAGGGAGGCTCTTTCCCACCCAAATGTCACTTCAGAGCCTCCCAAATTCCGGGTCCCAACTATCTCTCTTAAATATAGAGGACCGCGAGTCAGTCTTCTCCCAAAACTATCCCCGGAATTTGTCACCCATTTTTGGGTGACCCCCTGAGGCCTACCAGGATTCCCTTAAAGGGACCACATCCCGAATATAGGCGCTACATAGCACCCGTCCAGGACCCAACCTTGGCGTCCTGTACAATATATATATATATATATATATATATATATATATATATATATATATATATATATATATATATATATATACACACACACACACACACACACACACACCCCTTGAAATTTTCCACATGTTGCCATGTTACAACCAAAACATTTGAATTTTTTTTATTGGGATTTTATGTGATAGACCAACTCAAAGTGGCACATAATTGTGAAGTGGAAGGAAAATGATAAATGGTTTTCAAAATGTTTTACAAATAAATATCTGAAAAGTGTGCCGTGCATTTGTATTCAGTCCCCTTTACTCTGATAGCCCTAACTAAAATCTAGTGGAACCATTTGTTTTCAGAAGTCACCTAATTAGTAACTAGAGTCCACCTGTGTGTAATTTAATCTCAGTATAAATACAGCTGTTCTCTTAAGCCCTCAGATGTCTGTTAGAGAACCTTAGAGAACACACAGCATTGTGAAGGCCAATGTACACACCAGACAGGTCAGGGATAAAGTTGTGGAGAAAAAACCACCCAATCGCTTACAACTGAGATTTACTCGGTGGTGATCAGGTGGTCTACACCTGGTTGTTGGGGGGACCGCATGCTCATCATGGGCTTCTGGCTGTGCTCTATTACCTTTGTGGTAACAACTAGCAGACCTGGGCTGTGATGTTTAGTGTTATCTTGAACAGGGTTATTGACCATGTTGTGGTCACATTGAAATGTTCTGATTTCTAGTAGCTTTGTTAACAGTATATTTGCTCTCTGCCTTGCCTACTTACGTGAGGATAGCCCATAGTAATCTTAGTTGAATAAATATACTATCTTGCTTGAGCCAATGCCTTTTTCCTAAGGCTGCTTTCACACTGGGGCGGTATTCAGGTGTTACAGCGCTAAAAATAGCGCCTGTGTAACGCCTGAAAAAAACCGGCCCCTTTAACTCCAGTGTGAAAGCCGGAGGGCTTTCACACTGGAGCGATGCGCTGGCAGAACGGTGAAAAAAGTCCTGCTAGCCGCATCTTTGCAGCGGTGAAGGAGCGGTGTATTCACCGCTCCTATACCGCTCCTACCCATTGAAATCAATGGGACACCGCGGCAATACCGCCGGCAAAGCGCCGCTGCATCGGCGCTTTGCGGGCGGGTTTAACCCCTTTTCGGCCGCTAGCGGGGGTTAAAACCACCCCGCTAGCGCCCGCACACCGCCGCTAAAACGACGGTAAAGCGCCGCTAAAAATAGCGGCGCTTTACCGCCGACGCTGCTCCCGCCCCAGTGTGAAAGCAGCCTAACTGTTACACCTTTACATAATTGTTTACATATATTATGTGTCTTTCTTTCCGTTAATTGACTGTATTAGATGCCGAGTGGTTCTGATGGACTACTGCTCCCCCAGATGTGCTGAAACTTGGGTAGGACATTAGTCTTGGTTAAGCGCCATACCTCCAATGGACTTTTTGCCCCGATAATAGTGACAACTATGTTAAATGGATTTATTCTACTCCAAGTTTTACTCGCCCTTTTTTTGTTTCATTACATAATCTTCTCTTGTCCTTTACTGGCCTCTCCTTCCCTTTTTTTTTTTTCTCTCTCTTCTGGTGTCCACAGGGGTTGTGTTTGGTGGAACCATTTAATCTTATTACTTCTTCTCGCTAAATATCTCAAGAGACAGCTGATAGATATAGCTTGTTTGCAGGAAACACATTTTTCAACTATGTGTTTGACAAAATGTGGAAAATTTCAAGGGGTACTTTTTCAAGGCACTATATATATATATATATATATATATATATATATATATATATATATATATCTCAAATAATGTAGCTTACCAGTGCTTAGATGTGGTGGCTGTATTTGTTTTCCTTTTTGACGCTTTTTTTTCCTCCTTTAAACTGATAAACCTGCCATGAACTCACTTCCTGTCCTAGGATGACAAATGTACCAAGCTGTGTTGTCACCCTATGATAAGTAGTGTGTTAGGGATACACAAAGTCCAGGAAGATAGCTGGGAACAATGCTAACTCATAACATTCCAAACAAAGAGTATAAGAAGCTATCAGCACACAAGATTTCTAATTTTTTTACACCGAACAGATCTAAAGGAACCAAAAAGACAACATTTATTGTAAGTTTAAATACACTTTTAATCTAAAAAGTCTGAACCTTCATGTATTATTGTTCCAGGGCAGTGGCTTACTAGGTAGTGATGCGAGGATCAGGATGACAGCCCCCAGTCTGCACATACATTAAGACAGCAAGAACATCCTCACAGGTCAACTTTCATAAATAAATGTTAGGAATTTTTTTTAACGTTTTCTTCTTACCATATCTAAATCTTGCAAGGCGAGGTGTAGATTTCCTAGTTTTCTGTGCAGGGCGCCTCTTCTGCAGTAGTGGAATACAGATGGTCTCTCCTGCTTCTCTATTAAACTGGTGAGATAGGAAATCTCACTCTCCACATCTTGCACAGATGCTGCTGGGTCCTCTACAAGAACAGGCGGTACTGAATCCATGCCTGCTGTCCATGAGGTCTCCTTTTTTTCAGGATCAGGCAGAATCGCAGGACCAGCTATATCAAAGTACTGTACTTCATCTTCCATAGACGCCTGACTTGGTGGAAAAACTTCATCAAACCAACTATTCCAGATGTCTCTCACCCATTCTCGAAGATCCTGATTGGTTTGGGCACCACCGTGTGTTCTTATGAAGGATGAAAAGTCTAACTGGCGAGGGAGACTGGAGCTCCGCAGATGCTGAGTGGGTCTTGAACCAATGGGCATTCTTTCAACGGACACAGATCTGTATGGATATAAATATAAGCCAGAGCTGTAATTTTGACTACAAATATTTGTATTTTATGTGGACAAAAGACAAAAAGAACAAGAATTTGTTCAACATTAGGAGACTTTCTAGGCACAACATGAGGCGAAGACACTAATATAAAACCAATCTTTTATCAACAAAGGATTGGAAATGGACACCCATCATGATCTGGTGTATACCAACTGAACACATTTCGCAGTAGACTTTTTCTTCTTCAGGACAGTTAGGTTTATGTGTTGAAATTCATCTGGTGGTATGTCAAAATTCATGCAAATGTATAGGTCTTGGGGCAGACAAAGGGCTGGACAGAACTGCAATATCCAGGAGATGACCACAATTAGCGGTAAAATGGAGGACCGGGACAAACAAAAGGCATGTGGTATAATGGACACAATCCTATGTAAAAGGAAAATAAAGGAATTGACACTAATGGATGTGCTATTCCTCAAATGAAAATAAGGGGGATAATCCCCTGAAAGGCTAGCCGAGTGAGCTCCTGGAATAAGTATTACAGATCCACCCAAAGAAGGAAAGTTACATCTGTCTTGTGTACATACATAGTTCCTGCTGCCCATTATTGTATTTCATGTGCAAGTACAGTATAATCCCATTATACTGACATTGTCATTTGATGCTGCATGGTGTATGCTAAGACTTGTGGTGAATAGATTGTAATGTGTAGATGGTTTTAATGGTATGTTTAATAGACATGTGCATTCGTTTTCATCCGAATGCATTTTCGTCCGAATTTCAGGTATTTTCGTTTTCGTTTTGACAAACGATAACGAAAGCACAGAATCCGAAAAACGAAAGATTCGACATAAATAAATGCTTTATTTTCGTTTTCCTTGTTACAACAGTTCGATATAGAATAGGAGATTCGACGTGACTCTGACAATAACAATCTGTGTCTATAGAACCTGTGGTCGAATGTGCCTAACCTTACCTCTATTAGTCCAAGATTATATAGAGAAAATATTCAACAAGAGAAAAAAGATTTGACCGAGAGAAAAGATTCTGCAAGTTACTGTTCTAAAAAGTGTTTGGGGACCTGGGTCCTGCCCCAGGGGACATGTATCAATGCAAAAAAAAGTTTTAAAAACAGACGTTTTTTCAGAAGCAGTGATTTTAATAATGATTAAAGTGAAACAATAAAAGTGTAATATTCCTTTAAATTTCGTAGCTGGGGGGTGTGTATAGTATGCCTGTGAAGGGGCGCATGTTTCTGGTGCTTAGAACTGTCCCTGCACAAAGTGTCATTTATGCAGGAAAAAAAGTCCTTTAAAATCACTCCCAGCTATTATGAATCAATGACTTTCAATGAGTGTTCTCTGTATTACGGAGCCGACAATTCATAATAGCTGCAAGTGATTTTAAAGGACTTTTTTTCCTGCATAAATTACACTTTGTGCAGGCACAGTTCTAAGCACCAGAAACATGTGCCCCTTCACAGGCATACTATACACAACCCCCAGCTACGAAATTTAAAGGAATATTACACTTTTATTGTTTCACTTTAGTCATAATTAAAGTGGAGGGCCACCCTGAAAAAAATAAAAATATTAAAAATTACAAAAAAATCGAAAAAAAAAAAATGAAAAATTTTTTTTTTTATTACTTACCAGAAGTGCCTGTTGCTAGGCACATAATCCTAATCTTCCTCTTCCTCCACCGCGGAGATCTTCTTTCTTCTCTCCTCCGTGCAGCGTCTTCTGGGTAATGGGTCGCGCTGTGTTCTGGGAACTGTGTGTTCCAGAACACAGCGCGTCCAATTCACAAAGCGCTGCGTGACTTGCGCATGCGCAGTAGGAAACGGGCAGTGAAGCCGTAAGGCTCCACTGCCTGTTTCCCTTACAAGGAATGGCGGCGCCGGGACCCGAGAGCCGAGGGACGGGGCGGCCTCGGGCGGCCGACATCGCGGACGCCCTGGACAGGTAAGTGGGCTGATTAAGTCAGCAGCTGCAGTGTTTGCAGCTGCTGACTTTTTTTTTTTTTTTTTTTTTTAAACAGCCCTCCGCTTTAAAATCACTGCTCCCGAAAAAACGTCCGTTTTTAAAAAAAAATTTTGCATTGATACATGTCCCCTGGGGCAGGACCCAGGTCCCCAAACACTTTTTAGGACAGTAACTTGCATATTAGGCCGCGTACACACGGGCGGACTGTCTATCCAACTTAGTCCGCTGAAACACATTTCAGCGGACAGTCCGCTCGTGTGTGGGCTTCAGCGGACTTTTTCAGCGGACAGTCTGACGGACTAAGTCTTTCGGAATGTTGGAAAGACTGTCCGCTGGACTTGCATTTCGGCGGACAATCCGCCCGTGTGTGTGCCAGTCCGCCCTACTTTTGAAATGAGCGGACTTTTCCCGCCCGGAGAAAAGTCCGCTCATTTTGAGCGGGTATCCAGGTAGGCGGGGCCCGCGATGGAGACGTCGCTGACCCCGCCGCCTGGAATGGAATTAAAGGGGAACCCCAACGCCGAAAAAAATCGGCGTGGGGGTCCCCCCCAAGTCCACAACAGACCCTTGTCCGAGCATGCTACCCGGCCGGCCAGGAAAGGGGGGCGAGCGAGCGCCCCCCCTCCTGAGCCGTACCAGGCCCTCAACATGGGGGGGTGCCTTGGGGAAGGGGGGCCGCGCGGCCCCCCCCACCCCAAAGCACCTTGTCCCCATGTCGATGAGGACAAGGGCCTCTTCCCGACAACCCTGGCCGTTGGTTGTCGGCGTCTGTGGGCGGGGGGCTTATCGGAATCCGGGAGCCCCCTTTAATAAGGGGGCCCCCGGATACCGGCCCCCCACCCTATGTGAATGAGTATGGGGTACAATGTACCCCTACCCATTCACCTGTAAAATAAAAGTACCAAAAAAAAACACAACACACGAGATAAAATATTTTATTGCACAGCTCCGGGGTCTTCCGTCTTCGGGGGTCTTCTCGCCGGACTCCTCCGCTATCTTCTTGTAGCTCTTTTGCTAGTGGAGGAGTCCGGCTTTCTTCCTCGTCGGCGGCCTCTTCTCCCGACTTCGGGGGTCTTGTCCCCCTCTTCGGTTCTTCTGCCGGTCTTCTGTCGCCGCCGCCCCTTCCGTTCTTCTTCTTCTTCTTCTTCTCCAGGAGATGTTGCCTCGACGATCTCTCCGGCCGGAATGCCAGGGACGCACTGCGCGGCCACTTATATAGGGACAATGGGGCGGTGTCACATGGCTTTATGTCACATGGGTTGGTCACATGGTGACCCCGCCCCCTTACGATGTCATAGTCCCCATGTGACATCAACCCATGTGACCAACCCATGTGACATAAAGCCATGTGACACCGCCCCATTGTCCCTATGTAAGTGGCCGCGCAGCGCGTCCCTGGCATTGTGGCCGGAGAGAGCGTTGAGGCAACATCTCCTGGAAAAGAAGAAGAGGAAGAAGAAGAAGAACGGAAGGCGGCGGCGACGGCGGCGACAGAAGACCGGGCCACCGCCTGCAAAAGAGCTATAAGAAGGCGCGGTGGCCCGGCAGAAGAACCGAAGAGGGGGACAAGACCCCCGAAGTCGGGAGAAGAGGCCGGCGGCGAGGAAGAAAGCCGGAATCCTCCGCTAGCAAAAGAGCTACAAGAAGATAGCGGAGGAGTCCGGCGAGAAGACCCCCGAAGATGGAAGACCCCCGGAGCTGTGCAATAAAATATTTTATCTCGTGTGTTGTGTTTTTTTTTGGTACTTTTATTTTACAGGTGAATGGGTAGGGGTACATTGTAACCCATACTCATTCACATAGGGTGGGGGGCCGGTATCCGGGGGCCCCCTTATTAAAGGGGGCTCCCGGATTCCGATAAGCCCCCCGCCCGCAGACCCCGACAACCAACGGCCAGGGTTGTCGGGAAGAGGCCCTTGTCCTCATCGACATGGGGACAAGGTGCTTTGGGGTGGGGGGGCCGCGCTGCCCCCCCTTCCCCAAGGCACCCCCCCATGTTGAGGGCACGCGGCCTGGTACGGCTCAGGAGGGGGGCGCTCGCTCGCCCCCCTTTCCTGGCCGGCCGGGTAGCGTGCTCGGACAAGGGTCTGTTGTGGACTTTGGGGGGACCCCCACGCCGATTTTTTTCGGCGTTGGGGTTCCCCTTTAAGTCCATACCAGGCGGCGGGGCCAGCGACGTCTCCGTCGCGGGCCCCGCCTACCTGGAGACGCGCTCGAAATGAGCGGACTTTCCTCCGCGTATGTGGGCGAGTCCGTTCATTTCACAAGTAGGGCGGATAGTATGGCGGACTTAGTCTGCCGTATTAGTCCGCTCAAAAAGTGCCGTGTGTGGGCAAGTCCGTTCATTTGAAAGTATGACGGACTGTCCGTCGGATTGTCTGACGGACTAAGTTGGCCAGACAGTCCGCCACGTGTGTACGCGGCCTTAGCCTTTAAAATTAGCACTTTAGATTTTGAACATTGGAGTCCCATAGACTTTAATAGGGTTCTAAAGTTCACAGGAAGTATGCTATATACTAGCTCTGTCGAATCTTCTTTATACATTCGACAGACACCATAAGCCTTCAAAGACAGATTCGACCGTAATTCATGTGGATTTTCGGACGAATGCAATTTTTGAATGAAAAACTAAATAAATAAAAACAAATTTCGGGAGTAACTAAATTAATTCATTTTTCAGACGAAAACTAAATTCCGAAACAAAATATTTTACTCTGCAAATGTCTAATGTTTAAAGCAAATCTTAAATATGCAAACCAAATTTAAAAGAATACGCTTTAAAATCATAGTAATAACAAAACCACATTAATAAAAAAAGAACCCTGCATGCCCATACACTGCCCTCAAAAAAAGTTTCTCATGGCACAATTGTTGGTGCCAAGTAAATTCTTGTGCCAGGTCCTCCACTGGGAGTACAACAGAGTAATAAGACTGTAATGTCGCATGCCCAGTGCAGGAAGGTCACCACAATAATGTTAGTACTATGCCAGCAATGTGAAGAGAACAGTACAGGTGCATAGAAGTGGTGCAGAAAAAGGTATTTTTGTACTCACATTAAAATCCATTTCTAGAAGTCCATTGAGCGACAAAGCTTTAATGATATAAAGCAATGAAATGTTATACTGCTGCCTGCAAGAGAATTGGGCACTAGGTAATAAAACTAGAGGTCTGGCCTTTAAAGATATAACCCCTTAGATCTCACCAGTTGTAGCAAGTAATCCAAAGAGAAAAACCGTAGTGAAGGGAGAGATCTGTCCATAAATGGGCAATAATAATTTTTCTCTATCATCCATTGAGGGACACATTTCTTATGATATCATGCAAAGTAGCAGCTCAAACAGAGAAGTGGGCAAAAATAACAACAGATTGCCATGGACGCGTGGAAGTTCCAGAAGCTGAGGAGGTGGAAAAAAGGCACTGGGAACTGTAATCTGACCTTGAGGAACAAAAGGAGCATTTCTATGCAGGAAGGCGTGGTTGAATCTTATGCTTGCGCATCTGAGGTAAAAGCTGACTCTTGCTGTTTGTTTGAAGGCTTCATCCTCTGACCAGCACATATGCCAGATTGTTCTGCGAAACCGAACTGAAGAAAGGGATACCCATGTTAACAGAAGGTAAACATCCAGTACTGCATCACACATAAATTGTGAAGCAATGGTCACTTTAGTGATTGTCAGGGCTGGCTTAGCCCTTCCTTCTCTGGGCTGGCCACTCAGCTGTCGGCTAATTGCCAGCTCTCATCTCTCTCCAAAGTTACCAGCTGTTCCTGATGATGTTCGTCTGACCCGCCTACTTAAAGCCTTCCAGCTCACTTCACCTTTGCCTTCGCCTTGGTCAGATCACTAGAAACCATCTCCTGCGGTTTGTTTAAAGACTGACTTGCTGACATCCCTTCTGGCTCCTTATCCTGATTGCTGTTGCTCTACTTGGATCCCTGACTTCTGGCCTGGCTGATTACCCGATCTGGTTACTGGACTCTGGCTATGCTTGACTACGCTTTTTCTATTTACCTTTTTATTTTTTATTAATAAACAAGTGTGATTTAATTGTACTTCTGTCTCAGTCTGATTCATGGTTTATGACAGTGATTTAGACCAAATGGCTAAAGTCTGGCCAGTAAGAAAAGTGGCTAGTAAAAGGGTTGATCCCGTTAAAAGGAATAGATAGTAGACGCAAGAGCTTCTAACGTTTTGTCAGTAGGGTGCCTAAAGAACGGTGCCTTATCAATAGGGATGGCCAAGTCCTTTCCAGAAAGAGAGACTGGAAAATCAACCTCAGGATGAGTAGACATGCTTTTTTTTTAAACCTTTTGGAAAAAGGACAGAGTATCTTATAATGTATAGGGACAATGAATTGTTTGTCTGGAAATACTCAATCTTTATAGAAAATTCTATCAAAGAGCAAAAGATAAACCTCAGTTGCACGTTCAGGTTTGTAAACATGGAGCCTAGACAATTTCTGTCACAGAAATCTTCCAAATTGAAAGTGGAACACAAAGTCTCATTTAAAAGAGAGACTGTAAAACTTGAATTTTTTTTTATTCAAATTCTTTTTATTGTATTTTGCATGAAAAATATAAAACAGCGCGCCTAAATTGCTCAACAGAACTCGGTGCATAAAAAAAAAAAAAAGCGCCACTAAATCAAAATACCAAAACAAATTTACTTTACCCCCACCCCTGTTCCCAGGGTGCACCCTCTTCAGGGTGTACACAATGCATAATAGATTCCAAAGATGACTAAAGGTGGGATTTACTAAAACTGGAGCGTGCAAAATCTGGTGCAGCTCTGCACAGAAACAAATCAGCTTCCAGGTTTTATTGACTAAGCTTTATTGAACAATCTGAAGTTCATATTTGGTGGATGTGCCTGCGGGTATGCAGACTATGGGTCAGGGTTTACGCGTTACTCCGTAGTCTACTTCGAGTAAACCTTAAAAAAGATCCATTTGAGGCACTTCTTGGTAAATCAATCACAGCATTACTACACCCAGAATGGCAATTAGCGCAACATCTTTTACTGCGACTAAACTGACAATAGCGAGAGCATGGAGAACCCCAACCCTGAGTTTTGAGGCAGTCAAAAACCGACTGAACGATGTGATGGTCAATGAAAAATTGTCTTCTGTTCTTTCCGACACTCATACCAAATTTCTTAGGGTCTGGCAACCTTGGATTGAATATCATCACTCTCCTAGATTCGATGTCACTCTACTGTTGCTGTAGGAGCTCGACTGGGCACACCCCGTGAACCCGTTCCCTTCTTCCTTCTCCCCCCTCCTTTCTCTGTCTTCTTTTTCTTCTCTTCTGACCCTCCCTACTCCTCCCCTGCTTTCCAATCTCAACATCTCATCTAATCTATTCTTGACCCTTTGTACATCTCCTTCTTCCTTTCTCCTCCTTTCGTCTTACCAACTTTCTGGATATGATTACTATGGGCTTCCTGTATATTGAACGCCACGTTTGTGTTGCAGTTGTGTGAAACCCAGGGTCCGCTCGGATCCGGGAATTGTGTACATGGTTAGGCGACAGCTATACTTATAGAGAAAAACTCAAAAGAGTAAAGCTAGATAAACACTATACAGTTTTCTGCAGATTTTTTCTTTTAGAACCATATAATAGGAGGTCAAACCTCAACACTTTCAATTTGTATGGAATCAGGCAGGTCCTCATACTACATAACTGAAGGTAAATCTAAAGGAAATCTAACAATCTAACAAAAGTTGTATAGGGTGTATCCAGCTTAAATAAGGAGCTTTAGTGACCAAGTAAATCTATACCTGCTGCTAAGACAAGTGTGTGTCTCTCTAGGACAGTTTTTTTCAACTCCAGTCGCCCCAGCGGGGTAATGTTTTCAGGCTTTCCATTAGTTTGCACAGGTGATTTGATCAGTTTCACTGCCTTAGTAATTACCACAGCCGTTTCATCTGAGGGAAATCATGAAAACATGACATGTTGGGGCGCCTTGAGGACTGGAGGTGAGAAACACTGCTCTAGGATAACATTGGGAATATGAATTTTCAGATGGTAAGTAACAATTGCCAGCACATGATAATGTTTGGCAGCATTGGCTATCCATTCCCTCTACCAACCTGACATGTTTAACCAAGGAGCAGATAAGGACAGTGGTTGTTAGTCCCTGAAGAGCTCTGTGCAGAGTAATTGTTATCGGGACAAAAAAGCACAGACAGCAATTAGAAATATTGTCAGAAGGTCTAACCACTCCATGCTTTCTAATTTTTTATCTTTGTCCCCTTTGGACAGATTTTTCATCACATTCTAAATCCATATGGTAAGAGGGATGGCAATAAAACCTGTCAAAAGCTTAACCCTGCCTGCTCTATCCAAAGATAAAGACTTGTTCTGTTTGCACAACAAATTTTTGTATCAATAAAGTTCATGTTTTTTAATCATATACCGTCTAATGCCGGGAACAAATCCGTCGGACATTCTGATCGTGTTTGGGCTCCATCAGACCTTTGCATGCCAAAAATCCGATAGACTTTAGAAATAGAACATGTTTTAAATGTTCCCACTGAAACTCGGCTGGACACAGATCCTAGTGGGAAACCGGTTCGTCTGTAGGCCTCCGGGACTGTGTGACATCACCCGGTGACCCGCCCCTTATGCCTATATATGTCGAATACGCAGCGTGTCCACAGCATTACAGAGGGAGAGAGCGTTGTGTCAACATCAGAAGAACAGAAGAAGGAAGAAGAAGAAGATGGCGATGACGAAGGAGAAGACCCCGCCAACGCTAGCAAAAGAGCTGGAAGAAGATAGCGGAGGAGCCCGGCAGAAGAACTGGAGAGTGGTAGAAGAGGCCGGAGAGCGGGGGAGAAGAACCGGTAAAGCGCAGAGAAGTCAGAAGAAGACCCCCGAAGTCGGAAGAAGACCCCCCGGAGCTGCCTAATAAACTATTTTAAAAACCTGTGTAGTGTAGTTTTTTTATTGACACTTTTTCCCCAGGTGAATGGGTAGGGGTACAATATGCCCCATACTTTTTCACATAGGGTGGGGGGCCGGCATCTGGGGACCCCCTTATTAAAGGGGGCTCCCGGATACGGATAAGCCCCCCCCGCAGACCACGACAACCAGCGGCCAGGGTTGTCAGGAAAAGGCCATTGTCCTCATCAACATGGGGACAGGGTGCTTTGGGGTGGGGGGCCCACAGGGCGCACCCCTTCCCCAAAGCACCCACTCCCCATGTTGAGGGCATGCAGCCAGGTACGGCTCAGGAGGAGGGGGCGCTCGCTCATCCCCACCCCCTTTCCTAACCGGCCGGGCTGCATGCTCGGATAAGGATCTGGTATCGATTTTGAGGGGACTCCCACGCCGTTTTTTTCGGCATTACGGCCTACCCTTAAAATCCATACCAGGCGACGGCGCTAGCAAGGTGTCAATCTTGGCAATAAAAGCGGCGAGATTGACTTCCTTTTCTAGTCCCGTCGTAACTCATCATGGTCAAAATGAACGGACTTCAGTCCGTGTGTGGGCAAGTCCATTCATTTGGAAGTCCGCCGGAGCTCCGTCAGAATTCCGCCGGGAAGTCCGTCGGACCCTAGTCTGCTGGAAAGTCCGGCCGTGTGTACAGGGCATAATATGCCTCTAAAATCTGAACCAGAGCTCTTTTTTGTCCCTTGTTCTTGTTCCTATTGTGTATCTTCTCAGAATTAGGAATTCCAATACGCACATACACACTTCTGGTGAGCAGGTGTTCAGTACTCACTATAACATTGCAGATTCAGTGAAGCCTGCTGTGGAAATTTTGGGAAATACAAATAGCAGAAAATAAGCTATCATTCATAATCCATCATCTATTTGCACAGCAGCTTATCCACAGTCTTGTTTTTTACATCGGAATAATTTACCTTTTAGGGATCTGCAGTGGTCGTTTTAGCTCCTGTAATATCATTTTCAGTTTCTTTGGATCTAAGTGTCCCTTCTTCTTATATTTCTTCCTTTTGCCATGCTTCAAAGTCAGTTGTGGAACAGCCCCCACCTCTTTATAAGTCAACTCTTTGTCTTGGTCAGTAAATAAGGCTATCTGTGCCGAGATGCCTGGAATTATTTTGGGGCTCTGCTCCCCTGTTTCTTCACCTGGGCAGACAGTTACAGCTACTAATGGCCTGTAATGTTGCTGCTTCCATGCTGCAAGCTCCTTCATACTTGTTTGAAAGTCAGCTGAAAGATGGAATTTACTTTCCCCGGAGATCAATATATTTGGAGAAGAAGAAGAGTGTGTTTTCTGTGGGGGGAAAAGACAAAAGTATAAAATCTGATTGCATAGATTTTATTATGCAATGGAGAACAGTACTGCTCATAGCAACCGGTTATCTTCTTCCTTTTATTCTTAAGCGTATACCTGAAGACAGCAAAGAAAGTTCTGCTTTCAGGCACGTTGGTCAATATAAACTGATCACTAAAGAGGAGTTTTTGCCAATAGCAATAGTATAAAGGGCTCACATTTTCTGGAAAAATTAAGCAAAAAAGACTTTCCCACATAGGGTAATAAATAATGTACATACATAGAAGATAAGTAGAGCTGACCCTTGACCTACCTTATACCCCCTCTGATCATGGGTTGCACAGCCTGATGCAAACAATGCAAATCCTTGTTGCTTCCAATTGCCTTAAAATAGTTCTAAAGTCAAGACAGTGTTAACCTTAATGATATCCCTGTATTAAAAAAAAAGGCCCAACAGTTGAATGCTAATGTCAATCAATTACTGTGAGCAGAGAGCAGGAGGCTGGGTCAACCCATGCTGCGTGTCTCTATGGACACACACAATCCTGACTCAGGAGCATGCCCTTATGAATGCGCCAATAGCAGCTGGCTTGCTATGGGGGCATTCACAGAAGAGGAGGAGAATAGAACACTGGCAGGGGACCCCAGAAGAGGAGGATGTGAGCCGCTTTGTGCAATACTACTGCACAGAGCAGGTATGTATAACTTTGTGTGTTTGCATTCACATTTATGCAAAGAAACAAGAACAACAATCTTCTGCACTCAAGAGAAGTTCAATGGTAGTAGGTGGATCACAGGTCCTTGATACTTCCAATAAAGGCACAGGCTTTGCTGCCTCCTAAGGGTCGGGTGAGCACTCATTAGGAACACTGTAATACAAAGGAAAGAGGGCGCATCAGTCTTGGGTATTACCCAAATTTAACCACTCGCTGACCGAGCTATAGCCAGATTACGGCTACATTGTGGTGGGATAACTCTGGGAAGGCGTCATAGGACGTACACCCCCTAGGGCACGCACCTGGGAATGCCTGTGATTGTTGGGTCTTCCAGACCCGACACGTCACAGATCGGGGTAATGGGCCAATGACAGTGGCCCTTTACCACATGATGGCTCCATCCACTGACTGAGCTTTCAAATGTCATCAAACCGGAGCATGTCTGGTTCAGCTTCTCCCATCTCCTCGCACCAATCGGTACAGTGTGCGAGGGAAGGGGGGAGGCAGTGCAGCAGCACTGTGAGCTGTACCTGAAGTTCCCGCAGCGCTGATCTGTACCCATCCATGGCCCATCCATCCATCCTCATATATGCTCATCCATCCTCATTCATGGCTCATCCATCCCGATCCATGGCTCATCCATCCCCATCAATGGCTCATCCGTGCCACATCAGTGATCATGCGTGCCACATCAGTGCTCATCCATGCCACATCAGTGCTCATACATGTCACATCAGTGCTCATCCATGCCACATCCATACCAAATCAGTGCTCATCCGTGCCACATTAGTACTCATCTGTAATACATCAGTACTCATCTGTGCCACATCAGAACTCATCTGTGCCACATCAGTACTCATCTGTGCCACATCGATGCCACATCAGTACTCATCTGTGCCACATCCATGCAACATCAGTGCTCATCTGTGCCACATCCATGCCACATCAGTGCTCATCCGTGCCACATCAGTACTCATCCGTGCCACATCAGTGCTCAACTGTGCCACATCAGTGCTCATCTGTGCCACATCAGTGCTTATCCATGCCACATCAGTGCTCATACGTGCCACATCAGTGCTCATCCATGCCACATCCATGCCTCATCAGTGCTCATCCATGCCACACCAATGCTTATCCGTGCCACATCTGTACTCATCTGTGCAATATCCATGCCACATCAGTTCTCATCTGTGCCACATCCATGCCACTACAGTGCCCATCAGTGCCACTACAGTGCCTCACAAAAGTGTAAAATGTATGTCCCTAGAACACCTGATGGTGCTCCCTGCATGTTGGGCCTCTGTATGTAGCCCTAATTAGGAGGAGTAGCGGAATGTATTTTGTGGAGTATGTTTTGTTACGTACATGCTATGTGTTCGAAATATCTTTATAAATTGACAACTTTGAGTTAAAAAAAAAATGCGTTTTAATTTTCTTTCCACATTTGCCAAAAACGCGTGGAAAAAAAATTACATGTTCAAAAGACTCATTATGCCTCATAGAAAATAGGTTGGGGTGTTTTCTTTCCAAAATTGGGTAATTTTTGGGCATTTCTAATGTCCTGGTGCTCCAGGGCCTTCAAAATGGTAGGAGGTAGTCAAGAAATGATATATGTCATTTGTGCTCCCTGTATGTTGGGCCTCTGTATGTGACCAGGCAGTGCAAAAGTCTCATACATGTGGTATCACCATATTCAGGAGGAGTAGCAGAATGTGTTTTGGGGTGTAGTTGCAAGTATGCATATGCTGTGTGTGTGAAATAACTTGTTATTATGACAATTTTGTTGCAAAACAAAATCTTCATTTTGCAAAGAATTGTGGGGGAAAAAAAACTTCAAAAACTCATCATGCCTCTTACTAAATACCTTGAGGTGTCTACTTTTCGAAAAGTAGTCATTTGTACTTTCCTGACATTTCAGGGCCTCAGTACATCAAGTGTGATCAATTTTCAGTGGCACCATAGCTTGTGGACTCTATAACGTTCACAAAGACCAAATACAGTAATATACACTGATTTGGGTTATTTTAACCAAAGATATGTAGCAGTAAAAAACTTGGCCCAAAGGAAGGGGGGAGCCCAGGAATGACCACTACTGGCTCTTCTCACTACTGTAGATTGGGTGGCTACAGCCACTGGGCCACCTGGATCACTTTTACTGAACAGCCAATCACCGGCCGAAAAAAAGAACACTGTGCCTACAACCATGAGCTTATTTTAATCAATTCAAGTCCAGGATGTTTTAAAATGACCTAAGGATGTTAAGTGGTTAAAAGAACCAAAAAAGAAAGAAAAATTTAGATTTAAACTTTAAGAAAAAGTAGAAGCACCACTCCTAAAAGGTCTGAGTACAAAGTAACTTCATTCCATTTGAATCCTCTACCAGTATGTCATTTTGTTTGCCTAATTGTACTTAGAAACAGAATACTTCTAAATGTCTACATACAAAAGGCCTCAAATGTGAAGTGTTTGACTAAAGAACAGTTCCTTTCTCCAAGCAACCAGTTAGTGTCGCCTTCACATTTTCTAACCTGCTTTAGGGAGAGGAAGGGAGAAGATTGATTGCTATAATGAAAAGACTATTTTCTTCATAAATGCAACCCGAATTTCCAAAAATGTTCAAATGTGCAAACACAAGCTTGCCACAAATGTGTCTATACAGACTGGAGATCAGGTTGAAACAAGTAGGACATTTTTGTATAATTCAAAATAAAACAGCCATCATTCTCCATTGATATAATTTACCTTAAGCTTTGGAGTAGATAAAGTTGGAAAACCAATGTTTGGTAAAGAATTATGTCTTCGAGATAAAACTCTGTCCTATTGAGAAAAACACAAGTGTTAGCTTAATACTACCATACAGGTGCCCCTGAAAAGTATACTGTCACCTTACCCTTTCAGGACGAAGTGAAAATATGTGCCAATCCCTGGGGCAGAGCACTGTCTAATGACACAGGGGGTGACATCCCAATGTACTTTCACATAAATGTTTATGAATGTTATTATTCACACTGTTACACAAAATAAAATGTATTTAGCTTTTCGGTACCTTTCCTATAAAAGTAAATATGCACTTTAATCATATATATAGTCCTTTTTCTCTCCAAATCTCCTTGCATCCCAGAGCTTTTTTCTCAATTAGCCAATGTCTCAGTTCTGCTTGTTATACATATATTTTTCTGGGCAGAGGGCATTTTTTTAAATTTGGGAATACAAAGTAAAAAAAAATATTTTAAAAAAATTGCATTTTCCTGTAATTTTTCCCAATGCAACTTTTAGGTCATATGCAAACCTCATATATTTATTGCAAATTATACTCAACAAAGTCTGCTGATTAAAATGATTGCACATTGGTGTGACTTTTATGTAAGAGAATGGTAAAGCTTAAAGTGAACATAGGTGTAGGAGAGCTACAGTATATCTCCCTTCCTAAACTACACTGTGATGCATACAGGGAAAAAAGCATTTTCAAAAATTGGTTGTGTAACATTAAAATGGGTTGATAAGGGCACAGATTAGCACAACTTTTTCACAGGTTTGAAATTGTTAAAAATTCAAATGACATTATATTCACTTACAACAACATTCATTGGGGTCAATTCATTAACGATTATCACATGCAATAATACGGTCACAAGATTAATTGGCATACATTTTTGCATACAGTAAAAAAAAATGTAATTCACTAAAAATGACAAATGTACAATGTACCCCATATTCATTCACATGGGGGGGCGGGATCTAGGCCCCCCTTGTTAAAGGAGGCTTCCAGATTCTGATAAGCCCCCTGCCCACAAACGCCCACAACCAGGAGCCAGGGTTGTGGGGAAGAGGCCCTTGTCTCCATCAACATGGGGAAAAGACCCTTGTCCCCAACATGGGGACAAGGTGCTTTGAAGCGGGGGGGGCAGAGAACCCCCTCCCTGTCGAAGGCCTGTGGTTCAAGAGGGAGGGGCGCTTGCTGGTCCCCTCCCTTTCCTTATCTGCTGGGCTGCATGCTCAGATAAAGGTCTGGTATGGATTTTGAGGGGGCCCCCATGCCATTTTTGTGTTTTCATTTTGACGTGGAGCTGCCTTTAAAATTCATACCAGACCCGATGGGCCTGGTATGCATTGGGGGGGGACCCCACATTTTTTTTTCATAATTTTTAATTGCCGACATGTTTTCTTTACATTCAGCTGTCGGTGAGGAACACGTTGACAGCTGATAAGTCATCCGTTGTTAAGGACACAGCGTCCAGCAGCCCGAAAATATGCAGTAATTACCGCATTATGGAAACTTTACCGCAGTAGTTATTTACCACACAATTGAAGTGAATTGAACATTTACACAATTGTTTCCGCAATGCGTTATTTTACCACATTTTTTTCAGCGCTATTTAACTCTTAGTGAATTGACCCTATTTTTACCACCTGGGGATGAATCTGGTGAAGAAATACTTCTTTTATTTCCATAGTATTTTATTGAGGAAAATTCATAAATAAATGAACAAGTATAACAGTAGGTATATAGGCCCAATCGCCTAAGGATATACAAAAGTTCCGTAGCAATCACAAAGATGAAATGTGCGTATGGAAAGAATAGTACATAACAGTGACAAGATGAATATGTTATGCCCCATACACACTATCAGATTTTGTGCTGATTTTTTCCTTCAGGTTTACCAAAACCATATAGTACAAGGGCCTGTCTGATTGCATACTATTCGAAACTCCTAAGGTTTGACCTCATATTATATGGTTTTGGTAAATCTGAAGGAAAAACTCAGCGGAAAAACTGATAGTGTGTATGGGGCTTTAGACAATTGCACAGTTTGTAATTAAGGCTTGAATTTTGTTTCTCTGAAACCAGAAAGTACCTGGTCTTTGAGGAGATAAAATTCACATTAGATTTTACTGTGCTGTGGTTTCAGCTGGTTTCATGAAACAAACTGTGTTGACTATTAGTGATAACTTGGCAGTTATCTTAGCTGGGCGACAACTTTTAAGTACAGTAGCCACACTACTAAACTGTCTCCATTTATAGACAATTTGTCTATCCATCAGTCAATAGTTGACTGATGGATGCCTAAATACTTTGAGACGGATCTCTACCCATTTCCATCCTTATGTAGATCAACTACATTGGTGGGCAGCACAGTGGTGTAGTGGTTAGCACTCTCACCTAGCAGTAAAAAGTGTCACTGGTTCAAATTCCAACCACGACACAACCTGCCTGGAGTTTGCATGTTCTCCCTGTGCCTGCGTGGGTTTCCTCCGGGTACTCTGGAATCCTCCCACACTCCAAAGACATGCAGGTAGGTTAATTGGCTTCTGTCCAAAATTAGCCCTAGTATATGAATTGGGACCTTGGATTGTGGGCTCTTTGAGGGTAGGGACTGATGTGACTGTGCAATGTACAGGGATAGGGACAATTGTAGACATTCACTCAGGTTGAACTAGATGGACTGGTGTCTTTATTCAACCTAACTATGTAACTACTGTACGCTTGATTATATGTCTTCAGAGAGCTCCTGTTTGCAAGGCATGGTTCATATCAGCTGATTCTTCTTATGAACAGCATTCTTAAAATATTTGAGTGTCTCAATCAGAGTAGCTCTAAACCACACCTCCAAACTCATTTCATTAAATGGACTCCTGATGTGCAAAATATTGACTCCAATTAACTTTTGTTAATAGCGTCTATGGGTGAACATACTTTTTCCTTCAGCAGTGTGAATATTTATGATGCAAGACACGAGAAATTAAAATTGTTTTAACAGCTTGAAGAGGGATTTCACTGGAAAAAAAAATTATTAAAAGCCAGCAGCTATAAATACTAGAGCTGCTGACTTTTAATAAATGGACACTCACCTGTCCCAGGGTCCAGGGATGTCGGCAGCCAAGGCCGATCGATCGGCTCTCGGCTGCTGCAATCGCCATTCTAAGTGAGGGAATGAGGAAGTGAAGCGTTGCGGCTTCACTTCCCGGTTCCCTACTGCACATACGCTAGTCGCGCAGCGCAATAGGAATGGTCCGCGCTGTCTCTGGGACCCGTGTGTGTCCCAGCAGACAGCGCGCTGGGACAGGAAGAGACATAGACTCTCGTGGGAGTCTATGCCCGGAAGTGGGTGCAAATACCTGTCTTAGACAGGTATCTGCACCCCCCTCCCCCCTGAAAGGTGCCAAACGTGACACCGGAGGGGCTGAGGGTTCCGATGAGCGGAAGTTCCACTTTAGGGTGGAACCCCGCTTTAAGCATGTTATTCTATATTGTTGAGACTTAGATGAGAATCAGATCACGTTTTATGGCAAACTATTGCAGAAAACAAGTTAATCCCAATACATTTTCTTGCCACCGTATATCCAATGAATGGTACATACAGGGGCGTATCTACCACGAGGCAAGCAAACAGAATTTTTCAGGGGGCCAGCATCTGTACCGAGATGATGACTGCCACTTCAGGCATCACTCCGGTATCATTTTTTAGAGCCGGTGGTCGGCTCTTGTAATAGCAATCAGAGCGGCTTACCGCGGCTCTCTCAGGCTTTCCCGTCCCCCCGGGAGACCCAAGCGTTCAGCCGCCACGTTCTTCAGCTGGCTGGACAGCCAAGAAAACCTGGGATTGGCTTTGATCAGCTGTGCATTACAGTAAACCCAAAGTGATAATATCATATCACTTCTGGTTTACTCATAAACAATTGGCTCCATTTTTTAAAATGCTTTAAACGTATAGAGGAGGGATTTGGGGTCTTATAGAGCCTACATCCCTCCATAAAGAGTACCTGTCACATTGCCTATTGCTGTCACAAGGACGTTTACATTTCTTGTGACAGAAAAAAAGTGATAAAAAAAAAGTAAATCAACAGTGTAAAAATAAAAATGTAAAGTGCCCCCGTTCTCCCGTGCTCGCACGCAAAGGCGAATGTGCCTGTTGGTTCCACGCGTACACAAACAGTGATCATCCCACAAATGTAAGGTATCACCGTGAATGTTAGATCATGTGCAGTCATTCTGGTTCCAGACCACCTCCGTAAATCTAAAGTGGTAACCTGTAAAGGCTTTTAAAGCGTCGCCTAAGGATAGTAAAATTTACGTTGTTTGTCACCGTTGCACAGGCGTGCGCAATTTTAAAGTGGCTGGGGTGGGACAATTTTAGATGGGAAAATATGCCACTGACTACATACCATAGTGCCTTGTGATGAAAATGATGAATGCCATCCCATTAGAGCTGTTGGAGGTCCTCCCCAGAAAAAGAGCCCAGCCCTTCATTCCTCTCCTTCCTGCTGTTTGCAGGACAAGCTAAATTTCACAAAAGTGCACCCCTTTGGGGCCGTCCTGGGCATTCAAATTGTGTGCATTGTGCAGTCTCCTTCCCTAGCTGTTTGAATCCTCTGGATCAGCAGCTACTACACTAAGATGGAGCTGGGAGAGGACAGACTGTGAATGCCTTCATTTTGCAGAACACAGAATGGTGAGGAATGACGGACCAGTGCTTTTCAAGGAGAGGACTCCCGACAGCTGCATCAATAGTTGATGGACCACCAGTTCCAACAAGAGTAGCTATGGTATGTATATTATTCATTGGATATATAATTGCAATGGGGAGATTTTCTAAAAATCTTCCCGATGTTATATTTTAAAGTATGTCTAGAGGCAAAACTTATTTTTTTCCTTTTTAATGGAGTGTGAAGGGTTACAACCCCTGTCAGGTTTATACTACTGTCTGTCCTTTCTGGGGGAATTCACTGCCTCTATTTGTACTGGTGGCTAGTGTCACTAATAAAGAAACATTCTGGTTATAGATACTCTAAACATAAGCTAAAGTCTCTCATTCTGAGCAGGAGAAACAATGACAGACACAACAAAGAATGTACAGTATGATTAAATACACATGAATTCCAGCTGAATAAATAGCTTAACATCATATCATAAGTTCATATCCTTGTACCAATAGCTTCTAAATAGCTGACTGAGTATGTACAAATTTGAAGATAACAAGGCCTGTAAGAACGTGTCTTTTAGTGTACTTTTGGAATAACCACATATTATTAATAGAAGTTATCACACCATGAAATTACCAGCTTTGCAAGGTCTTCTGGGTCCATATCCTCTTCCTCTGATGACTCACTTTCAGTCTCCATCGACAGTAATCCTTCTGTGGCTTCCTGTTCATCTAAGCAGCTCTGAAACATATAAAAACAGACCATGATAGATTTTTATATATATATATATATATATATATATATATATATATATATATATATATATCCATCTATAGCTCTATATATATATATATATATATATATATATATATAAATATATATACTGTATTTAGATGATTTGTGATAATCATTGTGGCTATACAGTGATGTGGAGGGAGCCTGTTTCAGCAGTGAGCGTGTCCCTAAAACATTGAAACAGATACCCCAAGGGATAAATTGGTAAGTGCTCCCATTTGCCATGGGAGCAGACTGGGTGCAAACATATGGTGTCTGGAGTAGAGATGGGAATGCCTGGAAAACAAAGGGAAAATTCAAGGAAAGCAAAACAGTCGTCCCCCCCCCCCCCCCCCGTTTTTTTTTCAGAGCTAAGAAAGGGAGTATGGAATATGTTCTTTTACTATGACAAATAATATATCCATGACATGGTATTCATCTACATAACATAAAGACCTTAATGAAAGATTTCTGAGACTTTACGTAAAATCTTAAGTTATTGCAAGTTCCCTCAGCTGAAGACAAACAAATCCTAGAATACAATTCAAGTAACACCATACTTTTCAATGCAGTTCGCAAACAAGAGAAATATGCATTTCTACCACTAGGGGCAATTGCAGGGGAATGGCTCCAGTTTAGTTTGCTTGTAGGCTCCATCATATACCTCCTAGAGTTGTGTGATTGTTGGGATACAGTAGGTGATAGTTTCTGTCCTCTCAGGCCTTAATTAATAGGTACAGCATAAAATTGTCTGACAAAATTAGTTCATCTTATTTGACCTTTAAATGGTTCCTAATAATGTTCTCCACCATCACAGCACATAATGTTTTCCTATAGTCTGGTAAGTAAATTGTTTTTTTCTTCTGCTCAGTAAAATGGTGAGACCAATATATAGAGTTTGAAAACATTTCCACAGTGCAATTTCTGCTGAGAACAAAGCTGCAATTTGCAAATATTGTGAGACAAAATATTATTTTCCAAATGCTACAAAACACATCCTTGCATGCCAGAGGGGCCCTAAAGACATAAAAAATTACTTTATGGAATGAAATGATGAGGCCCATAATTAACCACTTCCATACAGGGCATTTTCACCCCCTACCTGCCCAGGCCAATTTTCAGCTTTCAGCACTGTTGCACTTTGAAAGACAATTGCGCGGCCTTGCGACGTTCTAACCAAATTTAATTTTGATAATTTTTATCCCCACAAATAGAGCTTTCTTTTGATCACCTCTGTGTTTTTTATTTTTTGCGATAATGAACAAAAAAAGTGTGTCAATTTTGAATAAAACACAATATTTATTACTTTTTGCTATAATAAATATCCTCGGTTTAGACCGATGTGTATTCTTCTACATATTTTTGGTATATATTGCATATAAGCATATATTGATCGGTTTGCGCAAAAGTTATAGCATCTACAAAATGGGGGATAGATTTATAATTTTTATTTATTTTTTTATTTTTTTACTATTACTGCAATTTTTATTATGACTGTGACATTGGGGCGGACAGATCGGACAATTTTGACACTATTTTGGGACCATTCACATTTATAAAGCGATCCATGCTATAAAAAATGCACTGATTACTGTATAAATGTGCCTTGCAGGGAAGGAGTTAACACTAGGGGGAGCTGCAGGTGTTAAATGTGTGTCCTAGGGAGTGAATCTAACTGTGGGGGGAGGGGACTGATGAGTGGAGAAGACCAATCGGTATTCCTCTGTACAAGGAACATCTGATCATTTCTCCTCTCCCCTGACAGGACGTGGATCTGTGTGTTTACACACACAGATGCACGTCTCGGCTCAGTTACCTCGCAATCGCAGGTGCCCGGCAGACATCGAGGCCGCCGGGCACACGCACCAGGTCCCCAGCGATGCGACACGTGCGCTCTCCACAATGCCGGGAAGCAGAGGACGTCATATGACGCCCACCCTGAGAGAGGAACAGTTCCTGCCACCGTCATTTTACAATATGGCGGTAGGGAACTGGTTGAAGTGCAAGTAGCTTTTCCCTCCAGACTTCTCATTACAGATACACTCTTTCTGCTGCTTCTGGATCATCACAAAGTGTTTCCTCAGCAGCAGCATCTTCAAGTAAGAAAGTATTACAAACCACCGCCTCCCAAAAAATACACAATCCCTTCATTTATAAATAAAATGCCACCTTAAAATTAGGAGAATATTGATCAAGCTCTTGCAGGAGCATCTGGATATATGCTTCTGGATCAGCATTGTTAATAACTGAAAATGCATATTGGCAAGAAGCTTTTAAATTATTATGAAGTAAAGGGTTGAGGGCATTTGGTTACCTCTTCTCATGTATAGGTAAAATGTTCTTCACATATACAGTCCTTGTTGTTCCACTTGTAATAAAAAAAAAAATCGCAAGTTTCGTTTATTTGCTGAATAAGCTGTACTTTTATTTCAAGCATAATTCTTTTAATTGCACTGCATATTTTGTTCCCAATGTGACAAAATTATTTTAAATTTGTAAAACTACTCCATACTGAATTTAGAAATTTTACATCTCTAGTCTGGAGCCTATTTGGTCCAAACAGAAAGGCCGCAAAGCCACAACGAAATCCATAAATGAATGAAATCCAAATTTGTGACTGAGGAAGGACGGAGGTAATCCCTGTTTAAATGGCCCCGTAGGGTTGAGCTAAGAAGCTGCAGTCTATGTGTGGCTAGAGTTCCAGTCTGATAACTTATGGAACCAGTTCAGAGTAGTACTTTTTACTGAGTGTCATCATTACCAGAACTAAGCAGGCACGGTCCGTTGGAAATCCATCCACCACTGCACTAGTACTGAAGAATTTCCTAGTGATCTTAGAAGGAACTCTAGGGCTCCATACAGCCATGGTTGAAAAAAGTTACTCTAAACTAACTAAAAACATTTCCAATGCAGTGGTGACATCATGTGGACATTAGTGGTATTGCACATGATAAGATTTGTTTAGAGATTAATTTCTAGCAAATATAAAAACACAGTTTAATCCAGTTATATTTTCATTAAAAATCAATAAAATGTATTTTCATAAAGAACTAGTATAATGCTGTAATATATATATATATATATATATATATATATATATATATATATATATATATATATATATATATATATATATATATATATAGTTTTTATTTTTATCTTATTTTTTTTACATACACAAATCTCCTGCCAGCACTTCACTTCTTCCATCTATCTTCCATCTATAAATGTAATGCTCTGATTCATCACAGAAAACACAAGTATAAGGAGAAGGCGAAGAGGAGCAGGATGATATTTTTATACTTTTAAGGGTCTCCCTCAAAAAACATGGCTGCCATTTCTGGAATATTTTTTGTAGATCTCATCAAAGCAATTTTCATTATTTTTTTCCCAGTATTACCTCATATTTGGAGAACAAGGTTTCCTGCATTAAAGACAGAGGGGCAGAGAATTTAGGAGGAGCTGGTGCCCAAAACATCTTTAAGCTTTCGGAGTGCAGAGATGCCTGGGAAATAACAAAAACATACTGTCACTGATGACTACATGATCACAGTAAATTATTACGTTCCATCAACAAACCAAACTCCCAACAGCTCTACATGTCCATTGTCTTACACTTCTTAACATTTATGCTTTTAATACATAATTAATAATAAACCACTTGCTTACTGGGCACCTAAACCCACCTCCTGCCCACACCAATTTTCAGCTTTTAGCGCTGTCACTCTTTAAACGACAATGGCGCGGTCATACAACACTGCACCCAAATTACATTTTTATAATTTTTTTCCCCACAAATAGAGCTTTCTTTTGGTGGTATTTGATCACCTCTGGGTTTTTTATTGTTTGTTAAAAAAATGTAAAAAGACCAAAAAAAAAAGAATACAAAACCGTTTTGTATTTTGTTAATAAATTTTGCAAACAGGTAATTTTTCTCCTTCATTGATGTACGCAGATGAGGCTGCTCTGATGGGCACTGATAGACTGCACTGATGGGCACCGATAGGCTGCATTTATGGGGACTGATAAGGCGACACTGATGGGCACTAATAGGTGCCACTGGTGGGCACTGATGAGGTGGCACTGGTGGGCACTGATAGGTGGAATTGGTGGGCACTGATGAGGTGGCACTGATGAGCGGCACTGAAGGGCATGGATAGATGGCACTGAAGGGCATTAATAGGTGGCACTGATAGGTGGAAATAATAGCTGGCACTGATAGGTGGCAGTGATGGGTACTGATTGGGACTGGTAGGTGACACTGATAGGCAGCATTGCTAGGTGGAACTGATGAGGCACTGATTGGCACCACTAGTGGGCACTGATAGGTGGCACTGATTGCTGGCACTTATGCATTGGAGGGCACTGATTCGTGGCACTGTGGGCACTGGCAGGCAGTACTGGTGGGCACAGATGAGGCAGCTTCGCCTCTTGCGGTCTGATGTCCCTTGCACAGAAGCCGGTTATTGGCTTTTTTTTTCCTTCTCAGGATCTTCTCACAGCTGATCACGTGGTAAGGAGCCGGATCAGCCCATTACTCTGATCTGTGATCACCCAAGTCTCATTGATTTGGTGATCCCATCGCGCGGGGAGTGTGCAATGGGGAGGACGTCTATTGATGGCCTCCCAGCAAAGTAGATCTGTGTTCTAGACGTAATTCGGCTAATCGCTGATCTGAAGGGGTTAAAAAAATAAAAATAATAATGTAAAATGAAAAACTGTTAAAAACAACTATAAAACAATTAACCACAATGGTGTCTGGTACCTGATTCTCTTATATACACTGAAGTTTATTTATTAAAGGCAAATAGACTGTTCACTTTGCAAGGGAATTCTCTCTCTTAGGCCAGCCATACATGGTTCGAATCTGGCCGAGATTCGAACTGTTAATGGGCAGACTGAATGTACCAAGTTGATCGATCCATCAACTTGAGTACAACCAGCCTGCCGGATTATCTTGCGATTATCGCTATCATTATGCGCTAGCAATAATCACTGTCTTCTCCCAGTGGTGGAAAGTGAGGGTTTTAAAGAAAACAAGCAATTGTTCTTACCTAGATGGATGCCGCATCGGTCCTACACACAGCCACTAAGACCGAGAACTGAGTGAATAAAGACCGTTCATCACTCAGTTCTTGGTTTGCTCTGAGCACAAAGCGGTGACTGTCAGTCTCCAGCTCCCTGCTCTGCCCCTCTAGTGCTCACTGGATAGCTGGGCTGTGGATGGGACAGGAGCGGCTTGCTCAGGCTCTCAGAGTGGCTGAGTGATGTATATAGATCACAGGAGTGTAAGAAGTGCACTCCTGTGATCTCCAAGGATATAGGGCCAAAAAAGCTTTGACCATACTTCTGTACTTCTTAATGTATGATGTATAAATGGAGCTTGGTAGAATTTTGATTTAAATACTCCTTCCTCACAGGCATTCCATATGCTGTGTCCACTCCACCTCCAAAGAGCTCCATACCTCCAAAAATGGCAAGGGATTGATTCACTAAATGCAAATAGACTGTGCACTCCGCAAGAGCAGCTGCTCCAGAGCTTAGTAAATAAAGTGAAGCTTCACTTTGCAAGGAATATCCATTCACGTACAAGGAAAATTAAAAATACAGCATTTTTGCTCGCACTTGATTGGATGGAAGTAAGCAATTTACAAAATTCTGGAGCAACTGCACTTTTCAAAATGCACAGTCTATTTGCCTTTAGTAAATCAACCCCAGTATCTTTGAACAAGCTTTTCTTCTGAAAGTTACCTGTTCTCCAATGAGCTCCATACGAGGTCCTTCCACATAATACTCAGCAATTCTCTGCCACTCCTCTAAGCTACATGCACTATGAGGGGGCAGAGTGACAACACCACCGCTCTGGCCCTGTGACTGAAGCACTGAAGTAGGGATCCCATCCTGCAAAATTCTTTAACAACAAAATATGAAGTTAGTTAAAACATTTACACAATCGTTATATTTTTCTGTCTTCTCAAAAATAAGCTTACAGTTGCTTCTGTTTTTATGGTCTGTTTTGCACTCTTTAACCACTAGCTGACCAGCTCATGCAGATATACTGTGGCAGGTCGGCTCTCCTGCGAGAATCGACGTACCTGTATGCCGGTCCGTGCCGGTCCGTGCAAGGGGTATGGCAGGCGCGCCCACTCTATGTCCACTGGCGATTGCGGTGAGGCGATTCCCCGTTCTGCCTAGTGACATGACAGAGATCTCCTGTTCCAAGTGATCAGCAACATTGATCTCTGTCATGTTCCTGGCAGCCCATCCCCCCACAGTTAGAACACACTTAACCTCTTGATCACCCCCTTGTATTAACCCTGCCAGTGTCATTTTTACATTGATCATAGTTACATAGTTGAATAAAGACACCAGTCCATCCTGAGTGAGTGTCTACAATTGTCCCTATCCCTGTACATTGCACACTTGCATAGGTCCCTACCCTCAAGGAGCCCACAATCCAAGGTCCCCATTCATATACTAGGGTCAATTTTGGAAAGAAGCCAATTAACCTACCTGCATGTCTTTGGAGTGTGGGAGGAAACTGGAGTACCCAGAGAAAACCCACGCAGGGAGAACATGCAAACTCAAGGCAGGTAGTGTCGTGGTTGGGATTCGAACCAGCGACCCTTCTTACTGCTAGGTGAGAGTGCTACCCACTACACCACTGTGTCACCCTGTATTTTTATAGCACTGATCAATCTAATTTGGGGTCATATTTGTCCGCCGCATCGCAGTCTGGCTAAAAATCGCAGATAGCCATCATTACCAGTAAAAACAATAACATTTTTATTTTTTAAAAAGTCCCTAAATAAATCCCATAGTTTGTAGACGCAACAACTTTTGAGCAAACCAATCAATATACACCTATTGCAATTTTTTTTTAACCAAAAATATGTATAAGGATATATATTGGCCTAAACTGATGAATACATGTGTTTTATATATATATTTCTTTTGGATATGTATTATAGTAGAAAGTAAGAATTGTTGGTCTTTTTTTGTTTATAGCGCAAAAAATTTAAAACGGTGATCAAATACCACCAAAAAAGGGCAAAAAAAAGAACATCAATTTTGTTTGGGTACAGTGTCGCACAACTGCGCAATTATCAGTTAAAACTATGCAGTGCCGTATCGCAAAAAACTGCCTAGTCATTAAGGGGGCAAATCCTTCCAGTTCTAAATTGGGTAACCATAGTTCACCTTTACCAAAAAACTGCCTATGCAGATACGGAGTGTCTATAGAAAAAAATAAACTGTTCAAGTTTGACTAAAGTCAAATAATGCCTTTGCAATAGCTGTAATCCATTACCGTACCTCCCAAAGCCTCACTGAAAAACTTCCAGATAGCATCTTCCTACCCAACCCTTTTTCTAGGATGTTGCTAAGATGCTCCCAGCTGATTCAAACCCCCTTGCATGTGCTCTCTCTCTCTCCCTCTTCTGTTGGAGTAGCTCTGAGCTCATTGACAAAAAAAAGAGCGTACATTTTGAAAAAAAACATTATTTTTTACTTTGTGCTATTATAAATATCCCCCAAAAATATATTAAAAATTATTTTTCCCCTCAGTTTAGGCCGATATGTATTCTTCTACATATTTTTGGTAAAAAAAAATCGCAGTAAGTGTTTATTGATTGGTTTGCGCAAAAGTTATAGCATCTACAAAATAGGGGATGGTTTTATGGCATTTTTATTAATATTTTTTTTTTTACTAGTAATGGTGGCGATCAGCGATTTTTATCGTGACTGCAACATTTTGGCGGACACATCAGACAATATTGACACATTTTTGGGACCATTGGCATTAATACAGCGATCGATGCTATAAAATTGCGTTGATTACTGTAAAAATGTCACTGGCAGTGAAGGGGTTAACCACTAGGTGGCAGTGTAGGGGTTAAGTGTTCCTAAGGGTGTGTTTCTAACTGTATGGGGGCGTGGCTGTGTATGACACCACACTGATCGCTGCTCCCTATGACAAGGAGCAGACAATCAGTTTGCTGTCACTAGGCAGAATGGGGAGATGCTGTTTACATCGGCACCTCCCCGTTGTTGAGCTCCGTGACACGATCGCAGGTATCCCTGCGGTGATCGAGTCTGTGTGACCCGCAACCATGGTCGTGGAGCTCTTGGGTACGTTACTTTGCCCAGCCGTGCCATTCTGCCGACGTATATTTTCAGGAGCCGGTCGGGAACCGGTTAAAAAGTGTCGATTCTGCAGGCGTTTGACATTTTTTTCACCTGCCTCTAGAAGCACTTCTATTATGTTCTATATGTCTTTGCACATTATGACTACTACAGGCGTTTTCTGTCCGGGACGTTCAGAGGCAGGAAAAAAAAACCTTCACTATCGTGTTTTCTGGAGAAGTTTAAGAGCTGTAAAAACATCAGTCTCTCCTCTCTCACACTTTGAATGCCAATTACTCAGTCATGCAACAATGTACCCAAACAAAATTTTTATCATTTTTTTCATACAAATAGAGCTTTCTTCTGGTGGTATTTCATCACCACTGGGTTTTTATTTTTTGCAACATAAGTGAAAAAAGAGCGAAAGTTTTGAAAAAGAAACCCTTTTTTTTAGTTTCTATGATAAAATTTTGCAAATAAGTAATTTTTGTTAATAAATTTGTACCAAAATTTATACGGCTACATCTCTTTGGTAAAAATAACCCCAATTAGTGGATATTATTTAGTCTCTGTGAAAGTTATAAAGTCTACAAGCTATGGTGCAAATCATTGAAAATAGATCACAACTGATGCACTGGCGGTCTATCTCATTTCTTGAGGTTCTGAAATGTCAGGAAAGTACAAATGCCCCCCAAATGACCCCTTTTTGAAAAGTAGACAGTCAAAGGTATTTAGCAAGGGGCATGGTGAGTTTTCTGAAGTTGTCATTTTTTCCCACAATTCTAGGGAAAATTAAGAACGTTTATTTTTAATTTTTTTCCACAAAATTGTCATAATAACAAGTTATTTCTCACACACAGCATACACATACTTCCAATTACACCCCAAAATACATTCTGCTACTCCTCCTGAGTATGGCGATACCACATGTGTGAGACTTTTACACAGCCTGGCCACATACAGAGGCCCAACATGTAGGAAGCACTATCAGGTGTTCTAGGAGCATAAATGACACCCCTAACGATCTATTACACTTTTGAATGCCCTGGAGCACCAGGACAATGGAATTACCCATAAAATGACCCAATTTTGGAAAGCAAACACCCCAATGTCTATTCAGTGAGGCATAATGAGTCTTTTGAATAGTTAATTTTTTTACGCAAGTCTTCAGAAAACGTGGAAAGAAAATTAAAATCTTTTTTTTTTTTTACACAAAGTTGTCAATTTATAAGATATTTTTAACACATAGCATGTATATAGCAAAAATTACACCCCAAAACACATTCTGCTACTCGTCCTGAGTATGGCGATACCACATGTGTGATACTTTTACACAGCCAGTCCACATAGAGAGGCCCAACATTGAAGTAGTACCCTCAGACGTTCTAGGAGCATAAATTCCACATCTCATTTCATTCCTACCGATATGTTACCGCAATCTCCTTCTCACACACAATTGGTGTGTGAGGGGGAGAACCCAGTAACATCTTGTTACCGCGGTTTGTTTACTTTCTGTAACCGGCTGTGATTGGACACAGCCGGTCACACGGTAAAGAGCCAATTTCATTGGCTCTTTACTGCAATCGGGGTTGGGCTGCAACAGGGTGACAAGCCGCGTCCCCGATCGCCGCTCTGTGCACGCCCTACGACAGTTCCAGTCTGAGCCACTCTACTAACGATCCAACGTTACTACAATGATCTCCCCCCTGTGCTGTTGTGTTCTTACAGGGGGAGCACTGATGGGGAGCCAGTTGGCTGCTGGTTTTCTATACACATGGGCCGAATGTCGGCTTTACTGGCTCTCACATCTCACCTCTCAAATCTACATGCCATATACCACCTTAGATTGTAAGCTCCTTGAGTGCTGGGACTGATGTGAATGTATAATATATATATGAATATTAAAAAAGCTGTGTAAATTGACGGTAAAATGCCAGGAAGTTGTGAAGTTTTCTACAGAACACAGCAGGGGCTAAGGCAAGGCCTAAAAATAAAAAAAAAAGCCTTTATTTTTTGCAACTGAGGTATATTATTTGTTTTATGGTACATAAAAGGTACAATTAGAAACAAAAAAGGTGAACTAAGCCTTTAGGGTATATTTTTCAAAACTTCAAATATTTTTCACACTATACAACGCAGTGGACAATCTCCTGGACCTATTGCACTTTGACAGCAGGCACTAGTGGCTGTCAGAATACCCAAACAGCGGCAGCATCTGATTTGAGGCACACGTTCACTGTTCGACCTGTCCAACTCCTTTGATTTTTTCAACGTGGAGCTGGAGGGTGGTGTCAGGGTCACCCACAGAGTGAATTTCAGCTAGTTCATTAGGAATCAAATGAAATTCATATAGTGTATGGCCTACTAAATTGATAATCAAATCCTTCCAGCGATTAATGGGTGCAGAAAGCATTCTATTAAGGGGTCATTTAAACCTGGCTTGTTGAGGATCACAGCAGAGAGCTTTGTAACTGGAAACCATTGTTTTAGTAGTTTGGATAACATCCATAGATAAGCAGACCAGTATCAGCCACTTGGATTGCACTGTATTTGGACAGAGATAGTAATAAAACCTGGGAGGTTAAGGATCACTGAAGACTGTCATTTAAAACCATTGTTCTATTGGTTTGCACTGTGGACATAGACAGTGTGACTGATAGCCGGGCACAAGTGTAATTAAAGCCTGTCATCTGAAAGGTCTTCACCCGGGACACTCTGATGTCATACAGGTAACACAGACTCAGCACCAGAGGTATTAGCGGAGAAAGATTATTTTAGGCCTGTTCTTCTAGTGATTTATCAATGTATGTGCCTCTCCTCCTCTCAAGGAGATAGTCAGATTAAGATCTGGAAAAGAAGATAGTGCCACATGAAGGAGGCAAAAAAGCAGGAATGTAGCTCTTTTACAACCACCTAATTTGCCTGGCACCATACATTAAGATTGTTACCCAATCCAGCAAATCTCATGCCTATGTGTGCTCATTGCTCAGAAACAATGACATGTACACTATCATCATATGAAAATTCACATATGTGTGTAATGTACGTAATTCCAGGCTAATCTATCATTGCAAGGGAACAACTCACTATGAGTTGGAATGTCCATCTCAGCTAACAGACTTCTTTTTGAGGTCCACCAGCTTGGGGGGTATCTGCTGAGGTAACCCAAGGGCATTATGATCATAGCCAACTCTTATATAATCAGCAGAACTGAACAACAATCATCTTATCAAGGAAAAAAAATCAATGCGTCAGCAGTGGCGAGGAGACTCGGCCTGCAAGTGGGGGTACCTTTTGCCATGCACACGCTTACCAATGCCCAGGATCAAACAGGGACTGCGTTCATGTGAAAGTCTAACATTAACTTCTTCCTGACCACGCTATAGCTGAATAGCGTGGATCTCCAGTTCTGGGAGGACATCCATGGATGTTCTCCTATGTGCGTGCCTCCTATGCACTCCCTGGGGCATGCATCAGGCATGCATCAGGCACACTCTGTGACTGCTGTGTCCAAATCACAGACAACGGTAGTGGGCCAATCACAACGGCCCTTTACCATATGTCCAATCACAGCAGGCCACATGTAAACAGACTTGTTGCATTGATTTTCTCACATGCTGTCTCTGTGTGAGGAAAGGAGAGTCGATTACAACAAATCTGATCATCAGTGCAGGTTATCAGTGCCTCCTCATCAGTGGACATCAGTGAAGAAGAAAAATTACTTATTTGCAGAATTTTATAACAGAAACTAAGAAAAACAGTCTCAAATAAATGAAAAAAAATTATTTGGGTACAGTGTTGCATGACTGCACAATTGTTATTGAAAGTGTGAGAGCATTGAATTATGAAAATTGCTCTGGGCAGGAAGGGGGTGAAAGTGGCCATTATTGAAGTGGTTAAGGCAGTTCCACGGCTAGAGATGAGTCATGTGTGCAGCAATTAATTACACAGAGTCCTTATACACACCCCTCTTCTGTATATTGCATTTAGGAGGGACACTGTTAACTCAGTCACAGAAACAGAATGGGGTCACACCATGCACCTAGTGTAGACCTCGTGTGTGCACTTGTTAACTCCTTCACTGTCATACCATGTGAGCAGGTCATGGATCTCTGTAATGCAGGCTCTATTCTGGTTGCTACTGGAAACCGACCACTGGGGAAGGAGCCGGAACGTTGACCCCCTTACTACCAGAGGATCCGTCACCTATGCCAGGTACCACACTTCTTGACTAGCTGCAATATACCTTGGTTACCCAACGCAACTTCATAACTCCTTTTGCCTGTCTTGCCGAGTAAACCTGTGGTAGTGGCTTTTCTTCATACAACATATGTGCTTTACTGACCCAAGTTATTTTGCTACATCTGAAACCAACATGCACCCTTTTAAATAGCTTCATACCAGGCTTAGAACAGCTGATGATAGGGCGCTCTACCACTGGTTTAAAAAAGAAAGATGTCAATGGGGGATATCGAGTAAGTATCTTGCTAAAATGCTTCAAAAGAAAAGTAAAGCTAACTTTATTGAAAGGGAAAGGGGCAAGGTTTTTTCCACTCCTGAGATTGCTCGGGCCTTTCAAGAATACTATGAGAATTTATACTGAATAACCCAAAAAGCCCCCCCCTGGAAACTGTTAAAAAGAGACTAGATAATACCAGAGGTTTCTTAAATGGATGTGGTCTTAAAAAATACCATTAGATAAAGCTGCCCCCCTGGAGGACCCTATATCAGAAATAGAAATTCTAAAAATGTTAAAAGAGTCAGCGGCCGGGAAAAGTCCTGGTCCTGACGGGTTTACGATTGCTTATTATAAAAAATTTAGTGATATCCTGGTTCCCACAATTTTCACCTATATGAATGGGATAGGTGCAGACTGGGAAATACGACGGGAAGCGCTCGAGGCAGAGATTACCATTATTCCTAAGGAAGGAAAAGACCCTAATTTGTTCTAGTTATCGGCCCATCTCTCTACTGAATGCTGATGTAAAGCTATTCGCAAAGATCTTAGCTAATCGAATGAAGATGGTAATGAATGATCTGGTGCACACAGATCAAGTAGGATTTGTCCCTGGTAGGGAGAGTAAGGACAATGGTATCAGAACCCTACTGGTTATACATAAGCTGAAAGAGAGTAGATCCCCAGGACTACTACTGTCGATAGACGTCCAGAAATCGTTCGACAGAGCAGACTGGGGATTCATGCAAAACTTTCTGGAGGCATTTGGAGTTGGCCCCAAGATGACAAGCTGGATAAATTCCCTTTATAAGCACCCCACAGCAAGGGTCAAGATAAATGGGTCCCTATCGCGGCCCTTTGAAATGTTTAACAGGACCCGGCAGGGTTGCCCCCTGTCCCCTCTATTTTTTATTCTATCACTGGAACCATTGTTGGCTAGGGTAAAATTGAACCCCCGACATTAAGGGATTACAGATCGATAATGAAGTACATAAAATAGCAGCATATGCCGATGATGTACTGTTTTATGTCACTAGCCCCAGGACAACCCTCCCCAATCTACTGAACATGTTAAAAATGTATGGGGAAGTATCAAATTTCAAAATGAATCCCTCAAAATCTGAAATTTTAAATATAAATGTCGCCCCACAGGAAGCACGAATGCTCAAAGAGGACTTCCCATTTATATGGAGTGACAATGAAATCAAGTATCTAGGAGTCAAAATAACACCTACATTTGATACTATGGACCAACAAAATTTTATTCCGCTAATGAACGACATTAAAACTGAGTTAAATTCTATAGCTTCTAGACAAAGATCTTGGATTAATAGGAAAAACTGTCTGAAGGTGATAATACCCCCTAAAATATTATATAAATACAAATGATACCAATCCCAAAAATATATTTAAAAAAACTAAATTTGTTATTCCGCAGGTTTATTTGGAGGCATAAAAAGCCACGAATAAGCCTGGGAATTCTTGTAAAAGATAAGTCACAAGGGGGTCTGGGTGTGCCCGATATTAAAACTTACTACTACTCAACTCTTTTGGCACGAGTGGTTGAATGGGCAAAAGATAATAAAGAAAAAAGGTGGGTCAAGTTAGAAAGTGGTATTAGTAAAGTTCTCTTGGGTAAAGTAATATGGATCCCGACACACATTAGAGAATTAGATGGACACACGCACATGATTACACAGATAGCTTTGGCAACCTGGGATAGGGTTCACGAAAAAACTAAATTGGGATTATAATTCCCCATTAATACCACTATGCAACACAGGTTACTTCACACTGGGGAAAGATAGGATCCATGGTGGGTGGTTTAAGAATAAAGATACACAACTAAAAGATATTGCAAGCAATGGTAAAATCTGTACTTTTCAGGAATTACGGAATAAAAAAGAGGTATTAGATATAAACTGGTGGAGGTATGCACAGTTGAAACACTTTGTGGAATCCCTCCCTCAGCTGATCAGGTCGGAGGACAGCTTGCGCCCTTTGGAACGGCTGTGTGTGGCGACCGACAGAAAGAGGGGGATCTCGAAAATATATAAAATTCTGAATGGTCTAGTAATATGGGAGCCCCCCTCATTCATTAAAAAATGGGATGAAGAGTTTGGGACAGGAAGCACGGAGGCAGAGGTGTATAAAATACTAAGGATTCCGCATGCAATCTCAGTGGACTGTAGCCTACTGGAAATTAACTACAAGTGTATGGCATGGTGGTACTTAACCCCAGACAGACTACACCAATTTCATAGAGGGGTCTCTAACTTATGCTGGAGGGGATGCTCAGAAATAGGATCTATGTTCCATATATGGTGGACATGCCCTAAAATTAAAACATTCTGGAAAGGAGTATTATCAATAACCAAAGAAATCTTGGGTTCCAAAATACCAGAAGAGCCTAGGGTTTGTCTGCTCCACGAGGTTAGCATGTCCATAAAACAATAAAGAAGAACATTGATACCATGTCTCCTAAACACAGCAAAGAGCTTAATTCCCTGTCAGTGAAAAGACCCAGAGAGCCCCTCTCTGAAAAGTTGGTTTGGCAAAATTAATCAAATTTATAATCTAGAGCTATTGAAGTACAGCGGAGAAATAGGAGAAGCAGAGTTTGTAAAAAGATGGAAAGATTGGGTAAAATATAAGAAATCTTGATAGTACGATTAAGGACCTTAATAGGCTGGATTCCAGTTTTTTTTTGGAAGAGGCCCTTAGGGAGGGAAGGGGGTGGGGGGGGGGGGGAATTGGGGTGGGAAGGAAAATACTTTGTAAACATTTTCACATTGTAAGTAGCCATGTTTGTAGCCCCAGATCTGTAAGAAAGGAAAAAAGAGTGTTCACTGAGGTGGCAAAAAGAAAAAAAGAAAAAACAGCAGCTGTTGCAACTTTACTAAGAAGTCTCTGGCATTACATTTCAATATGAACAACGTTCAACACCTAACCCTAGCTACGAATATCTTAGACGTTTTCCAAGTGTTGGAATTGGTGGGAAAAAACCCTTGAATGGCAGAACACACATTACCACACACATACAAACCACAGTCTGGGCCAGCCACTAACTAAACCAACACTTCTGTAGGCAAACTGCCTATGTATGTATTAGAGACTGCTTAATGAGAAGTGCAATGACAACTTTCAGTTGTATCCACAGATATGGCTAAAAGGGATGTACATGGGTTTACATACACTTTAACAAAAAAATTAACAACTCTCATGGTATAGCATAATCTTTTCCCAGATACCCCCATCCTGATGTGGTGTGGGTGCATGAAAGCAGCCTGCCTATTATTTTATTCATTAGTGGTTGCTATTCCATTTAAAAAACATGGTAAAATGCCCCACCTACCCTCCCTTCTGCATTCAAAAAACATGGTAAAACTTTTAATTTGTATCATTCTGCAATTTTATGTTCCTTATTTAAAACAATGGAAATAATAGAAAGCTGGTCTTGGTAACTCCACTTTTATTGAGAAATAAGCATTCCCCTCTGGGTGATCTATGTATAGTACATTTGGAAAGTAGTCACAACGTTTCACTTTTTCCACATTTTTTTATGTTACAGCCTTATTCAAAATGGATTAAATTCATTATTTTCCTCAAAATTCTACAAACAATACCCCAAAATGACAATATCAACGAAGTTTGTTTTAAATCTTTGCAAATCCTGTGCATTTTACTGAAGAGTGGCTTTCATCCGGCCACTCTACCATAGGGGCCTGATTATTGGAGTGCTGCAGAGATGGTTGTTCTTCTGGAAGGTTCTTCTCTCTCTACAGAGAAATTCTGGAGCTCTGTCAGGTTTTTGGTAACTTCCCTAAGGCCCTTCTGCCCCGATCACTCAGTTTGGCCGGATGACCTGCTCTAGGGATAGTCCAGGTGCTTCTAAACTTCTTCCATTTAGAGATAATGGAAGCCACTGTGCTCATTGGGACCTTCAATTCTGCAGAATTTTTCCTGAATCATTCCTCAGATCTGTGGCTCAATACAATCCTGTCTCTGAGGTCTACAGACAATTCCTTAGACTTCATGGCTTGGTTTGGGCTCTGACATGCACAGTTAACCGTGGGACCTTATATGGACAGGTGTGTGCCTTTCCAAATCATTCGGCCGGCCCACCCAACGTCACTCTTGGCTGTCTGCCTATTGGACGCCGGGGGGTGGGGCACACATTTAATGGAGACGCTGCACAAGCATCTCCTCACGACGAGACACTCATTTGCGTTCCCCTCTGCAGTACTGGACACTCACGCTCGGTACCTGGCTTCATTACAGGTAATCTACTTTTTGCGGATAGTGATTCTGAGTTCAGTATCCGTTTTTACCACCTCTCCCCTTGGTTCGCCCCCACTGACGCTTTTCATACTAACTTATACTTTCCAGACACCTAGCCCTTGTTGGTTCTGATTGCTGGATGAGCCGGTCAGCTGGCCCTCTAGACCCATTGCTGCGATGTGATAGCTGATTTTTTCCTTTTTTACACTTCACTACTCTGGAAATTCATTGAATGGATCATTAGATTTTGGTGAGCCTTTTCTAATGTTATCTACATTATTATATATCATCACTATATATAGATATATGTATATCACATTGGCATCAAGCATCACTCTGATGTAAACCTTTTTTCTCTATATATCCCCTCTCCAGTTGCTGACTGCCAGACTTCTCATCTCCTTCGTGAGCTATAGGTTCTATTAATTGGCCATTAGTCCTTATTCAGAGGGTAATTCTATTCAATGCTTGTTTAATAAATTTTTGGTATTATATTGTCGTGTATCCCCACAGTGCCCTATCGTGACTGCCTATGTGTTGTACATTCATACCCCTTCCTGACAGCACTTTGCTCTATATTAGTTATGTGTTATTAATTACATGTATACATTTTGTTTATACTGCTTTTGTGACGTATGTTCCTTTCTTGCTTTTAAGAATCTCATTGCGCCCTAGAAGAAGCGTCGATTGGACGTGAAACATGTTGGGCATGAGCATGGGACCCATATCAGTATACTATTATTGTGAATATATATTTACACTCTAGTTCCCAATGGTTTATTGCTGGTTATTATATTGAACCATATTATCGTATAATGTAATATGATATTTTTTTGCTGATTGAGGTCTCCACGAACGAATATATCATCTGTTTTTGGTTTTTAATTGTATTTTTGTTATAATAAAATTGTTTAATGAAAATAATTTTTGACTTGTACTGGTGCCTATAAAGTCCATAAGTCCCTCCATATAGTTTTGTTTCTTGTATACATCTATTCACGGACGATGGCACCTTCTACTGAGGATTACATTGGGATATCCACTCTTACCACTAAGTGTTTCTTTTGACATCCCGCACCTATTTATCTATGATCCCTTTCCAAATCATATCCAATCAACTGAATTTACCACAGGTGGACTGCAATCAAGTTGTAGAAGCACCTGAGCTCAATTTTAAGTGTCATGGCAAAGGCTGTGAATACTTTTGTACACGTGATTTTTATCGTTTTTTATTTTTAATACATTTACAAAGATTTCAAACAAACTTCTTTCACTTTGTCAAACTTGTCATTATGGGGTAGACTTTTGAGGAAAATAACAAATTGAATCCATTTTGGAATAAGGCTGTATCAAAACAAAATGTGGAAAAAGTGAAGTGCTGTGAATCATTTCTGGAAGCACTGTACATTACAAGGATTTTAACAAACCTTGTTGCAGAATCCTACCTTTTGTTATTCTGAAGAAATTCATGTATGGTTGTCTGTGTTCATGTGGAAAGAGAATCTAATGGGAGTGGTTTCATAATTATAAATCAACTGCTGCACCTGCAGGACTCGAATGAGGAAAACTGCAGGGTCTGCATCCCTTTAGATGTGATTTTCTATTGGGATTATCTCACCCATTACATTTTTGTTGCAGGGGATGCTGGAAATCGGACTTGTATCTTAGTGGAGACTTCTGGGAAAATCAGTGAGCCAGGCTGAAAAAGGCTGAACACAGGCTGAAAATGTTGTTTCTGGTGGGTGTTCTGTACACATTCTGTGTATAGAACACCTCTAGGTAGCCATATTGCATTGCATTTTACATAAAATTACAGAGCTGCATATTAAAAAGGAAAGGTAATTTTTAATAACATTCGATTACAATATGACTTGGGTCGCAATTGTATATGCTATATGCATTTTGTTTTATTTGCTATTTTTTTTCCATGAAAGTGGAGTTACCCTTTAATGTTAAGATTTTAGCATATTGCTATAGAAAACTGAAGAGCACAGAGCATGTAGCACTGAGTAGCAGGTGAGTGAAGAGGCATTCCTAATTCTCACCAATTTGTTATGGAGGGATCCTAGCTGGACATAATGGCTGGTGAAAGTAAACACTCATCACTCACTGGAACGAGGACATGTGTGGGCCAGCCAGCCAGCAGTTCTTCACACACTGGGACCTGAGCGTCCCCTGCACACGCTCTCTGTAAGGGGCTCTTTGTCTGTCAGGGAAGGGCTGTCATGGATAAGTGATTTCTTAAGAGAGACCACAGGAGAGATAAGGATTGTCAACCAATTACACCTGTCTTCAGTACTGTCTGCTAATCTCGTCAGGGGTCTTTGTGAGGTCTCTGTGAGTTGATCTTGCTGTGAGGTCAACCTGTACCATAATTGCAAGGCTCATACTAGGTACTGTAAGGTTTAACTAAAGATTACCTTTGCTGAAATATGTAGGCTAGGCTGCCATCGCTGACCTGCTTCTAAAAAATTCTAGTGGCCCGACTAATGCTGATCCAATGACTTCAACAGTCTCTGAGTTACTAACCTGAAACAAGTATGCAGTAAGTGAAAAGTGTGAATTCCAGACTCCTGATCTGCATACTTGTTCAGGTGTGGCAACCCAGCAAGTATGAATTTCTATGACAGCCAGGTAATTAGTATTTTCAAATGGTCCACAATGGTTGTTCTAATACTGTATAATCCCATAAGCAAAGGCTATCAATAATGTACCCAACAAATCAACAATTTGTAGCACTGGATGAAAAAAAAAAATCAGCCTTGCACAGTGGAAACCCTATTTCTGACCATTAAATTCTCCTCCTCCCTAAAAGTGTTACTAAAGCCAGGACCCTGCATTCACTATATCTAGTCCCCCACAGAACACAGAACAAGGAAATGCAATTATTTTAGTAATATGAACTGCTAAATACCTTTTCTCATCAGCAGTATATAGCAGTCTTGTGGCTTCTATCAGTGCCTGGTTAAAGCTTGCAGAAGGAGTTTTCATATTTGCCCTGGCTGTCCTATCAGGATGCAGGACACCTGACCCTCTATCTAGACAGTGCTGATTGGCCCTGTGCTGATCACATGCACTCTCCCAAGAAAAAAAAAAACTTTCTAGCAATACACACCAAACTGAGCATGTGCAGCCTGACTTCAAAGGCTGTCTTATCCGGACATGTTTTGGAGCCAGTGGAATAAGAGGAGGATCTGTGTATAGAGGATCAAACAGCCTTTTTACACAATGCAGAGGAATAACCCCTTAAGTTCCACAGTGAGTGTAACAAGCATGCTTTACTGCATATACAGATTTTACTGTTGTGGGTTTAGTAACACTTTAAACCTCTTTCTAGGCCCACTAACAATGTTTTTTCTGTTTCTACACTGACTGTAGAACATGCACAAATTCAGTATATGTTCACTTTGCCCTCAGTATACAGTCACTTCATGCTGACACTCGGCTCATCTGCACATGCTGGGAGTAAGAATGGGTGTCAGGACAAAGGACTACATTACTGTGTGGAAGTTAACATTATGCCAAGAGTTCAGAGGGCCCATATTAACTAAAGCTTTACTTTAAATAGTTGTATGAATAGCAGTTAAAAGTGTTCAGGCTGTCCAGTTCAGAACCAGACTCGGCTTTCATTGTAGGCACTAAGCAAATGTTTCAAAAGAAGCACAGAGGGTAAAATGTCTGCTTGTATGTGGTTGGGATTAGGTGTATATGCCAGATTATATATACTAAATTACACATACTTATAAATCAATGCAGAACTATTACATGTTTTCAAAACTATCCCCCACTATTGCCATTTATGTGGTTACATAGTAAAAAAACAGAAAACAGAAGGAAAATACAGAAGAAAAAATAAGAAAACAAAAGAAGAAGAAAAAGAGGAAAAAGAAGAACTCACTTAAATTCACTTACTATTGACTGACTCACTACCTCTGCTGGAAGTAAGTTCCAAGCAGGAACTACTTTTTCAGTAAAAAATACTTCCTAAGGTTAGCGTTGAACCTTTTTCCTACTAGTTTGAGGTCTCCTCCTTGCTGCATTTTTCATTTAGTGAACATTATGGAACTAAAGGAATGAAAGTTATTTGGCTGCTGCAGAGAGTGAACCTCCATGGCAGGGAGTGACAGAGCTGAAAACTTCACAAAAGAGAATAAGTTGCTAAACTCCTGTAGCCAGGAGCTGGCTAATAGTGCCTGCATATTCAGGAGACAGTTTGCAATATTGCTACAGTGTGGCTGTTTTCTCCCAGTGCCCAGCCTGGACCCTGTCATCATATCCTGCAGTCAGGGTGAACAAGAACTAAGAATGAAGCAAAGCATCTTGGGATATGTAGTCCAACGTTCCAAGTTCTATACTCAGACAGAATCGCTTTCTTAGGACCACAGACTGGATCTGCAAGCAGTGCCAGATAGTGCTGCAGCCAAGTTGCAGAAGAGTCATTGCAAGCGGTGCGGGAGCATCCACTGCCAGCCACTTCTGGTCATTCAGCGGTAGCTAGGAGGCCGCTCTCATCACATGCATGTCAGATCCAGCCTGGCTGCAGCGCAGTGCCGCGCGGAGTTGAGCACCATCCCTTGAGCCAGACTCCGCAGAGCCTGCTGCGGAAGGGTTGCTGGGATTGGTGAATGGGCACTTGCCCAACACCCTATAAAAAGGGACATTGGATGCAAATTGTCTTGTTTCCTGACTAAACCTGTAGGACTCCACAGGCATACTTTGCATCACCCTGCTTGCCAGGAGACCTTAAACACACTTAATTCCACCCTGCTTGTCAGAACACCTAAAGTGCACCAAGAAAGAGCTAGCTGAGGATGCAAGGTCTTTCTTTTGAGAGACTACATCATACCATAAGAGATTAAATCCACTGGTGCCATAAGGGCCCATACTTTCACCCAGGGCTCTATTACTGAATGAGCAGGTTTGAAGGCTTAATGGTTAAATAGTTTGAACTGAACAAAATACAGTGTTTATTGGGACTGTGGTATTGGGGAATAGAAGGGAATGGTCTGACACGAAACGGGTCATTCGTCTGACCTTCTCCTGCCTGAACCAGTACGGCAAAATCCAAAGCAGATTTTGTTGGTTGGTTTAATATATGTGCTTGTTTTACATTTCCTCAAATTTATATTCTTGACTATTTCTGCTGGCAGGGTTTTTTGTCACAGAAAATGTTTAGCTGGTGTTGGTTGTAAGTTACTGAGTTTTGCTAATACATTTTCCAGTAAAATAAGATTCAACTGCTTTACGCGTCTAAGCCCTTGTACACACGATCGGAGATTCCGACGGAATGTGTCCGATCAGAGCGTTTTGTCGGATATTCCGACTGTGTGTGGTCTGCATCGGACTGTTTCCGTCGGACCAACTTTTCCAACTTGGCGGAAATATTTTCCGACAAAATGCTCCGAAAGGACATACTCCGATCATGTGTAGAGATTTCCAATCGGACAAAGTGCCACGCATGCTCAGATCAAATTCCTACATCAAAGCTATTGGCTACTAGCCTGAACGTAGTCCCATCGTAACGAAATTACGTCATCATGTTCTGAAAGATCGGATTTTCAACTTTGTCCAACCGTGTGTATGCAACAGTTTCGGACAAGATCCGTCGGACAAAATCAGACGGATTTGGTTGTCGGAATCTCCGACCGTGTGTACAAGGGCTAAGGCCGCGTACACACGGGCGGATTGTCTGGCCAACTAAGTTCATCAGACAATCCGACAGACAGTCCGTTTAAAATTTGCATGAACGGACTTGACCACACACGATGAGCAGACAGTCCGCTGAAAGCTTGCGCTATGACGTGTACGGCACGTACGACGGGACGAAAAATTCGACGTCCAATACACTGCAATGCAACCTTCGCCGTGTAAATCCTTTCTGAGCATGCGCCAAACTTAGTCTGTCGAACTAGCCTACTCACGAGCGGACTGTCCGCTGAAACCCAGTTTGGACGGACTGTCTTACGGAAATTCCGTAAGACTTTGTTCGTCAGACAATCCGCTGAAAAAGTCAGCTGAAGCCCACACACGAGCAGATTGTCCGCTGAAACACTGTTCAGCGGACTAAGTTGGGCAGACAATCCGCCCGTGTTTACGCGGCCTAAGTGCTTATTGTTATCACAAGGATGTTGCAACCCAGAGTGTCAGATGTCTTGCAAGGTCGGGGGAACCATTGGGATACAGTTCTTTCAAGTGGCCCTCATGGGGGTAGTGCTATACTCCCCAAAACAGGAAGCAAGTAGCTGATTCAACATGTTAACATCCATGCAAAAAAAAAAAAATCAGTTTAAGGACCTTTTAAAAAGAAAATCATCTACAGCAATTTTAATTGGCGATCCATAGGTTTTCCAATAGAAAACAGGAGTAAGATCAGCTATGCAGATGTGATTCAACCACCCTCTAGCAGATACAGTAGTCAATAACACCAAGGGTGTAAAATACATGCAATTAGCCTAAGCATAAGAATAGCTCAGGAAATGTCTTCAGGTTTGATCCAAAACTTTGTACAACACCAAGCAGGGCCCACAAGAAAGATGTCAGAATGTATTTACAACATGCAGTATACTAAAACTGCTGGGGGGGTTGCGGGGGTTACAAAAAGTACATCTATCCTTTACAGGAGATTACAGTTTTTTTATTTATTTTTTCATTTATTATAATCAGGTATATAAAAATTGTAATTAAATATTTATATTATACTGTACATTATTGCTTAGCAGTTGGCAGAGCCTTAGTCTCCTTTTCACATATATATAGGACCCCATTAGCCTCTGTGTTAAAAGCTGGTTGTTTACAGATATCAGTATTTGAAGCTAAAATGATCCCACAGAAGTGGATGACTCATCACATTGACGCCTCACTGTCACCCTCCATCATCAGACAGCTCAATCCAATTCAGGGGCCTCTTTAGTTAACCCACAGTGCCTCAGGAATCCTTTGCCATGTATTAAATGTTAATTTGTGAAACAAAAAGTTGTGTAAACATAATGAAAAATAAAATTTTTACAACATAGACAAATACAATCAGGCTTAATGTACACGGGGCGTTTTACAATCTCCCCTGAACTATTTAAATTAACAGATAGTAAATGACATTTTAAAACGTCCATTTTGCCGCAATTAAATGCAGTGTTTTGCATCTAGAAGCATTTTTTTTTTAAATAGTCAAAAGTTAAAAACGCTTGTAAGCGAAACGCGGCTGAATGCAAGTTACCGCGTTTTCAAGCTGTTACAGGCGTTTGGCGTTTCAAATGCCTCTGAACATCCATCCTGAACGTTTATATATTTTTTTGCTTTCCAAAAAACCCTTTTAAACGCAACTGCCTATAAATGACTATAAACGACCCCATGTACATGTACTGATAAGATATCATAGAGGAGAGTTCAGGGGCAGCTGAAAAAAAATGCCCAACTGCTCCTAAACATCCGTTTACCAGCAGCAGTCTACATGAAACCTAAAAGACATTACCGCATTCTGTCTTTGGAATCATCTGGGAAGGAGTTATCTTTTTCTCGTAAGACCTCAACATTAGACCAATGGCCTCTTCTGTTCACCGTGTGCTGCACTCGTGATGCCAGCTGCAGGGTGCTTGGTAAGACATGGCTGGGGGACACAGTGCAGAGATGATGGATTGTTTGATGTGCAGCAGATCTGGAAAAGATAAATACATTTTTTTTTTTTATAAGTTGTAAGAGAACATTATTTTTTTTAAATCCAAATACACAAAAACCATGTCATTACTGATCACTTTATCAGGTCAAATCTATACTATAAAGGTAATAAAGGTCATAATCCTCCCTAGACCACCAGGGATGCCAGTCAGCACAATGGGTGCCAATCAGTGCCCATAATGGATGCCAATCAGTGCCCACAATGGGCATCACTGATTGGCATGCATTATTGTTTGGCACTGATTGGCATCCATTAATATAGTATAACACCGATGCCGCCTATGAGTGCCCACCTGTGCCGCCTATGAGTGCCCACCTGTGCCGCCTGAGTGCCCACCTGTGCCGCCTATGAGTGCCCACCTGTGCCGCCTATGAGTGCCCACCTGTGCTGCCTATCCATGCCCACCTGTGCCGCCTATCCATGCCCACCTGTGCCACCTATCCATGCCCATCCGTGCCGCCCATCCGTGCCGCCCATCCGTGCCAGCTATCAGTGCCAATTTGTGCCACCTATCAGTGTCCGTCCATGTCGCCCATCCGTGTCGCCCATCAGTGCCGCCTATCAGTGCCACTTCATTGGTGCCACATTGGTGCCCATCAGTGCTGCCTTATCAGTGCCCCTTTCTTTGCAAAATTAGGATTTTTCATTTTTTTTATTTTTTTCCACAAAATTGTCATTGTAATAGGTTATTTCTCTCACATGGCATGTGTATACCACAAATGACATCCCAAAATAAATTCTGCTACTCCTCCTGTGTATTACGATACCATGTGTGGGACTTTTTCACAGCCTGGCCACTTAGAGAGACCCAACATGCAGGGAGCGCCATCACGTGTTCTAGGAGCATAAATTACACATCTAACTTGTTGACTACCTATTACACTTTTGAAGGCCCTGGAGCACCAGGACAATGACACATGACACTGACATGGCACAGATGGCAGATGGCACTGATACGTGGAACTGATGGCACGTGACACTGATGTGACACTGACGACAGATGGCACTAATACGTGGCACTGATGACACGTGACACTGATGTGGCACTGATGACAGATGGCACTAATACGTGGCACTGATGACAGATGGCACTAATATGTGGCACTGATGACACCTGACACTGACAGGTGGCACTGATACGTGGCACTGACACGTGACACTGACAGGTGGCACTGGGAACACATGGCACTAGGGACAGGTGGCACTAGGGATGGGTGGCACTGGGGACAGGTGGCACATGGCACTGGGGACAGATAGGTGGCACTGGGGACAGGTGCCACTGGGGACACATGACACTGTTAAGTGGCACTGGGGACAGGTGGCATTGATAGGTGGCACTGGGGACACATGGCACTGACAGGTGGCACTGGGGACAGATGGCACTGATAGATGGCACTGGGGACAGATGACACTGTGGACAGATGGCACTGATAGGTGGCACAGGGGACAGATGGCACTGATAGGTGGCACTGGGGACAGGTGGGCATGTGTGTGTGTTTCACTGTGTGTGTGTTTTACTATGTGTGTGTTTTACTGTGTGTGTGTGTGTTTTACTTGGTGTGTGTGCGTGTGTGTGTATACTCACTGACACTGACGCTGCAGCTGCAGCACGGAAGCTCTCCCTCCTCACATGCTGTTTCTGTGTGAGGAGGGGAGCCGGCGATGAGAGATGATCTCATATGTTTACATATGAGATCACCTCTCATTGGACAGGACGATCGAGTGCTAAATGGCCGCTGCGATTGGCCATTTAGCACGATCTGTGATTGGCTGTGTCCGAGGGACATGGCCAACACAGAACTTCCCCAATGCATGCCCGCGGCGGCGCGCATTGGGGAAGTAAACAGGAGGACGTCCAGGGACGGCCTCCCGGCAGTTATTGTCTGCTCTGTAGCCGTCTTTTGGCTATAGAGCGGGCACAAAGTGGTTAACAATATAAAAGGGAGACAGTACAGTTACAATACAATAAAACACAAGAGGGTAAGAGGGCCTTGCTCATAACAGTTTACAATCTAAGAGTGGGGACAAGTGGTACAGAAGGTAATAACTGTGGGGGATGACCTGATGGAAGTGACAAAAGGTTAGTTGGAGGCGTGATATACTTTCCTGATGAGATGAGTTTTCAGGGATCATATAAAGGCAGCCAGAGTAGGAGATAGCCGGACAGATTGAGGTAGAGAGAGTTCCAGAGGATGGGAGTGGCTCTAGGGAAGTCCTGGAGACGAGTATGGGAGAAGGAGACAGGGGAGCTTGAGAGCAGGAGGTTGTGAGAGGAGTGGAGAGGATAGTAAACAAAAAGTCAGAAAAGAGCAGGTCTTCAAGTGGTTAAGGACATTTACCATTTCTATATGTTTCCTATGACATAGTCCATCTTCACTTTTAAGATTCAGGTCCACTTTAAATCTCTCAGTAGCAAGATATTAAAATTGCCCATTTTTGAAGAAAACAAAAAAGCCTTTTTTTATGTAGTTGTTAGAAGAGCAACTGCTCATTTAGACAACAATCTGACATTTTTCAGGTAATAAAGGTAATGGCTGGGAACTCTGAACTGAACAATAAAAGCCAAGCCTGCCATAAAAACAAACAATTTTAAAGCTGAATAGTGAGTAGCATTTACGGAGCCTGAAGCATTCCACTAATGTCTATTTCTTTTCCCTCTAGTAGAAACCGTGATGCTGACCCCAGTTGGGTTGTCACCCTGTCACCCCTCGTCCTTTCTTTTAATGACATGGCAGGAGAGTCTACGTTTGGCAAAGCCAGCCTGACAGATGCACCGGGAACTTTCCTCATTGGTAAACATTCCCAGAAGTCTATCAACAGAAAAAAAAGTTGTTTTTGGTATGTTGCAGGTAAAAAGGTGCATGTTTTTACAGCCTCACGTCTCCTCGTTCCAGCTATTTATCATTCTTTATGTGTGGAGACAGAGGAGTGCTGTAACTCTGTGTGTGGCCGATCTCTCCATAATGCACAGCAGAAAAATAGTTTTTGCTTTGTGAGTGTGGAGGGGAGAACTGTCAGTGCATTGATAATATGACAGCAAGTATATGGAGGGGGGCTTCCATTGTCAATGCTGATATTTGTACAAAATCTGACCTCGCTGAAGTCCCCCCAGAGGACTGAAGATAAGTAAGGACATGTACAGGGTCACCTAAATGCCAAGGTGACTGCTTTAGAAAAGGAGGCCTCTTTTTTTACGATATGGTCTTGGAGTGACTTAATGAAAGCATGTTATTGGCTCATAAAGGTCAAACATCCTATTCTTCTTGAGTCAGGAAATATTTGGAATTGATCCCATTCTGGGTAATGTCGTAATGCTGTTAAAGGGCAAATATATCTGGATTACAATTTATTTTTATAGCAGAGATCATTTAAAGAAATTCCTGATATGTATGAGAAGTAACAATAATGTATTAAAACTAAAAATGATTAAAATAATTGTCTGAAATCTTTCCTGAAGTTGGTGACCCTCTTCAATTATCCAACAGAAGGACACTGCAGAAAACTTCTCAAAAACCTTGCAGATGATCACAATATATTTGAATTTTAGTGGACCTTCACATAAAAGTGGAAGTACCCCTAATGTGCCTCTCCTCCCCTATCTCTAATATTACTGGAAGTTTTTTTTGGCAGGTACCCGCTCTTCCCCCCTATCCACCCACAACCTCCTTTGACATGTCACAGGCTCCAGGAGGCTGCAAGACCAATCTGTCAGTGCCGCACAATCTCACGCATGCGCAGTGGGGAGTCAGCTGTGAAATAGCACAATAGACAATAGTCACAGCCAGCTTGCCACAGCCAAGATGGTGGTGATGGGAATCCAAGCCAAGAACTGTTACAGTATTTGTAGCTGCTAACTTTTAGTTTTTTCTAAGAATACTGTAGCTCCCCTTTTTAAGCTGGCCATACACTGATTGAAATGTAAACAAATTTCGATCAGGTTGTTGTTTTCCCTGCTCAACAGAAGTTGATCATTTGATTGACTTCTGTTGAAGGTACATACTGGAAAACAATTGCCAATCTGCAGCTGCTGATCAGTATTAGAATACAATGTCATGTTGCGGGGAATTCCTCCATCCACCTTGACTCTGTGGATAGTTAGGGCTCATTCACACGCGAGTTTGGGGGGCAGTAAACACATTACCGCCACCAATCGATACCCTCTTTAGCTGCAGAGGCACAGTCTGGGGGTGCCCAAATGTCATGGAATTATAGTCCCTGTCACTTTCAAATGAATAGAGCTGCTCTAGTGTGGAATTCAGTGGGTTAAGGCTGGGGGTGAGGAGGCAATACATTGGTAGGTCCAGTAGATCCATGTACATAGAATCCCCATGGGCAATACTTGAAACAGGTACAATAACTTTGGTAAAAGGAGATCATTTTGAGTGCCGCAATCTGGCCTAGCCAGAATAGTGGGTATTCTTTCCAGACATCTAGTAAAAGAGAGGTGGATAGTTGTCAACATAGAGTGTATGATAGGAGGAGTGAGGTAGATTCCAAAGTAGGTTAGGCATTTGATATTGGGTACAGAACATTTACTGAACTGATGCATAAGGGCTCATAAATTGGGAAGAGTGATATTTGGGTTGGTGATGAACAGCATGATATCATCTGCGAAGAGGCTCAATTTATGTTGGTGTCCCACTATAGACGGGTAAATGTGAATGTATTAAAAAGATGTACTAGATATTTTCTGCTCAAACACATTAATTCATGAATACTGCTTGCAAATTCTGGGTCAGTGACTCAGAAAATATTTACGCCATAGATAGCCAGACAACCAGTAACCTTCACACACTTATCACAGCAGATTTCATTAAAAGTGAATCTGAGAACTTTGTTCAGTAAGGTTCTTAAATTGTGAATCTCCCTTATAATACATAGCTGATCCCCTAGGATCGCACCCTACCCCACCTTCCTCCCTACCCTAGTTCCACAAGATTGTTCTTTTAAAGTCATTATCTGCCACCGCTATAATGGCCACCTCTGGCTGTTACTTTCAGCAACCCAGTCAGACTCCTTTAGCTGTCATGAGCTATATGTACACATTAAGTTTCTAGTTAGTGCCTTTGGATGCATCTCTTCTGTATTTAAGAAAATTAAAAAAATGGGAAAAGTGAACCTTAAGTGGCAAAAGATACCTGAAACACTAGTTGCAACATGCAGAAGGCACCTGCAGGCACCGGCATGTCAGGATCTTTCCTTATTCAGCACCCAGGGTGCCCTAAATCCTCGGAAGAATTGACATGCAAATATCAACTAAATTTCCTGAAGAACCTGACCCCAGCCCTACCTCCTTAAGCCGGCCTTAGATGGTTCGAATCTTGGCCGATTTTGGCTGAACCAGCTGAGATTCAAACCGTGTATGAGCAGGCTAAATGTACCCAAGTTGATCGATTGATCAACTCAGGTACAACCAGATACTGAAGGCAGAAAGCCACAGGGGAAATCACTGGTCCAGGTGAACCAAGAGGATCCCATAGCACGTAACCCCACAGGTGCTGGTCGGCTCGCCATGCAGTCACAGGAATGAATGGAAGGTTAGCATGTTTCAAACATCTTGTGCTTTGTGCTTAGCCACAACCAATGACTAAGCACAAGATGTTTGAAACATGCTAACCTTCCATTAATTCCTGTGACTGCATCTGACTTCATTACAATAAAGACGTTTTTACTCATACCCCTGTTGAGGTGTGCAGCTGCCTATTCCAAGTTTCCCTGTTTGTCTGTGTGGCGAGCCGGGCCAGCACCTGTGGGGTTACCTACTGTGGGATCTCCTCGGCTCACCTGGAGCAGTGATTTCTCCTGTGCCTTCCTGCCTTCAGTATCTGGTTGAACCTGAGCTGATCAATTGACAAACCTGGGTAGATTCAGCCTGCTCATACACAGTTTGAATCTCAGCCGGTTCAGCAGGAACTGGCCAAGATTCGAACCATCTAAGGCCGGCTTAAGGAGGTAGAGCTGGGGTCAGGCTCTTGAGGAAATTTAGTTTATATTTGCATGTGAATACGTCAATACTTCCAATATTACTGCTAGTGGCTGTTATAGCCGCAAGAAATAATCACTGTGTTCCCCCCCCCCCCCCCCCCACTGGGAGAACACAATGGCTCTGTGGGAGGGATTCCCCTGTCAACACTGTCTGTGGAATCAACCCGTGGTTGCAGTAAAGGCAATCACACCATTTATGGCCGGCCTTAGACTCACTACTAGCCACAGAGGCCAATACATCATAATAATAGACCAATAGTGGGATTCTTCTGTAGGGCTCATTTGTATACTTTGTCCATGGAAAAATACTAGCTTCGTGCTCTAGTAGATAAAGCTGTAAAAAGACCATAGTTTCCATTTAACTAACCTAAATTATACACCTTTTCAGAAACTTTCAGTTATTAAATGCATGTACCTGTCCCTAATTTGGCTTCAAATAAAGGGTAACTCCACTTTCATGGGGAAAAAAATAGCAAATAAAAAAAATAATATAGCATATTATTCATAATAACAAAAGGTAGGCATCTGCAACAAAGTTTGTTAAAATCGTTGTACTGTACATAGATCACCCAGAGGAGAATGTTTCTTTCTCAACAAAAGTGGAGTTAGGCCGCGTACACACGGGCGGATTGTCTGTCCAACTTAGTCCGCTGAACCGTGTTTCAGCGGACAATCCGCTCGTGTGTGGGCTTCAGCGGACTTTTTCAGCGGACAGTCTGGCGGACTAAGTCTTTCGGAATTTCTGTAATTTTGTCTGTCCAAACTTGGTTTTGTCCGTCCAAACTTGGTTTCAGCGGACAGTCCGCTCGTGTGTAGGCAAGTTGGACGGACTAAGTATGGCGCATGCTCAGAAAGGATTTGCACGGCCGAAGGTTGCATTGCAGTGTATTGGACGTCGTTTTTCTAGTCCCATCGTACGTGCTGTACACGTCATCGCGCAAGCTTTCAACGAACTGTCTGTTCATCGTGTGTGGTCAAGTCCGTTCATTCAAATGTTGGACGGACTGTCTGTCGGATTGTCTGACCAACTTAGTTGGGCAGACAATCCGCCCGTGTGTACACGGCCTTACACTTTAATATACAAAAAGTTTCAAATTAGCCTGCCAAGGATAGGGAAAACAATGTTGTAATGAAAGGTATTTTCACTAAACAGTATAGACATGAAGAAACAAATCAGAAGATCTTCTTATTCCTGATCCTTAGCCCACTTGTAATAATTACTTGGTTCTCGGTTTCCAGGTGGCAAGAAGAGCCACAGGAGGGCGTGCCTTTGCTGTCTCCCGTCTTGTCAGTGGCACTGCATCCCCCTTCACATGAATGATGTCCGAGATGGTGACCTGGAGAAACACAATTCAGTCAAGACAAAGGATTCAGAGGTTTAAAAAGGGAAAACAAGAATTTTCCAATCAGTAAAAATACAAACAGTTGTTCTTTCAACACCTAGTGATTACAAGCTCCTGCCCCTCCCGATGAACACAGCCAGGCAGTCGCCACTACTCACAAAAGCTATCCAACCCTCTGTGTCAGCTTACCAAATAGTCTAATGACTAATTTCTAATCATATGCAGTGGGACAGAAGTGTTTATTGCATTGAACATTTTATAAATCCATCGCCATGCTCTGTACATTTGTTCTGCTATTACTGTACAGCACTATATTGAAAGCATTGTTCGCTGTTTGATATATTCGCATTACTGGGGCCCATGGCAAGCACTACACATGCATTCCAAATGACCTTTTTGTAGGCTGTATCTCTTTATGGACATTTTATATACTTTGAAGATGTGTGATAGTCATCACAATGAATAACTCGCATGGTAATCGCACTAACATATAAATAAGGACATACAATATATCATCATTACATGCACTTTACTCTGCACTTCACAAAGGTTTTTTGTTTTTTCCCCCCTGTTCATTGAAGGGCAGTGGACATATTTCTTGATCTTTAATAGAGCCATGTCACACTAGAGACTTTTGTCACTGGCAACAAATGACCAGTAAAAGGACTGCTATGAGTCCACTCATCTTCTCCTATTGCCTGGATTATTGAGATGTGTTTTTACCACTGCACCATTACTAGTAATTGAGATTTTGCAGCATATTGGCAAATGAAGCAGTGATGTCCACAAACTAAATCTTACTACAACTATAGTTTGCCATAGCCCTTAACCACTTTAAGACCGGCCCTCTTTTTTAGAGGTGGTGTTTACAAGTTAAAAACAGGGTTTTTTTGCTAGAAAAATTACTTAGAACCCCCAAACATTATACATTTTTTTTCAAACATCCTCGTTGCAATACTTTCTGTCACACCGTATTTGCGCAGCGGTCTTACAAACACACTTTATTTTAAAAAAAATACACTTTTTTGAATTAAAAAATAAGACAACAGTTTGCCCAATTTTTTTTTTTTATAGTGTGAAAGATAATGTTACGCTGAGTAAATTGATACCCAGCATGTCAAAATTGCGCCCACTCGTGGAATGGCAACAAGCTTTTACACTTAAAAATCTCCATAGGCAACATTTAAAAATTCTACCGGTTGCACGTTTTGTGTTACAGAGCAGTTCTAGGGCTAGAATTATTGCTCTCACTCTACCGATCGCGGCGGTACCTCACATGTGTGATTTGAACATTTTCATATGCGGCCATTACTCACGTATGCGTTCAGCCACTTACCGACCAGCTCATGTACATATACGTCAGCAGTTTGAAGATGATTATCTCAGTAACGGCAGCAGCTGCTGCCACAACCAAGGTATCCATCTTTAGAGCCGGTGGTTCTGTTTACGTTAATGGTGCCCTCTGTGGGCAGATTCGCTGTGAGATCACCATTATCGGCGGCGGTAGGACCCGCACCCTCTGCCGCTTACCGGAGCCGTTGTAGTGGTGGAAGCGATCGGGTCCTTCACATTGCTGGGTATGGAGATGAGTGAGGGGAATATGTGAGAGTGAGGGGAATATGGCCCACCCATCTCTATACCATAGCAGGGCGGAAGCAACGTCAAAACGTCACTTCCACCCATACTTCTTAAAGGCACATTTTTCTGTTGCATTTTTTCAACGGACAAATTTTATTTATTTTTTTTGTATTTAAGTTCAAATATGAGATCTGAGGACTTTTTGACCCCATATCTCATATTTAAGAGGACCTGTCATGCTTTTTTTCTATTACAAGGGATGTTTACATTCCTTGTAATAGGAATAAAAGTGACCCATTTTTTTTTTTTTAACTGCTTAACCACTTGCTTACTGGGCACTTAAACACCCTTCCTGCCCAGACCAATTTTCAGCTTTCAGTGCTCTCACACTTTGAATGACAATTACTCAGTCATGCAACACTGTACCCAAATAAATTTTTTGTCCTTTTTTTTCCACAAATAGAGCTTTCTTTTGGTGGTATTTGATCACCTCTGGGTTTTTTATTTTTTGCGCTATAAATGAAAAAAGACCGAAAATTTTGACAAAAAACGCATATTTCTTTGTTTCTGTAACAGAATTATGCAAATTATTAATTTTTCTTCATAAATTTTGGCCACAATTTATACTGCTACATATCTTTGGTAAAAATAACCCAAATTAGTGGATATTATTTGGTCTTTGTGAAAGTTAGAGAGTCTACAAGCTGTGGTGCGAATCGCACAAAATTGATCACATCTGATGTACTGGTGGCCTATCTCACTTCTTGTGACCCGAACAAGTCAGGAAAGTACAAATACCCCCCAAATCTCCCCTTTTTGGAAAGTAGACATTCCAAGGTATTTAGTAAGAGGCATGGTGAGCTTTTTGATGTTGTCATTTTTTTCCCACAATTCTTTGCAAAATTAGGATTTTTCATTTTTTTTATTTTTTTCCACAAAATTGTCATTGTAATAGGTTATTTCTCTCACATGGCACGTGTATACCACAAATGACACCCCCGAAAAAATTCTGCTACTCCTCCTGAGTATTACAATACCACATGTGTGGAACTTTTTCACAGCCTGGCCACATAGAGAGGCCCAACATGCAGGGAGCACCATCACGTGTTCTAGGAGCATAAATTACACATCTAACTTGTTGACTACTTATTACACTTTTGAAAGCCCTGGAGCACCAGGACAATGACACGTGGCACTGATGACAGATGGCACTGATACGTGGCACTGATGACACGTGGCACTGATGACAGATGGCACTAATATGTGGCACTGATGACAGATGGCACTTATACGTGGCACTGATGACACGTGGCACTTATACGTGGCACTGAAGACATGTGGCACTAATACGTGGCACTGATGACACGTGGCACTAAAGCGTGCCACCGATGACAGATGGCACTAATACGTGGCACTAAAACGTGCCACCGATGACAGATGGCACTAATACGTGGCACCGATGACGCGTGACACTGATGACAGATGGCACATAACACTGACAGGTGGCACTGATGACAAATGGCACTGATACGTGGCACTGATGACAGATGGCACTAATATGTGGCACTGATGACAGATGGTACTATGTGGCACTGATGACACGTGGTACTGATGACAGATGGCACTTATACGTGGCACTGATGACAGATGGCGCTGGGGATAAATGGCACTGACAACAGGTGGCACTGGGGACAGATAGCACTAACAGGTGGCACTGGGGGCAGGTAGCACTGGGGGGGATGGCACTGGGGTGGATGGCACTGGGGTGGATGGCACTGGGATGGATGGCACTGGGGCAGGATGGCACTGGGGTGGATGGCACTGGGGCAGGATAGCACTGGGGCAGGATAGCACTGGGGCAGGATGGTACTGGGGGAGGATGGCACCTTTTTTACTTTTTTTTTTTACACTTACGGCGCTGCAGCCGTTCATCTCTCCCCTCTCACACGCTGTCTGTGTGAGGAGGGAGAGCGGCGCTGAGAGATGATCTCATATGTTTACATATGAGATCATCTCACATTAGACACGCCGATCGCGCTGTAAACGGCCGCTGTGATTGGCCGTTTACAGCGATCTGTGTTTGCCTGTCTCCGGGAGACATGGCAAACACAGAACTTCCCTGATGTGCGCCCGCGGCGGCGCGCATTGCGGAAGTAAACAACAGGACGTCCAGGGATGGCGAAAGCGCCTGCTCTACGGCCGTCATTCGGCTATAGGGCGGGCGTGAGGTGGTTAAGGACCGCCTCCTGCACATATACGTCGGCAGAATGGCACGGCTGGGCACAATCACTTACTTGTACGTGGCTCTTTAAGTGTGCTGCCGCGGGTCAGGAGCGCATCGCCGGCGGTGCGCTCCCAACCCGGTCCTGAGCTCCGTGACCGTGGCCACGGGACCAGCGGACCCAATCGCCGCTGGTGTCCCGCGATCGGGTCACAGAGCTGAAGAATGAGGAGAGGTCTGTGTAAACAAACCTCGCCCTGTGCTTTCTACTGTGGCTGTCACCGATCATCTGTTCCCTGTTATAGGGAAAGATGATCAGTGATGTCACATGCCAGGCCACGCCGCCCTACAATAAAAAAAACACATTACGTCACACATAACCCCTACACTGCCCCCTAGTGGTTAACTCCTTCACTGCCCGTGTCATTTACACAGGAATCAGTGCATTTAAATAGCACTGATTGCTGTATAAATGACAATGGTCCCAAAAATGTGTCATAAATGTCTGATGTGTCCGCCATAATGTCGCAGTCACAATAAAAATCGCTGATCGTCACCATTACTAGTAAAAAAAAAATATTAATAAAAATGCTATAAACTATCCCCTATTTTGTAAACTCTATAACTTTTGCGCAAACCAATCAATAGACGCTTATTCCAATTTTTTTTAATCAGAAATATGTAGAAGAATACGTAATGGCCTAAACTGAGGAAAAAATGTATTTTTTATGTATTTTTGGGGATATTTATTATAGCAAAATTTTGAAATTGTCGCTCAATTTTTGTTTATAGCGCAAAAAATAAAAACCGCAGAGGTGATCAAATACCACCAAAAGAAAGCTCTATTTGAGGGAAAAAAAGGATGCCAATTTTGTTTGGGAGCCACGTCGCATGACCGCGCAATTGTCAGTTAAAGCGACACAGTGCCAAATCGCAAAAAAAAAAAGGGGGGACTTGGTAAAGTAAATAAGCATTTTTTTTTTTAAAGTGCCCTGTCCTGACGAGCTTGCGCACAGAAGCGAACGCATATGTGAGTAGTGCCCGCATATGAAAACGGTGGTCAGAGGAAAGGGTTAAAGAAAAGCACCGCTGCCCATTTATTTCAATGGCAGGCGCGGTGCAGGAACGGTGTTTACCCTGCTTCTGCACCGCCCCAAAAATGCTGCTTGCAGAACTTTTTTCCCATCCTGCAAGCGTACCGCCCCAGTGGGAAAGCACTCAGGCTACGACTAAGGCTATTTCCGAAACGCGTCAGCTTTATTGTTTTACTGTCACTCTGATGTACCAATAAATGACACTTCAAGGATTACAGTGTTGCCGGCTCTTCTTACTACTGTTTCACATTGGAGAGGCATGAGAGGCACTTTTCAGGCACTATTTTTAGCGCTAAAATCCCTGAAAAGCGCCCCAGTGTGAAAGGGATCTAAATGAGCCCTTAGAGTCATTATTGTGATCTTTTAGGATCTTGGAGAATGAATACCTTCATATTAAAAGCACCTAGAAGAGTCAGGGGAGATTTGTTTTAAAGCTATTTTACAGTTTGTCAGAGAGATAGCAGCACCATTATGCCGCGTACACACGATTCTCATCGGAAAAAGCTCTGATGGTTTTCCCGATGGAATTCCAACGGAATTCGGCTCAAGCTATCTTGCCTACACACGGTCACACCAAATTCCGATCGTTTATAACGCGGTGACATACAACACATACGACCCAACTAGAAAAAGGAAGTTCAATAGCCAATAGCCAATAGCTTCTGTCTCGTAGTTGAATCTGAGCATGCGTGATTTTTGGAGTGTCAGAATTGCATAAACACGATCGGAATTACCGATAGAAAGTTTTTCCGTCGGGAAAATTGAGAACATGCTATCAATTTTTGGCTGGCAGGAATTCGGACAGCTAAATTCCGATGGAGCATACACACGGTCGCATTTTCCGATGAAAAGCTCTCATCTGTCTTTTTGTGGCCGGAATTCCAATCAAGTGTATGCGGCATTAGAAGGGGCCAAATCAACAGTTTGGTACATTCTGATAAAAGAAGAACCTACTGTTGAGCTCATCAACATAAAAAGGCCTGGACGTCCACAGAAGACAACAGTAGTGGATGATCGCATGATTCTCTCTATGGTAAAGAAAAACCTGTTCACAATGTCCAGACAAGTGAAGGACACTCTCCGGGAGATGGGCGTATCATTGTTAAAGTCTACAATCGAGAGATGACTTCATGAGAGCAAATACAGAGGGTTCACCACAAGGTGCAAACCATTCATAAGCCTGAAGAATAGAAAAAGCCAGATTAGACTTTGCCAAAAAAACATCTAAAAAAGCCAGACCAGTTCTGGAAAATCCATCTTTGGACAGATGAAACTAAGATTAATTTGTACCAGAATGATGTGAAAAATAAATTGTGGAGGAGGCTTGGAACAGCTCATGATCCAAAGCACACAACATCTTCTGTAAAACATGGTGGAGAAAGTGTGATGGCATGGGCATGCATGGCTTCCAGTGGCACTGGGTCATTGTTGTTTATTGATGATGCGACAGAAGACAGAAGCAGCTGGATGAATTCTGCAGTTTGGAGTTATACTGTCAGCCCAGATTTAGCCAAAAGTAGCAAAGTTGATTGGATGGTGCTTCACAGTACAGATGGACAATGATCCAAAGCACAGTGCAAAAGAAACCCAGGAGCTTTTGAAGGAAAGGTGGAATATTCTGTAACGGCCGAGTCAATCACATGATCTCAACCCAACTGAGCATGCATTTCACTTGCTGAAGGCAAAACTAAAAGGCAGAAAGACCCACAAACAAAGAACAACTGAAGAGCCTAGCAAAGGCATCAGAAAGGAGAAAACCCAGTCTTTGGTAATGTCCATGGGTTCCAGACTTCAGGCAGTCATTGCCAGTAAAGGATTCTCAACAAAATATTAAAAATTAAGATTTTATGTATGATTACATTCATTTGTCCAATTACATTTGAGCCCCTGAAAATGGGGGTGCTGTGTATAAAAATGGTTGCAGTTCCTAAAATGTGTTCACTTATGGTTAGTGTCAGGCTGAAGCCATTTATTATCAATCAATTGTGTTTACTATTTTTAAATCATAATGGCAACAAAAACTACCCAAATTACCCTGATCAAAAGTTTACATACCCTGGTGATTTTGGCCTGATAACATGCACACAAGTGGACACAAAGGGGGTTGAATGGCTATTAAAAGGTAGCCATCCTTGCCTGTAATCTGTTTGCTTTTAATTAGTATGTGTGTATAAAAGTTCAATGCATTTCTGGACTCCTGACAGACCCTTGCATCTTTCATCCAGTGATGCACTGACGTTTCTGGATTCTGAGTCATAGGGAAAGCAAAAGAATTGTCAAAGGATCTGCGGGAAAAGGTAGTTGAACTGTATAAAACAGGAAAAGGATATAAAAAGATATACAAGGAATTGAGAATGCCAATCAGCAGAGTTCAAACTCAAATCAAGTAGTGGAAAATGAGAGGTTCTGTTGAAACCAAACCATGGTCAGGTAGACCAACTAAAATTTTAACCATAACTAAATTGTTCAGGATGCAAAGAAAAACCCACAAATAACTTCAGGTGAAATACAGGACTCTCTGAAAACATGTGGTGTGGCTGTTTCAAGATGCACAACAATGAGGCACTTGAAGAAAGATGGGCTGCATGGTAGAGTCTCTAGAAAAAAAGCCATTACTAACACAAATGCCACAAAGTATCCTGCTTACAATATGCAAAAAACAGCACAGAGACAAGCCTCAAACCTTCTGGCACAAAGTCATTTGGAGTGATGAGACCAAAATTTAGCTTTTGGCCACAACCATAAATGCTACATTTGGGGAGGAGTCAACAAGGCCTATGATGAAAGGTACGGAGGTGGATCACTGATGTTTTGGGGATGTGTGAGCTATAAAGGCACAGGAAATTTGGTCAAAATTGTTGGCAAGATGCATGCAGTATGTTATCCAAAAATAGTGGAGGAACATTTGCATTTATCAGCCAGGAAGCTTGCATGGGACGTACTTGCACATTCCAACACGACAGTAATCCAAAAAACAAGGCCAAGTCAACCTGTCATTGGCTACAGCAGAATAAAGTGAAGGTTCTGGAGTGTCCATCTCAGTATCCTGACCTCAATATCATTGAGCCACTCTGGGGAGATCTCAAACGTGCCGTTCATGCAAGACAGCCCAAGAATTTACAGAAACTGGAGGCTTTTTGCCAAGAGGAATGAGCAGCTTTACCATCGGAGAAGATAGAGTCTCATCCACAAATACCACAAAATACTTCAAGCTGTCATTGATGTTAAAGGGGTCAATACACGTTATTAAAAACTGGGGTATGTAAACTTTTGATCAGGGTCGTTTGGGTAGTTTCTGTTGCCATTATGATTTAAAAAGAGTAAACACAGTTGATTGATAATAAATGGCTTCAGTCAAACACTAACCATGAGTGAAAGAAAAGTTTTTGTGTTATTCATATTCTCTGAAAAATGGCCAAGAAATCATAAATTCTGCCAGGGTATGTAAACGTATGAGCACAATTGTATATGGACCTAACTGTACATATTTGAGAAAAACATGGAACCACTTTTAGAAAATGTAAAAATTGCAGAAAATTGGCAATGTCTTTACCATTGATGGCTTGATAACCTCAGATGATTTCAGTGTCAACTGTTTTCCGTAACCAAAGTGGATATTGGTAATTCCTTGAACAATTTCTTCTTTGCCCATTCCCACCCCATTATTGTACATTATTTTGCTGCTATACACATTCTTAAGCTAAGTGTGGATACTTACAACTGAATATGCCTCAGTCATTTTATAGATACATTGACTGCTCTCTATTTCCAGATTCCACCCATGCTATGCAATAAAGTCATGCAGATGTGTCACAGAAAACATATATCCCACTTAACAACACATATACACACTTTGTTTTAATAAATCAACAGACATTACTACTTGTCATTCTGATGCTCTATGCAAGGAGTCTCCAAACTTTCTAAACAAAGGGCCAGTTTAATGTCCACCAGACTTCAGGGGGGCTGGATTGTGGCTAGTGGGGGTAGAAAATGTCTCAGGCCCAGCATTACTGAGAATAGGCATTGCCTCAGGGTGGGTGGTCAGTAGTAGGAGGCGTAATGCCTTATCATTGGTATAAGTAGGAGGACTAGTACCCTATGATTGGTAACTGTGGAAGAAATAGTGCCCCATTGTTGGTGCCAGTGGAAGGAATAGTGCTCCATGTCATTGGAAGGCCACAGTGCCCCAAGGGCCATATAAAGGCTAGCAAAGGGTCGCATCCAGCCTTCAGGCCACAGTTTGGAGACCCCTGCTCTATGCTTGCCAGAGGACAGGAATCTGGCTTTTGAGCAATCTTCATGTATATGTACAACTTGAGGTCATGAAGTCTCATACCTGCGCAGCACATCTTAGTACTTGTTTAGCTTCTTCATCTGTCATTTCCTCATCCTGCACTGATGTGGTAGGGTTCTCTTGGGTTGAGATAGATATTTGCTGAACAGTCTCTTCCTCATCCTTGTCCGTGAAAGATAATTCTATAGACAGCTTGCTATCAGTCAATGCAACATCTGTGCATGGATCTAGAGGTCTCTGCTGCAAAAGATCAAACTAATAATTATATCATTTTAAGGCAGTAAGGGCTTAATGGTTATTTTAAAACATACCCAGGGCTGGTCTCAGTAGGGGGGCATTCATTATAACTTTATCTCAATGTGATGCTCAACCCTATACATGCTTTCCATAAAACCAACAGTATAAATTCCCGTGGCGATGGTAGCGGTGCTCAAAAGGGAGGAGGAGCAGGCATACACATTGTACATTGTGAGCGGTTCTCTCTCACTTACATGTGAGTTTCTGTAGATTACCATGATTGCTGCCTGGCTCAGGGGTAGGAGGAGAGAGGCATTAATTAATGCAAAAAGTACAACTTTAATGCTGGAAGAATAAGAGAAGGATAGGGCGGTAGGTCAGTGGGGATGAAAACATGGTTATCCTAGCTGTGAGGCCTGCAGTGCTAAGTGTTGGGAGTTCTATGTTTCTTCATCACTTGGTCTCAGCTAGATGGTAATATTACACAGTACACTGATAGATGAGGGAGACACTCTCCCTGCTCCTCCTGCTCCTATTCATCTTGATCTCCCTAATTGCCAGCAATAGGTATCGGTAATTGGTATCGGCGAGTACTTAAAAAAACAAAAAGTATCAGTACTCATACTCGTTGCTAAAAAAATTGGTATTAGTGCAACCCTATTAAAAATTTTACCTATGATTCTACAGACCAATCTATAAATAGATACATGGAGACATTCTCTAATGTTAAAGTCTATCTAAAGCTAAAACGTTTCCTTTAATGTTGGATAAACTAGGATATGGTTAAACTTTATGAGAAAACAGGAAGTAGGAGGAAATCTCTCTAAAAGGTAAATCCCCTCTTAAAAAATTGGCACTCGTACAGGCACCCCCATTGGAGGAGTTCCCCCAATTTCTTTTTCCTGTTGACAACTCTAAAATTCTGGATTTTGCATTACATTTTGTCTTAAGGATAGTGGTCACCAGGACAAATACAGAGGGTGAATATTTTTAGCAAGGATACAGAAAGCACTAAGTCACCGACAGTGGTTTAAATTTTCCATACTTTATCCAATAAAAAAATTGGCTTTAGATATACATTACGTTTAAGATCTATATTTAATGTAAGGGAGAAGGGGGGATTCAGACTTCTGATGGTGGGGGGCTCTTTGCCTCAGATGTAAGTTGGGGTGGGGTGCTCTGGACATCTAATTTTACATATATAACCAGCCTTTTGAGGGCAACCATAATGCTGATGTGGCCCGCAATTAAATTGAGTTTGACACGTCTGCTCTAAATGAACATAGCAGCTGCTTGAGTGAGTACACATTGCCATGGCTTTGATGCTTAGCTACATGCAGTGCAGCAATTTTCACACGACATGTCAAGTTTCACAGACAGTATTGTCTGTCAAACCTGACCCTTGAGCTCAATGGGGCCATGCAGCACATTCAGAAGGCAGCAGTATCACTTCTTTCACTAATAATGAGAGGGTCTTAAAGGGGCATTAAATACCAGGAGTGTGCATTAAGTACAGAATGCAGGGTTCATGTATGCGCTACATACAAAGTGTAGGGTTCAAGTGTGTGCTACATACAAATTGTAGATTTCAGAGGTGTGCTGCATACAGAGTGCAGGGTACAGGGGTAGTCCCTGCCAGTACCTGATAGAGAACTGCAGCTGCAGAAGAGCAAGATAAGTTACTCAGGAGGAGAGTGTAGTGTAGCTGTGGGGCATGTGGGGCTGTGGGCAAAGGGCTCAGGAGCTGTTGTTTCCAGACAAGAACCAGGTTCCAACTTCCTATCTATGCAGAGAGGTGGCAGGTGAAGCAGAGTTGAGATCACTCCGCAACCAGAGGTAGAGGAGCAGGATCAGCAAATGCAGGCGCCTGCTCCTTCCGCTGCCGACTCCAGACTGCTTTTATTTAAAAATAATCCCAACTGGCTCCAGACTCTGCATGGATAAGTGGCTGTGGGTGCTGCCTCAAGCTGTCAAAAGCTGTCAAGGGGTTCTTTCTAATACTTGTCGAGCCAACACTATCCTCAAAAAAGGACTGATTTTTTATATCATAAAATTTTTCATTTACTGACAGTTGTAAAAATAACTGAAATTTACTGACAGTTGGCAACGCTAAATGAGACCCTCAAAAAACATTAGTTTGACATCATTTCTGATCTAATGCCGCGTACACACGACTGGACTTTTCAACATCAAAAGTCCGACGGAATGATTCCGGCAGACCTTTCGATCGTGTGTGGGCTGCAGCGGACTTTTGATTTGCAAAAGTCTGACAGACTTTAGAAATGGAACATGTTTCAAATTTTTCCGCCAGAACTCCGCCGGACCCAGTTCCTACCGAGATATCCGCTTGTGTGTATGCTAGTCCGACGGACAAAAACCGACGCTAGGGCAGCTATTGGCTACTGGCTATGAACTTCCTTATTCTAGTCCAGTCGTACGTCATCACGTTCAAATCCGTCGGACTTTGGTGTGATTGTGTGTGGCCAAGTCCGTTCATTCGGAAAGTCCGTCAGAACTCTGTCAGAACTCCGTCAGAACTCCGTCGAAAGTCTGTCGGACCTAGTCCCTCGAAAAGTCCGGTCGTGTGTACGTGACATAAGGAAAGCAGTATCAGGCCAAAGATTTCTCCTACATAGGTATGACAGTGGTAACTAATGGACAACATTCTAAAATGGTAAATCTGAGTTATCCAAAGATCCCGCAGTTGTGGCAAATGCTGTAATGTCATGATGTTACAGGCCCTGCAAATTTCTGACACTAGAGCCCATAACTGAGAAAATACACCAGGACTAACAATAAGTTATCACTTAACTAATATGAGAAAATACTTTACATATGCTTCATTGCACTTTATGTTGAGCAAGGTCTGTCAGCTACACAAGACACACATAGGTGCTTTTAAAATAACATTTAATTAGTAATGTAGGTCACTGCTCACTAAACATACAAATTCACCTCTGGGAAATACAAAAGTCACAGTGAAGGCTAGATGTAAAATACACACATTAGATTCTGGGAAGTAATGTGCCTTTGTGTTGGGCTGTTCCATCATCTGTCAAAACTGGACAAGTACTTAAAATGACATGCCCATTAATCAATGTCTTCCAGCTTCGAATCATTCAGATCCAAATACATATGCAATGGGGTTTACTTACTAAACCTGGAGAGTGCAAAATCAGACTCACTTCTGCACAGAAACCAATCAGCTTGTTCAATCAAAGTGGAACTTTAGGCAGAAAATGTCCTGCTAGATCAATGTTTCTTAACTCCAGTCCTCGAGAACCCCTGACAGGTCATGTTTTCAGGATACCCACTATTTTGCACAGGTGATTTGATCAGTTTCACTGCCTTAGTAATTACCACAGCCATTTCATCTGAGGGAAATCCTGCAAACATGACCTGTTGGGGGTACTTGAGGACTGGAGTTGAGAAAAACTGTGCTAGATCACTTCAGACTGGCCCTTTTTGCAGGTATGGCTATGTAAAACATTATAAATAAGTGTCAATACTGATTAAAATCCAGTAATGCACTGTATCCCTGTTCTGCACATGCTCAGTTGCTCTCCATTTTTGTAGAGTTTGTAGAGGCCAATCTGCTGACAGCCTTACAGCGGAATTGAACCCTCCTATCCTTTACAGCAAGGAAGCTGCTTCTGTTTGAACTGCAATTGCCATGGTGCTGCACATGCGATCAGTTATGACACCAGCCATTTGATGGTTTGACAGTTTGGTTGAGGACACAATCAAATGTGGCAGTTTGCATTTCCAGCATATCCGGAATGTAACATTTTTTTTAAACTGGTAAATTGATGAGTTTAGTTCTGCTTTATGATTTTCTGCAGGGGTTTTGGGCTTCATCAAAATGGCAGCCTCCAGTAAGAAGTAACAGGAACAATGGCGGAGGCAGTTCACAGCACACCCTAATTTTGGTCGCATAATTGTTAATGCGGAATGTATGTTCCATGTTGAAGAACATTATATTTTTATTTTATATTTTTATCAAGTTGTTTTGGGTAAAGTTCCACTTTAAGCTTTGGGAATAAAACCTGGTTTCTCTGCAGATGGGAGCCTCATTTTGCACTCTCTACCTTTAGTTAGTGTGTCATTTCATGCACTGCCGTGTATACAAAAAAAGAGAATATAAAAAATGTTGTTCAATGTATATAATTTTTAGGGACTCATTGATGACAGGAATAGTGCCACTGGGTTAAATGTGGTGCCCATATTTAAAAAGGGAACAGTCTTTACCAAGTAACTATAGACCTGTTAGTTTAACCATTTGCAGACCAGCCGCCGTCATTATACTGTTGCAGGTCGGCACGTTCACGCAAGCCGTCGTAGCTGTACGTGCTCCTTTAAGCGGGATAACAAGTGCATGCACCCGCTGCACTACGGGGGTGCCGATGCTCAAGGCCGGCCATGGGCGATCGCGGGCACAAGAGGCAGAACAGCGACGTGTGTGTGCGTAAACACACAAATCCCTGTTCTGTTCTGAGAGGAGATGCAGATTGTGATTTTCTAATAGATAGGAACCACGATCTGTCATCTCCTTTAGTCAGCCCCTTCCCCCTACAGTTAGAACACACAGTCAGAGAACACATTTAACCCCTTGATTGCCCCCTAGTGTTAACCCCTTCCCTGCCCGTGACATTTATACAGTAATCAGTGCATTTTTATAGCACTGATCGCTGTATAATTGTCAATCGTCCCAAAAATGTGTCAAAAGTGTCTGATGTGTCCGCCATAATGTCACAGTCATGATAAAAATCGAAGATCACCACCATTTCTAGTAAAAAAAAAAAAAATGCCATAAATCTATCCCCTATTTTGTAGACGCTATAACTTTTGCACAAACCAATCAATATACACTTATTGTGATTTTTTGACAAAAAATATGTAGAATACATATCGGCCTAAACTGAGAAAAAAAAATGTTTTTTTTATAAAAAATTGGGGATATTTATTATAGTAAAAAGTACAAAATATTGTGTTTATTTCAAAATTGTCGGCCAATTTTGTTTGGGTACCGTGTCGCATTACCGCGAAATTGTCAGTTAAAGCGACGCAGTGCCGTATCACAAAAAATGCTCTGGTCATTGAGCAGCCAAATCTTCCGGGGCTGAAGTGGTTAACTTCCATGGTTGGGAAGTTACTGGAGAGTTTAATAAAAGACCACATAGATGAGTTCTTGCTGGAAAAAAATATTTTAAGCAACAGACAACATGGATTCATGAAAGACAGAAGTTATCAAACAAATCTGATTTCTTTTTATGAGGAGGTAAGTAAAACCTTGGACAGAGAGGTGGGTGTGGATGTATTATACTTGGATTTTGCAAAAGCGTTTGACACAGCTCCACACACACAGCTCATGTGTAAGGTAAAGTCTACAAGCCGTGGTTAATAACTCTTACTCTGAATGGTCTAAGGTTATCAGTGGTGTACCCCAAGGTTCAGTGCTGGGACCCTTACTTTTTAATACCTTCATAAATGATATTGAGTCTGGGATTTAAAGTAACATTTCTGTCTTTGCAGATGACACCAAGCTATGCAGGATGCCTCCAAGTTACAAGCCAACCTCAATGCACTAATTGGGCAACTATGTGGCAAATGAGGTTTAACCTCCCTGGCGGTACGATTATTTCGGATTTTAGGTGCTAAAAGCGGTACCATTACTTTGCATGAAAATTTGGCGTTTTATATTGTAGTCCTGTAATTCTTAGGAATAACTCTCTTAAATCTGTCCAAACCAGAGTCTAGCAGACATCCCGGGTATGATAAAGTTTGAAAAATGAAATCATAAATTATAATATAATAAATAACTATAAATAATTGTACCAAATAATAATATAACAATAATAAAAATTATTCAATAATGTAAGCAAATCAAAAACACTGAAATTTGCTCAGTTGCAGAATTGTCGCTGTCATTACTTTTCAGTATTTGATGACGGATCTCCCCACAAATCGCTATCGCTCAATTCTGCGAGTGATTCCAATTTAATATCGCTGTTTTCTAGCTGGTATAAAACCATTTTTGATGTAAAGTGACAGTTTGGTTGCTATGGACAATCTCCAGTTTCCAGGCAGAAAGAACAGTTTTTATTATATAAAACTGCATGCAGGACACTGGGCAGACCACTAGGGACAAAGGGGAGGTGAAATAATTACATACAGCAATGTAATCTGTAAGATTACATTATACTGTATGTATACTGTGTGTTTCACTTTTTGAATTTGGCGCCGATCTCCGTCCCCATGCGTCGCAACGCTCGCAGGGCACGGAGATCGGCTCCGTGATAAATCGAGCGAGGCATGGCTCGCTCGTACAGCGGGGAGACAACGCTGGATCCGAGGGAGAAGGTAAGTAAACCTCCTCCTGGATCCAGCGATGCGGTCCTGAGTCTGGCTCGGGGATACCGCTTTTGGTATGAAAATTCCACCCCGAGCCAGACTCGGGAATACCGTCAGGGGGGTTAATGTTGATAAATGTAAAAGTTATTCACTTGGGGGCTAAGAATTTGCATGCATCATACATACTAGGGGGAGTGCAACTGGGGAATCAGTAGTAGAGAAGGATCTGGGGGTATGGGTAGGTCATAAGCTCAATAATAACATGCAATGCCAAGTTGCGGTTTCCAAAGCAAGCAAAGTCCTTTCTTGCATTAAGAGAGGTATGGACTCCACAGAGAGAGAGAGAGAGATATAATTTTGCCCCTGTAAAAATCATTAGTAAGACCTCATCTGGAAAATGCAGTTCAGTTTTGGGCACCAGTTCTCAAAAAGGATATAGGGGAACTCAGTGGCAGTCTGTGAATTGTGGGCGCATGGGCGCCTCCCCCCCACCCATGTGCCCAGCCCCTTTCAGGACACCGGACACATGGACTCCTATGGCAGAAGCAGGAGGCTCTAATAGGCTTCAAAAAAAGGGTGCGCTCGGGGCACAGAGAGTATGCCCTAATCCCACCCAATTGTGTGACCATAGCGAATGAATATTCGCTACTTTTACAATCTGGAGGCAGGTCAGTGAGACTGGTTTTCTGGCCAAAGCACCAGGCATCCCTATTGGATGCTCAGCGCTTTGGAGGAAGTGGAACAGAGTGGAGGAAGACTGGAGAGGAGACTCCCGTTAAGAGGACACCTTACCAAGGTAAGCACTGGTCCTCCTGCACGGGGTGTTCCACGATCCATCCCTGGGGGGGGGGGGGGGTGAGAGCGGCCCAGGGTGTCCCGTGATCCATCTGTGGGGAGGGGGGGGGTTGTGGTGGGAACTGTCCATCCTCGGAGGGTGTGACACTGGCAGCATTTGATGGGCCCACTGGCAGCATTTGATGGGCACAGTGGCAGCGTTTTATGGGCACAGTGGCAGCGTTTAATGGCCCAGTGGTAGCGTTTGATGGGCACAGTGGCAGTGTTTGATGGCACAGTGGCTGCTTTTTTTTCAAAAAAAATTTGCGGCCCCCCCCCCCCAAAAAATTTTGAGCACCAGCTGCCACTGGGGGAACTGGAGAAAGTGCAGAGAAGGGCAACCAAACTGATAAGAGGCATGGAGGAGGAAAGATCAGAGGAACTGAATTTATTCTTTCTTGAGAGATATGATCAACATGTACAAATATATAAGGGGTCCATATAGTGAACTTGGTGTTGAGCTATTCACTTTACAGTCAACACGCTGTGAAGATATGGAATAGGCTCCCTCCAGAGGTGCAATAAAATAAATAAGATTGCGCTATGGACAAATTCTACCTATTCACTACACGGGTCAAGAAAAAAACTATAAAATCAAGTGAAATCAAGTAGAATTCAATTATATGAAGTGAATGAAACTAATAATGGTGAGATGAACTCCAGAGGTTGAAGCTGCCTGTGCTTGAAACCTGCCCCTAAATATAGGAGTAGGCCAGAAATCTGAAGTGTAAATTAAGCTTTGGCGCTAAAACCTTTTTTAACGTGCACTGTGGGTGCCAAAATTATGTATATGTGTGTGGTGATCTATTATCTCTGCTGATGATCTGAATAATTGATGTGAACTAATGTGGAAATCTCCTAAAATCCACTATATACGTGATATCTACCAAAATACGTGTTGGTATATCTAAGTAGATATTAAAATAAAATTGAGAAAGGAAAAAAAGGATTATAAAGAAAAAATGTGTGTCTGTTGACTTGCAACTCAGAAATGCACATGTGTTGCAAGAAAATAGTGAATAAATGGCATGAAAATAAATAATTAAAAATAATACATATGTGCTTAGTAAAGAAATCATATGCAAACCATAAACCAATATCTATAAATTATGCTCTATGTTCAGAATCCTTAAAAGTGACAGTCCAAAGCGTTAGTAAAAGTACCAAGAAAAAATAACAAAAAAATCTTTCAATGTCCAACAGAAATTTTTTCAAAGTCGCATCATTCAGTTGCTGAAAAACGCATGGAATTTTTGTCAAGTGAGGGGGATAGAGCAAGGTGACTAGTGCAGAAGGGTTAAAGTCATTCCTCTCCGGTGCGCCACTCTGTGTTAGGAAAAAGATATATATATGCGCTCACCAGACCAAAAACCCTCAATGGGTTAACCGAGCAGTCACAGTATGAGCCACTGTGCAGCTTTCCTTGGGCTCTGCTTCTGCTATGCTGGGGGAATGCTTTGCACTTTTCCTTCCACAAATAGTCCGTTTAGCAAATACACATAGGAGGAAACAGAAGTACAACCATAGTGCAATACTGTTTTTGAACGATTTATTTGTTTAAAAGTCAGGTTACTCACAATATCCAGTAAAAACAGATCGCCTTAATAGTAACTGCGCCAGCGTTGCTGCTTGTATACCAATATGAGGTGCACGTCCTAGGCCACGCCCTACGCGTTTCGTCAGAGCGACGTCATCTGGAGCGGCCATGTTGGTGCACCCTCGCGTTTATGTAGGGTGCAGTGCTCTTCTGCGCTTGCGCGATGTATTAGCGCCATTTTAACTGTGGGAATGCCCTACCAGAGCCGCTGTATGTCTATTACGTACTGTATGCTCCCTTATAACAGCACAAACATAGAAAAAAACTTTTTAGTTATTGCGGACACGGGGTATAATGTATTGTTAAACTATGGAGCATGCTGTATATTCCCTTGTGCCAGCACAAATGTAAGAAACATTTGAACTATTGCGGACTCAGGGCATGGTGAATTGTTAAGCTATAGAGCGCTGCAATCCACATGTTAAATTCCGGTATACAATGGGAAAATTGACAACAACTATGCACAGATATAATTAATAAAATGTATATAGAAAATATATATAAAAAATATAAGAAATGTACATAAAAAGCTATATAAACAATACGTTAATAAAAATGGTAATTCCTTAACCGACTACCTTATGTATATGACCCCTGCAGATCTTCTAGAGTACAGGGTTCTATCTGTATTTTTAAATGCAAATTATAATTAAAATTGCTAAAAAACAAAAATTAAAACAAAAATTAAATCAGACCATAATAAGTGAATGTGCTCCGGGAGAAAGAAAATAAAATAAAAATAAAAAAGGAGAGAAAAGAAGGGGGAAATGAATGAGACAAACTGGAAACATGGATGTATGTATACATATATATGCATCTATATCTGCACATCCCTACATCAATCAGTTAACTCAGATCAATGGATATAAAGGGTAATTACAGGTGAGATTAAATTCATAAAGGAAGTATGTTATGAAGAAGTGCCGGTATCTATTCATTTTTTTAGGGAATAATGAAAATAAAAATAAATATAAAGTAAAAGGAAAATAACAATAAGGATAAATATAAAACGAAGGCCAGTGTATACGTATATATCCCTCGTTCGGAAATAATGAACTCAAGTCTTGTATACACATATAAATGTGTACTGTTCTCATTTGAGGACATATATGTATAACCTCAGATTTGGGTCACATAATGTATATGCACCCTCTATATGACCAGGGGTCATATACATAAGGTAGTCGGTTAAGGAATTACCATTTTTATTAACGTATTGTTTATATAGCTTTTTATGTACATTTCTTATATTTTTTATATATATTTTCTATATACATTTTATTAATTATATCTGTGCATAGTTGTTGTCAATTTTCCCATTGTATACCGGAATTTAACATGTGGATTGCAGCGCTCTATAGCTTAACAATTCACCATGCCCTGAGTCCGCAATAGTTCAAATGTTTCTTACATTTGTGCTGGCACAAGGGAATATACAGCATGCTCCATAGTTTAACAATACATTATACCCCGTGTCCGCAATAACTAAAAAGTTTTTTTCTATGTTTGTGCTGTTATAAGGGAGCATACAGTACGTAATAGACATACAGCGGCTCTGGTAGGGCATTCCCACAGTTAAAATGGCGCTAATACATCGCGCAAGCGCAGAAGAGCACTGCACCCTACATAAACGCGAGGGTGCACCAACATGGCCGCTCCAGATGACGTCGCTCTGACGAAACGCGTAGGGCGTGGCCTAGGACGTGCACCTCATATTGGTATACAAGCAGCAACGCTGGCGCAGTTACTATTAAGGCGATCTGTTTTTACTGGATATTGTGAGTAACCTGACTTTTAAACAAATAAATCGTTCAAAAACAGTATTGCACTATGGTTGTACTTCTGTTTCCTCCTATGTGTATTTGCTAAACGGACTATTTGTGGAAGGAAAAGTGCAAAGCATTCCCCCAGCATAGCAGAAGCAGAGCCCAATGAAAGCTGCACAGTGGCTCATACTGTGACTGCTCGGTTAACCCATTGAGGGTTTTTGGTCTGGTGAGCGCATATATATATCTTTTTCCTAACACAGAGTGGCGCACCGGAGAGGAATGACTTTAACCCTTCTGCACTAGTCACCTTGCTCTATCCCCCTCACTTGACAAAAATTCCATGCGTTTTTCAGCAACTGAATGATGCGACTTTGAAAAAATTTCTGTTGGACATTGAAAGATTTTTTTGTTATTTTTTCTTGGTACTTTTACTAACGCTTTGGACTGTCACTTTTAAGGATTCTGAACATAGAGCATAATTTATAGATATTGGTTTATGGTTTGCATATGATTTCTTTACTAAGCACATATGTATTATTTTTAATTATTTATTTTCATGCCATTTATTCACTATTTTCTTGCAACACATGTGCATTTCTGAGTTGCAAGTCAACAGACACACATTTTTTCTTTATAATCCTTTTTTTCCTTTCTCAATTTTATTTTAATATCTACTTAGATATACCAACACGTATTTTGGTAGATATCACGTATATAGTGGATTTTAGGAGATTTCCACATTAGTTCACATCAATTATTCAGATCATCAGCAGAGATAATAGATCACCACACACATATACATAATTTTGGCACCCACAGTGCACGTTAAAAAAGGTTTTAGCGCCAAAGCTTAATTTACACTTCCCTCCAGAGGTGGTTCTGGCCAACTCAGTAGATTGCTTTAAGAAAGGCCTGGATTCTTTCCTAAATGTACATAATATAACTGTATACTAACATTTATAGGTAAAGATAATCCAGGGATCAGGAAGAATTTTTTTCCCTGCTGTAGCAAATTGGATCGTGCTTTGCTGGGGTTTTTCGCCTTCCTCTGGATCAACTGTGGGTAAAGGATTGTGTACATGGGATTGTATATTATTTTTTTATTTATTTTTATGGTTAAACTAGATGGACTTGTGTCTTTTTTCAACCTGATTAACTATGTAACTATGTTCATAATGAAAGAGGGCCCTGATAAGGGAAGTGTATGTAAACCTAATTAAAAGTGCAGTGAGCATCTTTTGTTATATCTGTACGATTATCTGTATTAAAGAAATAAAGGTTGAAGCTGCCTGTGTTGCCTTTAAATCCTAAACAATATTATCAGCATTGAACAATTCAGGTTGTGAACTACAGGACACCATAACATGAACCTATTAAGTCCCACAAATACATTTTTACATCAGATTTTCTGTTGGTGAGAGGTAGCAAGAGGGAAGTTCCAAGATCACAAGCAGTCGTGTTCCAGAATGACAAGAACACTGGAAAAACCACAGTGAGAATGGATTAGTGCACTACAGTGATGTCTGGATAACAAACCGATGCAAAGAACAGTAGGCTGTGCTCTCTGTAGTTATTTCAAAGCATTTCTTGTTTTTTTAAATTTTTTTAATAAACTTTGACTGAAATGTGCCTTTGAAAGGTGGGGGCAAGACCTTGTGTCAGGGGAGGACAAAGCATGGTACCAAGTAAAATGCAGTCTACAGTTTGGCCTGGGATCCAGGGTTCTCTCTATGAACACCAAAATGAATTTCAAAATAAAGGCAAGAACTTGAAGGCACCACAAACCACCACTGCTGAGTCTTCGAGCGACAATGTTTAAAGAATGGAACCACGGTGTGTGGGAGAGGACAAAGGCATCCGACACTCCCCGAACTGTCAAATACTGAAAACCTTTATAGAGGCTGCTGGAACAGAGGAAACAAGGGCTGCTGGAGAGCTGAGCCACAGGGACATTTTATCTAGAGTTTTTGTAAATCTGAAAAGTTTTCTGTAACCTCTAGAGCACCAACCAGTAATACCCTTTAATTTATACCATGCAATTCTTCATATTTCAGTGCTGTGATACTTTGACCGATGGTGGTATTTGTTAGACCAATGATGGCCTTTTTTTAAGCATTGGTTTTCTTTAAATTTTTTTACTGTAGAAAGAAAAAACAAAACAAATAAAAAAATAAAAATGCTAAGATTGTACCAACCCCCCCCCAAATGACCCCTTTTTGGAAAGTAGGAACCCCAAAGTGGAGTCATTTTAAGCCACACATTTTTTGGAAATGAAGAAACATGCTTGTACTAAGGGGGTTAAAACATGTAGCTTGGTAAGCTCCGTGTATGTGCTTGTCTAGTGTACCATTACCACGCTCCATGTTTTAACTCCCTTAGAACCAGCAAGTTTCTTCATTTACAAAAAAACTGTGACCTAAAAATAAAACACCTTGTGGTTCCTACTTTCTAAAAGGGGTATTTTTTGGGGGGAGGGGGGTTGGTACAGGTCTTACACAGGAGGAGAAGGTGATGAGGTGGTTAAAGTACAAGTCAAATATAATGGGAGTATGGGAAAGAAGGGATTAACAAGCAGATGTGCAGGATAAAGAACTGGAGGATTTAATATACAAGTCACTGAATGGGAAGGTTGGAGATCATATGTATGGTGGGGCAATAGAGTTAAAGGCTTAGTTCACTTTTGTTCCCTTTTTTTCCCCCTAAATTCCAGCTCCCCTATGTCCCAGTATAGCATTCATGTACTTTTTAGCAAAAATATCAAAGCTTTCCATAAAATGTACAGACACATACTTTACTTGTCCTCATCCATGTTTCCAAACATATCTATTGGTTCTGTCTTACTTCCTGGTCAGACTATAAGTTATGACACAGGAAGGAATTGACAAGCTGATCTCATTAGCACACACCCTGCATCATCTACCCACCCATTCTCAGCTGCATGTTTTTAAATGAAATGCAGAAGCACTCAGCTGTCAAGCCCTATTCACATCTCTGCATAGTGGGAACTTGCATTCCCACTTATTTTTTATTTTTGGAGGGGGAGGTGTTTTGGAGCATTTCCACTCATCACACATAGGGCAGCCCATCCACCTGAATAGGCTACCTACAGCAATCACCCCAAAGAAGCTTCAGAACTTTTTTTTAGAGCAGAGCTTGGTGCATTTTTTACTGTGATTTTTGGTACAGCGCATTTCTGAAATGCAAGAAAACACACATGTGAATGGAGCCTCATTGTTTTTGTGTTACCACACCAATTTCTTTCAGGCTCCATTCACATCTAGGAGCGAAAAAAAGGGAAAAACTGCGCTACGGAATACAAATGGTATTGAACGGAAGCTGCAATTCAAATGTACACCAAGAATACACCAAACAGAAATAGAAAAAAGAAAGAACTGCGCTAACCACGAATACCCAATGTGAGTAGGGTATGTATATGTGCCAGACCCACGATATGGGTCTTAGTATCTTAATGTCTCCAAGACCACCTCCAAAATATAGTGCAAACCATATACAAATAAATATATCGTAATAATAATTTACGAAACGCGTAGGGCGGTGCGAACTTGTCGACGTCACCCCAGTCGTGTTCGTTCTTTTTGGACCAGGAAGGACGGGTCGGTCTCTGCGTTGGCGTGCATCCGGCCGGTGCACGCTTCTGTTTTGAACCTGCTTTTAAAGTCTTTTATGTAAGTGTATACGTTCGTTTTTGCAAATTAAAGTCATTTGGTTTTACACTATCTGGAGCCTATGTTTTTCCCTATGTGATACCACGTTGAGTTGGGAGTGATATGTGGAATAACAACTATAACCCTATCGCGTGAAAGATTCAGGATCGCTTGAGGAGGAATCGCTATCCGGATATCCTTTGACTATTGTCGCCTGTGGTGACCCTCTGTAACGGGGGGTCGCTTGGATCTGGTAAGGAGCCAATTCACTCATTCGGTGTTGGGAAAAGCACAGTACATCTTTGGAGAAGATTTTAATTTGTGTACTTATAACTCAGCTGTTTGAAGTTTGCCCTTCACTGCTGTACTCCACTTGAAGCTTTACTTCACTGGTGTTTGTTTACTATATGGACATTCTATTATTATTTTTTGACATATGACTATATGGACATTATATAGAGTGTCTCTAAATACAATCTTTTTTCTTGATAGTTCATTTATGTAAAAAATTGCAAATATTTTTTTCATATTCTATTCTATTTTTTTATTTTTTATTTTCTAGAGGTATATGCACTGAGTTTGATATACTCATATTGTGTTTGGGGAACTCACACTCTTAACACGTATTTAGGGTTTGTTTTTGTATTTATTTGTATATGGTTTGCACTATATTTTGGAGGTGGTCTTGGATAGTGATGGCCGAACGGTTCGCCCGGCGGTCGTTTCGCGGCGAATTTCCGACTTTCGCCGTCCGCGGGTTCGAACGCCTTTTTCCGTCGTTCGCCCCGGCGGACTTACGTGTTTAATGTATACAAGAACTTTAACCTTTCGTGACACGTTTATCATGTGTTACAGGACAACCAATTGAGACATGACAGCTCATGGACACTTGGACATTCCCCCTAACCTATAAATACACCCGATCCGGTGGCCATTTTACATTCTTTCTTCTGTCACTGTAGGGAAAGGATCCTGTGTGGAGTAGGGACAGAGAAAACGCTAGCTATTTGGTACACAAAAGTTCTTTTCAGGACTGGTATAGGTGTTAGGTCAGCAGCCTGAGTTTCTTTTGTCAGTTTAGATAAAGGGACAGAGCGCTGTATGCTGCTATTTTAGGGACAGCTCAGCCAGATTAGTCTTTCTTCATCATCATCATCATCATCATCATTAGCTGTTACTATCAGGTCCACAAAAGAGCTGTTCCAGCTAATCGTTCCAGCCTACTCTTTTTTGCCAATTTGTATAGGGACAGGCAGGAAGCAGTGTGTCAGGCAGTGAGGATAATTTTAAAGACTTGCTGTTACTATTAGTTCCACAAAGGTTCTTTTCAGGACTGGTATCAGTGGTACGGTAATAGGCTTGTACACGTATAATATTCTTTCTTCCAAATATAGAAAGAATATTATACTTGACTGCTGCCCTTCTGCTGCAGTCTGCTAATCATTCACAACTCACTTGTTCCACAAAGCTCTTTATCAGGACTGGTAACTTGGTCTGTCTAGGGTGCTACGGTACATAGGCTTGGGTGCGGTACAGTCTGCTGTTCTGTAAGGACCGCTATCGGTCCACAATACATAGGGTTGCCGTGCACTACTGCTGACCGCTGCCCTATACTGCAGCAGTCCTTCATTGGTATAGGGACTGACGTACAGTCTGCTAATCACTAACACACAACCTGCTTGGTCCACAAAAGTTCTTATAAGGACTGGTAACTTGGTATAGGGTGCTACGGTACATAGGCCTGAGTGCGTTACAGTCTGCTGTTCTGTAAGGACCGCTATCGGTCCACAATACATAGGGTTGCCGTGCACTACTGCTGACCGCTGCCCTATACTGCAGCAGTCCTTCAGCGGTATAGGGACTGACGCACAGTCTGCTAAACACTAACACACAACCTGCTTGGTCCACAAAAGTTTTTATAAGGACTGGTAACTTGGTATAGGGTGCTACGGTACATAGGCCTGAGTGCAGTACAGTCTGCTGTTCTGTAAGGACCGCTATCGGTCCACAATACATAGGGTTGCCGTGCACTACTGCTGACCGCTGCCCTATACTGCAGCAGTCCTTCATTGGTATAGGGACTGACGTACAGTCTGCTAATCACTAACACACAACCTGCTTGGTCCACAAAAGTTCTTATAAGGACTGGTAACTTGGTATAGGGTGCTACGGTACATAGGCCTGAGTGCGTTACAGTCTGCTGTTCTGTAAGGACCGCTATCGGTCCACAATACATAGGGTTGCCGTGCACTACTGCTGACCGCTGCCCTATACTGCAGCAGTCCTTCATTGGTATAGGGACTGACGTACAGTCTGCTAATCACTAACACACAACCTGCTTGTTCCACAAAAGTTCTTATAAGGACTGGTAACTTGGTATAGGGTGCTACGGTACATAGGCTTGAGTGCGGTACAGTCTGCTGTTCTGTAAGGACCGCTATCGGTCCACAATAGATAGGGTTGACGTGCACCACTGCTGACCGCTGCCCTATACTGCAGCAGTCCTTCAGCGGTATAGGGACTGACGTACAGTCTGCTAAACACTAATACACAACCTGCTTGGTCCACAAAAGTTCTTATAAGGACTGGTAACTTGGTATAGGGTGCTACGGTACATAGGCTTGAGTGCGGTACAGTCTGCTGTTCTGTAAGGACCGCTATCGGTCCACAATAGATAGGGTTGACGTGCACCACTGCTGACCGCTGCCCTATACTGCAGCAGTCCTTCAGCGGTATAGGGACTGACGCACAGTCTGCTAAACACTAACACACAACCTGCTTGGTCCACAAAAGTTTTTATAAGGACTGGTAACTTGGTATAGGGTGCTACGGTACATAGGCCTGAGTGCGTTACAGTCTGCTGTTCTGTAAGGACCGCTATCGGTCCACAATACATAGGGTTGCCGTGCACTACTGCTGACCGCTGCCCTATACTGCAGCAGTCCTTCATTGGTATAGGGACTGACGTACAGTCTGCTAATCACTAACACACAACCTGCTTGGTCCACAAAAGTTCTTATAAGGACTGGTAACTTGGTATAGGGTGCTACGGTACATAGGCCTGAGTGCGTTACAGTCTGCTGTTCTGTAAGGACCGCTATCGGTCCACAATACATAGGGTTGCCGTGCACTACTGCTGACCGCTGCCCTATACTGCAGCAGTCCTTCAGCGGTATAGGGACTGACGCACAGTCTGCTAAACACTAACACACAACCTGCTTGGTCCACAAAAGTTCTTATAAGGACTGGTAACTTGGTATAGGGTGCTACGGTACATAGGCCTGAGTGCAGTACAGTCTGCTGTTCTGTAAGGACCGCTATCGGTCCACAATACATAGGGTTGCCGTGCACTACTGCTGACCGCTGCCCTATACTGCAGCAGTCCTTCATTGGTATAGGGACTGACGTACAGTCTGCTAATCACTAACACACAACCTGCTTGTTCCACAAAAGTTCTTATAAGGACTGGTAACTTGGTATAGGGTGCTACGGTACATAGGCTTGAGTGCGGTACAGTCTGCTGTTCTGTAAGGACCGCTATCGGTCCACAATAGATAGGGTTGACGTGCACCACTGCTGACCGCTGCCCTATACTGCAGCAGTCCTTCAGCGGTATAGGGACTGACGTACAGTCTGCTAAACACTAATACACAACCTGCTTGGTCCACAAAAGTTCTTATAAGGACTGGTAACTTGGTATAGGGTGCTACGGTACATAGGCTTGAGTGCGGTACAGTCTGCTGTTCTGTAAGGACCGCTATCGGTCCACAATAGATAGGGTTGACGTGCACCACTGCTGACCGCTGCCCTATACTGCAGCAGTCCTTCAGCGGTATAGGGACTGACGCACAGTCTGCTAAACACTAACACACAACCTGCTTGGTCCACAAAAGTTTTTATAAGGACTGGTAACTTGGTATAGGGTGCTACGGTACATAGGCCTGAGTGCGTTACAGTCTGCTGTTCTGTAAGGACCGCTATCGGTCCACAATACATAGGGTTGCCGTGCACTACTGCTGACCGCTGCCCTATACTGCAGCAGTCCTTCATTGGTATAGGGACTGACGTACAGTCTGCTAATCACTAACACACAACCTGCTTGGTCCACAAAAGTTCTTATAAGGACTGGTAACTTGGTATAGGGTGCTACGGTACATAGGCCTGAGTGCGTTACAGTCTGCTGTTCTGTAAGGACCGCTATCGGTCCACAATACATAGGGTTGCCGTGCACTACTGCTGACCGCTGCCCTATACTGCAGCAGTCCTTCAGCGGTATAGGGACTGACGCACAGTCTGCTAAACACTAACACACAACCTGCTTGGTCCACAAAAGTTCTTATAAGGACTGGTAACTTGGTATAGGGTGCTACGGTACATAGGCTTGAGTGCGGTACAGTCTGCTGTTCTGTAAGGACCGCTATCGGTCCACAATAGATAGGGTTGACGTGCACCACTGCTGACCGCTGCCCTATACTGCAGCAGTCCTTCAGCGGTATAGGGACTGACGTACAGTCTGCTAAACACTAATACACAACCTGCTTGGTCCACAAAAGTTCTTATAAGGACTGGTAACTTGGTATAGGGTGCTACGGTACATAGGCTTGAGTGCGGTACAGTCTGCTGTTCTGTAAGGACCGCTATAGGTCCACAATAGATAGGGTTGACGTGCACCACTGCTGACCGCTCACCTATACTGCAGCAGTCCTTCAGCGGTATAGGGACTAAGAGTTTTGTCACAGGGTCATTTAAAAAATGACATGCAGAGGAAGAGGCAGGCCCTTCCGCAGGGGTGGTAGGGGTAGGGCAGGAGCAACAGGCTTGAGCCAAAGTGGGAAGTTGCAGAAGGTGCGTTCAATTACTTTAAAGGATGCACCAGACTTGGTTGAGTGGCTCGCTCAGCCTTACTCTTCTGCACCCTCCTCATCCTCTCGATCTGCACCCTCTTCTTCACTCTCTGCTATGTGCACCCCCAAAGACACTACCACCAACAACACGACCACCACCACCACCACCACATACCTTCCGCTTGAGTCACTGGAATTATTTTCCGATCCATATCAAGAGGACATTTCTGATGCGCAGCCACTCTTGGTATTGGATCAGGAAGAGGAGGTAGCAACAAGCGCTACTCAGCAGTCTGACGCCAGTACCCAGATCAGCCCAAGGAGGAGGTTGGTCCCCGGTGTTGCTGCCTACTCTACTTATAGCGGTGGGGAAGGTGACGTTGATGATGACGTGTCTAGTGATGTCACGTGGGTGCCCACAAGAGAGGAAGAGGAGGGGAGTTCAGAGGGAGATATGGACCAGCAGATAGGGAGGAGAAGCAGCAATGACTTACATTGCACAGCAGGGACAAAGCAGACTGCAAATGTATCAGGAGCGAGTCATCGACCATGTACGGTCACATCTGGCGCTCCCAGGACACCGGCACATGGCTCCGCAGTGTGGGCTTTTTTTAACGTGTCCGCTGCTGACAATAGCGTTGCCATCTGCAATCTTTGCAGTCAACGCGTTAGTCGCGGTAAGCCCAATACTCACCTAGGGACGACCGCCTTAAGAAGGCACATGAGCAGCCATCACCGAGCCCAGTGGGAGCAACGGAACACACAAAGCCACACTGCAGGCTCTCACCGTCCAGCCTCGTCTTCTACTTCTCCTTCTCCTCTCTCCTCACAATTGTCCTCCACTCCACCTTCCATCACGCCAAGCTCACATTTTTCTGCAAAAAGGCAGGCTTCCGTGGGCCTAATGTTTGAGCGTAAAAAAATGATGACGCCGGATAACCCTCTTGCCCAACGGTTGGCGGCTGGCTTGTCAGAACTCATAGCCCGCCAACTACTGCCATATAAACTGGTGGACTCGGAGGCCTTTCGCAAATTTGTGGCCATTGGAACACCACAATGGAAGGTCCCAGGAAGGAAGTATTTCTCAGAGAAGGGCATCCCAGAGCTATATGGCCATGTTCAGCGGCAAGTGAATGTATCTCTGGCACACAGTGTCGGTGCCAAGATACATCTGACCACAGACACGTGGTCTAGCAAACACGGGCAGGGAAGGTATATCAGTTTTACTGCCCACTGGGTGAACCTTCTGACGGCCGTCAAGCATGTAACCCGTGGCACCCGTGTAGATTTGGTTTTACCGCCACGGATTGCATGCAGGCCTGACTCTTCTTCTCCTCCTCCTACTCCATCCTCCTCCCTCTCCTCCTCAGCTGCCTCCTCCTTTTCCGCTGCTAGCGTCTCTTCCACTGCACCGCCCAAGCTCCCCAGAACCTATTCCACATGCCAGGTGAGACGTTGCCATGCCGTGCTGCGTCTGTTGTGCCTGGAAGCAAAGAGCCACACTGGCCCGGCACTCCTTTCAGCTTTGCGTTCACAGGCAGATGAGTGGCTAACACCGCTCAATTTGACAGTTGGTAAAGTGGTGTGTGACAACGGTGCCAATCTGCTTAGCGCATTGAAACAGGGCAAAATCACGCACGTGCCGTGCATGGCACACGTCTTAAACTTGGTCGTGCAGCGATTCCTTGTCAAATACCCTGGGGTCCAGGACATCTTGCGGCAGGCAAGGAAAATCTCGGCCCATTTCAGAAGATCTTACACGGCCATGGCTCGCCTTGCTGACATTCAGCGGCGACACCATCTGCCGGTCAGACGTCTTATTTGCGATTGCCCGACGCGATGGAACTCAACCTTCTATATGCTTGATAGGCTGCTCCAGCAGAAACGTGCAGTTAACGTCTACCTGTATGAACTCTGCGAAAGAAACGGTTCTGGGGAGCTGGGTTTTTTTTCACCGCGCCAGTGGCTGCTCATGCGCGACACATGCAGACTTCTGCGGCCATTTGAGGAGATCACCAAACTGGTCAGTCGCAGCCATGGCGCCATCAGTGACATGGTACCTTATGCCTTCTTTCTGGAGCGTGCATTGCGTCGTGTCATTGATCAGGCTGTGGAGGAGCAGGAGCGGGAAGATGAGGAAGTCGCAATGCTGGATGAATTCCCAGGGGGGGCTACTCTATCTGAGACAAGTCAACAACAGGAGTCTGATGAGGAGTCAGAGGAGGATGGTGCCGGGGCGGATGAGCAGGAGCAAGAAGAGCATGCTTTAAACCTTTCTGGGATCCCTGTTGTGCGAGGATGGGGAGAGGAGAATGAAGAGGACGACATTATCCTGGATGATGAGCAGGAGCCAGGCCACCACACCGCTTCCACTTTAGTGCAAATGGGGGCCTTCATGCTCCAGTGTTTTAATAGGGACCCCCGTATAAAAAGCATGAGGGTCAAGGACCAGTACTGGGTGGCAACGTACTTAGACCCCCGGTACAAACACAAAATGGCGGAAATGTTACCGCCGTCGCAGAGGGCTGTCAGAATGCAGCACTTCCAGGCCTTGCTTCGAGAAATGCTGCATTCTGCTTTTGCGTGCGCTGGCAGAGGAGCAATTCCCACTCCCAGAGAAGGATTTGCGGGTACCAATCCAACAGCGCCTGCAAGAAGAGGCCGGTTTGAAGATGTGTTGGTGACTTCGGATATGAGGTCATTCTTTCAGCCGACCCATCGACAGGTGTCATCCGGATCCAGCATCAGGGAACGCCTAGACCGTCAGGTGTCCGACTACATTGGGTTAACGGCCGATGTGGACGCTCTGAGGAGTGATGAACCCCTAGACTACTGGGTGGGCAGGCTTGACCTCTGGCCAGAGCTTGCCCAATTTGCAATCGAACTGTTGGCTTGCCCCTCATCCAGTGTCCTGTCCGAAAGGACGTTCAGCGCAGCAGGGGGGATTGTGACCGATAAGCGTACTCGCCTAGCTCACCACAGTGTTAACTACCTCACATTTCTAAAAATGAATGAGGCATGGATCTCGGAGGAATTCAACACATGTGATCAGTAGACCATGTATATGTCTATAAACAATTTTTGGAATCAAGCACACAGACCTTCTTAATTCATTTGGCTCACTTCCCTGACCCAAAAAAGCACACCGTACTATATGCCCCTACCCTCCTCTTTGAAGAGGTTGAGCGGTGTCATATTTCTACTGGGGCTGCTTATTATGAGGGGTTCCCACCATCCCTGTGCTGTGCTGACTTCCTCCTGGGTGTTCTTATTATGAGGGGCTCCCACCATCCCTGTGCTGTGCTGACTTCCTCCTGGGGGTTCTTATTATGAGGGGATCACACCATCCCTGTGCTGTGCTGACTTCCTCCTGGGGCTGCTTACGGTGCTGCTGTCAGCGCTGTATGTCACGGAGCTGCTGTCAGCGCTGTATGTCACGGAGCTGCTGTCAGCGCTGTATGTCACGGAGCTGCTGTCAGCGCTGTATGTCACGGAGCTGCTGTCAGCGCTGTATGTCACGGAGCTGCTGTCAGCGCTGTATGTCACGGAGCTGCTGTCAGCGCTGTATGTCACGGAGCTGCTGTCAGCGCTGTATGTCACGGAGCTGCTGTCAGCGCTGTATGTCACGGAGCTGCTGTCAGCGCTGTATGTCACGGTGCTGCTGTCAGCGCTGTATGTCACGGAGCTGCTGTCAGCGCTGTATGTCACGGAGCTGCTGTCAGTGCTGTATGTCACGGAGCTGCTGTCAGCGCTGTATGTCACGGAGCTGCTGTCAGCGCTGTATGTCACGGAGCTGCTGTCAGCGCTGTATGTCACGGTGCTGCTGTCAGCGCTGTATGTCACGGAGCTGCTGTCAGCGCTGTATGTCACGGAGCTGCTGTCAGCGCTGTATGTCACGGAGCTGCTGTCAGCGCTGTATGTCACGGAGCTGCTGTCAGCGCTGTATGTCACGGAGCTGCTGTCAGCGCTGTATGTCACGGAGCTGCTGTCAGCGCTGTATGTCACGGAGCTGCTGTCAGCGCTGTATGTCACGGAGCTGCTGTCAGCGCTGTATGTCACGGAGCTGCTGTCAGCGCTGTATGTCACGGAGCTGCTGTCAGCGCTGTATGTCACGGAGCTGCTGTCAGCGCTGTATGTCACGGAGCTGCTGTCAGCGCTGTATGTCACGGTGCTGCTGTCAGCGCTGTATGTCACGGAGCTGCTGTCAGCGCTGTATGTCACGGAGCTGCTGTCAGTGCTGTATGTCACGGAGCTGCTGTCAGCGCTGTATGTCACGGAGCTGCTGTCAGCGCTGTATGTCACGGAGCTGCTGTCAGCGCTGTATGTCACGGTGCTGCTGTCAGCGCTGTATGTCACGGAGCTGCTGTCAGCGCTGTATGTCACGGAGCTGCTGTCAGCGCTGTATGTCACGGAGCTGCTGTCAGCGCTGTATGTCACGGAGCTGCTGTCAGCGCTGTATGTCACGGAGCTGCTGTCAGCGCTGTATGTCACGGTGCTGATGTCAGTGCTCTGTATTACGGTGCTGCTGTCAGTGCTCTGTATCTCCTGCACCCTCTTGTTTGCCTACCCTGGTCCCTGACCTTCCCTCTCCTCCATTGCCTTCATTAGCTCCATAGTCCTGAATTGTCAGAACAATTTCCCAAATAAAAAAAAAATGCTTGTAGTTATCGATCCCAAATTCACCTCATACATGTATTATGCTATTGTCCAGGTGGTGGGACTACGTGCTACCCCCTAATAATTACCCCGTGGCCGCAAATTCGACCTAAAGGTTTGCGAAATTCGCCTCCCATTGAAGTCAATGGAGCCCGCGGCGAACGGTCGTTTTCGCGAACGTTTGTGTCCGTTCGCGTTTCGCGTTCGCGAAACGTCCCGTCGGAAGTTCGTCCATCACTAGTCTTGGAGACATTAAGATACTAAGACCCATATCGTGGGTCTGGCACATATACATACCCTACTCACATTGGGTATTCGTGGTTAGCGCAGTTCTTTCTTTTTTCCATTCACATCTAGCATAGTGGGAGCGAACGCTTTGTGGCTTGCTTTTCCTGTGACATGCATAAGGCAGCCCATTGATTTTAATTGGCTGTGCTATATGTGGCTTATGGGACATTTTGGCATTTTGTGGGTTGCGTGTTTTTTACTGTGTGTTTTGCAGCATTTGCCACTCATTTTTTACCTGGTAAAATGTGTGTTTGCTTCTATGTTTGGTGTGCCGTTAACATGCGCTCAAAACATGCGCTCCTACTATGCTAGATGTGAATGGGGCCTGTAAGTGAAATTGGTGCGGTAACACGAGAACAATGAGGCTCCATTCACATCTGTGCATTTCCTAGCAGGTGGATGGGCTGCCCTATGTGTGATGAGTAAAAATGCTCCAAAATGCCTCGCCCCTTCACTATAAAAAAAAAAAAAAAATGCAAATTCCCACTATGCAGAATTGTGAGCAGGACTTGACAGCTGAGTGTTTCTGTCCACTCCTTCCTATGTAATTGTAAAAATATGGTCGTACACTATAAAATCTGATTGTATATGGTGTATTTAGTGAGAAGGGTGTTCACTAATTGATTGCATTTCATTTAAAAAATGTGCAGCTGGGAATGGGAGGGTGGATGATGCAGAGTATATGATAATCAGCTGGTCAATTCCTTCCTGTGTCATGACCTACAGTCTGTAAGGAAGTAAGACAGAAGCAATAGATATGTTTGGAAACACCGTTAGAGGACAGTAATGTAAGTGTCTGTAAATTTTATGGAAAGCTTTAATATTTTTGCAAATATAGTACACAAATGCTATATTGGTACATAGGGGAGCTGAAATAAAATTAAAAAAAAAGAAGGAGGCGAACAAAGGTGAACTTAGCCTTTAAACTTTACTTGAAACGGCTATTCTCTACTATGTTCAGAAATTAAAGAATGACTCATTCATTAGTTTGACTTTCTCCACTTCCTCTGCTGTAAGAAGGGGATGGCTTACAGATGTAAACACATACTGTTTACATCATGTATGTAATCACTGTGATTGGTCTCTCTTTGCCCAATAACAGTAATCCTAAAGGTGCAGAGCCACTTTGATCAGCTCTTTACATAGTGTCTGCGAACGCAGTTGTCCAAGGGTGGCTCAGTTTACCAAATTAACAGATACATTTGCCACCTGAGAACGATTTCCAAAGTGATATTTTAAAAAAAGTTCTCCAGATATGGACAACCACCACTCTTTTTTTTTTACAAAAATACAGTAGTTTAAACAATCCCTCCTCCAATTCACTGTGCTATTGCAGAATGTGTCCAATGCTCTACTGCCTTGATGGGTTAATTCTCTGATATTTACTGTATATAGTGAAGACAGAGTAGTTACATGTGTGGATCACATTTCCACTTCTACTTCATCACATTGTGGTTGTATTTCTCCTTTCTCAAAGCAAAGTATTGCTACCTGCTGTGAAGGTGGACTTTCTGCAGATGGCCGTTCCTGATGTTCCAGCACTGGTTGTGATATCTCTGGCTCATATGTCACATTCCTTTCTTCTTCTGGTTTCTGAAAAAACAGAATTTGGTTTGCTAAGTAACTTGGAGTGGCAGCCATGAGATCCACCAGGTAATAATTCTATTGCATCCTCTGCACATCACCATGACACTTGACTTCAAGCTCAAAGACTTAGGTGATGTATCATTCTCTGAAGTCTTCATTAGAATGCACAGCAGTTCAAGGCATAGGACTTGCTTACAGCTTTCAACTTGTGAATGATTATGATAGCAAAAACAGATGTTCAAGATGAAGAATTCTTTCATTATTATGATGTATAAAATTAAAACCCATATATTGACCCATAGTGGTCATCAATGAAGTATCAGATTTCAGAAGTGATAGCCCTTGTACACATTGTTGGACATTCCGATGGACAATGTCCAATAGGACTGTGTTGTCGGATATTCCGACAGTGTGTGGGCTCCATCGGACTGTTTCCATCGGAGTATCCGACAGACCAAGTTTTCCAGCTGGGCTATAAAATTTTCCGGCAACATTATCCGATCGGATTTTGTACGATCATGTGTAGAGAATTCCGACCGGACAAAGTGCCACGCATGCTCAGATCAAATTCCTACATCAAAGCTATTGGCTACTAGCCTGAACGTAGTCCCGTCCTAACGAAATAACGTCATCACGTTAAGTATGATCGCAGTTTCTGACAACTTTGTCCGACTGTGTGTATGCAACAGTTTCGGACAAAATCCATCGGATTTGGTTGTCGGAATGTCCCACCGTGTGTGCAAGGGCATAGACAATCCATGATGAAGAAACACAGAGACTGTCACTACCGATGTCTCCCAAAAATGCTGGCTGTCATGATGATTTGGTGCTACTAATGCATCTTAAAGTTGTTCTAAAGGCTCAAGGTTTTTTACCTTACAGTGGTGGTTAAGCCATTCTAACATGTATAAACCATCAGCACTGCCTCCTATTGTAGAATTCCCCTCTGTGTGCGATTTATAAAAATAAACGCTGTAAATACCTAATTTCAGAGCGGCGATCGCGATCACATGACCGGCCAGATCTCTCCTTTCCTCCTCTGACAGATGCAGCGGGAGGGGCCGAGATTCCCCCATTGACGCCACTCGGGAGGAAGGAGAAGAGAGCCGACCAGTCACGTGTTCGCGATTTCGGCTCTAAAATTAGATATTTGCAGCATTTATTTTTATAAATCACACACAGAGGGGGATACTGCAATAGCCCCATCTCAATCCAATGATGTGCATGAGAGCAGCTCTCTCCTCACTGGCTCACACAGCTGTCAATCACAGCCAGTGAGCCAATGAGGAGAGACAAGGGAAGGGGGGTGAGCCGCACTATGTGTGAATAAACAGCTTGAGTGCCCCCATAGCAAGAGGCCTGCTATTGGGGGCACTCAGCAGGGGGGGGGGGGAGCCAGGACTGTCGGTGGAGGACCCAAAAAGAAGAGGATTGCAGCTGCTCTGTGCAAAACTATTACACAGAGAAGGTAGGTATAACATGATTGTTATTTAAAAAAAAAAAATCTTTCCTTTACAATAATTTTAAATCATTTACTAGGAAAAAGTATTAGTAGAATAGTAGAGTAGTAGAATTCTGACTTCATTTGCTACATACTTTAAAAAGAACTGAACAATGCACTAAAGCCTGGTTTAGGTACAGTGCTCAGTCTGTCTTAAGCTGGGTATACACATATCAAACCACCTGCTGATCCAGTCGAATTTCGGACTCTGTATACCTTTCTCTGTGCAACATAACAACCAGCTTCTGTCGAATGATTCTTCTGAAAAACCATGATTCGATCAGCGCATGCACTGATCTGTGTAACTATCTGGCAGCCGGGGGAGTCCCGCTGTCAGAATACAATAGTGCATCGGGTAAGAATCACACGTCTACATCGCTTGTGTGGATACGGGAATTTGACAGTTTTTTTTCTTCGTTCAAAATGAATGGAAAAAAACTCTGTGTATACCCTGCTTTAGGCTGGCCATACACTAATCAAATTTCGAACAGTGTGCAGCAGTCCCTGCTCTACAGGACAACATTTATTGATCAACAGGTGCAGCCACTGATCCGTCACTGTCAGGAAACCTGGTCCTAGTGGCAAAAAACTTGGATGGTTTTTCCGACGGAATTCCGCTCAAGCTTGGCTTGCATACACACGGTCACACAAAAGTTCGCTAAACTTTCGACCGTCAAGAACGCGGTGACATACAACTCTATGACGAGCCGAGAAAATGAAGTTAAATGCTTCCGAGCATGCGTCGAATTGTTTCCAAGCATGCGTAGGAATTGTGCGCGTCAGAAGTTGTACAGAAAATCGGAATTTCCGATCGGAACTTTTTGCCAACTGAAAAATTGAGAACCTGCTCTCAATTTTTTGTTGGCGGGAATTCGGCCAGCAAAAGTCTGATGGAGTATACACACGGTCACATTTTCCGACCAAAAGCTCTCATCAGTTTTTTGCTGGCCGAATTTCCGATCGTGTGTATGGGTTCACACTGCTCTGACATGGAAGTCGGACTTCAATGAACGGAATGTGACTTTGATCCCACCATACCAGTCCCTTTGAGTCTGGGTATGAATCTTGAGGGTGGAATCCCACACCAAAAAAAAAAAAAAACACAACAGCGTGGGCTCCACCCCAAAATACTTACCAGACCCTTATCCGAGCAAGCAGCCCGGCAGAGGTCTGGGCCATACCAGGCCACATGCCCTCAATATGGGGGGTGGGTGCTTTGGGGCAGGGAAGGGTTCTGTGCCCTCCACCCCAAAGAACCTTGTCCCCATGTTGATAGGGACAAGGGCCTTTTCCCAACAACCCTGGGCGGTGGTTGTGGGGGTCTGTGGGCAGGGGGCTTATCGGAATCTGGTAGTCCCCTTTAACAAGAGGGCCCCCATGTGAATGAGTAGGAGTACAGTGTATCCCTACTCATTCACCCAAAAAAGTGTAAAAAATACACAGGTTTTTAACAAAGTCCTTTATTAAAAATTAAGAATGCTCCAACGTGTCTTCTTTCACAGATGAGGTCTTTTCCCGTCAGTCTTCTCCCTCCGGTGATGTCTTCTTCCTTCAGTTCTAGCGCTGGGAGAAGACATCAGTGAGGGAGAAGAACTGGCAGAAGAACCAGAGGAAGAAGAAACTAGAGGAAGACATCAGTGGGGGGGGGGGGGTAGAAGAACCCAGATGAAGAAGACATCACCGGAGGGAGAAGAACCAGAAGGAGAAGACATCGCCGGAGAAAGAAGACGCGTTGGAGCTATGAAGGGGACATCCATTTTTATTACTGTAAAGGACTTTGTCAATAACTTACCCCATACTCATGCACATAGGAGAGGAGGGCCGGGATATGGGTGCTTCCAGATTCCGATAAACCCCCTGCCTGCAGACCCCCCACTGCCCAGGGTTGTCGGGAAGAGGCCCTTGTTCCTATCAATGTGGTGCAAGGTGCTTTGGGGTGGGAGGGTTCAGTGCCCATGTTGCATGGGCATGTGGCCTGGTGTGGTCTTGGGGGGGAAGGGCGCTCGCTCATCCCCCCACTTTCCTGAGCAGCCGGGCTGCGTGCTCAGATAAGGGTCTGGTGGTGGGGGGGGGGGTTTCCCTCAAAATCCATACCAAACTGAAGGGCCTGGTATGGTCTTGGGGGGACCCCGTGCCTTTTTTCTTTTATTATTTTGGCGCGGGTTTCCCTTCAAAATCCTCAGAGCACAAGTCGCAATTCACAAGTCGGATCAGTTAAGATTATGATCCGGCTTTGATCCGAGTTTAATGATAATGAATGGGTTGAAAATAGACCATAGTCGAACCAAAGTAGTGCAGGAACCTTTTTTAAAGTCGGACCAACTTGTGTCAGACCAGTTAAGACGGCTCTCATAGGGAACCATTGATTTATACAAATCAGAGCATATGTCACACCAGTGTGAACCGGACCTAAGGGTCTAACATAAAAACAGATTTGATTCTGGCAGTATGTGCACAATAATTTTTGTTTAATTACATAATTAGATAAAACCCAGTGTTTAATATTTGCCTGGACTTTTCATTTAAAGTGATCATATGGCCACTTTAAAAAATGCTAAACCGGCAGCAGACAATGGACACAGACTAGAGGTGCCTGCATGCACAGGCATATATTAATGTCATAAGAGTTTCAAAACCCGTTAAACACTATTATGTAAACCCCGTGACTTCATCATCCTCCCATGACTATTGGCCTATTACTAAGTTGGGTTGAAGGACATCAGTCAAGAACAGGAGCCGAGATGGGTAGGTCAACCATAGCAGCTAGTCAATAACGTCAGGATAACCAAAAGTTTCAGGAATCCCTGGAAACTCTAAGGCCGCGTACACACGGGCGGACTGTTCGCCCAACTTTGTACGTCAAACAATCCGACAAACAGTCCGCTCAAAATTTGCATGAACGGACTTGACCACACACGATGAACGAACAGTCCGCTGAAAGCGTGCGCGATGACGTGAACGGCACGTACGACGGGACAAGAAATACAACGTCCAATAGACTGCAATGCAACCTTCGCCGTGTAAATCCTTTCTGAGCATGCGCGAAACTTAGTTTGTCGAACAAGCCTACACACGAGCGGACTGTCCGCTGAAACCAAGTTTCAGCGGACTGTCTTACGGAAATTCCGAAAAACTTTGTTCGTCAGACTGTCCGCTGAAACTGTCCACTGAAGCCCACACACGAGCGGACTGTCCGCTGAAACACTGTTCAGCGGACAAAGTTGGGCGAACAGTCCGCCCGTGTGTACGCGGCCTAAGGCCGCGTACACACGGGCGGATTGTCTGGCCAACTAAGTTCGTCAGACAATCCGACAGACAGTCCGTTCAAAATTTGCATGAACAGACTTGACCACACACGATGAGCAGACAGTCCGCTGAAAGCTTGCGCGATGACGTGTGGCACGTACGACGGGACGAAAAATTTGACGTCCAATACACTGCAATGCAACCTTCGCCGTGTAAATCCTTTCTGAGCATGCGCCAAACTTAGTCTGTCGAACTAGCCTACTCACGAGCGGACTGTCTGCTGAAACCAAGTTTGGACGGACTGTCTTACGGAAATTCCGTAAGGCCGCGTACACACGGGCGGACTGTTCGCCCAACCTTGTTCGGCAAACAGTTTCATCAAACAGTCCGCTCAAAATTTGCATGAGCGGACTTGCCCACACACGAGCGGACTGTTTGACGAACAAGGTTGGGCAAACAGTTCGCTCAACTTTTGAAATGAACGGACTCGCCCACGTAAGGCGGAGGCAAATCCGCCCATTTCGAGCGCGTGTACAGGTAGGCGGGGCCCGCGAAGGAGACGTCGCGGGCTCCGCCGCCTGGAATGGGCTTAAAGGGGAACCCCAACGCCGAAAAAAATCGGCGTGGGGGTTCCCCCCAAGTCCACACCAGACCCTTGTCCGAGCACGCTACCCGGCCGGCCAGGAAAGGGGGGCGAGCGAGCGCGCCCCCCCTCCTGAGCCGTACCAGGCCGCGTGCCCTCAACATGGGGGGTGCCTTGGGGAAGGGGGGGCCGCGCGGCCCCCCCACCCCCAAAGCACCTTGTCCCCATGTTGATGAGGACAAGGGCCTCTTCCCGACAACCCTGGCCGTTGGTTGTCGGGGTCTGCGGGCGGGGGGCTTATCGGAATCCGGGAGCCCCCTTTAAGAAGGGGGCCCCCGGATACCGGCCCCCCACCCTATGTGAATGAGTATGGGGTACAATGTACCCCTACCCATTCACCTGTGAACTAAAGTACAATAAAAAACACAACACAGAGAAAAAATATTTTATTGCACAGCTCCGGGGGTCTTCCGTCTTCGGGGGTCTTCTCGCCGGACTCCTCCGCTATGTGTGTGTAGCTCTTTTGCTAGCGGAGGAGTCCGGCTTTCTTCCTCCCCGCCGCCGGCCTCTTCTCCCGACTTCGGGGGTCTTGTCCCCCTCTTCGGTTCTTCTGCCGGGCCACCGCGCCTGGTCCGGTGGCCCGGTCTTCTGTCGCCGTCTTCCGTTCTTCTGTCGCCGCCTTCGGTTCTTCTGCCGGGCCACCGCGCCTTCTTGTAGCTCTTTTACAGGCGGTGGCCCGGTCTTCTGTCGCCGCCGCCGCCTTCCGTTCTTGTTCTTCTTCTTGTTCTTCTTCTTCTCCTGGAGATGTTGACTCGACGAGCTCTCCGGCCGGAATGCCAGGGACACGCTCCGCTGCCACTTATATAGTGACAATGGGGCGGTGTCACATGGTATATGTCACATGGGTTGGTCACATGGGTTGATGTCACATGGGGACTATGACATCGTAAGGGGGCGGGGTCACCATGTGACCAACCCATGTGACATATACCATGTGACACCGCCCCATTGTCACTATATAAGTGACCGCACAGCGCGGCTCTGGCATTCCGGCCGGAGAGCTCGTCGAGTCAACATCTCCAGGAGAAGAAGAAGAACAAGAAGAAGAACAAGAACGGAAGGCGGCGGCGGCGACAGAAGACCGGGCCACCGCCTGTAAAAGAGCTACAAGAAGGCGCGGTGGCCCGGCAGAAGAACCGAAGGCGGCGACAGAAGAACGGAAGACGGCGACAGAAGACCGGGCCACCGGACCAGGCGCGGTGGCCCGGCAGAAGAACCGAAGAGGGGGACAAGACCCCCGAAGTCGGGAGAAGAGGCCGGCGGCGGGGAGGAAGAAAGCCGGACTCCTCCGCTAGCAAAAGAGCTACACACACATAGCGGAGGAGTCCGGCGAGAAGACCCCCGAAGACGGAAGACCCCCGGAGCTGTGCAATAAAATATTTTTTCTCTGTGTTGTGTTTTTTATTGTACTTTAGTTCACAGGTGAATGGGTAGGGGTACATTGTACCCCATACTCATTCACATAGGGTGGGGGGCCGGTATCCGGGGGCCCCCTTCTTAAAGGGGGCTCCCGGATTCCGATAAGCCCCCCGCCCGCAGACCCCGACAACCAACGGCCAGGGTTGTCGGGAAGAGGCCCTTGTCCTCATCAACATGGGGACAAGGTGCTTTGGGGGTGGGGGGGCCGCGCGGCCCCCCCTTCCCCAAGGCACCCCCCATGTTGAGGGCACGCGGCCTGGTACGGCTCAGGAGGGGGGGCGCGCTCGCTCGCCCCCCTTTCCTGGCCGGCCGGGTAGCGTGCTCGGACAAGGGTCTGGTGTGGACTTGGGGGGAACCCCCACGCCGATTTTTTTCGGCGTTGGGGTTCCCCTTTAAGCCCATTCCAGGCGGCGGAGCCCGCGACGTCTCCTTCGCGGGCCCCGCCTACCTGTACACGCGCTCGAAATGGGCGGACTTTCCGAGCGGGAACAGTCCGCTCATTTCGAAAGTACAGCGGACAAGCCCACACACGGGCGGACTGTTCGCTCAAACACAGTTTCAGCGGACAGTTTTTCGGAATTTCCGAAAGACTTTGTCCGTCCAACTGTCCGCTGAAACTGTCCGCTGAAAGCCCACACACGAGCGGACTGTCCGCCCAAACACTGTTCAGCGGACAAGGTTGGGCGAACAGTCCGCCCGTGTGTACGCGGCCTAAGACTTTGTTCGTCAGACAATCCGCTGAAAAAGTCCGCTGAAGCCCACACACGAGCGGATTGTCCGCTGAAACACTGTTCAGCGGACTAAGTTGGGCAGACAATCCGCCCGTGTGTACGCGGCCTAAGTGTCATCTTGGCAACAACCCATTATTCCCCAAACCCAGGATTTTCTATAATGCAAACTTAATCAACGATGTGATCAGGCTATGGCCAGACTCTCTACCACCTCCTTCTCCTCCGTTTCTAGTCATTGACTGCCCATCTTAGTTTCGGCCTAAGATCAAGTATGAAATATGCATAATGGAGAATGATGGGTTTGGAGGCTCCCAGGGCACTCTGCAAGGTACCTCTGAGTGCTTTCTTTAAATTTTCTACACATCTGATTTACCACTTTTAGGGAGACCATATAATCAGGTTGATTTACTAAAATTGGAGAGTGCAAAATCTGGTGCAGCTGTGCTTGGTAGCCAATCAGCTTCTAACTTCATCTTGTTCAATTAACCACTTGCCGACCAGCGCACGACGATGTACGTCGACAGAATGGCACGGGCAGGCAAATGGGCGTACATGTACGTCCCTTTAAATTTGCCACCCTGCCATCGGGAGCGCGTCGCCGCCGGCGTGCTCCCGCGCTGGTCGGGACCCCCGTGAGTCCGGTCGCGGGACCCGCGGACTCGATCGCCGCGGGCATCCCCGCGGTCGTCTCACGGAGCGGCCGAATGGAGAAGTGCCGTTGTAAACAACATTTCTCCATTCTGCCTAGCAACTAGTGACGCTGATCTCTGCTCCATGTGATTGGAGCAGAGATCAGTGTTCACTAAATGAAAGCCCAACCCCCCCACAGTTAGTAACACGCCCATAGGAACACTTAACCCCTACACTGCCACCCACTGGTTAACCCCTTCACTGCCAGTGTCATTTACACAGGAATCACTGCATTTATATAGCAGTGATTACTGTATAAATGACAATGGTCCCAAAAATGTGTAAAAAATGTCCGATGGGTCCCCCACAATGTCGCAGTCACAATAAAAATCGCTGATTTTACTAGTAAAAAAAAATAATAAAAAATTATTAATAAAAATGCTATAAAACTATCCCTATTTTGGAAACGCTATAACTTTTGCGCAAACCAATCAATAATCGCTTATTGCGATTTTTTTTACCAAAAATATGTATAGAAGAATACGTATCGGCCTAAACTGAGGGAAAAAAATGTTTTTTTTATATATTTTTGGGGGATATTTATTATAACAAAAAGTAAAAAATAATGCGTTTTTTCTCAAAATTGTCGCTCTATTTTTGTTTATAGCGCAAAAAATAAAAACCGCAGGGGTGATCAAATACCACCAAAAGAAAGCTCTATTTGTGGGAAAAAAAGGACGTCAATTTTGTTTGGGAGCCACGTCGCACGACCGCGCAATTGTCAGTTAAAGCGACGCAGTGCCGAATCGCAAAAAGTGGTCTGGTCTTTGACCAGCAAATTGGTCCGGTCTGAAAGTGGTTAAGCTTTAACATAAAAACCTGGAAGCTGATTGGTTTCTATGCACAGCTGCACCAGATTTTGCACTCTCCAATTTTAGTATCAACCTCATTGACTAAGACAATTAGGTTAAAGTTGTTTTTTAAGCTTTGATGGGCCATGACACATTGTGGTTTGTACATTCTTACTAAATACAGTCCCATGTTTTTAGGATATGGATGAACTTACCCCAAATGTGATGCTATAGTTAAGGCCCAAAACACTCTCCATCAACTGTTTAATCATCATATCTGATTCTGTATGTGTCTGTGGAGAATACAGTGATGCAATTATTTCATCCACCGACCTAGCCGTGGTTTTAATCGGTGGCATCATGTATGCGGTATGTATGCTCTCTGCAATTTTCTGAGTGGTTTCATCAGGTTCATGGTTTTCACATACAGTTTCTTCATAGAGTTGCTCTTGCAACAGCACACTAGGAGTCAAATTGCCACCATCAACATTTTCCTGGTCTGGTGTGGCCAACGGTTTAATTTTCTTTAAAACTTTTTTCTTTTTCTTCTTTGCACTTCTTGCTCTTTTCTCCGAGTCATCGCTGTACTCATAGTCAGAGCTTGAAGAAGAATTACTGTCATCACTGCTTTTGCTGGACCTCTTATCAACAACGGCCTTCCTCATCTCGCTGGAGGGAACTTGTGTCACCTTCTGTTTTCGTGTCACCTTCTTCTGGACCAATGTGGGCTTCACAGAACTGCGTGGCTTGGAGGAAATCTGAGGCATGGTAGACCTAAGCTTTGCAGGTGGTTTTGGTCGTTGGAAAATTGATATAGGCTTGGTGGTTCCAACCATTGATGCAATAGCAGGTCTCTCTACTCTATGGTTAGTCTTCTCATAATGTTTATGGATAAATGATGATTGATCACATTGCAGATATTTTTCTTCTTGTAACTCTTGTGTGGCATCTCTTGAGCAAGGCACTGAACTTTTTACTGATCCACCAACTTTCTGATGTTTTCTCTCAGTACTGTCATCCATAGAGTCTTGAGGCAGATCGGAGGCTGATGGAGATTGGCAAGTGGGTTGAGCCAGTCTGCCTGTGACCTTAGATCTTGGGCGTGAGGTAGAATAAAGCTGTTTAAATTGGGATAAAGTAGGATCGAGCATTAGAGACAGGGGCGAGCTACTCCTGAAATCCACTGTGTCCTGCTTGACAGTCCTCTGAGGAGGCTTAAGCAATCTTTCCAGCTCTTTCTTGATTCTCAACTCCTCTGCATAATTGAGTCTCAAATGCAAATGCCCTCTTCCGTCTGACATCTCTTCTATCTCTTCCTGTATAATAAATTAACAAAAGCATTAGCTTTCTTCTACCAGCCTTGCTTTTCATTTTCAGAAGCATGACTCGGTATTTGGAAATAATCTACTGGTAGATGCTTCCTAAATACGCAATTTAATGCACTGTTAAATCTAATTTTCCTTGCAGTTACTGCTGATCATCTCATAGAAACCTGCCCTGTTGGGATAATCCTATTCATTCTGCATTAATTCCAGTCACAGATTTCTCAATTTAGTAGGTCAATCTTATTTCACTATTTGTGAATAATTTTAACGGCCTTATTGCTCACTTGGATGGGCATTTGTAAAGACTGATTTACCGAAGAAGCACAGCATATCTGTAAATTCACACATATTTACTACAAAATATCTTAAACTGAGCCTACAAGTACAGAGAAACTTGCTGCTGGCTTCTATGTTAACTATGTGGATGATCAGAAAATAGAATCATACATGCATATAGAAAGCCTGACCTAAAAATTTGAAATATGGAGACGGACACTGCTGACCTTTCCTTTAAGAAAATCCTAGTTACCTGGCTGTCATCTGAAGAAACTTACAGTACACACTGATTATGCTCTTTATAAGAGCTTTGTTGAATCATCAACAAAGATGTTTATTGTGTGGCATTGTCAGTATATGATGTCACTTTCTTCAGATCATGCGTTTGTAATGGTAACAAGCCGGACAAACCTCCAGAAGGGGCTGTACAAACTCTACTTAGACTGCCTGACTGTCATGCTTGCTTAAAGTAGAAATGCTGTATAGCCCTTTCATGACTAAGCCTATTTTCGGCATTTGGTGTTTACAAGTTAAAATCCATATTTTTTGCTAGAAAATTACTTGGAACCCCCAAACATTATATATATTTTTTTAGCAGAGACTCTAGAGAATAAAACGGCGATTGTTGCAATATTTTATGTCACACGGTATTTGCGCAGCGGTGTTTTAAACGCAACTTTTTGGGAAAAGGGACACTTTCATGAATTAAAAAAAAAAAACAGTAAAATTAGCCCAATTTTTTTGAATAATGTGAAAGATAATGTTACGCCGAGTAAATAGATACCAAACATGTCACACTTTATAATCGCACGCACTTGTGGATTGACCACAAAGTACGGTACCTAAAAATCTCAATAGGCGACGCTTTAAAAAATGTTTACGGTTACCAGGTTAGTGTTACAGAGGAGGTCTAGTGCTAGAATTATTGCTCTCGCTCTGACGATCGCGGCGATACCTCACATGTGTGATTTGAACACCGTTTACATACGCGGGCGCGACTTCTGTATGCGTTTCCTTTGCTTCGCGAGCTTGCGGGGACGGTGGGCGCTTTAAAATTATTATTTTTTTTTTTTTTTTTTTTTTAATGACTAAATTGTTTTAAAAAAAAATAAAAATTTTGATCACTTTTATTGCTGTCACAAGGAATGTAAACATCCCTTGTGACAGTAATAGGTGGTGACAGGTACTCTTTATGGAGGGATCGGGGGTCTAAAAGACCCCCCACCCCTCCTTTACACTTCAATGTATTCAGATCGCTGAAAACGGCGATTCTGAATACCGTATATTTTTTTTAAACCAGCGCCATTGGTAGCCGAGTAAACGGGAAGTGACGTCATGACGTCGCTTCCGTGTTTACTATGAGGAGACTGGAACGAAGCCGATTACGGCTTCGTTCCAGTTCCTCCCCAGTGGCCGGAGGCAGCGCAACTTGAATCGGTGCTCCCGATCGAACGGGAGCACCGGTAACAGCGGCGGGAGGCGGCGGGAGGGGGGGACGTCCCCTCCCGCTCCTCCGGCATAACAGCCGAGTGGCTTTTAGCCGCAACGGCTGTTATGGCTGGAAAGCCAATCGCCTGCTGAAGAAAACGGTACCGGGATGATGCCTGCAGGTGCGGGCATCATCCCGGTATACCAGCCGGAAGCCGAGTACGCAGGTCTGCGTACGCTCGGTGGGAAAGGGATAGGAAAAACCCTATTTTCATTTTGGATAGAGTAAGGGGAGGTCAGAACCCTCTGTCAGTTTATTTTTGCTTTCTGTCTCCTATTGGGGAGATTTCCTTTCATTTCCTGTCCCATAGCCAAAACATAAAGTGAGAGGAAAGTCCCGCAATTTAAAGGAATCCCTTGGGGATCCCCAGGTCACCAGAACTAGTGTTCCCATTGGAAAGTTCCCTCTCTATTACTTTTCTGGGGACAACCCAACATTTGGGATTTTCTTTTACTTTCATTTTCTAAGATAATGGTAAACAGGACAAACAGAGAATGTGGATCTCCCTATCGGTGGATCTCTCTTTTCCTGCTGCACAGCCAGGATCTCTCATCACTCCGTGGATTTCTGTTTCTGTCTGACAAATAATGCTCTCACGGTGGCCATCCTCGTGGACCTATCTGGCACATGCTTCATCTGGTTTGTGGCAGAGAGGTGTTTCTTTTGAATAAAACCCCACCTTTTACCACCCCTTGAGATTGGGAGTTTGTCACCCTCCTCAAATATGGGGTCACGTTCCGTATTTCCAGACTCATGCAAGGGTTGAAACCTGAGACGCAGACCTCTTTACCTGCCGGACTGGATATATAACATACACTGCTATTGATGGTCTGGTTACAGTACAGTCCACACTAAATGAGCCCTTGAAGAAGGAATTATTTTTCTGAAACATATCGGGATTCCTGAATTTATATGTGAATGTTGGGTCCATCACTCTATGACCAACCTTCTGATTCAGTATCTAGATGTACACTGTAAACTTATGACCATTACTATTTACATTCTTACCATATGTATAACTGTTTATTAATAGCATTTTGTAATTTTTGCATTTACGCCTTATACTTTCCTACTTGACTATACATCCCTAGCCCGTAAAATCCCTGGGGCATTCTTCCACTGTTTTGATCTCCTTAACGGGAACATAGACAGCAATAAAACCTGACAAATGTTCTACTCTCTCTCCACTCTAACCAAAAACAAAAAAAATGTTGCCTTTAGTTATACTTTAAATACTTCTTAAAGGTGAAATCAAGCCTTACCTTGTGCGGTTGTACAGGCTCCTCTTCTATAATGGCATTGTCTACTCTGATTTTCCTGCACACTCTGAGCTTCTCACAGTGTACATTATAAGCCACAGCAGGTCAGATAAAGCCTGCCTCATTCCCTGGCTGGAGAACCTCCAGCATCATCTAGGCCAGGGGTCTACAAACTTTGTGTCAGTGGGAATAGAATGCATGTATGTACATATATTTTACATTGGTGTCTGCAGGAATATAATGGACGTATGTACATATATTTTACATTGGTGTCAGTGGGAATATAATGGACGTATGTACATATATTTTACATTGGTGTCACTGGGAATATAATGGACGTCTGTACATATATTTTACATTGGTGTCAGTGGGAATATAATGGACGTATGTACATATATTTTACATTGGTGTCAGCGGGAATATAATGGACGTATGTACATATATTTTACATTGGTGTCAGCAGGAATATAATGGACGTATGTACATATATTTTACATTGGTGTCTGCAGGAATATAATGGACGTATGTACATATATTTTACATTGGTGTCAGCAGGAATATAATGGACGTATGTACATATATTTTACATTGGTGTCAGCGGGAATATAATGGACGTATGTACATATATTTTACATTGGTGTCAGCAGGAATATAATGGACGTATGTACATATATTTTACATTGGTGTCAGCAGGAATATAATGGACGTATGTACATATATTTTACATTGGTGTCAGCGGGAATATAATGGACGTATGTACATATATTTTACATTGGTGTCAGTGGGAATATAATGGACGTCTGTACATATATTTTACATTGGTGTCAGCGGGAATATAATGGACGTCTGTACATATATTTTACATTGGTGTCAGCGGGAATATAATGGACGTATGTACATATATTTTACATTGGTGTCAGTGGGAATATAATGGACGTATGTACATATATTTTACATTGGTGTCAGCGGGAATATAATGGACGTATGTACATATATTTTACATTGGTGTCAGTGGGAATATAATGGACGTATGTACATATATTTTACATTGGTGTCAGCGGGAATATAATGGACGTATGTACATATATTTTACATTGGTGTCAGCGGGAATATAATGGACGTATGTACATATATTTTACATTGTTGTCAGTGGGAATATAATGGACGTCTGTACATATATTTTACATTAGTGTCAGCGGGAATATAATGGACGTATGTACATATATTTTACATTGGTGTCAGCAGGAATATAATGGACGTATGTACATATATTTTACATTGGTGTCAGTGGGAATATAATGGACGTCTGTACATATATTTTACATTAGTGTCAGCGGGAATATAATGGACGTATGTACATATATTTTACATTGGTGTCAGCAGGAATATAATGGACGTATGTACATATATTTTACATTGGTGTCAGTGGGAATATAATGGACGTCTGTACATATATTTTACATTAGTGTCAGCGGGAATATAATGGACGTCTGTACATATATTTTACATTGGTGTCAGCAGGAATATAATGGACGTATGTACATATATTTTACATTGGTGTCAGTGGGAATATAATGGACGTATGTACATATATTTTACATTGGTGTCAGCAGGAATATAATGGACGTATGTACATATATTTTACATTGGTGTCAGTGGGAATATAATGGACGTATGTACATATATTTTACATTAGTGTCAGCGGGAATATAATGGACGTATGTACATATATTTTACATTGGTGTCAGCGGGAATATAATGGACGTATGTACATATATTTTACATTGGTGTCAGCGGGAATATAATGGACGTATGTACATATATTTTACATTGGTGTCAGCATGAATATAATGGACGTATGTACATATATTTTACATTGGTGTCAGTGGGAATATAATGGACGTATGTACATATATTTTACATTGGTGTCAGTGGGAATATAATGGACGTCTGTACATATATTTTACATTGGTGTCAGCGGGAATATAATGGACGTATGTACATATATTTTACATTGGTGTCAGCGGGAATATAATGGACGTATGTAGATATATTTTACATTGGTGTCAGCGGGAATATAATGGACGTATGTACATATATTTTACATTGGTGTCAGTGGGAATATAATGGACGTCTGTACATATATTTTACATTGGTGTCAGCAGGAATATAATGGACGTCTGTACATATATTTTACATTGGTGTCAGCAGGAATATAATGGACGTATGTACATATATTTTACATTGGTGTCAGCAGGAATATAATGGACGTATGTAGATATATTTTACATTGGTGTCAGCGGGAATATAATGGACGTATGTACATATATTTTACATTGGTGTCAGTGGGAATATAATGGACGTATGTACATATATTTTACATTGGTGTCAGCAGGAATATAATGGACGTATGTACATATATTTTACATTGGTGTCAGTGGGAATATAATGGACGTATGTACATATATTTTACATTGGTGTCAGCAGGAATATAATGGACGTATGTACATATATTTTACATTGGTGTCAGTGGGAATATAATGGACGTATGTACATATATTTTACATTGGTGTCAGCGGGAATATAATGGACGTCTGTACATATATTTTACATTGGTGTCAGCAGGAATATAATGGACGTCTGTACATATATTTTACATTGGTGTCAGCGGGAATATAATGGACGTATGTACATATATTTTACATTGGTGTCAGCGGGAATATAATGGACGTATGTACATATATTTTACATTGGTGTCAGTGGGAATATAATGGACGTCTGTACATATATTTTACATTGGTGTCAGCGGGAATATAATGGACGTATGTACATATATTTTACATTGGTGTCAGTGGGAATATAATGGACGTCTGTACATATATTTTACATTGGTGTCAGCAGGAATATAATGGACGTCTGTACATATATTTTACATTGGTGTCAGCAGGAATATAATGGACGTATGTAGATATATTTTACATTGGTGTCAGTGGGAATATAATGGACGTATGTACATATATTTTACATTGGTGTCAGTGGGAATATAATGGACGTCTGTACATATATTTTACATTGGTGTCAGCGGGAATATAATGGACGTATGTACATATATTTTACATTGGTGTCAGTGGGAATATAATGGACGTCTGTACATATATTTTACATTGGTGTCAGCAGGAATATAATGGACGTATGTACATATATTTTACATTGGTGTCAGCAGGAATATAATGGACGTATGTAGATATATTTTACATTGGTGTCAGTGGGAATATAATGGACGTATGTACATATATTTTACATTGGTGTCAGTGGGAATATAATGGACGTATGTACATATATTTTACATTGGTGTCAGTGGGAATATAATGGACGTATGTACATATATTTTACATTGGTGTCAGCAGGAATATAATGGACGTATGTACATATATTTTACATTGGTGTCAGTGGGAATATAATGGACGTATGTACATATATTTTACATTGGTGTCAGCAGGAATATAATGGACGTATGTACATATATTTTACATTGGTGTCAGTGGGAATATAATGGACGTATGTACATATATTTTACATTGGTGTCAGCGGGAATATAATGGACGTCTGTACATATATTTTACATTGGTGTCAGCAGGAATATAATGGACGTCTGTACATATATTTTACATTGGTGTCAGCGGGAATATAATGGACGTATGTACATATATTTTACATTGGTGTCAGCAGGAATATAATGGACGTCTGTACATATATTTTACATTGGTGTCAGCAGGAATATAATGGACGTATGTACATATATTTTACATTGGTGTCAGTGGGAATATAATGGACGTATGTACATATATTTTACATTGGTGTCAGCAGGAATATAATGGACGTCTGTACATATATTTTACATTGGTGTCAGCAGGAATATAATGGACGTATGTACATATATTTTACATTGGTGTCAGTGGGAATATAATGGACGTATGTACATATATTTTACATTGGTGTCAGTGGGAATATAATGGACGTATGTACATATATTTTACATTGGTGTCAGCAGGAATATAATGGACGTCTGTACATATATTTTACATTGGTGTCAGCGGGAATATAATGGACGTATGTACATATATTTTACATTGGTGTCAGTGGGAATATAATAGACGTATGTACATATATTTTACATTGGTGTCAGTGGGAATATAATGGACGTCTGTACATATATTTTACATTGGTGTCAGCGGGAATATAATGGACGTATGTACATATATTTTACATTGGTGTCAGCGGGAATATAATGGACGTATGTACATATATTTTACATTGGTGTCAGTGGGAATATAATGGACGTATGTACATATATTTTACATTGGTGTCAGCGGGAATATAATGGACATCTGTACATACAGTATACATTACATTGGTGTCCATAGAACAATAATGTACCTCAATTTGGTGTAGAAGGGAAATAATTACGGTATTAATGAAGTTCATACATTAAATTACATTGGTATCAGTAGAAACTTGCAAGTAATGTCCTAAAGTGGGTAGTGCTAGGTTACCTGATATGCAGACACCCTCTTATCCCATGTACCAGACCTCTATATTAAGACACTGTGGACAATACATCAATTCATCTGACAGCATCCCCTGGAATGCATCATGCGATACATGTATCAAGTATTTTATTTGTTTTGTTAGTACTGTCCAGTTTTGTTCTATTTGTTTTGACTGTATACATTGTATCTTAGCAGAAATAGTTATTAATGATCTAAATACTTTATTCTTGTATCTCCCTTACTGGTCTTTTCAAGTCTGCATGTGGGTGCTGTTTGATTCATTCTGCACCTGGTATGGCAGACGTGGTTCAGTGTTTTTCAATTGGGTGATACTATCACCTCTTGGTGCTATGATTAAGGCCCGCAGTGGGCAGAAACGTGTAAACCTGTGGGAGATTATTCTGTATATTATTCTGGATTAAAATAAAGTATTGCATGTGATTGGATATTGACTATATTCATTCTGATGGAAGATGGACTGGCAGGAGCCCTGCTGTGCATTGCATCTTGCACAGGCTGGAGTAACACACTATGCGAAAATCGGGCGAACAATCAGCTGTTTTTCCTCGTTGTTTTACAGCAAGTCGAGCCGAGGATGAAAATAATGTATGAAAATTCTCGTAGGACAAAGGTTTTTTTCTGTTATCTGTTGATTCTGATCATGCGCAGTCTTTCATTTCTGATATTTCTTGTACAAAAATGGTATACATTAAAAACGAAAATCATTAGTTCTGTTCCCACACAAGAAAAAATTTGGAGTTTGTCCCTTTGGACAAAGATGAGAGCAAGGAGTAGAAAAAGGGCCACCTTGGTTTGTATTGGAGGCATAATAGACCAGAAATGTTGCTAAATTCCCCCCCAAGTGTCCTTTCACCAATAAGTATCGCTCCTCTTTATCCTTCAGTATTTTAGATTCAGTAAATGAAAGCTGTCGCGACAGAGCGCTACCCCCTGTTTTTTCTCCGTAGCATTAGCAAAATAGCAAACTAAATAGTCTTTATGTATAGCGGGGAGTGAAAAAAGAAGCAAAATGTGTTTCCTGCAGAGCTACAATATTAGCACCTAATGACTTATAGTAATTAAAAACATTAATACGCTTACATTGAGAGCCCAACTCCTATGGCAATGCAGGGAGAAGAAACAGAGAGATTGTTCCCTCTGTATAGAGCCCTGTTTTGATTGTCAACACAGAGCTCCGAGCTGTGATTGTACATAGTCGATCACTAGGTCCTGGTCATGAATCATTGGCTGGGATCTGCTGACAAATTCCAGCTGTGGGGGGCACACATGCATGTGCCCTAAACCGGGTCCACAGGTAGATGAGGATAATGTTTAAGTGCCGGTTCACACCAGAGTGGCCTGTGTGAAAGACACACTCCATGTGCATTTCCCACACACTAGGTGAATGTGCTGCTCTTGCAAATATATTGTAAATGGCCCCCCAAATGCAGAAAGCAAATACAGTGCATTTGCAGGCACCAAGTGACAAGGCGGTACGTTGTGGTTCGGTGCGATGTGTTTTAGCGATACTTTTTCAGCAGTCCAGGGTTTTGCAGCCTATTCAAATAAATTGGCTATTCATACTTTGTGTAGGGGGGATGTGTGTTCCCACGTGTGATTTTGTGCTTTTTCACACGTTTCTGTGCATTGTGCATGGGGCAGCCAATTCACAGCCCTATGTGCATCCAAGAAGCACCCGCACCTTTCTGAGCATGGAGCGTCATGCATTCTTTTCAATGTCATGCATTCTTTTCAATGTGCGTTCAACCTCCTAATCCCTCTCTTACCTCTTCCCTGCACCATGCATGCCCCCCCCCCCACAATACTGCACCTTCACTAACCCCCACCTAACCTCCTAATCCCTGCACCATGCATGCCCCCCCCCCCCCCACAATACTGCACCTTCACTAACCCCCACCTAACCTCCTAATCCCTGCACCATGCATGCCCCCCCCCCCCCACAATACTGCACCTTCACTAACCCCCACCTAACCTCCTAATCCCTGCACCATGCATGCCCCCCCCCCACAATACTGCACCTTCACTAACCCCCACCTAACCTCCTAATCCCTGCACCATGCATGCCCCCCCCCCACAATACTGCACCTTCACCACTACCCCCACCTAACCTCCTAATCCCTGTACCATGCATGCCCCCCCCCCCCCCCACAATACTGCACCTTCACCACTACCCCCACCTAACCTCCTAATCCCTCTCTTACCTCATCCTTCTGCACCATGCATGCCCCCCCCCCCCCCACAATACTGCACCTTCACCACTACCCCCACCTAACCTCCTAATCCCTCTCTCACCTCTTCCCTGCACCATGCATGCCCCCCCCCCCCCCCCACAATACTGCACCTTCACCACTACCCCCACCTAACCTCCTAATGCCTCTCTCACCTCTTCCCTGCACCATGCATGCCCCCCCCCCCACAATACTGCACCTTCACTAACCCCCACCCAACCTCCTAATCCCTGCACCATGCATGCCCCCCCCCCCCCCACAATACTGCACCTTCACCACTACCCCCACCTAACCTCCTAGTCCCTCTCTCACCTCTTCCCTGCACCATGCATGCCCCCCCCCCCACACACACACACACACAATACTGCACCTTCACCACTACCCCACCTAACCTCCTAATCCCTCTCTTACCTCATCCTTCTGCACCATGCATGCCCCCCCCCCACACACACACACACAATACTGCACCACTACCCCCACCTAACCTCCTAATCCCTCTCTTACCTCTTCCCTGCACCATGCATGCCCCCCCCCCCCCCACAATACTGCACCTTCACTAACCCCCACCTAACCTCCTAATCCCTGCACCATGCATGCCCCCCCCCCCCCACAATACTGCACCTTCACTAACCCCCACCTAATCCCTGCACCATGCATGCCCCCCCCCCCACAATACTGCACCTTCACTAACCCCCACCTAACCTCCTAATCCCTGCACCATGCATGCCCCCCCCCCCCCCCACAATACTGCACCTTCACCACTACCCCCACCTAACCTCCTAATCCCCCTCTTACCTCATCCTTCTGCACCATGCATGCCCCCCCCCCCACAATACTGCACCTTCACCACTACCCCCACCTAACCTCCTAATCCCTCTCTCACCTCTTCCCTGCACCATGCATGCCCCCCCCCCCCCCCCCCCACACACACACACAATACTGCACCACTACCCCCACCTAACCTCCTAATCCCTCTCTTACCTCTTACCTGCACCATGGCCCCCAGAACAATGCACCTGTACTCCCAGTCCCCCCCCCCCCCATGTGCCTCCCCCCTTCACACCCCATGTCTCCCCCTGGTATGGGTAGTAGTAGGGAGTCTTGTAGCTGGTGATGCTGTATAGGAAATGGTGTTATCTCTATAGGCGGTGTGTGCCGGTCACCTGAGAGGACGAACTGTCTGCTCTGTCGGTTCCGGTGCCCCTCGTCTTCCCGGGAGAGTTTGCGGTTTCCTAGCAACATCCGAGACCCCGTCCCAAACTTCATCACCTGGCAACCAACTTTGTCCCACTCCGCCCACAGCTGTCACCCCGCCCCTTCTGGATGAATCCGCCCCCCGACCGTCCGTGTACTGTACAGTGTATGTAACCGCGGGTGGGCGGGGCAGATGGGCGGATGGGAGGTTACTGGCTGCGATCCTCGTCTACCCCCCGGATCACCTCCAATCTATAATAATCAATAAGGGGCTCCATGTCCGCTCCTCTGATATGGAAAAGTGACCCCCATATATTCACATCGATTGATCTGCTGCCCATGTATAGAGCTGGGTGGATGTTTGGACGTGTGTCCCCCATGTATCAGGGTTGCCAGGCTCCCAGAGCATTTTTTACTGACAAAACATGGAAAATTTACTGGCGGAGCACATTTTATATTGACAACATGAGAAATTTCAGAACTCCTATTGAAAACTAACACAGTGAATATTTTAACAGTATAAACACGATATGGAAACAATGACAATACCTCTAACAATATGATTGGCTTGATTTACACTTAAAAAGTCAACACAGCTTGAAATGATCAGCCCCTCATATTTACTGGCACTTGTAAAAAAAATCACTGATTTTTACAAACCGTCAGTAAATTTACTGGCAGTTGGCAACCCTGTGATGTATGCTGATCAATACTCTCATCAATGGATTCCATTACCACGTAGAAGAACTACGGGAACAATGTACATCTCATATCTGGGGTCAGGAACCCCCCACTATACCTAACTGCATATTAGTCCCCATTCACACCCTGTGTAGTATCAATGCATTTGTCTTTTTACTCATTTCCACACATAGGACGGCCTATTCACACGAATGTCAAACATTTACAATCCAAAGTGCAACACACAGCAAAGTGAACCCGAAACATTGCCACTATTTTAGGTCCATCAAAGACACAAAGATGTCTATTTATAAAGCAGCAGAAAATATCCACTGCTCAGTTCTCCGACATTCTCTGAGGAGATAGGTTCTTCTTTTGAGAAGTGAGGCCCCTTTCACACTGCGGCGGCTTGAAAGTCAAGCGATTTTGACACAATTTCAGGGAACGCCTGTGTAAACTCGAGGTCTATGGACCTCAAATCAAATCAAAGTCAGACCAAAGTAGTACAGGGACTACTTTGAAGTCGGTGCGACTTGAAGTCACACAGATATGAATGGTTATCAGTGGAAATCATGGGGTAGGACTTGTCGTCATGCGACTCTGATGTCCAAAGTCACAAGAAAAGTCGCACAAGTGGGGAAGGGGCCTGAAGCGATTCAAACAAACAAACAAACAAACGATTCGAACAGTGGAGAACGGCCCCTGTTACTGTAATCTCATGAGACCAAAACACTATGGTGCCTGTTTATTAACCACTTGAGATCCGCGCTATAGCCAAATGACGGCTACAGCGCGGATCTCCTTTTCCGGGACGACGTCAATAGACGTAGTCCCGTGCACGAGCGCCCTGCGCGCCCCCTGAGGGGCGCGCGCGGCGCACTCTGTGATCGGCGAGTCTACGAGACTCGCCTGATCACCGATCCGTGCAAGGGGTCGATCCCGACCCCTTATCACGTGATCAGCTGTCAGCCAATGACAGCTGATCATGTGATATAACGGAGCCGGTAATCGGCTATTATTCCTCCTCGCGCTGTCAGCGCGAGGAGAAAAAAAAAAGGCGATCACCGGCGGCTGTGATCGGGACATCAGTCCCGATCATGGCCAGCCCTGCTAGTGCCCACCTGTCCCCTGCCAGTGCCCACCTGCCCCCTGCCAGTGCCACATTAAAAAAGTAAGTGCCCCCCGTCAGTGCCACCCAGCAGTGCCCACAGTGCCACCCAGCAGTGCCACCCAGCAGTGCCCACAGTGCCACCCAGCAGTGCCCACAATCTGCCTCAACAAAGGTGCTGCACCCCAGTGCCACATATCCGTGCCCATCAGTGTCATCTACCAGTGCCCAGCAGTGCCGCCCATCAGTGCCCAGCAGTGCCACCTATCAGAGCCACCTATCAGTGCCCATCAGTCCCATCTATCAGTGGTACCTATCAGTGCCCATCCGTGCCACCCATCCGTGCCACCCATCTGTGCCACCTTATCTGTGCCCATCTTTGCCCATCAGTGCCGCCTTATCTGTGCCCATCGGTGCCGCCTTATCTGTGCCTATTAGTGCCGCCTTAACTATGCCTATCAGTGCCCACCAGTGCAGCCTATCAGTGCCCACCAATGCAGCCTATCAGTGCCCACCAATGCAGCCCATCAGTGCCCACCAGTGCAGCCTATCAGTGCCACCTCATCAGCGCACTTCAATGAAGGAGAAAAATGACCCGTTTGCAAAATTTATAACAAACTATTAAACATGATTTTTTTTTTTGCATTTTTTTTTTTTTTTGTTTAGCAAAAAATAAAACTCTGAGCTGTAATTAAATACCACCAAAAGAAAGCTCTATTTGTGGGAAAAAAATGATAAAAATTTCATTTGGGTACAGTGTTGTATGCCCGCGCAATTGTCATTCAAAGTGCATCAGCGCTGAAAGCTGAAAATTGGTCTGGGACTGAGGGGGGTTTAAGTGCCCAGTAAGCAAGTGGTTAAGCAGTTTATTAACCACTTGACAACTGGGCACTTAAAGTGGTTGTAAACCCTTTTTAAAAAATCCTGAAAAAAAAAAATCCTGCAAGACAAAGACATAATGAGCTAGTATGCATAGCATACTAGCTCATTATGAATAACTGACCTGAGAACGAAGCCCCTGAAGCAGTCCTCTGTCTTCCTCTTTGCCACTGCCATGGATCCCAGAGCGACTTCCGGGTCTGTCGGCTCCGGCGCTGTGATTCGCCGGAGCCACGATGACGTCACTCCCGCGCATGCACGCTGGAGCCGACGCTCGCGGCATATCGCCGCGATCTTCGGCCTGCCCCAGTGCGCCTGCGCGACGCTGTCTACGGCGCATGCGTCGCAGACAGTGGTGGCTGTCTTCGGGCAAATATCTCCTAAACCGTGTAGGTTTAGGAGATATTTCTTGGACCTACAGGTAAGCCTTAATCTAGGCTTACCTGTAGGTCAAAGTTGGTTGTAAGGGTTTACAACCACTTTAAACCCCCCTCGTGACCAGACCAATTTTCAGCTTTCGACGTTCTCACACTTTGAATGACAATTACTCAGTCATGTAACACTGCACCCAAAGTAATTTTTTGTCCTTTTTTTTCCCACAAATAGAGCTTTCTTTTGGTGGTATTTGATCACCTCTGGGTTTTTTTTTTTTTGCGCTATAAATAAAAAAAGACTGAAAATTTTGAAAAAAACACATTTTTTTTTTGTTTCTGTGATAAAATTTTGCAAATTGTTAATTTTTCTTCATAAATTTTGGCCACGATTTATACTGCTACATATCTTTGGTAAAATAACCCAAATTAGTGGATATTATTTGGTCTTTGTAAAGGTTAGAGAGTCTACAAGCTGTGGTGCAAATAATACAAAATTGATCACATCTGATGTACTGGTGGACTATCTCATTTCTTGCGACCCGAACAAGCCAGGAAAGTACAAATACCCCCCAAATTTTTTGAAAGGAGACATTCCAAGGTATTTAGTAAGAGGCATGGTGAGGTTTTTGATGTTGTCATTTTTTCCAACAATTATTTGAAAAATGAAGATTTTTTTTTCCCACAAAATTGTCATTGTAATAGGTTATTTCTCTCACATGGCATGTGTATACCACAAATAATGCCCCAAAATACATTCTGCTACTCTTCCTGAGTATAACGATACCACATGTGTGGGACTTTTTGACAGCCTGGCCACTCAGAGAGGCCCAACATGCAGGGAGCGCCATCAAGTGTTCTAGGAGCATAAATTACACATCTAACTTCTTGACTACCTATTACACTTTTGAAGACCCTGGAGCACCAGGACAATGACATGTGACACTCACGTGGCACTGATGACCGATGCACTGAACGTGGCACTGATGACACGTGACACTGATGACAGATGGCACTAATATGTGGCACTGATGACATGTGGTACTGATGACAGATGGCACTTATACGTGGCACTGATGACAGATGGTGCTAATATGTGGAACTGAAGACAGATGGCACTAATACGTGGCACTGTTGACACGTGACACTGATGACAGATGGCACTGATACGCAGCACCGATGACACGTGGCACTGATGACAGATGACACTGATACGTGGCACTGATGACAGATGGCACTAATACGTGGCACTGATGACAGATGGCACTGATACGTGGCACTGATAACAGATGGCACATGACACTGACAGGTGGCACTGATGACAGATGGCACTGATGTGGCACTGATGACAGATGGCTCTGATGTGGCACCGATGACAGATGGCACTGATGACAGATGGCATTTATACGTGGCACTGGGGACAGATGGCACTGATGTGGCACTGATGACAGATGGCACTATGTGGCACTGATGACACGTAGCACTGATGACAGATGGCACAGTGGTACTGGGGACAGGTGGCACTGACAGGTGGCACTGAGGACAGGTGGCAGTGGGGACAGGTGGCAGTGAGGACAGGTGGCAATGAGGACAGGTAGGGACAACAGGTGGCAGTGGGGATAGGTGGCAGTGAGGACAGGTGGCAGTGGGGGCAGATAGCACTTTATTTTTTTTACTAACCACTGGAGCGGTTCATCTCTCCCTCCTCACACGCTGCCTCTGTGTGAGGAGGGAGAGCCGGCGATGAGAGATGATCTCATATGTTTACATATGAGATAATTTCTCATTGGACACGCCGATCACGCTGTAAACGGCCGCTGTGATTGGCCATTTACAGCGATCTGTGACTGGCTGTGTCCAAGGAACAAACATCCTTTTGGGTGGGGCACCCCACTCCTTCAGTAAGTACCTCTCATTAGTGACCACTAGGGATGAGCTTCGTGTTCGAGTCGAACATACGTTCGACTCGAACATCGGCTGTTCGTCCGTTCGGCGAAGTCCGAACATTTTGGTCCGTTCGCGCCAAATTCGTGTGGCGCTCACGGCCAACAATGCACTGCGATGGCGTAGTGCATTGCTGGCTCATGATTGGCCAAGCATGCACTGTGACCCCGCATGCTTGGCCAATCGCAGCGCCAGCAGCGTGGAGAGCCATGATTGGCCACAGGCAGGATGCCTGTGGCCAATCATAGCTCAGGCTGTGCAGTGCACGCCCCACACTATATAAGGCCGCCAGCGCGGCGGCCTTGTGTAGTGTGTTGGCATCTGAAGCAGTGGGTGTTCTGTGTACCTTCAACACAGTACACACCAATCGTTTTCGGCCGATTTTCGATCTTGCTGTTGTGTAGTGGTTGTTGTCTGCGTGCCCTGACCGCAGTATACACCGCTATATTCACCTCACCTATATAGCTAGTGATCTATCTTTTATAATAGAGCTTGCAGTCAGTAGTGTTAGGAGCTTGTGCGTGCTGTCTGTGTGCTCTGTACCCAGTACATACCGCTATATCCACCTACATAGCTGTTCTCTATTTGAGCCCACTTGCCATCTGCAGGAGTTATTGGAAGTTGTGTGTGCCTCCAGCACAGCACAGTATACATCTGTATATACCCCTTTATCTCTGGTGTTCTATAATAAAGGCATCTGCAGGAGTTAGTGGGTGTTCTGTGTACCTTCAACACAGTACACACCGATCGTTTTCGGATGATTTTCGATCTTGCTGTTGTGTAGTGGTTGTTGTCTGCGTGCCCTGACCGCAGTATACACCGCTATATTCACCTCACCTATATAGCTAGTGATCTATCTTTTATAATAGAGCTTGCAGTCAGTAGTGTTAGGAGCTTGTGCGTGCTGTCTGTGTGCTCTGTACCCAGTACATACCGCTATATCCACCTACATAGCTCTTGTCTATTTGAGACCACTTGCCATCTGCAGGAGTTATTGGAAGTTGTGTGTGCCTCCAGCACAGCACAGTATATATCTGTATATACCCCTTTATCTCTGGTGTTCTATAATAAAGGCATCTGCAGGAGTTAGTGGGTGTTGTGTGCCTCTAGCACAATATACACTACCCAACTGCTTTTTTACCCAACTCCCTTCAGGCCATTACCATGTCTGGAAGGCCAGCAAGGAGAGGCAGACAGGCGCGAGCCGATAAAAGAGGGCAAGCAGGCTCTGTGTCTAGAGACAACAGTGCTGGTCGTGGACGCGGTGCATTGTCATCAGCACGTGGCCATGGGACACGCTTGTCCTTCTTTTCGGCAGCTGGACATGTTGAGCCGCAACATGCCAACGACTTGGTAGAGTGGATGACCAAGCCCTCTTCATCCTCCTCATCCTCTCTCACCCAGTCTCAGGGTACTAGCAAAGCAGCTGCCAACGCATCGTCTTCCCTCCTCTCAATGTCATCATCAGTGACTCCTTCCCTAGACCCACCACGTCCTCCTGAGGAGTCTCCTGAACTCTTTGAGCACAGTGTTGGGTACATGCTCCAGGAGGATGCCCAGTGTTTTGTGGGCTCTGATGATGACACTCAGCTAGAGGAAGGCAATAGCGTGAGCGCAGAGAGAGGGGATGCTCAAGAAGAACAGCAATCTGGCAGTCATGTTCCACAAGCTGCAGCATACTGCCAGGTTTGCTACAGTGTTGAAGAGGGAGGGGATGATGACTCCACGTGGGTGCCTGGAAGGAGAGAGGAGGAGGAGGAGGAGGAGGAGGCACATGTCCAACGAGGCAGGATGCCCTCCGGGGGCCAGCTTAGGGGCAGCACACCGACTGAATCACACCGCAGAGCTCCGCCTGTGCAGGGCGCTGCCTCTGCGCGTTATTCTAAAAGTTCTTTGGTGTGGGCCTTTTTTGAGACGAGTGCATCAGATCGCACCGCTGCTATTTGCAACATATGTCTCAAGCGTATCTCGCGTGGCCAAAACATCAGCCGCTTGGGCACCACATGCTTGACCAGACATATGTTGACCTGCCATGCAGCTCGTTGGCAAGCGTACCTCAAAGACCCACACCAAAGAACAAAGCGGACCTCTCCTTGCTCCTCATCAGCTGGCATCTCCAACCCCACTAGACCTTCAGTCCTCTCTGAAACCTGCTCTGAGAGGAATGAAGGTGTAGAATTAGGTGTGTCACAGCCAAGTGCTTCCGGGAACTCTGCTAGCGGTACACCCACATCCGATTATAGCAGGCAAATGTCCCTGCCCCAGCTGCTGGACCAGCGAAAGAAGTTCACTCCCAGCAATCCACATGCCCAGCGGTTGAATGCTAGCTTGGCTAAATTGCTAGCACTTCAACTGCTGCCTTTTCAGTTGGTAGACTCGGCCCCCTTCCGTGAGTTTGTACAATGTGCGGTTCCTCAGTGGCAGGTCCCCAAACGCCACTTTTTCTCACGGAAGGCGATTCTGGCTCTCTACCGGCATGTGGAAGGCAATGTCCTTGCCTCGCTGGACAGGGCGGTCAGCGGTAAGGTGCATATTACCGCTGACTCATGGTCCAGCAGGCAGCTGGGAAGGATGCAGGACAAGGTGTAGTAGTGTTGGAGGTTGTTCCGCCACCACGCCTCCAAAATGCTACTATTGGTTGTGACACACCTCTCTCCTCCACCCCCTCCTCTTCTTCTTCCTCCATGGCCTCTTCCAGTGCTCTGTCCTCAGAACCAGCGGTGCTTCGTAGGCGTTCCAGGGGCTACGCAAGTACGCAGGCAAAACGGTGCCATGCCGTGCTTGCGCTAGTTTGTTTGGGGGACAGGATCCACACTGGGGCGGATGTTTTGTCAGCTCTGCAGGGGCAGGCCGAGAGGTGGTTGACGCCACCCCAGCTTAAGCCAGGAATGGTGGTTTGTGACAATGGCACCAACCTCCTCTCCGCCCTCCGACAGGGACAACTGACCGTGTGTCCTGTGTAGCTCAAGTCCTTAACCTGGTGGTGCAGCGGTTCTTGGGCAGGTACCCCGGCTTACAGGATGTCCTGAAGCAGGCCAGGAAAGTCTGTGTGCATTTCTGCCGATCATTTAATGCCTGTGCTCGGCTGTCTGAGCTCCAAAAGGAGTTGAACCTGCCCAAGAACCGCCTTATATGTGACATGCCCACCAGATGGAACTCAACGTTGGCCATGCTGCAGTGGCTGCACACGCAGCAGAGGGCCATTAATGAGTACCTGTGCGACTACGGCATCAGGACAGGGTCAGGGGAGCTCGGTTTTTTCTCACCACGCCAGTGGGGCATGATCAGGGATGCATGCACTGTCCTGTCACCGTTTGAGGAGGCCACAAGGATGGTGAGCAGTGACAGTGCATGCATCAGTGACACTGTACCTTTTGTCCACCTCTTGGAGCATACGCTGCGTGGAATAATGGACAGGGCACTTGAGGCAGAACAGAGGCAGGAAGAGGAGGACTTCCTTGCCTCTCAAGGCCCCCTTTATCCAGACAGTGTTCCTGCTGTGCCACCCATCACACAGGAAGAGGATGAGGAGGAGGAAGAGGAGGAGGAGGATGATTGTGTCAGCATGGAGGTGGAGGCTGGCACTCAGCATCAGCAGCAGCAGCAGCAGCAGTCTTGTAGGGATGATTTACAGTCCCAAGAACCACGTGGACTTGTACGTGGCTGGGAGGAGGTAGCTGCGGATCATGTTGTCCTTAGTGACCCAGAGGACTCCGGACCGAATGCCTCAGCTAACCTACGCTGCATGGCCTCCCTGATCCTGCAAAGCCTGTGGAAGGATCCTCGTATTCTTCGGATCAAGGAGAGGGACCATTACTGGCTGGCCACTCTCCTTGATCCACGGTACAAGGGTAAGGTTGCCGACCTTATTTTGCCATCGCAGAGGGAGCAGAGGATGAGACATCTCTGGGAGGCCTTGCAGAAAGGTCTGTGCAACGCGTTCCCAGAGACTGGGAGGTTACAAACTCCTGGTCCTGGACAACGTGTTGCTGAGGCATCGGTCAGAAGGAGCGGTGGAGAAGGTGGCTGTCTGACTGATGCTTTCAGACAATTTTTTAGTCCGCAGCCCAAAGGTATGATCGGTTCCAGCACCCATCGCCAGCGTCTGATTTACATGGTGCAGGAATACCTAGGGGCAAGGTCAGACTTGGACACCTTTCCCACCGAAAATCCTCTGGCTTACTGGGTCTTGAGGATGGATCACTGGCCAGAGCTTGCACAGTATGCAATTGAGCTACTGGCCTGTCCTGCATCCAGCGTTCTTTCGGAACGCACCTTCAGTGCTGCTGGTGGCTTTGTTACCGATCACAAGGTGCGCCTGTCCACCGAATCAGTTGATCGACTGACCTTCATCAAGATGAATCAGTCTTGGATCACCCACAGCTACCAAGCACCTGAAGCTGATCTAACAGAATAATTTGTTTTGAAATATCACATCCCTTCAAGACTGCCTATGCCGATGCTGAGTGACTGTCCTGTTATGTTGATTGTCTATACTCTTCCTCCTCCGCTGATATGTTGGAAGAACATTTCTGGTCTGGGTGATGCCATCAGCCCAATTTTTCTGCCCCTGTTTAACAGGGGCGTTTAAGTACAATTTTTGATGCAATGCTTTGCAGCAGGGCTAATTCCTGCAATCAAACAAGAGTATATGGGAGAGGTTGCAGTGTCGTGGCACCAGCACCAGTGCCTAAGGCCCAATTTTTCTGCCCCTGTTTAACAGGGGCGTTTAAGTACAATTTTTGATGCAATGCTTTGCAGCAGGGCTAATTCCTGCAATAAAACTAGAGTATATGGGAGAGGTTGCAGTGTGGTGGCACCAGCACCAGTGCCTAAGGCCAAATTTTTCTGCCCCTGTTTAACAGGGACATGTAATTACAATTCTTGATATAATATTTCACAGGAGGGCCCCTTCCTGTGCCCACCCAGAGTAACGGTGAGGACTTATAGTGTTGTGGCACCAGCACCACAACCACCAAAGGTCAATTTTTCTACCACTGTTCAACAATGGCATGTAATTACAATTCTTGATATAATCGTTCACAGCAGGGCGCTCCAGTGCTCACCAAGAGTCACTTTGAGGGCTTACAATGTTGTGGCAAAACCAACACCTTGTTCCGCCATTTCTGCAGAGCATATAGGGCAGGCCCCTACTTTCAAACATCCAACTTACAAACATCTCCTACTTGCAAACGGAAGGAGACAACAGCAAGTGAGATGAAAAAAGATGGACGACAAAACAAATTATACAGGGGTGATAACCCTTCCCTATGTTTTCCAAAAAGCTTAAAAATAGTTTTTTTGACTGGAGCTACACTTTAAAAATGTACCAGTTGAAAATGACAAACAGATTCAACTTAACACAACAAACCTACACAGTCCCTGCCTTGTTTGCACCGCCTGTATACTGCTGTTCTGGGTATATAGGGCCTGGGGGCCACACGCACTTCCTTTTTTAAATATGGGTACAGGGTTCCCCTTAATATGCGTACAAGACCCAAATAGGCTGGTAATGGGCAGGGAGGGCTACCCATGCCATTTTTCTCAATGATTTTCAACCATATTGCAGGAACCAGATATAACATTAAAACCGCAAGCAGTTTTAAATGGTGTTATTTCCGTTTAATGTCATTTTGTGCAGGGACTGTTCTAAACACGGCAAACACGCGGCACTTCACAGGCATACTACAGACACCTCCCAGGCACCATATTTAAAGGAATATTTCACTTTTTTTTCACTTTAATCGTCATTAAAATCAGTGCTCCCGCCAAAACGGCCATTTTTAAAAACATTTTAGGCATTGACCCATGTCCCCTGGGGCAGGAGCCAGGTCCCCAAACCCTTTTTAGGACAGTATCTTGCATATTAGCCGTTAAAATTAGCACTTTTAATTTTGACCGTTCGAGTCCCATAGACTTCAATGGGGTTCTAACGTTCGTACGAATTTGGGGTCCGTTCGAAAGTTCTGGTGCGAACCGAACCGGGTGGTGTTCGGCTCATCCCTAGTGACCACCTGTGTCATGGTGGAGACCTCATGTTCTCCCATATAGAGGAGTATAGCTCCCATGGTTCAGAGAAGCAGGATCTCCCAATCTATGAATAGTGTAGGACCCACTAATCATGGGGTACTTTGTCGCAGTAAGTGGGCTTAAGCACCATATAGCAATATGGTGTGACCAAATCCCCATATTTTTTGATAATGTTTTTTGAAAATGTCTAGGTGTTTTTAAAAAGCCATGCTGGAGGTAAAGGTTAGTTTTGCATGTGTGCACTATAATATTTTTGTTCTGTTGTGGTCTTATGGTCTTATGGCAGCACCATCTTTATGCATTTTTTAGGGTGTGTCCCCCAAATATCTTGTTTGGCTGTGTCCAAGGGAGCCAGCACAGAACCATTTTTCAAGAATATGAATGATAGCACAAACGCATTTCTTTCACTCATGGTTAGTGTTTGGCTGAAGCCATTTATTATCAATCAACTGTGTTTATTCTTTTTAAATCATAGCGACAACAGAAACTACCCAAATTACCCTGATCAAAAGTTTACCTACCCTGGTGATTTTGGTCTGATAACATGTACACAAGTTGACACAAAGAGGTTTGAATGGCTATTAAAGGTAACCACCCTCATCTGTGATCTGTTTGCTCCTGACAGACCCTTGCATCTTTCATCCAGTGCTGCACTGACGTTTCTGGATTCTGAGTCATGGGGAAAGCAAAAGAATTGTCAAAGGATCTGCAGGAAAAGGTAGTTGAACTGTATAAAACAGGAAAGGGATATAAAAAGATATCCAAGGAATTGAGAATGCCAATCAGCAGTGTTCAAACTCTAATCAAGAAGTGGAAAATGAGGGGTTCTGTTGAAACCAAACCACGGTCAGGTAGACCAACAAAAATTTCAGCCACAATTGCCAGGAAAATTGTTTGAGATGCAAAGAAAAACCCACAAATAACTTCAGGTGAAATACAGGACTCTGAAAACATGTGGTGTTGCTGTTTCAAGGTGCACAATAAGGAGGCACTTGAAGAAAGATGGGCTGCATGGTTGAGTCTAAATGCCACAAAGTATCCCACTTACAATACTCCAAACAGCACAGAAACAAGCCTCAAACCTTCTGGCACAAAGTCATTTGAAGTGTTGAGACCAAAATTGAGCTTTCTGGCCACAACCATAAACACTACATTCGGAGAGGAGTCAACAAGCTTATGATGAACGGTACGGAGGTGGATCGCTGATGTTTTGGGGATATATGAGCCACAAAGGTACAGGAAATTTGGTCAAAATTGTTGGCAAGATGAATGCAGTATGTTTTCTTTTACAAAAAAAATTATTAATATACATAGCAATGTTACAGCTTGACAATTTAAAGGATACATCGTAAATGAACATAATAGAGAGACAGCATCAGAGGCGTTGCTAGGGGGTGGCTATTGGGGCTATAGCCCCGAATCTGGGGCCCATAGCCCAAAGTCTCTTGCTGCAGGGTCCCTACCTGGTCCCTAACCAGCGGGCCACGGCCACGGCTGTGGCGGGTAGGCTGGCTGCATGAGAGAGGCGGAGGAGAGAAGAGAGCAGACAGATGAGCTGAGATGACATCAACTCTCTCTCTGACCGCTCCACATCAGCGCTCTTCACAGCCGGACCTCTTCAATGTGGGAGCAAGGTGCAGAGAGATGACATCATCTCTCACTGCCCATCAAACATCACCGCTCTCCTGCCCTCACTAAATCGACCAGTGCTGCCAACTTGCCACCAATGCAGTGACAATGCACATTTGGTGGCACTGGCTGGAATGGCAAGTTACAATCCACATCAGTTGGCAAGTGACAATCCACATTTGGTGCCAGGTGACATGGCAAGTGAAATCCACATCTAGTGGCAGGTGACAATCTGCAAATGGTGGCAGGTGACATGGCAAGTGATAATCCACATCTGGTGCCAGGGGACAGTGGCAAGTGACAATCCACATCTAGTGGCAGGTGACGTGACAAGTGACAATCTGCAAATGGTGGCAGGTGATATGGCAATCTGCAAATGGTGGCAGGTGACGTGGCAAGTGACAATCTGCAAATGGTTGCAGGTTACGTGGCAATCTGCAAATGGTGGCAGGGGATGTGGGAAGTGACATGGCAAATGGCAATCTGCAAATGGTGGCAGGTGACATGGCAAGTGACAATCCACATTTGGTGATGGTGGCAAGCAACAAGCTGCATCTGGTGAGAGGCAACGGTGGCAAGTGACACACTGCATCTGATGGCAGGAGATGTGGCAAGTGACACGCCCAGGGCTCCCCATGATTCTGAATTATGGTGAGTTGAACCACTTGCTTACCACTGGTGTGCCCCCCCCCCCCCGCAGGCCTGCAAAAAGATGGGTGTCACCGCTGCTATGGGCTCTAACCCCAGATCTTTTGCAGACCTAGGACAGCATACTTAGCAAGAAATATGAATACTAATAAAAAAACAAACAAATGAAAGTTAGATACATAAAAGGAATTAGTACGTTTAGTAAGTGGGGTAAGTGGCGCTACCTGTGAGTGGGACCAAAACTGAGTCCCTGACCAATAGTATCCCTATTGTACACCGCTGCTAAAATAATCAGATGATGTATAGGTGATCAGATAATATCCACATATATGTGCATCAATAATTATAACGTGCAATAAAACATCAATAATAGCAATGACATATGATTAATGAAAATGTGCAAACCAGCATATGTGATAGTTGCTAAGTGTCCAAAAAAAAAAATATTAGGGCTGGGAAAATTAAAGATTAATTCCTCGATTAATCGTTAATATTTTTGATAGATCAAAATTCTTTTGATCGGTACTCACCTCTCCGCCGCCTTCCGGGTCTTCAGGGAGTTCCGTCGGAGATCCGGTGATGTCACAGACATCGACGTCACCAGACTCCTCCCCCTTTTCCCTTCGTTAGCAGAGGGAGGCAATTAGGGAAGGGGGGAGGAGTCTGGTGACATTGATGTCCGTGACGTCACCGGACATCCTGGACAGTGATGGTAAATATGGATGTGGTTAACAGGGCTAAGTGTAGGCAAATTTGATAACATTGTTAAAAAATTTAAACACTCTGGTATGTCTGCATGACTGGCTAAAGTGATGCCTACTCACCTACTATAAAGTGACTGACAGTCAATATACTTGATAAGTTTTATAATTAAAGTTAAACTAACGTTCTACGTTTTTCTTAAAGTTTAATTTAAAAAATTACTTACGTCAGTGCTACAGTTTGAATTTAAAACATATTTGTGTGAACTGTGAAGTTAAGTCATGGATTGTGAAAACTAACTAGTGTTGGGTGATTGTATATAGTGTATACAACATTTACCACTGACTAATGCAAAGTTGCAATGCAAGGAGATCAGCTAAAAGTAGTTGGATCTGTATGTGCGTTATAATTAATCAAAATAAGTAGATTAGTCGGTTTTAAAAAATCAATTAATCGAACACGAAAATTTTAATCAGTAACAGTCCTAAAAAATATTAATAATAACTCCTGTTAGTGACACCATAAGTACAAAAAAATCATGTAAAACAAAAATATCAGTCCATCAGGTGTTTCCGAATATACACCCAAAAATCTGTATTAAGTGTACCAACCAAAAAGAATGGTAAGTGCACCAACAACGAAAAGTGTGTTGTGTATAAGTTGCACAAAAAACATATAACAAAAATAAGTCCCAAAAAACAATATGAGTATTGTAAAAAATTGTGAAACCCCAAAATAACCAAGTGTTTGATAAATAGGTGACTCTTGTGCTCAGAAGATCAGGTGACTCTCGTGCTCCCCCTCAAGGGTCCCCACTCACCAGCTCCTGTTATCCCTGCAGGGGTGAAAGGTAATATGTGGGTAACCGTGGATGGGCTTTCTTGGTGGCTTAATCAGCGATTCCCCGGTATCCCCTCTCACTGGCTTCTCCGTCTACTCCAGCGGACCAAGGTATCCACACCGATCTCCTGCCCCAGTCACAGTATCCAGGAAAAGATTCAGAAGTTTCCCAGGGTTGAGTCCTCATAAGGAAGAGATACGGCTCCCATAGTGTAGTATTAACGTTAGGTTTATTTAAAAAATATAAAGATAAAAACAGGGTCCTTCCCAACAAATGGGTGAGGTCCTTAAAAACAACTACACTATAAACAAAAACAGCATAGAGAGGGGCCGGTTTGCAGCGTGCGCTCCAGCTGCATTCCAGGCTCCCTACTTTCGTACTGGAAATTACGTAAGTGCGTAGCTCCGCCTTCATTTGTAATTTCCAGGCAAAGTTAATTACCTTGTCCCCAGGATCCTGCAATGTCCTCCCGCTGTTTGTGCGGGCTGTCTCCTTCACTCGATTCATCACAGTGCTGGGCTCCGTTCCTTGCGAGCATCATGATGCAGGGGGGCGGGCCCCGGAGCCAAATTCAAAAAGTGAAAAAAAACACACAATACATACAGTACACTGTAATCTTACAGATTGCATTACTGCATTACTTCACCTCCTTTTTGTCCGTAATGGTTTGTCCAGTGCCCTGCATGCACTTTTATATTATATATACTGTTTTTTCTGCCTGGAAGGTTGTCCATGGCAACCAAAAAGTGTCCCTTTACGTCAAAAGCGGTTTTAGACCAGCTAAAAAAACAGTGATAGTAAATTAGAATCACTTGCAGAATTGAGTGATAGTGATTCGTGGGGAAATTCATCATCAAACACTGAAAGTGACGACGGTGACAATTCAGCAAATTTCTGTGTTTTTGATTTGATTAGATTATTGAATAAATATTATTATTATTATTTGTTATAATTATTTATAGTTATTTATTATATTATAATTATAATTTATGATTTCCTTTTTAAACGTTATCATACCAGGGATGTCTACTAGACTCTTGTTTGGACAGCTTTAAGTGTGTTATTACTAAAGCCTCATACACACGATCGGACTTTGTACAAACTTTCCTTTGGATTTTTGTACAAAGGGCGTTGGCCGTAAGTTTGTATTGCATGCACACAAACTGACTTTTTAGGCAACAAACACGAACGTAGTGACGTTTCAACGTACTGACGACACTTCAAAAGAGGATGTTCAATACTCCATTGCCACCTTTGGTCAACTTCTGTATTGTTGTCTGATCTTTTGCATTGGTTCTGAGCATGCATGTTTGTACTTTGTACAAAAGTCCGATGGTTTTGTGTACACACGATCGGACTTTGCTCCATCAGACTCATGTTGTCAAAAAGTTTGTCCGTTCGCACAGCCAACAAAAGTCAGATGAAAACCAAAAAAATGTGTCCGATGGAGCGTACACATGGTCAGATGTTGCCTCAAAACAGCTAATTTGCATGTTTGTTATCAAAAAGTCCAATCGTGTGTACGGGCCTTTAGAATTACAGGCCTACAGTATAAAACGCCAAATTTCTATAAAAACAATGTAGCGCTTTCAGCATCAAAAGTCAGACACAATCATACCGGCAGGGAGGTTAAGTAGTGCATACTATACCTCAATGCACGGTAACATTAGGTACACTGGTGCACTGCGTTACAATTGTAGATGGGACCCCATCACACCTTCCCAGTACACCTGGTCCTCTATGGTGTGTTGGTCATTCAAATAAATGAGTTGCCTTAACACAACACACAATGTAACACACATTAAACACACCACAATGGACTTAACTGGTGTGAATGGGCCCGAGATCATATAGCACCAGACATACAAGGTTGACCATGGGTCACCAAGTGTATTTTCTTTCCTACTTACATAAATTGCATATTTGTAACAACACAGCATACCACAATGAATGGTAGAGCATTACCATGTGCTATGGTGTGCTGCAACAGCAGTGCATTGGAAGAGGCGATGTTGGTACCATTCAGAAGGAATGGCACAACAGCATACCAACACATAACATGTATTGTGGGCACATATTGCAGTAACACGTGCAGTAGTAATATGCTCGTTTTCACAACACAACTGTGTAAATTTGGTCCAGTGGACCAAGTAAAGGTGGCTATACCTTATCTCCTTTATTTAATTGTAGTAAATTGCATGCGATTGTCTTGTCACAGTTTTCCTTGACACTGATTGTGTAAAATCTGTATGATTTTTGAAACATGTAAACCAGTGAATGGAATGTGACAGTTTTTGGTGTATGTAATGTGGTATACTGTTTTAATTGTTATCAACTAGCCCCGTAAGTGTTTTCGGGTAAATCTTAATAAAATTTCTACCAGTTAACCATTTGGCGACCGCCTCACGCCGATATACGTTGGCAGAAGGGCTCATACAGGCAAACTAACATACCTGTACATTGCCCTGTAAGAGGCGCCCGCAAGCTCTGTGAGTCGGGTCGCAGGTCCCGCAGACTCGATCGCTGCGGGGATACCCGCGTTCACCTCACGGGGAGGAAGTACGGGGAGATTATAATGTAAACAAGCATCTCCCCATTCTGCCTAGTGACAGTGTCACTGATCTCTGCTCCCTGGGATCAGGAGCAGAGATCAGTGATGTGTCACATGTAACCACGCCCCCCCCACAGTTAGAAACACTCACCAGGACATACTTAACCCCTACACTGCCCCCTAGTGGTTAACCCTTCACTGCCAGTGCCATTTACACAGGAATCAATGCATTTGTATAGCACTGATTGCTGTATAAATGACAATGGTGTCAAAAATGTCCGATGTGTCCGCCATAATGTTGCAGTCACAATAAAAATCGCTGATCCCCACCATTACTAGTAAAAAATAATTAATAAAATGAATAAAAATGCCATAAAACTATCCCCTATTTTGTAAACGCTATAACTTTTGCGCAAACCAATCAATGAACGCTTATTGCGATTTTTTTTTTACCAAAAATATGTAGGAGAATACGTATCAGCCTAAACTGAGCAAAAAATAATTTTATATATATTTTTGAGGGATATTTATTATAGCAAAATGTAAAAAATAATGCGTTTTTTTTCAAGATTGTCGCTATTTTTTTGTTTATAGTGCAAAAAATAAAAACCACAGAGGTGATCAATTTTGTTTGGGAGCCACGTCGCACGACCGCGCAATTGTCAGTTAAAGCGACGCAGTCTCGAATTGCAAAAAGTGCTCTGGTCAGGAAGGGGGTAAATTCTTCCGGGGGTGAAATGGTTAAATAATAAAAAAAAAGGCTATACACTAGTAGATTTTTAAATGAACATTTGTACCAAAATTCTTTTTACATACCATGATTTGATGAATGTTGTTCAAAAGTAGTTAAAAATGTTATTTGCATTGGAATTTGGAATGCATGTAGTTTCCGTACGAAACCACACACACTGTAATGCCCTGTACACACGGTCGGACATTCCGACTACAAAATCTGTTGGATTTTTTCAGACGGATTTTGGCCCAAACTTTTCTTGCATACACACAATTGCAAAAAGTTGTCGGAAAATCCGATCGCTCAGGACGCGGTGACGTAGAACACGTACAACAGTACTATAAAGAGGGCCAGTAGCCAATAGCTTTCGTCTCGTAATTCCGACGGAAAAAGTCAGATGGAGCCCACACATGATCTGATTTTCCGACAACAAGATCCGATCGCACATTTTCCATTGGAAAGTCCGACCATGTGTACAGGGCACTAGAAATTAATTTGTTCAAGTAAAATGTTTGCATCCTGCTACTAAAAATTTTCTAGTTACTCTCATCAAAAACAAATGTCGATTTGATCCCAGTAGCGTCTGGAAAATGGAACATTCTTAAAATGAAAAACTTTGAATGAAATTCCGCTAGTGTATAGCCAGCTTAACCACTTCAGCCCTGGAAATTTTACCCCATTCCTAACCAGAGCACTTTTTGAGATTCGGCACTGCGTCGCTTTGACTGACAATTTCGTGGCTACGCGACGTTGTACCCAAACAAAATTGACATCTTTTTTTTCCCACAAATAGAGCTTTCTTTTGTGGTATTTGATCGCCTCTGCGGTTTTTATTTTTTGCACTATAAACAAAAAAAGAACAACGATTTTGAAAAAGCATATACTAAGAGAATTGCGCGCTGCATTTCGAGATTTCACAATTTGCCACATCACGAATGTTAATTCTTCATTATGAACGCTAGTTTAAAAGACCGACCGCTTCTGGCTCGTCTTTGCTTCCGAGCATGCGTGTTTGTACTTTGGACTTTTGTCCGACAGACTTGTGTACACACGCTCGGAAAATCCGACAACAGGCATTTGTCTGTGGAAAATTTGAAAACATGCGATGCAACATTTGTTGGCGGAAAGTCTGACAACAATTGTCCGATGGAGCATATACGCGGTCAGATTTACCGACAACAGCCTGTCATCAAACATTTGCCGTCGGAAAGTCCGATTGTGTATACGGGGCTTAATACTTTTCTGGTGACAATCCAAAATGTGTGATTTTCCTTCACTTTCAATGATAATAGTAAATAGGACACATAGAGAAGGTAAATCTCCCTAATGGGGGCACAGACAGCAATAAACACTGACAGGTGTTCTAATCCCTTTATACTCTATTCAAAACTAAAAGAAAAAATGATCTTTAGTTAAACTTTAATTTAAAAAGGAATACCCCTTGATTGTACAACTTCTTCTGGAATACATTTAGGTAGGGTATGATGGTCAGTCTGTGCTTCTACATACAGTAGCATAGGCTAACAGTGAGTAAAGTCATCATCTATTTACCAAGTTATGCAAAATATTGTTTTTATAATTTAAAGTGCTTTAGATACTGAAAAGGGCCACTGTATTCTTATATCAAATAGGTGAAGGAAATTTTATGAAAGGATAAAGTTTGGTGTTTCCAGCTGGCTGCAAATATACAGAACAGTTCTAACTAGACCTGGGGTTTCAAACTGGGCTTTGAGATTTCCATTTTAAAAACTAACCGTCCTTGTAGAAACTGGGCACTGAACATGCAATCCATTAGGAAATCTGAACTACCTGAGTATATTTCTTAAGTCTTCAGACAACAAGAACCATTAATGTTTTGTTGTCACAGTTTGTAAAATTTGTTCTTTGCAATTCTAAAAAGATGCTAAATTAGAACATTAAATCACAGAAAATTCAGCCATTTGGCCATTAGTCAAAAAAAAATTTGAATTTTTAAAACAGAACAAGTTCTATGTTAGCAGGTTATAAACATCAACATTGGAGTACCCTTTGAGATATTAGAGATCTGCAGTATCTTTCAACCTGGTTGTAGACCCAGATTCAGTACACAATGATAATTACAGGATTCGAAAAAGGAAATTAAAATGAAGGCCATATCAACTCACATCATATTTGCAAAAATGTGACTTCTTGTCCTTAATTCAGTGTTCCATCTAGAGATTAGAGGGTATGAAAACCCTAAAGCCCCATACACACGATCAGTTTTTCTGCTGAGTTTTTCCTTCAGGTTTACCAAAACCATGTAGTGCAAGGGCCTGCCTGATTGCATACAAATTTAATCTCCCAAGGATGGACCTCATATTATATGGTTTTGGTAAATCTGAAGGAAAAACTCAGCAGAAAAACTGATAGTGTGTATAGGGCTTTACACTCCACTTCTTCTATTTTCTCCCTTTTGGTCTATTAAGCATTTTTTTAAAGCTGTTTGATAAGTGCACAGATATACCTGTGGATCCTGCCAGAAACTCAGGAAGCTTGTAGCGTCCTGTGCTCTCTGCCTGCTACAAAGTATTCCATTGGGGAAACTTGTTCCAGTGACAGCTGTCTAAGCCCTTGTACACACGGTCGGACATTCCGACAACAAAATCCATCAGATTTTTTACGACAGATTTTGTCCGAAACTGGTGTTGCATACACACGGTCGGAAAAAGTTGTCGGAAAATCCGATCGTTCGTAACGTGATGATGTTATTTGGTTATGACGGGACTATGTTCAGGCTAGTAGGGCAATAGCTTTGGTCTAGGAATTTGATCTGAGCATGTGTGGCACTTTGTCCGATCGGAATTCTCTACAACCGATCGAACAAAGTCCGATCGGATCATGTGGTCGGAAAATTTTTATATCCAGCTCTCAAACTTTGTTGGTCGGACATTCCGACAGAAAAAGTCAGAAGAAGCCCACACACGGTCGGATTATCCGACAACACAGTCCGATCGGACATTTTCCGTCGGAATGTCCGACCTTCTGTACAAGGGCTAAGAGAAGACCTCCCTTACTGTAATTTGGAAGGATTTCCTCTCTCTTCCCACTGTGCTTCTGGGACAGAAGCTAAGGGTTATTTCCCCATTGGTACACAGACATTAAAAACCCTTTTTCTACTAGAATTGTTTAGGTTATATATACACCATTATGGAACTTTAACTTAAGAGCTAACCCCAAACCTTACCAGTCTTATCGTCAGTTTTGTACAGTTGTACAGGTTCCTTGACTGTACTGAAAAGCTTACTCTGATTTCATTGCATACTGTAAGCTTCATGCAGTGTGCATTAGAAAGTGCAGTAAGTCAGACAGAGCTCACCTAATTTCCTGGCTGGAGGATGTCTAAAATTATCCAGCCTTTCCTCCCCAACCTTACTGTCCCTGGTCCACCCCTTTCATTCATTGGATTTCCGTATTTCAGTTCTTTCAAACATGGAGGCTGAGCATATGTGGAAAAATTGGAATAAAATAAGTCTCCTTGCTAGTGATAGTGGCAGTAACAGTAACCCCCAACATTGATGTCAGTGGTAGTAATAGTAACGTCAAATATTGGAGTCAGTGACAGTAACAGTAAGCCCTTGTACACACGGTCGGACATTCCGACAACAAAATCCATCAGATTTTGTCCAACAGATTTCGTCCGAAACTGGTGTTGCATACACACGGTCAGACAAAGTTGTCAGAAAATCCAATCGTTCGTAATGTTATTTAGTTACGACGGGACTACGTTCAGGCTAGTAGCCAATAGCTTTGGTCTAGGAATTTGATCTGAGCATGCGTGGCATTTTCTACAATTCTCTACAAACGATCAGACAAAGTCTGATCGGATCATGTTGTCGGAAAATTTTTATATCCAGCTCTCAAACTTTGTTGGTCGGACATTCTGACGGAAAAAGTTCAGATGAAGCCCACACACGGTCGGATTACCCAACAACACGGTCCGATCTGACATTTTCCGTCGGAATGTCCGACCATGTGTACAAGGGCTAACCCCCAACATTGGTGTGTGTGGCAGTAATAGTAACACCAAACATTGGTGTCCGTAGCAGTGACAGTAATACCTAACATTGGTGTCAGTGGCATTAACAGCAGTTGTGGCTCATGTTTTTTTGTTTGGGGGGCAGCAAACAACCAACACCCCCCTCCCCCCGGCACCTCAAAGCCCCCAACTGCTTGCTGTCTGCTGGTCGGTGCACTTACCCCATCTAGGCGACGGGCAGCGGTGGACATCTAGGATCATCGGGGATCGAGGCATTGGCAGACATCAAGCTGCGATGGGCATCGAGGCATTGGGTAGCGGCTCCTATATCTTCTCCTCCTCCCTCCTCCTCACTTCCACCATGCATCTCCTCCCCTCCCCTAGGCGTCCAATAGGATCACCTCTCCTTTCAGCCAATCAGGTGACAGGTATCAGACCCACCTCCGAATTGGCTGGGAGGAGGTTCAGTGTTGCAACAGAGAATATTCATTTGTTGTTGTAATACCTGGGTGGGCTCATAGTGCAATGCTCTGCACAGTGAGCCCACCCAATTTTGAAAGCCTATTAGAGCCTCTGGCTCTAATCAGGTGCATCAAAAAAACACCCCTGCCGCTGTAATTCAGGCGCTTGGCATCCTGAAAAGAGCCGGACGTATAAATAGGGGGTGGTGTCGGCAAGGGATAGAGCATTGCATCTCCGCTTCTCTAGAAGGTGGAGGGGGTGACCAACATTGGTGTCAGTGGCAGTGATAGTAATGCCTAACATTGTTTCCAATGTCAGTAACAGTAACCCCCAACATTGGTGTCAGTGGCAGTAATAGCAACCCCCAACATTGGTGTAAGTGGCAGTAATAGTAACCTCCAACTTTGGTGTCAGTGGCAGTAATAGTAACCTCCAACTTTGGTGTCAGTGGCAGTAATAGTAACCTCCAACTTTGGTGTCAGTGGCAGTAATAGTAACCTCCAACTTTGGTGTCAGTGGCAGTGATAGTAACTTCCAACATTGGTGTCAGTGGCATTAACAGTAACCCCCAACATTGGTATCAGTGGCAGTAACAGTGACTGCCAACATTGGTGTCAGTGACAGTAATAGTTAAGTCCAACATTGGTATCAGTAAGAACAATAAAAAAAACTTCTAGAATTGGTGGTCAGTTGCAGTAATATTAAAACCCCTGTTTAATTAGTGGTCAGTGGCAGCAATATTAAAGCGCCCTCCACCCCCTTTTGTTTGGTGATCAGTGAAAGTAATATTAACCCCCTTTCACAGAGGGTTCACATATGTGTGTTGTGGTAAATTGCAATAAAAGTATGTTGGGTGGCAAGTGCAGAACCTAGGTCCGGCCTTCTCAACCAGGGTTCCTCCAGAAGTTGCTAGAGCTTCCTTGAGCAGTGAGCAATGGCAGACTGATATCCCACCCTCAGTGGCCGTAGGTGCTCAGTATTCTAAAGTAATGTAATTTAAGGGGTCACTTCTTAACTTATCAAAAATGTAGAAGGGGTTTTTCTCTGCTGACCACCAATGTGAGGGGGCAGTTTCCACTGACACCTAGGGAAGGGGGGCACTACAGTTTCCACAGTTTTTTTTTTTTCTGGCCAAGTGGCCATCATTATTTGTTTTATTTAAGTAATTTTGTCATAAAGAGCAGGAGAGCTCTAGGTGTCAAATACTCTAGTTATGCCATTTTCTTATTTGTTCTATTTAAAATGTTCTACAGCTCACGGATCATGCTAATGAAATGTGACATGTACAGTAGATGCAAACATTTTTAGCAGGCTTTCCCTAAGACCTCAAAGTTATTGCAAGGGTTCCTCTGGGGCAAAAAGGTTGAGAAAGACTGGCCTAGGCATTAGGTAGCATGCAAAATTAAGAGTACCGTACTGTGCGTCATACGTTTTCACAAGAAGCATAAAGAGGAATATTGCCCACCTTAATAAGGCCTCTTGCACATGATACGCCTGTTTGAGCATCTACTTTTTATTTATTTTTTGGTATGTATTTGCGAGTATTTACGTGCATTTTCGCATATATGCGTTTACACATTTTTGCACGCACTCGCCCATTTTCACGTAAGTGCACGCAAACTTATTCTTGTGCTCTTTTTCTGCACAATATGGAAATCAGCATTTGCGCGCATTTGTGCACATGAGTCGTAAATTACCGACCAAAAATGCAGATTGTTCTGTTTTTTTTCTAAGAATGCACGGCACTGGTTTACGTGCCTGTGTGCATAGGCGCATTACAAGTAATGGGCTGTATTTTAGCTCATTATAAAAAAATCTGTACTGAGCTTTTTCAAGCTGCATTGTGCAAGAGGCCTTAAAGTGGTCATACTTTTTTGTAAACTTCCCTATGTGTAAAAGATATTGTATACCGTAAGAAAACTGTTATGCCCTGTACACACGGTCGAATTTCCGACGGAAAATGTGTGATCGGATCGTGTTGTCGGAAAATCCGATCGTATGTGGGCACCATCGGACTTTTTCCGTTGGAATTTCTGACACAAAGTTTGAGAGCAGGATCTAAAATTTTCTGACAACAAAAACTGATCGTTTAAATTTTCGATCGTGTATAGACAATTCCAACGGACAAAGTGCCACGCATGCTCAGAATAAATTAAGAGACAAAAGCTATTGGCTACTGGCACATTTATAGTCCCGACGTATGTGTCGTATGTCACCTCATTCAGAACAATCAGATTTTCTGACTTTGTGGGAACGTGTGTATGCAAGAAAAGTTTGGCACAAAATCCATCTGAAAAAATCCGACGGATTTTGTCGTCGGAATGTCCGACCGTGTGTATGGGACATTACAGTATATTCCTCCTTTGTAGTCCCTAAGATAATACTGAGAAAAGCTTTCTTAATGTTTGTTATTAGGAACATGCACACACAAATAAATTTGTAACCAATGCTTGTTCATATAGTATACCATAGAACATAGAATGGTTAAATTTGGTATAGAATTTTGCATGGCTAAAATGAGGTCATCTTCGTGATACTGATCCCACCCACACACAGTTGTAGAAAAGCTGTAATTACCTGAATTTTCCCATAAAGACAGCTGCCATTTACATCACTTGAATTCCCTTCGTCTTTAACTTTATTATGCATTGCGCAGCTTCCTAGTAAATCAATGTACTCAATAAAATGTGCTTCATGACAGCCAATAAACAGATGTTCAGAGGACCTAAAAGCCATTTCAGCCTTATCTGATCTCTCCAGGTGAAGACCTGGCCATGAACCTATTTTTGTGAGAATGGAGGACTATTTGCTAAGGCAAACCGCCATCTTATTCTTTCTTTTTGTGAAAATGTTACCAGACATACAAATTTAAAGAGGTTATCATCCAGGCAGGACAAGAGCATTGTGTAAACTATGACCAATAACAACAATCAGAAACCATCAGTGGCGGCTCATCCATTAGGGGCGCCCTATATGCAATGGATAGTTTCATGCATAGCATGAATCTAACTACGGTTGCCACAGCCACCGCGTCCGCCCCCTATTCATGCGTTCGGCCTCTTTTAGGGCACCGGGCGCATGAATTACAGCGGCCAGAGGCTCTAATAGGCTTCCAAATAGGGTGGGCTCAGGTCGCAGAGGGTGCACTCCGATCCCACCCAGGTGTGTTGCAACATTGAATGAATATTTGCTGTTGGAACATTGATCCTCCTCCTAGCCAATCGGGAAGCAGGTATGAAATCTGTTTCCTGATTGGCAAAAACTTCAGCTGATCCTATTGGATGCCTAGAACCGGAAGGAGCAGAGAGGAGATGCACCAAGGAAGCTGCTCCAGGAGAGGACACCAGAGCAGCTTTCCCCGAACCTGTGACGCTTAAGTACAGGGGCAACCATGCTGAAAGATGGCCTCATCAGCTCCGCACTCCATAAAGACCCGACCGCTGCTCTCACTACCCGCATCCAGTGTAAGGACTGACCGGCAGACAGCGGGTGGGGGGGGGTTTGCTGGGGGTGTTAGTGTCATGGCGCTGGAGGGGTAGGGGCAGTTGTGCTAGTGCCGCTCCACCGGCGGCCCGGGGGGAGGATTGTTTGCCACCCCCCAAAAAAAAAAAAAACACCAGCCACCACTGGAAACCATCTACAGTATGTTATAACTGTTCAAAAACTGCCACTAAATATAATATCATCATACTTAAAGGAAAAGTACAGCCAAAACTAGTTTGGCTGTACTTCTGTGGATCACAGGAGTGCAGTTTGTTCTGCACTCCTGTGACCAGTTTTCAGCAGACAGCAGGCTTCAGCCCGCTGTCCGCTTATGTCACAGAGGCTGGGGCAAAATCCAGGCTAGGGTAAGATCATAACAATAAAGTCGGAATCCACCCACATGCTTGGACCGACACCCGAGCCACTGAGAGCCTAAGCCAGCCACTCCCACCCCCTCCACAGCCCAGCGCTCCAGTGAGTGTGGGGGGGGGGGGCAGAACAGAGAGTTGGTAACTGACAGTAAGCAGCTCTCTGCTCATAGAGCTCTGAGAACCGGGCGATCAGAGGCCTTTGGTTCTCAGTCTTAAAGCCGGAGGGGGAAAGATGCAGCATCGGACCGATGCTGCATCCACCCAGTTAAGTATGATTTTTGAAAAAAAAAAAAACTTCTTTTAATCCAACTACTGGCATATTTTAGCTCAGATGAGGGCAGGACATTAGACAGCTATGGCGGTCCTATTTAGGTTAGAAAGAAGTAAAATAATGACAGGTGTCCACTGTATGGTAATGAGCATATACAACATTAATATTTTTTCTATTACACCATGTAAGAATGTATTTTAAAAAATGTGTAAAGCTTGTGTGCTTCCAGACCTTACTCAAATCTACAGATCAGAGATTGTCTCAGCGTTATTTTTTCTTTGTTTTAACTGTTCCTATAGCCCTTTCCTTACACAGAGTGTATAGGTAGATTGCTGGGAGTCAAGGGAGTAGCATAGTTTTGATGCCTATTTCAACAAAAGAGCTGATTGTGTTTAATTGTAGTGATTATCTGTTTGTCCCACCCATTTTTATTGAGAAGTAGTTACTGTCTATATGTGTGTTTTCTATATGACAAACAGTGCTATGAGTAAGGATCTATAACTGAAATGCATAAGTGTCAGTAGCATGTAGCACTTCCACTCCATCACATATGCTGGTCTCATTCCTGGTTTTGGCTGTGATGCATCCTCCCTGTCTGCTTGTTCACCTGCAAGGTGATTGAAGTAGCCAGTCTCTGGGTGGAGACCAAACCTGATTTAGGCCAGCCAAGCCTGCAGTCTCAGCTTGTGAGATTGTGTTTAACACATGCTCCAAGCTCCCCGTTTGTCTGCCCGGTCTGCTAGTTTGGATTACCTTGTTGATGACCTCAGATTGAATATTGAATATGCTCAGAATTCTGCTGGTCTTTTGGCTGTGGATTGACCCTGTCTATTCTGAACCTTGCCTGCCTTGTAACTGGACTGTCATTGAACCACAATGCCTGTCTGCCAACCACAAGTACCTGTTTGCTGTGCTCAGTTTGCGCTTGCCCTGGTGTGGTGGACAGGCACTATAGCATTATGTATAAGTCCTGGGGGAAAATGAGTACCAGTAGGCCTGCTTGCCTAATGGGAAAAGGGACTGCAATAGGTGAAGAACATAGAAGCTAGCTATAGTGCCTGACCATCTGCATTTCGAGTAAGCGTGACATGTGTTTTAACTGTAGTTAATAAAGAATCATGCTTATGGATGCCATAGAGTTGCAGGCTCTAATTTGTTGGATGAGTAGCATATGTTTGCTGGGAAAAATAAACAATGTATGCATGTTGAGAGACAGAAAAGGATGGGTTCTGTAGTCCAGCAGGGAGGGCCGACAACACTGGTTGGGAGTTAAACCAGTAGAAAACTCTTAAAAAAAGAAAAAAGTTTGCCGCTGCAAGACAAAGGTATAATGTGCTAGAATGCATCACATCTTCAGCATCCCCCTAGATGTGGTCATGAGTGTCAGGGAACAGAAGATAGGTATTTAAAAAATCTGACTCTCCAGCAAGTGCCTGGGAATTCAGATTTTTCTGTCCCCCCCCCCCCCCCCCATCTTGGTGCCCTAAGGCAGCTGCCTACGCAGCCTTATGCTGGTGCTGGCCTAGAGATAAGGGAGGGTTGTAACCCCTGTCAGTTTGCCATCTGTGTCTCGTTGGGGAGATTTCTTCTCACTTCCTGCCCCAAAGTTAAAATAAGAAATGTCATAACTGATCAAATGTGCACAGCGCCATGGCAACTTCACATGAATCAAAGGTGAAAATTTAAGCTTTCTTGTCTGCAAAGGAGAGGAGGGTTTAGTTAAGCTTTAAGTTTGACTGGTCTCAGAAATCATATTTCATTAGTGGAAAACTGAGACAGTTTATGTCCATTTGTTCCTAGAGCTCCAAGGTGTAAATACACATTATGGATATGTACAAGAGATTCAGGGAAATACTTGAATAAAGAAAAAACTTTGGATGATTTATAACGGTGTCCTTTTGCTTTCTATAGAACAATAACAGGGCGCCCGATATAATTGCCATTGTTTGCTCCAGTAAACAGAAGCACAACAAGCAATTTAGCTGTATACAATTAGCTGAGCTAAGTGTATTTACTCCAATGTATTTAGTCTTAAATAGTTTGAATGCTCATGTTTTTCAGTTTCTTTTCTAGGGTTGAAGCATCTGTTTGCTCTGTTGCTATGGAGGACTCACACCGCACATCTTTCTTCTGTTCATCAGGCTGTGGTCTGGAATGTTGGCAATGTATTCATTGTAGTCTTTATTTAAAGCCTGGGCTGGAGTTTCCTCAATCTAAAACAGTGGTCCCCAACCTTTTCTATGCCCCGCACCCCCAGGAAATGTTTGATTATTGCTCGCTACCCTTCCAAATGTAGTATCAGATTTGAGGGTGAAGAAGTCTGACGTCTCATTTTTGAACAACACCCAAAGCTGCAGGTGAACAAATTGAACTTAAAGATATATGTTCCTAGAATTCTTGATCTCCTTTTTTGAATTCTTCAGGTCATCATCAGCAAAAATACATCAAAAATACAGCAAAAAATACATCACATTTCATGAGTGGAACAATATGTTTATGCATTTATGGATGAAACTGATAACAGTCATTTACTATATGTTAATTCTGTTAAAGAGGAAGTAAACCCTGATGGGTTTACTTCCTCTTTCATTCCCTGCAAAGGCAAAGCATAATGGACTACTATGCATCGCATAGTAGCCCATTATGTGTCACTTACCTGACACAGGAGCCAGCTGTCCCCTGTAGTCCGGCGCATCCATCTTTTCGGTGGGGTCTCGCAGCTCCGCCGCTGTCATTCAGCGAAGCCGCAATGACGTCACTCCCGCGCATGCGCACGGGAGTCGACATGCGCGGCAGCTCCATTATTGGAAATGCCGCGCTCAGTGTGCCTGTCTTCGGGCAAATATCTCCTAAACCGTATAGGTTTAGGAGATATTTCTTGGACCTACAGGTAAGCCTTAATCTAGGCTTACCTGTAGGTCAAAGTGGTTTGTAAGGGTTTACAACCACTTTAACTCTTTTGATTAAACAAGACTACTATCTACACAACACAATCACCTACTACTACTGCTCAAGGCATGCTGGCAGCTGGCTGAGTGATGACCCATAACTCATCACTAAGGGACACAAGCCACTCTTTGTCATGCCCTTTGAAATTTTAACTTGCACCCCAGGCTAGGGGTGCTCCAGAGGGGTCTCCAAACCTAAAGCAAAGGGCCAGTTTACTTTCCTTCAGGCTTTATGGGGGCAGGACTGTGGTCAGGGGGAGTAAATGTCCTGGCATCAGTGCCTTATCATTGGTTCTAATGGGAAGAATAGTGCTCCACTGTTGACATCAATGAGATGAATAGGGCCACCTTGATGGTGTCAATAGGTGGAATGGTGCTCCATTAGTGGGGTCAGTTGGTGGCCCAGTGTCCCAAGGGCCAGATATGGGCAAGCAAAGGGCCACAGTTTGGAGGCCACTGCTCTAGAACATAGATAAGGCATCAGTCATTCACATTCTGCACTAAGAAATGTGGATCCACCAGCTGATTCTACAGCTACAAGAAACCAATCAAAGGATGGGGATGCAGCAATGTCAAATCTGTGAAGCTTACTATAGGCATCTCCATGCAATTGCACAACTGGAAGTTGCAGCTACTTTAACAGCTGTGGTGCATGGGTTGCAGTGGTCAATGATCATTGTAAATGGCTAAATAAGATTGGAGTAGGGCTGGTTCTTTAAATCTGTGTAGTAAGAACCCTCAGCCCACAAAGCCCGCCATTGGTCATTGGAGACTTGCACAGCAGTGTGAATAGAAAAATCTCTTAGGTAACTGAGCCCTGAATGGAATCCATGGAAAAGGAAAATGTAAATGTATATAAGATTTCAAAGTAGAAACCAAAGAAACATTCCACTAAACACTCTGAACACCAATCTAAAATTGCCACATGGTCATAGTTCTTAAGATTTGCAGAATCTGAATGTTTAGGATTTTTTTTATGCATTCAGCATCCCAGTCAAATTGTGCAAGCAAGAAATCATCTATCTTCCAAAGAACACGTGATCTAGGAAATCTTACAATATAAAAGCTTATTTCCGCTTTTGCCTTTGGGATAACACCTGCTTTATACTGTATTTGTATATATTCCCATTTATATACCATAGCTTTAAAATTATATTTATAATTTGCTGTTTATGTTTTTACTTGCTCTTTTCTGAAAACTCCAAAACTGAAGTTTCTTCCAAAACTTTACCATAATTATCCTTGCCTTTACTTTTGTCAGATCTCAATATCAGTTAAAAATCTGATGGGCACACTTTCTTTACTCACAAAGGGATAAGATTTCACGGCTTGGAGATACATTGCATGTTAATACATTTATAAACCAACCAGTTCTAAATCTGTTGCTTGCAAATTACTCCGAACAAGAAAAGCTGCCCATAGAATGTTAGCCTATGTACACACAATCTGACATTCCGACAACCAAACCGTGGATTTTTTTCCGACGGATGTTGGCTCAAACGTGTCTTGCATACACACGGTCACAAAAATGTTGTTTTCAAGAATGCGGAGAAAAATGAAGTTCAATAGCCAGTGCGGCCCTTCTGCTTGATTCTGAGCATGCGTAGATTTTTGTGCATCGGACTTGTGTACACACAATTGGAATTTCCGACAACAAGTCTTGTTGTTGGAAAATTTGAGAACCTGCTCTCAAACATTTGTTGGCAGAAATTCCGACAACAAATGTTCGATGGAGCATACACACGGTCGGACTTTCCAACAACAAGCTCACATCCGACATTTGCTGTCAGAAAATCCTATCGTGTGTATGGCCCATAACACCACACCAATGAGACAACTAGTAAGGTAAAAATAATAATTGTAATTATTTTTAGGTATGCTGTGTGAAGAGGTTCACAAAACAGACATATGGAAGGGGGGTTATCAAATTTGGCAGCAAGGTGGAAAAACACTTTGAAGTAAGACTATCACAAAACTGGGCAATTGAAGAGGAAGTAAAAAGTAAGTAACTAGACTTTATTATAATTGTTTTTTTCACTGAAAATTTCAAGATGTAATAAAGCACAAACGTACATATAGTTCAGGAAATACAATCGCCCCATCCCAAAAATATTCTATAACTTCCATTTCAGACAGGTGCAGTATACCCCCTTAAGGGCCGCAATTGAACTGGAATCCCCTACACTGCACAGCCAGGCACACCGAATTTTCACAGGCACGTCAGAGAACAGTCAATGACTTTGTTTTGTTTTTTGTTATTTATTGAGGGTAATAACTTGGATGGGGATGGGAGGTTATGGGGTGCCCACTTGACTTTGACAACTTCAGGGACAACTTTTTATATACACAGTCTCTATATACAGCTCCACTTCTTCTTCCAGCACACACTTGCTTGAAGAACCTAGCTGAATCACTGTTTGGTTATCCGACAAAGCTCTCAGTCAAATGTTTGAGTGATGGCCCATTACAGGCAGGAACCCAAGGCTCCTTGTAGTGTAGCAAAATACAGTGAAACAGCTTGCACACTTCATCCTGTGGCTACTGATCCCAGCACCACCTCTTCAGGCACTGTCAGCCCTCCAGGCTAACTTCTCTACCACAGTCCTTCAGACTGTCATTCTCCAGCCCACCTGGCTGACTGTCAGGAGATCTCCCAGGGAAGGGCTTAAGACTTAAGCACACTGCTCTCTTCAGGGAGAATTAGCTACGTATGGCAGTCTCCCCCCTTGTAACTGCCCAGTAGTGCTGACCTGTTTCCACTATCCTCTCTCCTTCCTCCCATGCCTCCAGGAAGGGCTTCCTTCATGTGTTATGGCAGGATCCTTCCAGCACCCGAGCCCCAGCCTAAGGTCACCCCCCCCCCAGACTAGGGGGTACACCAGAGGACCACGACAGCCTCCCCAGCACTCCATATTTCATGCGACTGACCTTGCTGGCATGACTCATGCCTATTTATGAGGTGGCCTCGCCTGTGTCAGCCCTTTTACTGGGGATTGGCCCTCATAAATAATCCAAACAGCTCCTCCTGACCTCCAGCCACTATGTCTAGAACATACTCCAATGTCCCAGAAAACAGGGGGAGGCACCAGAGAGGTTTGCTAAGATAAGTTATCTATCTCTGAGTCACCGAACCCTGACCCAGATTTACAGCTCAGTACTGAACTGAACTTAAATTTTCCTACACTAATGCCGCGTACACACGACCGGACTTAGGTCTGACAGACTTTTGACGGAGTTCTGACGGAGTTCTGACAGAGTTCTGACGGACTTTCCGAATGAACAGACTTGGCCACACACAATCACACCAAAGTCCAACGGATTCGAATGTGATGACGTACGACCGGACTAGAATAAGGAAGTTCATAGCCAGCAGCCAATAGCTGCCCTCGCATCGGTTTTTGTCCGTCGGACTAGCACACACATGAGCGGATTTCTCGGTAGGAACTGGGTCCGGCGGAGTTCTTTCGGAAAAATTTGAAACATGTTCCATTTCTAAAGTCTGTCAGACTTTTGCAAATCAAAAGTCCGCTGCAGCCCACACACGATCGAATAGTCTGCCGGAATCATTCCGTCAGACTTTTGATGTTGAAAAGTCTGGTCGTGTGTATGCGGCATAATAGATCTACACTAACAAACCTACACTAACAACCCTAGCACACTAGAGGGTGCTACACAGGTAAATAATTGTTTACTACATACGATATTTGGTATACCTCTTGTTTTTTTCCTATTCCATTAGAAAGTAGACTTTATTAAAAATGCATTTTAAAATGATCAGTAGATGCAGGGATATTTGACTCCATCTTTCAAACCTTTATAATGGGCATTGAAGGTAATAGGCCACCTAAATGACCACTAGCAAGGCCAAGCTCTCTTTTAGAGCAAAGTACAGAATTTGTGTTATTTTAGCCATTGGTATTTATAGATCTACTTATAATGACATTTATGTCACACTGAAGTTTATGTCTGCTTGTGCATTTGTTCATCTCATGCTTAGGTTGAACTTCTGAGGTCTGTCACAGTTTTTAATTGTATAGTGCATTCATAAAGTATTTAGACCCTGTTCACTTTTTACATTTTGTCATGTTGCTGCCTGATACTACAGTTGCTTGAATTCATTTTTTTTTTCATTTACTTCATTTTATCTACACTCAGTATCCCATAATGACAAAGTGAGAACAGAATTTTAGAAATGTCTGTGAATTTATTAAAAAGACAAAACACTGAAATATTGCATGTACTTAGGTATTCAAACACTTTACTCAGTACTTCTTTGAAGTACCTTTGGCAGCAATTACAACCTTGAATCATTTTGGGTATGACACAACAAGCTCTACACATCTGATTTTGGGGATTTTCTACCATGGTTGCAAATCCTCTCAAGCTCAGTCAGGTTGGATGGGGATTGTCGGTGGACATCCATTTTCAGGTATCTTCAGAGATGTTCAATATGGTTTAAGTCAGCTCTGGCAGGGCTACACTAGGACATTCAGAGTTGTCCCCAAACCACTCCTGTGTTGTCATGGCTTTGTGCTTAGAATCGTCACATTGGAAGGTGAACTTTCGGCCCACTCTGAGGTCCTGAGTACTGTGGAACAGGTTTTTATTGAGGATATCAATATGCTTTGCTCCATTCAACTTTCTCTCAACCCTGACCAGTCTCCCAGTCTCTGCTGCTAAAAAATCCTCCCACACCATGATGCTGCCAGCACCATGCTTCACTGTTGGGGCGGTGTTGGGCAGGCGATAAGTGGTGCCTGGTTTCCTCCAGACATAACATTTAGAATTGAGGCCAAACAGTTTAGTTTTGGTTTCATCAGACCAGAGAATCTTGTCACAGTCTGAGAGACCTTCAGGTGCTTTTTGCAACCTGCAAGCGGGCTTTGATGTGTTTTTGTCTAGCCACTCTGCCATAAATCCCAGATCAGTGGAAAGCTGCAGTGATGGTTGTCCTTCTGACATTTTTTCCCATCTCTGCACAAGATCTCTGGAGTTCAGTCAGAGTGACCATTGGGTTCTTGGTCACCTCTCTTACTAAAGCCCCGTACACATGGGCAGAATGTTGGGAGACAATTGGTAGTAAAAAAAACACTGTCCAACATTCTGCTCATGTGTAAGTTGGTCTGTGCGACAGAAGCCAGCCGTCTGGATTTTATCGGACGTGCATGTTAGAAAACCAGCAACGGACCAACTTCTGATCAGCGCTCTTGGCTAATGGCAGAATGCATTGATCAGAGTGTTCTGGTAGGGGGGCTGTGCCCCTGTCAGAACACAACAGCTCAGCAGGGAAGATCACTGAACTAACCCCGCATGGTTAGTACAGCGGCTCCCGACCAGAGCTGTCACTGTGTAGCAGGCTTATCTTTTCCCCCCCCGATAGCTCAGTTTGGCCAGACAACCAGCTCTTGGAAAAGTCCTGGTTGTGCCAAACTTCTTCCATTTGAGAATGATTAAGGCCACTGGGCTCTTGGGAACCTTTAGATCAGAAATTTTTTTGTAGACTTTCCCAGATCTGTGTCTTGCAGTAATCTTTTCTCTGAGCTCTGCAGGAAATTCCTTTGACCTCATGGCTTTTGCTCTAAATATGTATTATCGGCTGTAAGGCCTTTTATAGAGAGGCGTGTACCTTTCCAAATCATGCCCAATCAATTTCATTTACCACAGGTGGACACCAATCAAGGTATAGAAACATCTCCGCAACAATTGAGAGAAATGGGAGGCACTTGAGTGAAATTTCAAGTTGCAAAGGGTCTGAATACTTATGCCAATGTGATATTTCATTTTTCTTTTTTAATGCATTTGCAAGCATTTCTAAAATTCTGTTTTCACTTTGTCATTATGCGGTACTGAATGTAGATTAATGAGAAAACCATTGAATTTAAACAACTGTAGTATCAGGCTGCAACATAACAAAATTGAACAAAAATGAAGGGGGTCTGAATGCTTTATGAATGCACTGTACCTGTAGGAAGGTCTATAGCAAGAAACACAGCTATTTCATTTATTTTACATATTGCCTCAGGTGTCTCAAAAGTCAGGGCACTTTATTATGCAAACTCTGTCTGGAGCTTAGAAGGTCAGACTCTGGGTTGCTCTTCTTACTCACCATCCTTTATTGGTGGTGAAATTGGAGATGTGTGACATTGCTGATCTGTTGTCAGAAACCATGAATCAGACTGAGACAGAAGTACAGTTAAATCTCACTTGTTTATTAATAATATAAAAAAGGTAAACAGAGTAAATGTAGTCAAAAAAATTACCAAAGTTCAGGAACCGGAATGGATAGTCAGACAAGCCAAAGTGTCAGGGAGCCAGAGATGAGCGTAGTAGAACAGCAAGCAGGATCTGTAGCCAGAAGGAATGTCAGCCAAGCAAGTTTTTAACAGGAACACAGGAGAGTGTCTCTAGAGATGTGACCAAGGCGAAGGCAGAGATCATCTGGGCTAGGCGACTTAAATAGGCAGGACCGACAAGCAGGATATCATCAACAGGTGAGTAATTGTGCAGAGATAGGAGCTGGCAATTAGCCAACAGTTAAGTGGCCAGCTCAGAGGAGGAAGGGCTGAGCCTAGTCCTGACATCTGTAGAGAAATAATGAGGGCAGGAGGAGGCAGAGTTGAACCCAGCCTAACAGACTTAGGCTACTTTCACACTGAAGCGCTTTACAGGTGCTACAGCACTAAAAATAAAGCCTGCATAGCACCTGTAAAGAGCCTCTCCTGTCCCTTAGGGCTTTCACACTGGAGCAGTGCGCTTGCAGGACGGTAAAAAAAAGTCCTGCAAACCGTATCTTTGCAGCACTGTAGGAGCAGTGTATACACCGCTCCTAAAGCGCCCCTGCCCATTGAAAACAATGGGGCAGCCCTACCTAACCACCGCTTTGCTGGCGCTTTGAAACCTTTTTTGTTTAAAACCGCCCCGCTATTGGCCGAATAGTGCCGCTGATTTTGGTATATATAATTTATGGAATTTGAGCAGGGGTAGGCAACCCCTGGCACTGGTGCCACAAGCAGCACGCAAATCCTCTTTTGCCAGAACTCAACTCCCTCCCCGACAGCAGTGCAAGGAAGTGAAACACTCCATCTTTCATGCGACTGACCTTGCTGGCATGACTCATGCCTATTTATGAGGTGGCCTCGCCCCTGTCAGCCCTTTTACTAGGGATTGGCCCTCATAAATAACCCAAACAGCTCCTCCTGACCTCCAGCCACTATGTTCTGCTAGGGAGGCAGTCCCTGTTTCCAGTAGGACAGTAGAAGGACGACTGTGATTGTGATTGGTTGCCACTACCAATCTCAAAGAAGGGATTTCACTGTGATTGAGAAAACCACAATCAGGTGACAGTTTATGGAATTACTGTTGAGCGTCTGGGAACTTTGTTGACAAAAAAAAAAATATGTATATATATATATATATATATATATATTGATGTGTTTGTGTGTATGTGTCACTTACTACTTTACTACTGACCCCTCAGCTCTGCATCATCTACTACTACCAACCTCTACATCACCTACTCCCAACCTCTGAACTCTGTATCACTTACACCTGTCCCCTGAAATTTGCATCAGTTACTACTGAACCCTTGCATTCTGTGTCCCTTTAAGCCACAGCCAATATTCAACACAATGAAAATCACACCCAGTTTTGCTGCAGCGCTCAGCAGATGAGCAGGGGGTTACAGTGGTGGGACAGATGAGAAGGGGGTTACAGTGGCGCAAAAGATAAGTGGGGGGGTTCAGTGTTGGGGCAGATGTGAAAGGGAGGTGCATTAGTGGGACAGATGAGCAGGGGGTTACAGTGGTGGGGCAGAAGAGCAAGGGGGTACAGAGATGAGGCAGAAGAGCAGGGGGGTACAGAGCAGAAGAGCAGGGGGTACAGAGATGGGGCAGAAGAGCAGGGGGTCCAGAGATGGGTCAGAAGAGCAGGGGGGTACAGAGGTGGGAAAGATGTGCAGGGGGTTACAGGGGTGGGGCAGAAGAGCAGGGGGGACAGTGTAGATGAGAAAGGGGGTTACAGTGGTGGGGCAGATGAGAAAGGAGGTTACAGTGGTGGGGCAGATGAGAAAGGGGGTTACAGTGGTGGGGCAGATAAGCAGATGGGTTCAGTGTTAGGACAGGTGAGAAGGTGGTTCAGCAGTGAGACAGAACAGCATGGGGGTACATCGATGGAGCAGATGTGCAGGGAGTGGTGGGGCATATGAGAAAGGGGGTAAATTGTTGGGGCAGATGAGCAGGGTAGTACAGTGAGGGGACAGATGAGCAGTGGGGTACAGTGATCTGAGGTGTGAAGGTGCAGGAATTGGGGCTGATCCGAGGACTGGAGATACAGGAATTGGGGCTGATCTAAGACATGAGAGTGCAGGATGTTAATTAGTCACTATTTCTCAAGTAGTTTACGGCATTTACTTTATAAAAAATCCTTTTTGTGATTGAGAGTGTTAACAATTTATTGTTATAAAATCGTCACGCTCAATTTCTTTGAAAACATCTTTCAGCACACTGTTTAAAAGGTTGCCTTAGAGAGTATGGGCTTTTGCTGGATTTCTACATTTACCTGTACATCAAAATGTATATTTCATTTATTAAATGATTGTGCACTAATGAACAATATGATTTTGTATTCTATCTACAATAAGCTTTGGAAAATTATGCGCTTTATCTTCTTTTTAATTTTTTTTTTTTTAACATGTGTTATGCATTTGATTTTTTAATGCAGTCATGTCATCATATTTCTGAATTAAGAGAACTGATCCAAATAGAATTTTTTTCATACCAACTACAGCCATTCTCACGTGTCATTGTATTATTATATGGCTAAATGAGATGAAGGTATTATAAGGTATGGCGGCACTAGTAAGGTTGCAGCCTACTTTTGGGAATCCTTCTGAGTGCCTTGCTCTCCTTACCTGAGACTGCTGTTTCTACACTCATGCAGCAAGCTTAAGCAGATTCCTCTGTTTTTTTTCCCCCCATCAGCCAAAATTTTAAAATAAATAAGAATACAAATAGAAGTTATATACAGTCCAATTTATTTACTTGACTATGTAATGCTCATGTGCAGAAAAATGCAGCTTATAGCTGTGTGTCCTCAGCTTATGTCAATAGATTGCAGGCGATCAGCAGGAGGCGCTGGGACATAGCAAATTTTTCCTTAACATCCGTACAAGGATTTCTACCACCGCCAAGAGTCAACAGTTCTTCAATTATATTGCAGCTGAAGGGGAGAAATCCTCAGCATCTGTAACCTCTGAGACCACAGTTCGATAACTGTCAGCATTGTTTGAGGGGCTTGTTTGCATTGTTTTGCATTGCAGTTTACTTTAGCTTTGAGGCCACTGGTTTGCTCACATTCCAGCCCCCCCCCCCCAATTATTTCCCATTATTTACATTCTGCGCTTCTTCTTCTGTATCTATCTGGAACATTTAGCCCTGCTCCCTTCTGAAAACCTCTTCCATTTTGTTTGCTCTCCTGTGTGGAACAGAATAACCTTTTTTTTTGTGATGGGAGCCTACTGGAATTTCACAGCTTGTGAACTTTTAACCCATTAAAGAACACAACTCATGTGTCTGACACTTGTGGTGGGGCTTGCCTGGGCATTTAGTGGGTTAAATAGTGGGTTAAATAGTGTTTTGTTTAGACAAAAAACAAGAGCTGTCATGCCAATACTTTAAAGACCAATTTTAGCAAAAAAAAAATTTTTTTATGTTAATAGCCACTGACTGACTAGTTATTAGAAAGCTTGTTTGGCATTTATTTCTGTCTATGACTCCACTGGGGAGATTTTGTATCATTTTTTATACTTGTGACACCAGGATATAAAATTTAAAAAACAGGGGTTACCGGGAAAGGAAGTGAGGGGAGATTTCCACACTGGGAATATGGAGCAGCAATAAAAGACAAGATTATAAGCCTTCATCACAAAGGAGGGAGGTTTAATTGCAATTGCGATTCAAATATAACTGTTTTTATTTAACATTCAGATCCCATTCCAAGTTACTGGCCAAACCATAAACAGTCACTTCAGGCATGATCCTAACATTCAGAGGCATGTCTATCAGCTTGGTGTTCTATAATCATGTATGCTCAACTCCCCAACTGTACATATTTAAGGGAATAGAAAAGAGAAGAGAGAGGATGTAGAATGGACAAACCCTTCTAGGTGCAGTTCTATCTCGGGGCCAGACATGATCTTCACTTCTGTCCAATAGATCTTAGAAAACAACATTTAACAGGTGAAGTGCTGTCGTTGCATGAAACTCTTCCAATCTGACCAAGAACAGCTGGAGCAGATGACATTTGAGGATATGGCTAAGCAGACATAAGATAATATTCCATACACCATGTCAATGGTACCCTAAGTAGGTTATAAGAATTATCAGACAGGTTAGAAAAAGCCTGACTTAAATGTATGGGCAGTGTACATGCAAACATGATTAGACCTCCTTCAGGCTAAAAATAAAAGCTTATGCCCCACACACAGGTTGATGCCAGTGTAGATGGGAGGAAGAAGAAGTTAGCTGCTGGAGCTGGCTTTTAATGGGAAACAGCAATGATTAGGCCAGGGTTTTCTTACCAGTTTATTAGATCATTCCCTCTGACAACAACTGACTGGTCCACAAAATAAGGCCTTAAAGGGTCACCATCATCTTATGTCTGTATGTACCATCAGGTCAGCCTTTGATAAAAAGTCTAGCATAAAAGATACTTGTTTTTAGTCGATCAATTTTCATCAATGACTGAATATTTTTACCCATCCTTTCAGACAAGTGCAAATTGAAAAATGGTATCATGGATAGATCTTTGCATAATACTGGAAGATCACTGCCATTGGGGACTCTGGTGCTCTAGGCAGATGTGAATTTTGATGCCATTTCACATAAATCCCATACCTTCTGTTATCAGTTATATTACATGCAAAATGTAAAGCCAAACTGTGCTAATGGATATGGCATGTTGTCCACTTTTCTCTGCAGAGATATTGTTGGAGTGTACAGGTCTCCAATCTGGAGATAGCAGAAAGGACCATTTATTACTTCAGCAGGTGTGTAACTGTAATGTGCTGTGGAAAAACAAGGCAAACATTGAAAAAAAACAGGTAAATGCAAACTGAAACTCTTGATCAGTGGTGTTGTCACCTCTTAAGCTCTGACCTCAAGCGCTGGCCATTATGGGTAAATCAGGCCCTCAGTATATACAGCCACATTTTTGCAAGTGATACTCTTAATGCTATAATCACTCACAGTAATAAAACTACATAACCAGCCATGAAGAGACCAGTAGCAACTAGCTTTACAGAATCTAAATATTCAGTGATAAATGATTATAATTGTGCAGAATTACTTAAGGAGTTTTAATACTTGTTCCCTTAGATAACTTATCCCTTGGGTTTTGGTATTGTTGGACTCCAGTGGCCTTTTACATTTCTGTGAGAGAGGTGGACAACCTGTCGCTTACCATTGGTTTAAAGCAGGGGTAGGCAACCTGGGCCCTCCAGCTGTGGTGAAACTACAAATCCCATCATGCCTCTGCCTCTAGGAGTCATGCCTGTGATTGTCAGGGTCTTGCAATGTCTCATGGGACTTGTAGCTTCACCACAGCTGGGGGGCCAAGGTTTCCGAACCCTGCTTTAAAGCTACAAGTCGTACGCTAAGTCTACCTCAGCTTGCGACCAGTCAAATTACTTGTTTCTGTTTTTGTAAGTCAGCCCTACTATGTGTATTGCCTCATTTCTCATAATATATTTTACGCTGCCATTTAGTTTGTTACCCTCTTCCACGCCCATTCTTGGACTGATAATGGCGCTCGTTCATAGCCCTTAAAGCCCACTTGTCTTTGGACTTGTAATAGTGCATAGGAAACCCTCCCTAACAGGGTTGACCCATACAACCCCATCTAGCACTGGACAGATGATGGCTTCAACATAATGCCATGAACGTAAAGAACCCAAAAAGCCTTCAGATCAAACTTCTGACATCCACATCTCCTACCTACACTGATGCCATGCACATTTAAAAGACTTAATAGTAGGTTAGATGGCATTCTCCCTAAATTAATCCCGCTGTGTCTGTTTTCAGTAAGATTGTGAGACTATGTTTAAATACGTAAAGGGCTGCCTAAAGTGTTGATGCTAAATATATGTAAAATATAATTTTACAGAATTTTACAGAACAATACAGATGGTCCCTGCTGAGCTACCATCAAAATGAATGCTACTGCAGTGTTCTGTGTGCAACCCTACAAGTATGCCTGTGCACCCCCTACTCTGGAAATATGTTACTTTCCTGTCTATAAGCACCCAATGTTCACTAACAGAAGTCTTTGCTACTACCCTCCAATTGTACAGTAATATTTCTTAGCAGAGCTTGCCAGGAATCTATTCTCTATATCCTAGGGATGTTTTTCCCACCAGCAAAGCCTTTGGGTTTGTACCCCAGATGGGGTCTGCTATACTTTTTTGTTGGCTTAACCAGTTTTTGATAACTATACAAATTGTGTAATGTCCCATTTGAAAACACATATTTGGGGTCCAAAACTACATCAACAAATGTGAACTGTAAACTTTTTTTTTCTTTTTTTAAAGGAATTAATAATGCAACATGACAATGATGGTCACATACTCATGATAGATTTAAAAAAAAAATAAAGCAAGGGGTATAAAGACATCATAACGATACACTCATGGTACCACTGCTTACAAAAGACAGCACAAATTGTATGCACAGTGGGTTGCAGTCTCATAGCATTGCCAATCCCGGAGTTTTTTATTTTAGTTTTTTAAAGAACCTGCTGGGTTTGAGCCATAGATAGGCTAAGGGGTATGCAAGATGGACAAGAAAGTTTGGGGTGGGGAAGGAAGAAAAAAGAAATGGGGCTGGGGATATAGAATTTCACTCCCCGCCTTGCAACCCAACAGAGCTCACTAAAAATTAGGCAGCATTTAGGGATGTGGAAGTTGCTGTTGTGATGCTATTGGGACTGACCTATATAGAAGAAGTAAGGGGTCCAGATCTTCCAATATTTATCTCCCTATTCTTTCAAATGTGTTTTTTTTCAGGTTTTTCATAAAAGAGAACGCAGGTGCTTGGGGACATGACATAAAAAGAGAAAAGAATCTTCAGATTAATTTCAAATATTCACCTGCCACGGGCTGTAGGAAATTACTGCTTCAATTAAACACAGAAAGGGGTTGATTTACTAAAACTGGAAAGTGCAAAATCTGGTGCAGCTCTGCATAGAAACCAATCAGCTTCCAGGTTTATTTGTCAAAGTTTAATTTAAAAAGCTGAAGCTAAAAGCCAATTGGCTACTATGCACAGCTGCGCCAGATTTTGTTCTCTCGGGTTTTAGTAAATCAATCCCTATGTTCTCGTTTTCACATTCACATCTATTAAATTAAATGGAAATGATTAGCTATTACAGTTTTCTTTAATGTGTTACTAACTTTACCTTTAACTGTTACTTTGCGGGCAGCACAGTGGTGTAGTGGTTAGCACTCTCACCTGGCATTAAAAGGGGCGCTGGTTCGTATCCCAACCATGACACTACCTGCCTGAAGTTTGCATGTTCTCCTTGTGCCTGCATGGGTTTCCTCCAGGTACTCCGGTTTCCTCCCACACTCCAAAGACATGCTGGTAGGTTAATTGGCTTCTGTCCAAAAATTGGCTCTAGTATATGAATGTGAGTTGGGGACCTTGGATTGTGGGCTCCTTAAGGGTAGGGGCCGATGTGAGTGTGTACTCAGGTTGAACTGGATGGACTGGTGTCTTTATTCAACCTTACTACCTATGTAATTATGTAAACACAGGGCCCTGCATTCACTATATCTGGCCTCCCACAGTTCAAAGAAAATGGAAATGCAATCATTTTTGAAAATATAAACTGCTAAATACCATTTCTCATCAGCAGTATATAGCAGTCTTGTGACTTCTATCAGTGTCTTGATGTGATTAAAGCTTTTAGAAGGAGTTTTCATTCTCCCACGATTGTCCAATGAGAATGCAGGACCCCTGACTCTCTGTCAGGACAGTGCTGATTGGCCCTGTGCTGATCACATGCATTTTCCTAAGAAAAAAAATAAACTCTCTAGAAAAACACACCAAAGTGAGCATGTGCAGCCTGTCCCCTGGCTCTGTAAATAGATAGAGAGGTTAGTGTTAGACCCCTGGTGTCTATAGATGCAAGGATTTTAGATTTTGCATGGACTTCCACTTTAAGTAGACTTTCTGCCTTTTGCAAAGTATTTGTTGGCTCACATTAACAGTTTACTGATTCACATAACTTGTTCTTTGCGATTGTTCTTTATTTTAATTTTTTTTAATCACTTCATGAATGCAATATGCCTTTTTAACCCCTTACAATGCCTTGTGCCAAGAAACTGTTAACTAATATTAAGGCTGAGAACTAGGAATGCACACCTGTGTGCGTTCCTAGTCCTCAAACTGATAAATTCATCAAAGAGTTATAGTAATTTGGCCTGGCTATCTAAGCATCAATGCCCTTTGGGTTTGAAAGGGTTATTATAATGACAGTACAAACTAATAAAAAGAAGAAGAATTTAGTGATAGATTCAATTACAAAGGCATATTGAAATGAATACAGTATTTGGGAGCTGAAAACTATTTATCGTATTCTGATGTTTTCTTTGGCTAAGACAGTAAAGAAAAAATACTAAAGTAAACCACAAGCAGTGTCATACATGAAAAGCAAACATACAGTAATTACATTTTTTTTGGATGGTATTTACCCTTTTGAGGTCTGTTGAAAGTTTCTCTGTAGGAAAAGGTGCAATATATTATATAAAAATATACAGTTTTCAGAAGATGATTTAAGTAGTCAAAGCGAGAGAAAAAAAATGAAGTGCCTCTGATATAAATACATATTTTTGGTTTCTGGCTTAGAATACAGCTGGACACTTAATTCACCACTACCAAGTAGGCAATAAAATACACATAAAGAGAATGTGTCACCAACAGCAAGTCACTATTTGGATAGCCATTTTGTCACAATTTTCAGCATCTGGATTACCGTTACCATGAAATAATATATTCAGGCTGGACAATGCCATGTAACTTATATGTGGCTACTCTGAAAAAAAAACTGTTCATTTCCACCCATTAATTTAACAATGATATTACGAAATTAGAAAATAAAACCAGTTCTCCAATTTCCCCTTCACCTCTACAACACTATGCATTTGCCTCATAGGTGATAATCTCGCTTTACAAGAAAACCCCAGGTTTTATTTATTTATTTATTTTTTGCAGGTATTTATAGAGTGCTGACATTTTACACAACACTTTACATACTGTCAATTCTCAGTCCCTACCCTCAAGGAGCTTACTGTCTAAGGTCCCTACCCCGCATGTATACATAGTGGTGCCAGTTTAGACAGGAGCCAATTAACCTACCAGCTTGTCTTTGGAGTGACGGAGGGGGACCGGAGTACCAGAAGGAACCCCACTGAAGCATGCACAGGGAGAACAGGCAATCTCCATACGGATAGTGTCCTGCCTGGAATTTGAACCAAAGACTCTAATGCTGCAAGGCAGATGCGCTAACCACCAAGGGTAAGAAAAAAGAACCGCCAAAAGAAACTACAGGCATACCCCACTTTTAAGTACACAATGGGGGGGTTTATTTACTAAAGCTAAAAAGTGCAAAATCAGGCTCATTTCTGTATAGAAACCAATGGGTTTCCAGGTTTTATTACCAAAGCTTAATTAAACAAGCTGGGGTTAGAAGCTCATTGGTCTCTATGCAGAAGTGAGCCTGATTTTGCACTTTCTAGCTTTAGTAAATAAACCCCATTGTGTACTTAAAAGTGGAGTATGGCTGTATATTGCAGATTCCTGCCATTCTCTGTTCTACAGAAATGTAGCCTTACCCAAACTGATCTGCCTTCATTACAACCACCTGATCAGTATGAGTGTTGTAATGAGAAAAGGAGCATCATCTGCACCCCTATAGCCATGAAAGAATTTTCGAACACATCTCAGCAAAGCTAAACTACTTTTGCAAGGGATATCATTAGAATTTTAGCCCTGAAAAGACATCTACAAAAAACAGTTCTGTACTAAGATAGCATACAGAATGTCCCCAGTTTGACATATGGCAAAGAACTGACACTAAGGTTTTGTCCGTTTTAGAAAATCGTAGTGACTGCAGACTGAAATGGAAAGGAATTTTTTAATAACATTAAATTAAATAGCAATTATATATGTTACATCATTATGTTTTGACATTTTATTTTGAAGGTTCATTTATTAGGCTCCATGCACGCTAGGCTTAAAAAAAAGTCGGTTCACTTGGGAGTAAAAAAACATTTTTTTGTACAAAGTTTAGACAAGTTTAGGAGAGTTTTAAGTTTTTTCTGCCTCCAAGCTCCAATCAGAAACACGAACCAGAAGGGTTGTTTTTTTTTTTTTTTTTTTGCCTCTTTAGAGCATTTCCTGTACATTGAGTTTTATGTTTTTTCTGCCAGTTGGCTCCAATCAAGAACGCAAAGCAGAAGGGTTTTTTTTCTGCCTCTACGTTAAACTCAAAATATGCCTCTTAACGTCCTAATGTGCATGGACACATAGGATAACATTGAACTGCTTCTACAGGCAGAACACAAAACTCCTGTAGAAGCAACGTTTTTTAAGCCAGTGTGCATGGAGCCTAAAAGGCGTACATTTTATAAATATAGGTTTGCAATAATTTTTCATAACAAATGATGTGAATGAAGGAAATACTCAGCAATGCAACACTTTTTATTAGTTAGGCATTTTGATATCTTAATTACTTAGGAGTGATTAAAATATTTGAAATTAGTTAGATTTATCATTTGGAGTATACGTTAAGTAAAAACATTTTACAAAATAAAATTTTATATACAAGCATACCCCACTTTTAAGTACACAATGGGGTTTATTTATTAAAGCTGGAAAGTGCAAAATCAGGCTCACTTCTGTATAGAAACAATGAGCTTCCAGGTTTTATTACCAAAGCTTAATTGAACATGCCGAGGTTAGAAGCTCATTGGTTTCTATGCAGAAGTGAGCCTGATTTTGTACTTTCCAGCTTTAGTAAATAAACCCCATTGTGTATTTAACAGTGGGGTATGCCTGTATATATATATATATTACCAAGCGTAGGCTGACAGGTCCAAATTTGGCCTAAAATAATTCTATTGCAGGGATGATGTACTAAAGGCATAGGGAACTAACCAAGCATCCTCCTTGGAGGGCCAAGCCCTCCATTGACTGTACTGTCACAGAACAAGTAATAATTCTATCACAGCCCTCCAATCATTTGGGAAACAGAAAATTTACCTCCAGTTGACTGGGTGCTAAAGTAAGGTTCGGCTCAGGGGCCAGGGAAAAATTATTCTCTTTAATAAATCTGCCTTGGGGCAAATTTTAAAAGACCCATCTTTTTTTGTTTTCACTAGTTTTCCTGCAACTCGTTTGCATTTGTCCCAAATCGCTGCATTTACAAAGGTATTGCTGCCTTTTTCCAACTTAAAATAACAACTGACATATTTTATGTTTTCATTGTTAAATATCATTGAAGGTATCTCCAACTTATAACCTTTACAGTACAGGCATAACCCACTAAGTACACAATTGGGTTTATTTACTAAAGCTGGAAAGTGCAAAATCAGGCTCACTTCTGCATAGAAACCAATGAGCTTCCAGGTTTTATTACCAAAGCTTAATTGAACAAGCTGGGGTTAAAAGCTCATTGGTTTCTATGCAGAAGTGAGCCTGATTTTGCATGTTCCAGCTTTAGTAAATAAACTCCATTGTGTACTTAAAAGTGGGGTATGCCTGTATTCCCTCTATTTCTCAAGAAAAGGTATCAGATATTATATGACATATTATTCACAATGAGACATTTACAAAAGTGAATACGGTTTAGGATTTTTTTTTTTCCAGTGGTAGCATCACTTGAGTTGGATATCGGTAAAATTACCCCCATTGCTCCATTTGTGGATGCAGTGGGGCTGATTTATTACAGTTATAGGTGCTTTTCACCTAGCAAATTGAATGTTCACTTTGCATTTGAACGATAAGGTGAATTTGCGTTCACTTTAAATACCCATACATGTGTGAGATATATTACAAAAAAAGATTTTTGCTGAGAAATGATTGGGCATTCAAAGTACCCACATGTTCACCTTATTTGCACCCAGAAGTGTGAATGTTCCAAAGTGAACAATCACCTTGCCAGGTAAACACTTTCTATTCCTTAGGTAAATCAATCCCACTGAGAAAGCTACTTGTGACCGACCTGAATTCCCTCAGAGATTTGGTAATTCTATTACTGGGTGTAATTATACATTTAGAGGAAGAGGGGACTCTACAGAACTCTGTAGTGGTTGGCTGCAGTCCTTATGTGGCCAATCAGATGACACCCTACCCATCAATCATCTCACAAAGGCACAAACTCCTCCATCACTTTGGGGTTTTTATACTAAAGAAGTAGCAGCTGTTCATATAGCAAAGTTTGTTCACTTTGTAGAGTGAATGCTAGCAAACAAAAATTATCCTGTGTTGGCTTTGAATAAACAATCATGTGCGAGAAAAAAAAAACAGGATATTTCTAGCACATGATTGGTTGTTTGAAGTGAACAAAATTTCACTTTATTAACTAAGCCCAAGGAAGATTCTCTAAGTGAAGCCTGGGGGGGGATTTACTAAAACTGGGGATTGCAAATTCTGGTGCAGCTGTGCATAGAAACCAATCAGCTTGTTCCGTTTTCAGCTTTGCGCAAAAAAAAAAAAAAAAAACTGCAAGATGATTGGTTTCTGTACAGAGTTGCGCCAGATTTAGCATTTTACAGCTTTAGCAAATCTCCCCCACTCCGTACTCCTTCAACAATTTAACCCCTTTGTATATCTCAGTTACATTATAAAAAACCTTAAACAAAAACATAGGTAATAGCTTTATTAAATCAAAGCCAAAAAAATGATGTATTGCAGTTTCCCAAAACTTAGATATGGTGGGTGCATTCGTTTTCTTTTTTGGGGTTTTTGTCCCTCTGTTTTCACCTGGTCAACTGGCCACTAACACACCTCTTGTATTAAAGTGCCTTCACTCTGGATGAAGGATCACAGGGGCACCTTAGGAAAACAGCATTGTCAGTCTGGGGGAGGGGAGTGTTAGATGTACTAGCAAATTTAAATACACTAACAAACAGATGCCAAACTCCAACTCATACTATAGTTACAGAAGCAGTTGCAGTGACATTCTTTTTTTTGTGGGGGATAAACATTTTACATAACTGAAAAGTTGACCCAGGGAATATCCGATTGCCTCTTGGGGGATCAGGAAGGAATATTTTCCCCTGCTGTAGCCAATTGGATCATGCTTTATTGAGGTTTTTTGCATTTTTTTGGATCAACTGTGGGTATAGGATTGTGTACAGGCATACCCCACTTTTAAGTACACAATGGGGTTTATTTACTAAAGCTGGAAAGTGCAAAATCAGGCTCACTTCTGCATAGAAACCAATGAGCTTCTAACCCCAACTTGCTCAATTAAGCTTTGGTAATAAAACCTGGAAGCTCATTGGTTTCTATGCAGAAGTGAGCCTGATTATGCACTTTCCAGCTTTAGTAAATAAACCCCATTGTGCACTTAAAATTGGGGTATTCCTGTATATAGGATTGTACTTGTTGTTTCCTTCTGTTGTTACTGAATGGACTTGAGTCTTTTTTTGAACCAGCCTAACTATGTATGTATAAATAAAACCTGCTCATTGCAAGCACCCCTGTCAGTGGTAAATAAAGACTGCTACATTTGCAGGAGAGCTTAATCTGTTGAAAAACAACAGACTTACTGACCAGATCACCAGGTGAAAATAAAGGAAAGCAAGCCTAAAAAAGAAAACAAATGAATCCGCCATATCTAAAAACTGGTAAGCTGCAATAAAATAAATGTTTGCTTTTGGGTTTAATACCACTTTAAGAAATTCAGACAGCAGGCTGCTATGTACTATTTCCTGCCATCTTTTAAAATGTAAAAGGATGGAAAATTTACTAGAGTAGGCATTTCTCATGTGGGTCAGCAAACTGGCACTCCCATCACCCAGCCAGTTAGGTTCAGTTTTCTCCCTTTGGACCCCCATTTCCAGGATCTTTAGTAACTGGAAATAAACACAGGTTGACTAGCACAACATAAAATGCATTTCCTTATTAAATCCCACATTCATAGGCTCAGGACTAGCAGCGGTCATAGTACACTAGTTAAGTGTGAATACACAGAAGCTCTATTTCCATTATAACCTGTACTTCTCATATTTATAAAAAAAAAAAAAAAACTAGATGTAGGCTTCCCATGGTTTCTGCTGTCATGTGTTAACTCTTCATTGGCCAAAATACTCCTCTAAGCTCAAGTCACTTCTAAGACATTCCACATTTTATTCAAGAGTTTGGCGCCGATGATAGATAAGATGTTAGGCTGTGTGGTGTCTCGCAGGCCCCTATGGTAGCAAAGGTGTGATTATTAAAGAAGCCTACAATCCGCAATTACCATAATGTGCACAACCTAAAAGTCATCACAAATCCCACTTAGAAAATCTTCAGCGTTCATGAATTATCCAAACAAAATAATTCTTAACCATTCCAAAACAAAGGAGGGAAGGGGTTAAGGGATTTATGGTGGTTATCCTGTTAACATTTAACTAGGACTTCTGCAGGCTTGTCTGATTTTAAAATGCTTATTCCTAAGAACACAGTCAAACAGATTTTCTCCTCTTCCATGCTGCATAAGTGCTCAGGCTACTCCCCCCCCCCCCAGACCAGCAGAAGGGCCCAATGTTACACAGACCTTTACATATGCTTTGCATACATGTAACTGTATGTACATCAGGAGCCTCTCTGCTATGTTCTATGGCTGTGCAAGACTTTGTGGGAACACTACAAACTATTAATTGAACTTAAAACCTAGAAGGGTCAAACACATTATTTTGTCAGCATAATGGTTTATAAAGTGATTGGGCTAATTTATTAATAATAGGGGGTAATCCTGCAAAAGACAGGATATGTGACATTTTCCTTTGTCACCTGTGTACACAAACAAACAAGAATCAGCCTTGTGTGGCTTTAGCTCAAACCTGTTAATTTTATAGCTAAATTTGCATTTTAGTGGACAAAAAAAAAAGCTATTACTTGGGGATGTTTGCTCTAAACTTCTAAAGTTAATATTAGTTTTTCTGAATCTGTGCACAATTATTATTAAAGGTCACAATAATGGCAAATACAGAATAACTAAAACAAGTGCTGAGCTATTTTTTTTTTTATAAATTGACCACCACACCTAATAAAAAAAAATAAAAAAAAAAAAATATATATATATATATATATATATATATATATATATAATTAATTAACATATATATATATATATATATATATATATATATATATATGTATATATATATATATATATATATATATATATATATATATATATATATATAAAGCATTGGTGTACTATTTTATTTAATAAATCGAACACAACTGTAATATATATATATATATATATATATATATATATATATATATATATATATATATATATGTTCATTGTATATATATATATATATATATATATATATATATATATATATATATATATATATATATATATATGTTCATTATATATATATATATATATATATAAATGTCTATTCTAAACTTAGAGTCAAATAAGCATTAGTGTACTACTTTTTTTTATAAATCGAAAATAAATCAAAACACTGTAAATAAATCGAACACAACTGTAATATATATATATATATATATATATATATGCCTATTCTAAACTTAGAGTCAAATAAGCATTAGTGAAATAGCCCCTAAAGGTCATACTTCTGACAATATTTAAATAGTTAATTGTATGTGTATGTTATTAAAGTGTACATTGCCCATTAGAGTTATGAAAATACCGTTCATTGCAATGCTAGCCAATGCAAAAGTAAAAACAAAACAAAACAAACAAAAAAACTGAACACATACAATGTAATAAAGTGTTATTATACAATAATATAATAATAATAATAATAATAAAAAGTCTTATTATACAATATACATTGATATTGATGTTATTCCCCACCTCCTTTGCATCTCCTAATGTTTTTGCATCTATTTGCATACAATTACTTAAGTGTGAAATGTGTGGCTGTCCAGAGTGTATTGACTGTACAAATTTGAAGTTCATATTTCTGTTTGTAGATTTGTTTACCGAAAAGTGTGTACTCAGAATACCTGAGCACTTCAATAATAGTTTGTATAAAACAAAGTGAACAGCACGTGTCTGCCTATAACTGCCGAGTCTCAGGGCTTGCTTATACTTATGATCCCACTTTAATAGAAATGTTAGTGCGTTTCCCAGTGCTAGAACATATTTTATTCTTCTATCGACGCCCTTCATTTATTTATTTTATAATACATATACAGAAATACAAGAAAGAAAGAAAGAAGGGAAGAGAAAAGCAGAACGTATGTGAATGTGTATTTTCATTGCATTCATTCGCAAAAGAAAAAAAAGAAAGAAAAATATTAAATAAAAACGGATTATTCAACAGTATCATCTTTTCTATTGTATTGTTTAAACATAAGCAGTACATGGTCAATGAATTATTTGCAAATAATAAATGCATATCTGTGCAAATAGAAAAAAGGATTCCGAATTTAAAATATATTAATTTCTAAATAAATATAAATCTATTATTTTTTTTAAATAAGGACAAACTCTGAAAGCATGTTCAATATTTGCTTTGGTTTAAGGAAGATCGTATATATATGTATATATATGTGTATATATATATATAAATCAAATAATAATAATATTAACAAATATTAACAAATAAAACAATTGATGTAAAAATAATAATAACAACAAATTACAATTTAGAAAAAATAATAATAAAAAAGAAGAAGCATCGTAATGATAAAATTAATAATAACAAGAAGAAGACGAATAATAATAATAATATGTATTATTATTATTATTATTATTATTATTATTATTATTATTATAGTTGTTATTATTATGGTTGGTAGTATTGTTATTAGTATTAGAATGATTTTACTATTGTTGTTGTTAATAGAATTATTCTTAGTATTACAATTTTATATTATGTGGGTTTTCATGTGCAGTGGAGTGGAGCAGCAGGCATGTGTGTGAGTGAGCAGGCAGTAGGAGGGTGCTGTTGCCCTCTCCTTACTATTGGTTTGCTCTCAGCAGTGGGAAGGATCAGCTCCATGTACTTTTGTATACCTGGGGCCGCCCTGGCAGCAGAGAAGTGTGTGCAGAGTGCGCTGCCATGGGCGCAGGGCAGGTGTAGCTGGCTGAGCTGTACTCTGTAAGGTGCCTTGTGTTGGCAGTCAATAGAGGGAGGTGTGTGAGGAGGGAGGAGGGAGTGAGTGAAGAAGAGGAGGAGAAGAAGGAAGAGGGAAGTGCCTTGCCTGCACGTAAGATCCACATCAGCTCAGTCTGTTTTCTCCCAGTCCCCCTCCTGCTGCTGCCTGATTGAGGGGACACGGCGCTGTCCTCCCAACCATCACCCCTCCCCGGGTCCCCCCCTGACCCCTCCACTTCTTGGATTAGTGGGCTGAATGATTCTCTCGGGTACCTGAGATCCAGGATGTTAGGAATTGTTAAAATGGAAGGACACGAGACTACAGACTGGAGCAACTACTACCAGGAAACCCAAGAGGTAAGAGAGAACATTCTTAAACCTTGTTGGCACTTTCAGTAACTGACTCTCCAAATACTGCCAGGAACTTCACTTCCATACTGGAGTCCAGGGGGACATTGATCTGGGGATTTAGGGAAGGGGCTCTTTTCATCCCTGCTTCTCAGCTATCTGTATATGTGCCCCAGGTGTACTTCCTTCTTATTACTATAACTTATTCCTTTACCATTATAACATGTATCACACATAAAAGAGACATCATAGTCCTCAAACATTGATTCTGGGCACTTATAGAGGACAGACTTGGAAAGGGTCCCATTTCATCCCTGGTTCTCAGCTATGTTAATGTGTCTAAGGTGTACTCCTGATTGGTTTTCTTCTTATTCCTATAACTTATTCCTTTACCATTATAACAACATATATCACACATAAGGGAGACATCTTACCCTTTAAACATTGCTCCTGGGGACCTAGAGGGGACAGATTTGGGAAGGGTCTCATTTCATCCCTGGTTCTCAGCAATCTGTACCCCAGTTGTACTCATAAATGGCTTCCTCTTTAATCCTCATAACGTATTCCTTTACCAATATAACGATCACACAAATATGAGACATCAAAGTTGTCAAACATTGCTCCTAGGGAGAGGGGACAGACTTGGGAAGGGTCTCCTTTCATCCCTGGTTCTCCGCTCTATATGTACCCCAGGTGTACTCCTATAACTTATTCCTTTTACTATAACAGCTTATATTACACATAAAAGAGACATCATGGTCCTCAAGCATTGACTTATATAATGGAAATGAGTAAATACATTTCAGGATCGCAGTAATAATGTTACCTAGTAATAGTCCTCAAACATTGACTTCTATAAAGAAGGTGCGGACTGGAGAAACACTGGAACCTGTTCTACCAGGTGATCAGATCTTGGAAAATGTTTCCCCTTAAGGGATATTATCTATAAAGTGTCAAGTCGAATATACAAATTATTATGTATGCGAATAGACCTATAGGCACAGACTTGGACATCCCGACACAAGTCTGTGCCTATAGGTCTGTTCACATGCATAAGAATTTATAACAATAGTTCTGCTCACATATATAATAATTTGTACCTATAGTTCTGCTCACATACATAAGAATTTGTACCTATAGTTATGTTCACATACGTAAGAATTTGTACCTATAGTTCTGCTCACATACATAAGAATTTGTACCTATAGTTATGTTCACATACGTAAGAATTTGTACCTATAGTTCTGCTCACATACATAAGAATTTGTACCTATAGTTCTGCTCACATACATAAGAATTTGTACCTATAGTTCTGCTCACATACATAAGAATGGGTCCGTCTCAGGTCTTTTTTTGGGGGAGAAGGATTATTCAAATCTGCCCCTGGCTGATCGCAATGTCCTCATACACTAGATATTGTACCCTCTTTAGTATGTATAAATCCAGTGTCTGGGGCTGTGAGCCGGAGCCTCGGTGCTGTAAGTAGGTGAGCACCTTTCCCCATACAGGTATGTTATTTCTAATCACATGAGGCTCATATGTCACAGCACATGGTAACTCCTAATTTTATGCCTGGGGATAATCCAATTACACCAACAGACAATCTCCAACGTCCCCTTTGTGATCACACTTCAAGCTTTCTCTGCTTTCATTTAGCTGATATTTGAGATATTTTGGGGCAAATTCAAAGGGCTGGGCTCAGAGACCTGATCTAGCAGCTGATCATCTGCTAAAATGACATTTTATTGAATCTTACCACCCACGTCTTTCTGTGAGTCGGCCCCGACGGCCCTCTAAACTTTCCACATGAACACCTGGGCATTTCTCTGCCAATCTTCTGTGGCCATCACTATAAAAAAATAAAATAATTAATCGCATAACCATTGTTTTTTAAAACCACTGAATTGTTACCTATATTCCACATACATTACCCGAGATTCCTTTTATTAATTATATACATTGTTCACCCATGCAGACTTCAGTCTATAGTATAGCTTACTTAGGTACCATTGTCCCCTATACAGATTTCAGTCTATAGTATACTATAGTCTGTAGGATACTTTATAATTAGATTCCATTTCGCTCCATAGAGATTTCAGTCTATGGTATACTATGGTATGTATCTTTCTTTATTATTTAGATAACAATGCCTCCTATACAGATTTTGGTCTATAGTATACTATAGAATGTAGCTTACTTTATTATTTAGATAACAATGCCTCCTATACAGATTTTGGTCTATATAGTATACTAGAGTATGTATCTTACTTTATTATTTAGATTACAATGCCTCCAGTACACATTTTGGTCTATAGTACACTGTAGTATGTAGCTTAATTTATTATTTAGATAACAATGCCTCCAGTACACATTTTGGTCTATAGTATGTATCTTACTTTATTATTTAGATTACAATGCCTCCAGTACACATTTTGGTCTATAGTACACTATAGTATGTAGCTTAATTTATTATTTAGATACCAATGCCTCCAGTACACATTTTGGTCTATAGTATACCATAGTATGTAGCTTACTTTTATTATTTAGATAACAACTTCCCCTATACACATTTTGGTCTATAGTATACTATAGTATATAGCTTACTTTATTGTTTAGATACCAATGCCTCCAGTACACATTTTGGTCTATAGTATACTATGTAGCTTACTTTATTACCTTTCCCCCATACAGACTTCAGTCTATATAGTATACTAGTCTGTAGGATATTTTATAATTAGATGCCATTTCTCACCATACAGGTTTGAGTCTATAGCATACTATAGTCTGTATTATACTTTATTAATTAGATACAATTTCCACCCTTACAGATTTAGGTCTATAGTATGCTATAGTCTGCAACGTACTTTATTAGTTGATTACACATTTTTAGTGTATAGCTTATACGTAGCATGCTTTAATAAATATATGCCATTGCTCCCTTTACAGATTTGACACCATTGTCTGTAGCATACTTTATTATTTCGACATAATTGTGCAACCCAACCCATCACCTCCCCCAACAGATTTTAGTCTATAGTATGTAGCATACTTTATTAATTAGATGCCATTGCCTCCGCCCCGTACAGATTGAAATCTATAGTGCACTATAGTCTATAACTTACTTTATTAATTAGAGACTATTGTCCCCCGTACATATTTTAGTATACTATATACTGTTTATGCTAAGTGAACTACAATAGGACATTCAGTTGTACGACAAAGTGAACAATGTCTAATGAACATTGCCTTGAAGTAGGGAGATTACATTGTAAATTCTGGGATTGGCTAACAATAGGACATTGAATTCATAAAGGTATTGTCTGGGGAAGGTGCCATGTAGGTAACTGGATCTGCTTCTATCTCAGGGAAAATGCAAAAGTTGGCCATTCACTTTATTTTGGCTATAGAGTGCAAATATATTTCTACTACAGTTAGAACATGGGACATCTAGGCACCTGTGTGTACCTAGAGGTCCTTAATAAATGTTATATATTAGTTACAACAAACATGTTCAAGATTAGCATCAATAGTCACCAACTGTTTCTGAAATCGTAATATGCTATAGACTTTATAATGACTCCTAATCAGTCCATAACATTAAATACTAGGTTGTAGCAATAAACATATATACAGAAACAGTCCAAACATTTGTCAATGACTTTCTCATACACGTAGATTAAAATTGGTCCACTGGGGGGTTTTATATTTTGCTAAAGGATGATGATTATAGGGACAAAATAATCTAGATAAAACAAGTCTTTTATGGGACTTTTTGCTAAAAGATCATTTTATTCTGACCCAAAGAGACAGAAGATTGAAGTATAATTATTTCAGTGATGAGGATCAGATGCTTTAGTAAAGTACAAGTTAACTAGTCTAAAATATATTTCTTCAGGAAATCATTGAAATTTTAGCTGATTTATGTTACTATATATTATTTACTTACTTTTATTGAAGGTTCTTATTTTTTAGTAATACAAAAGTGACAGTTAACTACTTTAGTGGCAACAAAATAGAATAAGTGACTAACTACAATATATTAGTGATTTATATCATATTGACTATATCTTAATTATAAATGACCCATTGTGAATTGACTTCAGCTCTTACATTTTTGGGGGTGTAAATCTGGTATTAGATCATCCTGGGTGGAGGATTGTTGTGAACTGTGTGGAGAAGGTACATGGGCCAAAGAGGAATTGCAGGTGTTGTTCTAGAAAGAGAAAATACACAATACTGATTATCTAAATAGCTTATCTTCCATCTTTTTATTAAAAGCATAAAATGTCTGATAAAAATACAATTATTATTATTATTATTGCAGTGATAATAGGGATTTTCTCCCTAAAATTACACATATCTAAAATCTCCACCTAAGAATATCAGCACTATAGTAACAATAGCCTGATATTCGGACAGGTGTTTGATCTTCTATGGGACTAGAAGTCTATACTGGGACTTATTACACACTTTCAATCCCTTCTGAAAGAAGTATATCAGAATCAGTTTTTGCTTTAGTCCAGCCAGGCAATCTGTTCAGGTGGCAATAAAAAAAATAAAAAAAACATTCCCCTGAGCGTGATTGACATTTGAAGACCCTATAAGGTCCTGCTAGCAACCTACAACTAAGCCTTGATAAGCCACCACCAAAAAGTGAGCAAAACACAGAAATGTCTGGTTGTTATATTATGTTACAGTGTGGATAAATTCTAATTGCTATCTATCTCCCCAGGCTTATTCCTCTGTCCCGGTCAACAACATGGCACAAGGGTTGGCCCCCATGAACACCTACATGACCATGAACACCATGAGCTCCAGCAACAACATCACCCCAAGCTCCTTCAACATGTCCTATGCCAACTCAGGGCTAGCAGCTGGCTTGAGCCCCAGTGGCATGTCAGGAATGGGTGCTGGTTCTAGTGCTATGAATGGAATGACATCAGGAGTTGCACCTATGGGCAGTGCCCTGAGCCCAGGCAGCATGAACGCCATGTCTGCCCAGCAAGCTTCCATGAACAGTTTGAGCCCTTATTCCAGTATGAACTCAGGAATGAGCCCCATGGCATATGCCCCCTCCAATATCAACAGGACCAGAGAAACTAAGACCTTCCGGAGAAGTTACCCCCATGCTAAGCCCCCTTACTCATACATTTCATTGATCACCATGGCCATCCAGCAGGCTCCCAGTAAGATGCTGACCCTCAGTGAGATCTACCAATGGATCATGGACCTTTTCCCTTATTACAGGCAGAACCAGCAGAGGTGGCAGAACTCAATCAGGCATTCTCTGTCCTTCAACGACTGCTTCGTTAAGGTGGCCAGGTCTCCAGATAAACCTGGTAAAGGATCTTACTGGACTCTGCACCCCGATTCCGGGAACATGTTTGAGAATGGCTGCTACCTCCGCAGGCAGAAGCGCTTTAAATGCGAGAAGACCCAAGGGGGCAAAGGAGGCCATGACAGCAGGAAGGATCAGTCAGATTCCTCATCACCTTTACATCGAGGACATGGAAAGTCCAGCCAGATGGACAGCAGTTCCTCCATGTCCAACCCTTCTAATAGCCCCCAATCATTAGACCACAATGGTTCTACTGGAGACCTGAAACCACAGGTGGCAGGCAATGGTGGCCCATCTCCTTTATCTTCTCACCCGGCTCACACATCTCACTCTTTAGTTCATGAGTCACACATCCACATGAAAGGAGATCCCCACTATTCCTTTAACCACCCGTTCTCTATCAACAACCTGATGTCTTCATCTGAGCAACAACACAAACTGGACTTCAAAGCTTATGAACAGGCTCTGCAGCAGTATTCCTCCTATGGGGGTTCCCTTCCTGCAATGCCCCTTGGCAGCACAACCATGTCTGGCAGAGGGACTATAGAGCCATCAGCACTAGAGCCAACGTATTACCAAGGGGTCTATTCCAGACCGGTCCTTAACACATAATAATCAGACCCCATTCATCTCAGATTATCCTCCACTGTGGAGGACGATATCATGTCCCTGACTGTTACTTATGTACTTATGTATTACAACGCAAGAAAAAAAAGTTATTTTAAACACACGAATGGAAACACATGCAGATTTGGAGATCTTTCAATGTAATATAAAAGCACAAAGGTCAACTAAGCTGCAGAGGAGTGTATTTAAAAGAACTGTTTATTGTGTATATATATTGCTATATGTCTATCAATTTCCTAGGCAAGTTTACACGTCAGGGGTTTGGGCAGTAATAAAGGAAAACAATTGAAGAAAATACTCTTTTTTTTTTATATACTCCAAATTTGTGAAGGACAATTGTGCTGTGAAAAAAAGGTTACATTTCCATATTCTTCAAACCAGGGTCACTACTGTGACAGGGACTGGGGTGTCCCTTTGTTACTTCTTCATGGATAGAAAACCTTGCTGTATCATTTAGCAGAAGAGAACCAATTTGGAAGAGCCCGATGGCAGTAACAGAACCCATTCTTTGTTTAGCTTAGTAATACGTTTTTTATTTTTTATTTTTATTTTTTTACTTTTTTTTTCTGATAGTGTTAAATGATATAGGTCATTACAAGAAAAAAAGGGTACGATTTCATAGTGGCTGTTTATTCTCTCTCTGCTGGGGTCATACCCTCTCCAGCTTGTCCCCATTGCATCAATTAAAATAGAGGGTCTCAATCATTTGGGGAGAAGCTGGACTGGGAGTCTTTTCTGTGTGTTTATTTTTGTCATTTTTTTAAGTTTTTTTTTTCCCTCTTCCCGTATATCCGTAATTTATTGCATGGTTCCCCTGCTTATGGTTTCTTATGAAAAGGTTTTAAATAATGGTTCGATAAAAATGCAAATTGTTTCAAATGAATTTTAATTTTATAAATGTAATTGTAATTGAAAATATTTTGATTTTTAAAGAGAAAAAAATAAAAAAAAAAATCAGTCTTGAAGTTGACTATGTTTTTTTGGTGTGTATATAGATATTTTTAATACAGCATGTGTGACTGTATGTACATTTGTAGTATATACAGTCATGTGCCCATCATACCTTTATTGAGTTATGTGTATGTATATGTGTCTTTTTTTCAAATCCATACTCAAGCTCCACCGTTGCTTAATGCATTCTGGATATCCATAAAGAAAGGTTGCATTGCAATGCCTATATATATATATATATATATATATATATATATATATATATATATATATATATATATATATATATATATATATATATATATACACATATACATACACATGAACACTGAAATGTATATAGATATAGATATTTATATCTATATCTATAGATATATTTGTGTGTATAAACATATTTTATATATATATATATATATATATATTTTTTTTTTTAAATTCTTAGTATTATTATTTTTTAATTTGTTTTGTCATAACCTTGATGAAGAGCGCCTTCCCTATAAGCATGGTGTGTTGTCTGATTAGGAACTGCCTTTAAATTGTAGTGGAGCATTCAGTTTAATATTGTAAAATCTATTGGAGCATTCAGATTAATTGCAAGAAATTTTAAGTACCTACCAATTTTACCCTCCGAAGAAATATATATATCTATATATCTATCTATATATCTATATCTATATTTATATATATATATATCTATATCTATAGATATATATATATATATATATATATATATCGATATTTCCCATGACCTATAGCAAATACTATTGTATTATTACAGAATTCAAGTGGTGTGTGTGTTTTCCCAGTCCCTTCTCCCGAGGTCACTTCTGGTTAATGAAGTAGGGGTGAGTGTCATTTACCAAGGGTTATTATCTCGGATCTAAAGGAGGATCCCCCGACAATCTGCACGATCTTAAATCCTACCACATGCGACAATTTTACTACCACGCTGTCAGCAGTGAAAAAAATAAATATATATATATATATATATATATATATATATATATATATATATATATATATTAGAGATTACAAGTCTCTGGAATAATGATCCGTATAATAAAATGTGCTGTGGCAGAAACTGAAGCAAATATATGTGAATTTCTTTCCCCCTCACATGTCTAGCACTGAGTATACTGAAAGTGACTGCAACAGCCGGAGCTTTATCTTCCAGAGCAGCAAAGACAAAGAGCCAGCTCATTGCATTGATCCTTCTCTAAGAGCTTTTCTCCCTTTTTGTTCTATATGGGACTCTGAGTACATAGAAGAATGTGTGGATCTCAAGACTGGGCCCAGGATTTCCATCTCAGACAGTTCAGCAAATAATTGAAGCCTCTTGTTGGTTCCTGTAAAGTTCAGGAAAAGTTCCAGCCACTTGTTCTCCTACAGTACTTATTCATACATTGCTGTATACCTTTCAAATAACAATGCACCCGACCGATTGTTTTCAGAAGTATATATAATGCTCATAAGGGAAGTGAAAAAATGAACCAAACATAAAATATATAAAATGATTGACAGGTAGATACACAAGGATATATAATACAAACAGATGTCTATACAATGCAAACAGTGAGCAAACAAGCGTTTTAACTCATTTGTTAAAATAATAATAAATACAAACAATGATGAACATATATAAAAATAACAACAAAATCAAAATAACAACAAAAAAGCATCAGAATAATAATAATATTTAGAAGCAACACTTGAATAAAAAGATAAGAAGAAGAAAATAATACAAATTACAAAAGCTAGTGTAATAATAATAATTATTATTAGCCATAATTGAATAACATCATCATAGGAAGAACAACACAAAAATAATAACGACACAAATATAAACATAATAATAATAATGATTATTATAGCCATAATTGAATAACATAATAATAATAGGAACAACAAGAAGAAAATAATAACGACACAAATATAAACATTATAATAATGGATATTATTATAGCCATAGCTGAATAACAAAAAAATAGGAAGAACAACAAGAAGAAAATAATAACGACAAAAATATAAACATTATAATAATGAATATTATTATAGCCATAACTGCATAACAAAAAATAGGAAGAACAACAAGAGAATAATCACGACATAAACATAATACAAATAATAATGGTTATTATTATAGCCATAATTGAATAACATAATAATATGAAACACCACAACAAGAAAATAATTACACAAATATAAACATAATAATTTTACATTTAGGTCATAGTAACAAGGCTACTTATTTCTACATTGCAATGGGGTGGGGGCACTATCTGATCTATATGTTGTAATTAATATACATCCTATATAAAATGAAATGGAATTGCTTGCACTGGGCACCTGCACTTCTGTACCCTGTTACCAGCTGTCACTGCACATTGTGCAAAGCAGAAGTCATACTAGAAATATTCTATGAAGGTTTACAACACATCAGTTACTATAGCAAGGAGTGTCAGGAAACAAATCAAGAAAGCAATTGACACTCCTATGCAGGAAAAGTTATTGAACCCTGATGACGTAGAGAACATCTATGACGTCCCACTGCCCTCCTGTTTATGGTTCTGTGTCAGAAGCGACTCTTGCTGCTATTATTTGAGTTTTTCCGGCATCAGCTGGGCTGGACTCTCACAAAATAATTAATACAAACAAAAAGAACCAGCCAGGTATTTTAATTAACTATATAAGGCTCTAATTTGGAGCTCTCATTTCCCTTAAACAAATAATGAGACAGTTGTGAGAAGGAGGGTAGCTGGGTGGTTATATCCAAGGATACAAGCAGTAGGAGGCTGGGTGGTAAATATTATTCTAATACATAGGAGAAGAAAATCAAATCGTTTTATCAGAGATTGTTCAGGAAACTTTTTACCCAAAATGTATTTGTTGCAATGGAAGCCATTTACACCAACACACTGCTATGCCAGTACATAAACTAGTGTGAGTACCTGTCTATTCAGGACATCCTAATAATCCTGATTGTAAACATATGCATAGGAAAGCTAGGTCTGCTTATATATATATATATATATATATATATATATATATATATATATATATATATATATATGAAAACTGTTAATTTGCTTACTTTATGAATTAATATTTGCATGCTACCTGTTGCTCATTTCATAAAGCAATGCAAAGTGTGGTGCTTACTCAATGAGAAAGAGCAAAGACAGGGAGTAGTAACTTATAAGAACCATAATTGCTGTAGACTATTAACCTTTTCACACCCTCAATACTCTTAGTAATGAACATATGAATGCAGAAAGCAATATAACAACTAATCACATCCCAAATTACTGCTCACCGAGCTTTAAATTCTGAAATATTTATAATAAAGCTGTATAATTATATTTTCTACTGCTTGCTTCTTTTTTTTTATAATTGTTTGTGAAGAATATAGAAAGGCAGCATAGACAGAAACAGTGACCCTTCTCTAATTTGATATGTGATCAGAGTGTATTAATATTTTTTATTAATATTATTTCTATTATTTCTACTTTCATTTATTTGACTTAGACAATTTATTACAAACTTAAAACAAGTAAGGTAATGTTCACAAGTTGGAAAAACAGTATGCATACATGTCACATATGTAAAGCTGTGTCTGTATGGAAAGTGTTACACATACAATGTATATTTGTTTAGAAAAGCACTACACATACTGCATAATAAAATTCGAAAGGCATTTACAATACACACACAACACAAAACACAAGTATTTGCAGGCTTTACTCTGTTGTCACACCAATATTAGCAGGTAAGGTGGAGATCCAAACAAATATAAAAGCCACAGGTTAGCCCAGATATACATTCAAAGCAAGACAACTGAAATGCAATTAAAGATCCTGCTATTATAGAACAGAATGCACACAGCCATAAGAATTGTACTTATCATTTAGGTATGTTTTTTCTGACACAAAAAGTCCTGCATAAATGATTGGTAAAATGCTTGCGTTTAGATGCGCAGAATCTTAGCTCTATATCCTCCTGCTGTTCACCTGTTCACAATCCCATAATGCACTGTTTGCATCTATGTGTATGCATTTACATGCGTTTACACACATACAGGCATAAAAAAGCATGTCCTCAGATGCATATTTTTCATTTTTTGGTAATGGATCTGAATGCAGAACATGTTTGCCTACCTGTATGCATATCCTTATTAAAACGATAAAGCCTGCATTTAGATCCATAAATAAAAACACTTTGAATTGCATTTTTTTTCTTTTTCTAGGCTCCATGCACACTGGACTTAAAAAACGTTGATTCTACAGGCGTTTGACGTTTTTTTCACCTGCCTGTAGAAGCACTTCTATTGTGTTCTGTATCTTTGTACATTATGACTACTACAGGCGTTTTATGTCCGGGACGTTCAGAGGCAGGAAAAAAACCTTTCTCTATCGCGTTTTCTGGAGAAGTTTAGGAGCTGTAAAAACATCTCCTAAACTCCTCTTATCTCGAATGAACGTCAAGTTTCAACATTTTTTTTAGTAAAAAATAAGGTGTGTTGTCACTGTACATCATTTCCTGGCTTTTGCAGAGGGGCGTGTAGTGCAAAAAATGCCTATAAACGCTCTTAAACTCTCATAGACTCGCCTAAACTTTGTACAATATGCTTTCAATTTGTATATTTTATGCCACGTTTTTAAGCTAAAAACGTTGATGTTTTTTCTGCTCCTAGTGTGCATGGAGCCTTACAGTCATGTGCAATCCTAAGTGCCCAACCTCAATTGATATCCTTCCACAATCCCCTGCACTACAATCAGAAACCAGGCAGGGAGTGGTCTAGTAAAATTATAATAAGCAAAGTCAACTCTTACAGTATGTTTATTTCAAACATATGTAGGAAGGGACTACAAAAAAAGAACTTCAACTGCATTCAATTGGATGTTTGGAAGACTTGTGTTTCTTCAAGTTGGCCATACATGTGGCAATCGTCAGTCAATTTCAACCACTTTCCATCCACCAAGAACTGAAAATACAATCACAAGTAACTGCCAAAATCTAAGCAATTTACTACCTTCAAGTTGGATCAACTGCCAAAATGAATTTGATTGGGAGGTCAAAACAGAGCAATAAATGAACAGCTTTAATAAAGTTGATTAAAAGATCAAACTTAAAATTTAAAAAAAATGATTACACCAATGTGTTAAAAATATTTCATTTTTTCTGTTTGGCTCAATCTGGGCAATTTCGCTCTTATCTCCTTTTGGATGACCAAAATCACCATTTTAAGTCTATTTCCTGTTAAGTGTATTGCCAGCTTAGGAGTTGGAGGCCATGTATTGTGAATGCAGCACATTGCATTGCATAGCGTTGTCAGTGTTAGGAGTTTTCAGGCATTGGCAGCTGGAGAAAAAGACTCTAATGCCCCATACACACATCGGAATTTCTGACGGAAAAAGCCTGATTGGATTATGTTGTCGGAAAATCCGATCGCATGTGGGCTCTATCAGACTTTTTCTGTCGGAATTTCCAACGGAAAAAGCTTGAGAGCAGGATCTAAAATTTTCTGAGAACAAAAACTGATCTGACTTTTTCCGATCGTGTGGAGAGAATTCCGAAGCAGAAAGTGTCATGCATGCACAGAAAAAATTTGGAGATGAAAGCTATTGGCTACTGGCCTCTAGGTAGTCCCGTCGCACAATGTTTACGTCACCTAGTTTCAAACGATCGGATTATCCAACAACTTTGTCCGACCGTGTGTATGCAACACAAGTTTCGGCCAAAATCGGTTTGAAAAACATTAGACAGCATATAGGAACAGGAGAGAACAGGGTTGACATCAGCAGTGTGACTTCTTCTCCAGTGAGCAGGCTGGTGACACAGGAAGCTGCAAGTTGCCATAGGGAGCGGTGGTGTCACCATGTTGATTGTGCAGCTTGGTAATGGCCACTGAATAACAGATATCTTAGCAGAATAAACAATTCATATACATCTATTTCAACTTTCTGGCTGAAGTTTAATGACTTTAATAAAACACTTTATGAGCTTATTGTTATTTTTATTTTTTTCCCTAATAGGTATAATTTATACCTAATAAGTAGCCTCTTATTTATCTTTTGCCAAATACAGATTGCATCTTTTCAAAATGAAAATACAATTTGGCGGCACAGTGGTGTAGTGGTTAGCACTCTCACCTAGCAGTAAAAAGGGTCACTGGTTCAAATCCCAACCATGACACTACCTGCCTGGAGTTTGCATGTTCTCCCTGTGCCTGCGTGGGTTTCCTCTGGGTACTCTGGTTTCCTCCCACACTCCAAAGACATGCAGGTAGGTTAATTGGCTTCTGTCCAAAATTGGCCCTAGTATATGAATGGGGACCTTGGATTGTGGGCTCCTTGAGGGTAGGGACCAATGTGAGTGTGCAATGTACAGGGATAAGGACAAATGTAGACACTCACTCAGGTTGAAATGGATGGACGTGATGTCTTTATTCAACCTTACTAACTATGTAACTATGTAATGTATGAACATTTGTCAGCATATGATTAAACAAAACCTCCACCTGCATCAATAACTTTTCTAAATTAACAATTCATATATACTACTATCTAGATAGAAATAGAACTGGTGACTATTTAAGAACTGGAGTCAATGGGGTTGGCTTACTAAAGGCAAATAGGCTGTGCGCTTTGCAAGGGAAGTTACACATTGGAAAATAATTATCCCCAGATCTTAGCAAATGAGATAAAGCTCTACTGACTTCTATCATTCAAACAAGTTTACGCAAAAATGCCTTTTTTTTTTTTAGAATGTGATTGGGTATTCTTTGCAAAGTGAAATTTCAACCCATTCACTAAGCTTTGGGGAAAATTCCCTTCATTGAACATGCTTTTTGCCTCTAGTAAGTCAACTGCAAAACTATTCTGTCTATCAAAATGACATTATTAAAAAGTACTTTAAACAATGTTATCTAAAGTCTAGTGAAAAAATAAATTAAGAATCTATACATTTATGTCTTTGTTATATATTCTATTTGATGTAAGAAACTGTTGACCCCCTGAAAAGGTTGAGGCAATGGAATCTTTGGAGCACTACAAATTGCTCCAATCCATTTGGACAGAAAGGACCTTGGACATACACAAACACATTAATAAACTTTTATTTAAGTATATTTATTTGTGTATCTTTACCTGGAATGTTTGTAAAGGGAATGTAATAAATTAGAAAAAACTGTGTTCACTTAAAGTATACTGTAACTAAAAGCAAAACTTTTAAAAATTTTGGTTAGAGTGAAGCGTGATTAGAACGCTTGTTTTTATTGCTGCCTCTGCCCCCATTACCCATTAAAGCGGAGTTCCGCCAGAAAAAAATGTCCTCATCCAAAGCCGATCTATCCCTCGGCTCCCTGGTGGAGGCGCCGGCATCTTCAGTAAGGGAATCAGGAAGTCTTCTAGGAGACACACAGATCCCAGAAGACAGCAGGGACAAGTCAGAACGCGCAGCATGACTCGCACATGCGCAGTAGGGAACCAGGATGTGAAGCTACAAGGTCTTCTGGGACCTGTGTGTGTCCCAGAAGACAGCGGGGGGGGGGGGGGGGTGGAGGAGGGGCCGGACATTGCGTAGATAGCTGTGAATACTGCGGCGATCTATGCCCGGAAGTGGGAGCAAATACCTGGATTATACAGGTATCTGCTCCCCCCTGAAAGGGGCCAAATATGACACGGGGGAATCCAAAAAGTTTCATTTTTGGGTGGAGATTCACTCTTTCTAGATCTCCAAAATTTAGAATTTTCCTTTACTTTTACTTTAACTTTCAATGCTTATGGTAAAGTAGCATTGAAATTAAAAGTAAGCCCTTGTACACACGGTCGGAGAATCTGTCGGAATGTGTCCTATCGGACCGTGTCGTCGGATAATCCGACTGTGTGTGGTATGCATCGGACTGATTCCGTCCGAATATCCATCGGACCCAATTTTCCAACATGTTGGAAATATTTCCCGACCAACTGGGCCGGTCGGACATACTCCGATCATGTGTAGAGAATTTTGATCGGACCAAGTGCCACGCATGCTCAGATCAAATTCCTACATCAAAGCTATTGGCTACTAGCTTGAATGTAGTCCCATCGTAACGAAATTACGTCATCACGTTCTGAAATATCGGATTTTTCACCAACTTTGTCCGACCGTGTGTATGCAACAGTTTCGGACAAGATCCGACGGACAAAATCCGACGGGCAAAATCCGACGGATTTGGTTGTGGAAATCTCCGACCGTGTGTACAGGGGCTAAGGCTCTATGCACACTGGGCTTAAAAACGTCTGTTCTCTCGGGAGTAAAAAACGCTCATATAGAGCATTTTTTGTACAAAGTTTAGACAAATTTAGGAGAGTTTTCATTTTTTTCTGCCTCCAAGCTCCAATCAGAAACGTGAACCAGAAAGGTTTTTTTTTTTCTGCCTCTAAACATTAAACTCAAAATATGCCTCTTAACATCCTAATGTGCATGGACACATAGGATAACATTGGGCTGCTTCTACAGGCAGAACACAAAACTCCTGTAGAAGTGACGTTTTTTATGCCATTGTGCATGGAACCTAAAAGTAAACGAAAACCCCAAAATTTTGGGTTGTCCCCAGAAGAGTAATAGAGAGGAAATCTTCTAGTTTTGGTCACCTGGGAATCCCCAAGGAATTCCTTTAATTTGGAGTTCCTATCACTTCCTGTTTGGCAACGGGACAGGAAGGGAAGGGAAATCTCCTCAATGGGACACGAAAAAAGTAGTTATAACCCTTCCTTACTCTATCCAAAAATGAAAAAAAGTTTTGCCTATAGTTCTACTTTAAAATACCCAATCGTGTACTAGCAAAAATTATTTTGTCATTTACCTTGTACGTGATTGGGTATTCAACATGAACACAAATTTACTCTAATTACCAACATTCACTTTACTTAACAAATAGTCCATCAATCCCTATGTTCAGTACAGCAAAGGTGGAGATTATGTTCTCCTTACCTACCCACAAATAAAGATAAATACACAAAACACATCTGAGGTGTTGATTTTGTAGAAAGTAAATCCTCATAGATGTAAATGGCTGTAATTGTAATATTCCCCAGCAGACTGAAATGTAATAATTTTAATTTAATATAAATAATAATAATGAAGTTATCTCTAAATTTGTATCTGTGTCACATCTTTAAATAAAAAAATAATAATTAAAAAAAAAACAATTGGACTGCATTATACATGCACAGTATATAGCTACAAGTTTACTGCAGCTCCAAGGGTACATACAATGCACACAACTGTAAAAAATAAAAACAAATATATACAGTATCTCTCTCTCTCTCTCTCTTATATATATTTTTTCCTGTTTCCAGATCTGAATGCAGGTATACTGCTTTCAATGTAGACATGCAAACAGGTGTGCAACCATGCTGTGCTTTCATATCTGTAACCATAAATTAAAAAATCTGCTTTTGAGAAAAAAAATTTTTTGTGTGCATACGCATGTATATGCATATATATATAGATGCAAAATGATATGCTGGGATTGAAACCGAGCAGAAGAATATAAAACTAGATTTTTACACATTTAAATGCATGCACCTCTTTACCTTTAAATGCAAGAATTTTACGAATTATTTACGCAGGAACCAGAAACACCACGCCTATATGATCAGTAAAAATCTTACAGCCGTATGCATGTAGCCTAATGCAGTTTACTGCAAATCACATCTTTTCTATGAATGAATGTTAATATGTAAAAGATGCATCTAAAATGCACAGTGCTACAACTGTACTGTGTGTGAAACACTCATACATGTGAATGTAGCTTTCATATATATATATATATATATATATATATATATATATATATATATATATATGCATGCAGTGTTCCATAATATTTGAACACTTGCACATCTGATGCTGGGATTTTGTGTGTTTGCTTTTGCTAGCAGCTCATATACTGAATTATTTACATGCTAGCATTTTTGTGCCTTTCTTTTTTTTCCTTGCTACTGTTTATTTTCTCCATGTGTGAGCCTGTGCTGAATCAGTTTGTATGTCAATATGACAGTGGAATCTTGTAGTGTTTCCTATGTTTGTGCATGGCTGTGCTTATTGCTGTCTGTCTGTACCTGGGTGTCAGGGTATGTAAATGCCTGTATGTCTTTCCCTTTCTCTGTTAGCTCACACAAGTCAGGCAGAGTTCACAGGTCTGAACTTTGCTCAGATTAAGGTCCCAGCCCTCTCTTTGTCAAAAAGCTTTAATCAAATAGTTCCCTAAAACATTCATCTATAAAACCTGAGAGGAAAATCCCATTCTCTATAGCCTGGGAGTGTTACGCCGCGACCGCAGGGAGTGTAGAAAAACGTTCTATAGACTGTTTAGAATTCATTGAAAAGTTTATTTTCAGAATTTTAACATTTTAAAATATTTAAGCCTAGCTCCAGTCAAATTTCTTTTTTTAGCGTTGGATAGCGCAGGGAAGAGTTAAAGCCAAACTCTGATAAATATCTTTACATTACTCCTGCTTGGCACAATATAAGACATGCTGATAGGTTAATTGGCTTCTGTCTAAATTGGCCCTAGTTTATAAATGTGAGTTAGGGACCTTAGATTGTAAGCTCCTTGAGGGTAGGGACCGATGTGAATGTACAATGTATATGTAAAGCGCTGTGTAAATTGATGGTGCTATGCAAGTACCTTAAATAATAATAATAATACAAGTATGCATATCTCATACCTGAGGGTCCATTGGGGAAAGTGGAAATGACTGTAATAGTCAGAGCTACTAAAGGGATAGCCGCAGTCTTGTCGGTCTTGCTCTGGTTCTTTGCAGGCAACTACCCCACTGTAAACTGATCAATAATTTTTCAATGAATACAAGGTGTTCTGTGATTGGACAAGGGGAGATTGTGAAATCAAGACCCCACCTCTCCACCTTATCCAATAAGGGAATATCTTGTATTCACGGAAGAAAAAAATACAAGGCATTCTATGTATGGCAGTGGTGCCAAGCTGGATGTCATAGTTACCTAGTTAGTCTGGTTAAAAAAAAAACACATATCTAGTTCACCCAATAGAGGTAAAAAAATAAATAAAATTATATATATACATATATATATATATATATATATATATATATATATATATATATATATATATACCCCACTTTTAAGTGCACAATGGGGTTCATTTACTAAAGCTGGAAAGTGCAAAATCAGGCTCACTTCTGCATAGAAACCAATGAGTTTCCAGGTTTTATTACCAAAGCTTAATTGAACAAGCTTGGGTTAGAAGCTCATTGGTTGCTATGCAGTAGTGAGCCTAATTTTGCAGCTTTAGTAAATAAACCCCATTGTGTACTTAAAAGTGGGGTATGCCTGTATATATACTGTATATATCTATATCTATAGATATATACACAATTCTATACAATCCTATACCCACAGTTTATCCAGAGGAAGGCAAAAAAAAAACCAATAAAGTATAATCCAATGTTCTCCAGCAGGGGAAACAATTACTTCATCCGATATTCCCTAGATGAACTTTGCCTATAAATATTAGTATCCAGTTATATTATGTGAATCAGGAAAGAATCCAGGCCTTTCTTAAAACAATCTACTGAGCTGACCAGAACCACCTCTTGAGGGAGTCTACTCCATATTTTCACAGCTCTTACTGTAAAGAAGCCTTTCCATATTTCGATATGAACTCTCTTTTCCTCCAGACGCAAAGAGAGCCCCCTTGTTCTCTGTGATGACCTTAAAGTGAATAACTCAGCACCAAGTTCACTATATGGACCACTCTTGTATTTATACATATTGATCATATCCCCCTTAATCTCCTTTTCTGAAGAGAAAATAAATTCAGGTGGTCCCCTGTGGTCAGTATACCGTGGGGTAGCCACTAACATAGAACCTAAACAGGACCCGGAATATCACAACTATTAATGTAGTAGCACACCAACTATGACAGTGATTTCCAGTTTCCCAAGTGGCCCATCAAGTGTTAAAAAAAGGAGATCAGGGCAAAAAAAAGAACAATACTGAATGGGTCTAACCCTTTCCCAACATCCCAAGAAAATTTATTTTTGTGGCTTTTTGTTTCCCCTTTAGATTTATTTTCCTCACTTCCCTTACATCCTAGTGCAATAGGAGGAAGTGAATAGAAATCTTTCAACTTAAACACAGGCAGCAATAAATGAAACGGGCAGATCTTTAACTCACTTACTAGAGAAGAAAATATAAGGATAACATTCCCAGAGTCTGCACTTCCACAAAAATGCCAGGAGTGGCAGTCCCAAAGTGAAAATAAAAATGTTAAATAATTAACATCTCCCATTTTTATCAGTCGTTAGGAATTGTTTTGGTACCTAGACTTTTACATTTGGTATTTGAGTTGGTTAGATCTTTGCTGAGTTAAATGAAAATCTGCCCCATGCAAGACTTTCCTGTAAAATGATAAATGATTTCCTGTAAAATGACTAAATACACAGTCTTACATTATTATAATCATAATCATACAGGTTTACCTATGGAATAACATTTGTCCTTACGTATGACAAAGCCTTACTTTGTAAGACTCTTCAGTTAAAGAATCTGTAACCAGTGTCAGTGGTCATTTGAAATCTAATAGTTGTTGGCTGTAAACTGCTTGACCATTAGAGATGAGGTTTAGATTCAGCACTATCATGGGTTTGAGGCAAATCCTGCAGATTTTGAGATTGAGATTTAAGATTCATAGCCACAGAAGATTTATTGGCAGACTTTTATTTATTTATTCCATTTGCAAAATGTAAAAGTATACAAAACAAAGCCTCTGGGCATTCCCCAGGCTCAGTAAGTACATAAAAACATAGGTTATATAAGGTAACAACTACCTACAGACAATTAGAACAAACTAGTGGCTCGGTTCCACTGAAAAATAGGACAATCCTATCTCGAACACTTCACCCATGCACAGGAGGAAGAAGACTGAAAAAGGACTCCCACATAGCTCCATGAAAACACAAATAAACTAGACTTCAGACCATGACCCTTCAAGGCCTAGAAACTACTAGATTAGAGATGCCAACAAATACAGTAGGATTATTGCGTTGCATTAGTATTAGGTGACTCTGTCCAGATATTCCACACCTTTTTAAATTTAGCAGGGCAGCCACAAGAAATGTAAGTGGCATTGTATAAGGAAAGGGAGGCATTCACTAAATATTTCCAAAAGTTTAGGGAGGGGGCTTTAGGCAACTTCCACTTCAACACTATGGCCTTTCGTGCATAAAACAGGAGCAGTCCAAGGAGAGTTTTGGTTGCTCGAAGGAAAGCCAGTTGACCCACCCGACCAAGCAAGCAAACCTCCACGGAGCAGTATACTGTAGATATAGTAGTCAAAGCAGAACTAAATTGTACCACCTCGCCACAAAAACATTGGACCCCTGGGCAGGACCAAAACGTGCTGAAAATCGGCATCAGTGTGAGTACACTTCCAACAACGGGGTAAACACCTGGATAAATTATTTTCAAATGTTGGGGCATGAAGTAAGCACTGTGTAGTAATTTAAACTGGATTAACTGGTCTTTGACCTCTAATAACTACAGAAAGGGGTATTCTCATATGTCCTCCCAATCCTCTGTTTTCATATCTGGAAAATCTGACCACCACTTAGCCTCCAGACCAACATGGACCGAGGGCATTAGGGCTTTAGAAATTTGGGAAAGTGGCTTAACCAAGGAATCCTCTCACAATAGGGATTTCAAATCAGACCTTTCAAGGGTCAAGCGTGTGGATCCAAAAAAGGCTTGGCAGAGCTGCAGATACCAAAAGAAGTGGGAAACCTTTGCTTCAAGTTACTGAAGAACCTAGGCGTCCCTCCCTCACAAATATGTTCAAGTTTATTAACCCTTCTAGAGGCCCACACCCTTGGGTAAGGTATAGACAGAAATTCAGGGAGTAGAGGGTTGAACCACAAAGGAATATCAGGGGGTCAGAAATGCTGCAGTGTTTACAAACTACAAGCTGCCACACCCTGACTACAGCCAAAGAGTATATGAGTGGGAATAGTCTGGGCACGCCAAGCCCCCTTCTGCCCGTGGCCTACAATGAGTCAGTTTGACAAATTTGGGGGTGCTGGACTTCCATAGGAAAGATGAGAAGGCTTTTGGTATCCAAATTGGGGGGGGGGGGGGCTAGGACATACAGTATAACAGGAAGAATTTTAATTTTGAGCAAATAAATTTTACCAATGGGTGTTAGGGGTAAATTGTCACAAGCCTTTAATCTATGTTTGATCGTGTTCAGATTCAAATCAGTTTACCATACTTAGTCACATCAGGAGTTATGGTAATGCCAAGAGTCAGCCGCTTGCTGGCCACCTGACCAATAGGCAATATGAGGGCTTAAATATACAGGGAACCATAAAACTGTCAGAACTTGTGGATTATAGTCATAGACTTGGTGATATGCTCTCCCATAGGAGTTCATAGTTCCGGGATCACCGTTTGGAAGTTAGGGTCTGCCATCAGGTTATTACCAGACTCAAACAACCTGCCCACTAAAAGGTTTGCATCTACCTAGGCAAAGACTCACATCTCTCCTGGCCTGAGCCAGTTATAGATAAGCATATGGTGTGGGATCCACACAAAGGCCAAAGCAGCCTCAGACTCACACTTCTCCAAGTGGGTCCATTGGGCAGCAAAGTCAACCCGAGTCGTCTTGATTGCTGAAATGTATTCGCCCTGTATAATTTCCTTGATCGCATCCCACACCATTGCCAGAGAGGTTGACTGCTCGTTAGTCAACCAATAAGATTCCATGTGGGGGGAGACCAGTTCTATCACTTTCTCATCATCAAGGAGCTAGTCTCCATATACCGGGTCACTCTGAGACCCAATATGCAGACAAAGTTGTAATGGGGAATGGTCAGAAAGAATGACTAGAAGCTAGAGGTCTCAGATAGTTTAGCTAAGACAGGGGTACTACCAAAAGAAAAGTCAATGCAGGAACCTGACCAATGTGAGGTAGAGCTATATGAGAACGCTGAGATCCCTGGATGTTTCCACCTTCAAAGCTCAGTGGGGGAAAAGGTCTTTGCCCAGTTATGTACATCAGGTAGGTAGTGCGTTGTGAATTGAAGGTGTCAACATCCAAATCAGGAATGGAGTTAAAATCACTGTCAAGCAGGAGATGGGTGATCTGATATGGAGCCAATTTCTTGTAAATCGTGTATAACCAGGAATGATCCATTGGAGGAGGAAGATACACATTTACAAAAGCCCAGAGGACAGCATGTATGTCCAACAGTAAAATAATATATCTGCCCTCAGTATCAGTAAGGACTTGATCCACCTAACAGGGAAGGAATTTATTCAACAAAATAGGGACACCTCCTGCGTAGGTGAAATATGTGGCATGAAAGGCCTAACGGACCCACAATGGACACAGGGCTAATATCTTGTTACCAGTTAGATGTGTTTCTTGAAGAAACAATGTATAAGGCTTTTGGGAATTTAGGTAGTTGAACATGAGGGCTCACTTACATTTATCGTTGGGGCCTCATATGTTTCATGACACCAACATAAGATCAAGTAGCAAGGATAGGATACTCGGAGTAAGAAGGGAGAGGCAGCAGGTGGAAAATGATGAGCAGGACAAAAGTGAAGGAGAAACAAGAGAAGGTGGCATCCGAGCAGACATGACACAATAGAACAATTGAAAACACCCTGGGAACAGTAATGCAGGGTGGTGACCCTTCACTGGAGTGCCAGGAGCCACTCATCAGTCTCTTCAGGGGAATCAAAGAATCTCTCTGAGCTTCTTACACACCTCTGTAAAGCTTTCTGGCTTCACTAATGATTCTATCCTTGTCCCTATAATTCAGGAACTGGACAAGGAATGGTCAAGGGGCCCCGGGAGTGCATTTCCCTGTGGGCATTTTTGCAACATAAGTTGGGAAAACTTGGGTCAATCCAAGAAGCTCATTAACCACTTCAGATCCGCGCTATTGCCAAATGACGGCATTAGCGCGGACCTACATTTCCGGGACTACGTCTATTGACGTGGTCCCGGTTACGAGCGGCCTGCGCGCCCCCTGAGGGGCGCGCGCGGCGCGCTCTGTGATCGGCGAGTCCGTGAGACTCGCCTGATCACCGATCCGTGTAAGGGGTCGATCCCGACCCCTTATCACGTGATCAGCTGTCAGCCAATGACAGCTGATCATGTGATAAAACGGAGCCGGTAATCGGCTAGTATTCCTCCTCGCGCTGACAGCGCGAGGAGAAAAAAAAAAAGCCGATCGCCGGCGGCCGTGTTCGGGACATCAGTCCAGATCACGGCCAGCAATTCAAGCGGACACCTGCCCCCTGCCAGTGCCCACCTGCCACCCGCAGTGCCATCCTGAAATAAAGTAAGTGCCCCCCTGTCAGTGCCCATAGTGCCCACAGTGCCACCCAGCAGTGCCCACAGTGCCACCCAGCAGTGCCCACAGTGCCACCCACAGTGCCACCCAGCAGTGCCACCCACAGTGCCACCCAAAATCTGCCTCAAAGGTGCTGCACCCCAGTGCCGCCCATCAGTGCCCAGCAGTGCCGCCCATCAGTGCCCAGCAGTGCCGCCCATCAGTGCCCAGCAGTGCCACCTATCAGAGCCACCTATCAGTGCCACCTATCAGTGCCCATCAGTCCCATCTATCTGTGGTACCTATCAGTGCCCATCCGTGCCACCCATCCGTGCCACTTATCCGTGCCACCCATCCGTGCCATCTTATCTGTGCCCATCTTTGCCCATCAGTGCCGCCTTATCTGTGCCCATCGGTGCCGCCTTATCTGTGCCTATTAGTGCCGCCTTAACTATGCCTATCAGTGCCCACCAGTGCAGCCTATCAGTGCCCACCAATGCAGCCCATCAGTGCCCACCAATGCAGCCCATCAGTGCCCACCAATGCAGCCTATCAGTGCCGCCTAATCAGCGCACTTCAATGAAGGAGAAAAATGACCCGTTTGCAAAATTTTATAACAAACTATTAAAACATGATTTTTATTTTTTTTTTTTTTGCATCTTTTTTTGTTTGTTTAGCAAAAAATAAAACTCCGAGCTGTAACTAAATACCACCAAAAGAAAGCTCTATTTGTGGGAAAAAAATGATAAAAATTTCATTTGGGTACAGTGTTGTATGACCGCGTAATTGTCACTCAAAGTGCATCAGCGCTGAAAGCTGAAAATTGGTCTGGGACTGAGGGGGGTTTAAGTGCCCAGTAAGCAAGTGGTTAAAGGAGGTTTTTGCAAACTTCGCAGGATGGTCACCTTTTGCCCCCTCTGGGAGGCCCAGCACCTGCACATCATTGCAGCATTGCCAATTTTCAGCATCATCAGATTTAGCCACTAGTGCTTGCACTGTCTGTTGGAGAGACTGCAGGAGATGAGAATGCTGAGCACTGCAGTAGTGTCTTCTGTGGCTGAAATGCAGGACTCAGTCATCCTGCCCTAAATCTTGTCAAGATCATGGCGGTTTAAATTACATTCCTCTTTTTAATTTGAATTCATTTTTAGCTGTAATGCCCATAGAAAACACTGATTTTGTTTCAGGAGCTCTATTTCAGGAGTGTGATTTTTGGTGGTTTCATTTATATTTGGGGTATATTAGAGTTTTTTATGTTGATAGGCTCCTTTTTTAGGTTTGAAATACCTTTTGTTCACAGCACATTGCTGAATCATTTAAAATAAAATAAAACAAAACAAAACAATACAAATTGTATTACATCACACCCCATTATCCCAATATAAGGTAAAATAAAGTATAAGGTAACTTAAAAGTTAGGCATACAGTGGGTAGGCCTACTATCCTTGTTATAGGATATATGTCCTGCTATTGGCCAATTTTACACGGTTGTATCCTCTGGAGTATCTGTAACTCCTGTAGTAAAGCCCCAGAAAGTGCTCTTTGTCCTCAATCATTTAATTTGGTAGTAAAAGACCTGCCTGGCTAATTTACACAGCTGTATCATTTGTGGTCTCTTAATTCCTAATGAGAGTTTAAAAGAAATTGGCCAGCAGCAGGACAGTTTTGCATCAGTGAGAACTGGGACAGCCTCAGTGAACTAATGGCCAATTTCTATCTGCCAGTCGAAGTAAGCCTATTACTTTTTGATAAAAAAAGACATGCGTTGCCAATCAGTGGCATCACTAGGGAGGGGCAGGGGGATGCAGGTCACACCCATCACAGGGGTGACACCCCTGGGTAGCGGCGTCTATAACACAGCTCGCTGCCCTGATTTGCACCTCTCGGGTTTCATGTTGAATCCATCAGCTTAGAGGACTGAAGTCCTCTCCTCCTCCTCTCTGTTTACATCCACACAGGAGGAGCCCAAGGGACACACACCTGTGTTTATCCGTCCATGTTGTTCTGAGGTCTGTACACTTTACTAATGTATATGTAGATGTACAAGTGCAGGGGGGAGCGCTATGGGAGGGTCTGCAATAAGCGGGGGATTCTATACTGATGGAGGGGCCTGCACTAAGGGGGGTTCTATACTGATGAGAGGGTCTGCACTGAACGGGGGATTCTATACTTATGGGGGGGTCTGCACTAAGGGAGTTCTATACTGGTGGGGGTCTGCACTGAGGGGGGTGTCTATACTGATCGTGGAGTCTACATTAAGAGGAGGGATTGTATATTGATGGAGGGGTCTGCATTGGGGGGTCTATACTGATGGGGGTCTGCACTAAGAGGGGGGATTCTATACTGATGGGGGTATGCATTGAGGGGGGTGTCTATACTGGGGGGTCTGCACTGAGGGAGGAGGTCTGTACTTAGTGGGGGGTCAATATTGATGGACAGGGGTCTGTACTGAGGGAGGGGGGTGTGTACTTAGCGGGGGAGGTCTAAACTGAGAAAGGAGGTCTGTACTTGATGGGGGTTCTATACTGAGAGGGGGGTCTGTAGTTAGTGGAGGGGGTCTGTACTATGGGGGGACTATAGTTGGTGGAGGGGGTGATACCATTTTTTTCGGGGCCCGGTGACGCCAACCCTAGTGACTCCATTGTTGCCAATAGAATTACATTAACCACTTAACAACCGGCCCATAGCCGAATGACGGCTACAGGGCGGTTGTTTAACTCTGGGAGGCCGTCATATGACGTCCTCCCAGAATTCCGCTCTCGCACGCCCCCTGGGGCGCGCACTCGTGAGCATCCGTGACCGCCGGGTCCTGCATCACGGATCACATTAAACGGCCGCTCATCGCGGCCGTTTACCACGTGATCGCTCCGTCAAATGACGGAGTGATCACTTGTAAACAAACCAGCGTCATTTTATGACGCCGGTTCCTCCCTCCCCCTCTCTGTACCGATCGGTACAGCGGAGGGGGAAGAGATCGGTGTCAGCAGTGCTGTGGGCTGCATCTGCAGTGCCCACATCGCTGCTCACCGAAATTTAACCCCTCAATTCCCTGCCATTACTCTGCAATACCCTGCAATACTCTGCAGTACCAGCAAATACTCTGCAATACTCTGCAATACCCACAAATACTCTGCAATACCCACAAATACTCTGCAATACTCTGCAATACCCACAAATACTCTGCAATATCCACAAATACGCTGCAATACTCTGCTATACCCGCAAATACTCTGCGATACTCTGCAATACCCGCAAATACTCTGCAATACTCTGCAATACCCGCAAATACTCTGCAATACCAGCCAATACTCTGCAACACCCGCCAATACTCTGCAGCATCCGCCAATACTCTGCAACACCCGCCAATACTCTGCAATACCAGCTAATACTCTGCAGTACCCGCCAATACTCTGCAGTACCCGCCAATATTCTGCAGTAAAATTCCAGCCAATACTCTGCAATACCCTGCCAATACTCTGCAATACCCTGCCATAAATTGCCATACTCGGAGTTACCCAGCCATACTCAGAGATACCCTGCAATACCCAGCCATAGTCGGTGATACCCTGCAATACCCAGCCATAGACATCCCCCCCTCCCGCCGCCCTCCGGTGCTTCTACCGACTCGCCAATACGATCAAAGCCAGAATCTTTTTTGTTTATTTCAGGCTTTCTAGCCTAGAGGTGAGATGTGGGGTCTTATTGACCCCATATCTCACTGTAAAGAGGACCTGTCATGCCATAGTCCTATTACAAGGAATGTTTACATTCCTTGTAATAGGAATAAAAGTGATCAAAAAATTTATTTTTGGAGAAAAAAATGTCAAACTAAAATAAATAAAGTAAAATGAGCAATACATTTTTTTTTTTTTTTAAAAGCGCCCCTGTCACCATGTGCTCGCATGCAGAAGCGAAAGTATACGTAAGTCCCGCCCACACATGAAAACGGTGTTCAAACCACACATGTGAGGTATCGCTGCGAACGTTAGAGTGAGAGCAATAATTCTAGCCCTAGACCTCCTCTGTAAATCAAAACATATAACCAGTAAAAAAAATTTAAAGCGTCACCTATGGGGATTTTTAAGTAGCGACGTTTGGCGCCATTCCACGAGCGTGTGCAATTTTGAAGAGTGACATGTTAGGTATCTGTTTACTCAATGTAACTTCATTTTTCACATTATGCAAAAATTGGGCTAATTTTACTGTGTTTTTTTTTTAAGCACAAAACTTTAAAAAAAAAAAAGCATTCGAAAAATTGCTGTGCAAATACCGTGCGAGATAAAAAGTTGCAACGACCACCATTGTATTCTCCAGGGTGTTTGCTAAAAAAAATATCTAGTGTTTTGGGATTCTATGGAATTTTCTAGCAAATAAATTATGATTTTTACATGTAGGAGAGAAATGTCAGAATTGTCCTGGGTGCTCCAGAACGCCTGATGGCGCTCCCTGCATGTTAGGCCTCTGTATGTGGCCACACTGTGTAAAAGTCTCACACATGTGGTATCGCCGTACTCGGGAGTAATAGCAGAATGTGTTTTGGGGTGTAATTTGTGGTATGCATATGCTATGTGTGAGAAATAAACTGATAATATGACAATTTAAAAAAAAAAAAAAAAAGTTAAAAAAATTTGGATTTTGCAAAGAATTGTGGGAAAAAATGACAACTTCAAAAAACTCATCATGCCTCTTACTAAATACATTGGAATGTCTTCTTTCCAAAAAGGGGTCATTTGGGGGGTATTTGTACTTTTCTGGCATGTTAGGGTCTCAAGAATTGAAATAGGCCGTCAGTACTTCAAGTGTGATCAATTTTCAGATATTGGCACCATACCTTGTGGACTCTATAACTTTCACAAAGACCAAATAATATCCACCCATTTGTACTTATTTTTACCAAAGATATGTAGTGGTATAAATTTTGGCCAAAATTTATGAAGAAAAAATGACTAATCGGCTAAATTTTATAACAGAAACAAAGAAAAATTCATTTTTTTACAGAATTTTCTGTATTTTTTCTTTTATAGCACAAAAAATAAAAAAACGAGCGGTGATTAAATACCACCAAAAGAAAGCTCTATTTGTGTGAAAAAAAGGACAAATATTTCATATAGGTCCAGTGTTGCATGAGTAATTGTCATTCAAAATGTGAGAGCACCGAAAGCTGAAAATTGGTCTGGTTATTAAGGGTGTTTAAGTGCCCAGTGGTCAAGTGGTTAAAAAACTTGATTTTTTTATTCTCATTATTCTTTTAATTTTCCTTGTAAAACTTGAAAATTCTTCTTTAAATAAACAGTTAAATAAAAAACAAATGAATACAATTGTGGTTCTGCTGCTGAATGTAAGCCAAGCTAATTATAAAAGAAAAAAAAATCAATTCCACTTTGAAATACTGTATGTGCTGCCAGTGTACACTATCATGAAATTTGTACTGTTCCGTAACACCATGTACAGCTTTAAGACATTCCCCAATTACTGATTGGTCAATATAGTATGTTAGATAGTGTTTTTTGTACAATTGTTAATACCATATATCTTCCAGGTATACTTTACACCTATTTGTATATTGCTAACAGACAATGGGGGTTATTTACGAAAGGCAAATCCACTTTGCACTACAAGTGCAAACTACAAGTGCATAGTGCACTTTAAATTGCACTGAAAGTCGCTGTAGATCCGAGGGGGACATGCAAGGAAAATAAAAAAACAGCATTTTAGCTTGCACATGATTGGATATCAGCAGAGTTTCCCCTCATTTCAGATATACCCCTTAAGATTTACAGAGACTGCACTTCCAAGTTCACTTTCAGTGCAATTTCAAGTGCACTTTGCACTTGTAGTTTGCACTTGTAGTGCAAAGTGGATTTGCCTTTCCTAAATAACCCCCAAGTGTCATCTTAGCTTGTTTTCTTTTTTGTTTTTATTGGCGGCATGCATGATGTCCAGAGAATGTTAATATTATTTTTCATTTTATTTTTTGTAAAAAATACAAAAAATTTAATAAAAATTGACAATTATAAAAAAAAAGACATTCCCCAAGGATGCAATTTAGAGGGTTTGTGTATTTGTATGTTGCTCTTCCAGCCACACGAAAAGACCCTTTGCTGCGTGTTCAGTATCTTTTCTTTTTCATTTGTACATGGCAGTGCCCAGCTTCCTATGCAGTAGTGTGCCTATTAGCCCCAGAATTTACCAGTAGGATGCACCCATTAGACTTCAATGAAATTTGCCGCTAATTTTGTTCTCCAAGGATTTTCCAGGATTCACTGGACCCTTGGCAAACTGAACCCAGGCAGATTTCCCCATCCCCACTTACCATAAGCATCCTTTCAACTACTTATGCCGCGTACACACGGTCGAACTGTTTGACGTACTTAGTCCGTTGAAACACATTTCAGCGGACAATCCGCTCGTGTGTGGGCTTCAGCGGACTTTGTCAGCGTGCAGTCCGGAGTACTAAGAATTTCGGATTTTCCAAAAATCTGTCCGTCGTACTTTGGTTTCAGCGGACAATACGGTCGTCAGTATGCTAGTTCGACGGACTAAGAATGGCGCATGCCCAGAAAGGATTTACACGGCGGAAGGGTGCTTTGCTGTGTCTTGGACTTCCTATTTCTAGTCCCATCGTACGTGCTGTACACGTCATCGTGCAAGCTTTCAACGGACTGTTTGTGTATCCGTGTGTGGTCAAGTCCGTTCAGTGGAAACTACGACGGATTGTACATCGGATTGTATGACGGACTAAGTACGCCATACAATCCACTCATGTGTACACGGCATTAGAGTACATAATGGATTTGTTTTCTTTTTTCCAGCTTTTTTCTTTATTTTCACTGTTTTTAACACACATCCTGTCGTAGGGTGACCACACTCCCTGCTCTTCTGTTTCAGAAACAAGAAGGGACTATGGAACTAGGGACTATGGAACCCCACCCTTCTCCTGTTAACCATAACATAGAGGAGTGTAGTTCTATAGTCCTCAGAGAACAATGCAATTTATTACAGTGAACACAGGCAGAGAGCTTGGGAAGTTATCAGCTAACAAAACTTCTGGCAAGATCAATTGGTACCTAAACTGGAACTTCACCCTAAAGGGAACATTTTTCTTTATGGCCTCCTCCTCCCCCCTTCTTCCACTTTTGCCACTTCATTGGGGGGAGGGGAACAGGTACCTGGTTTTGACAGGTCACCGCTCCGACTTCTGATCGGATTTGCCGAGGTGATCCACCGGAAGTTATCCTCCCCCGCAACCTCCTGAGATACCATTCACAAAGCAATGCGAAGCTCCCGCATGCATAGTGGCTGTGAACAGCAAGGAATTACAGCCAGCTGCCCACAGAAAAAAAATGCCAGTGCTGGGAACCCGAAGACTGGTGAAGAAGTGGTTCAGGTGAGCACAGCACTGGACACTTGGACAGGTAAGGGTCCTTTTATTTTTTCAAAAAGGCTGAAGAACCATTTTAACAAACAGATTTAACAAAATACTTTCAATAGACCAAGCAGACCAAAAGGGCCCAAATAAGAGAAACTAATTGTTAAAATATTACTAAACCCAGGACCCTGTATTCACTATATCTGGTCTCCCACAGTACACAGAACATGAAAATTCTATTATTTTTGTAAATATAAACGGCTAAATACCTTTTCTCATCAGCCGTATGTAGCAGTCTTATGACTTCTGTCAGTGTCTGGTTAAAACTTGTAGGAGTTTTCATTCTACTCTGAGTGTCCTTTGATGCTGCATGACCCCTGACCCTCTGTCTGGACAATGCTGATTGTGCTGATCACATGCACCCTTCAAAAAAAAAAGCAATACAAATCAAACTGAGCATGTGCAGAGTGCCCAAGGCTCTGTACTAGCAGCAGATGGATTGGTGACAGTAAAAGAAGGGGAGGATCAGAGAAGACAGAATCAAACAGCCTTTTTCCACAATGCACAGGATTAACCCTTTAGGTTCCACAATGAGAATAACAAGCATACTTTACCGCATATACAGACTAATTTTGCTGTTGTGGGCTTAGTAACACTTTACATGCACTTTAAGAGGATTGATAAACAACCACAGAACTATTTGATACTGTTGACCTAGGATAACACTTCACTGTAACTTTAGAGGAGAGGTGTTGTTACCCCTTCTTCTGTTCTCCATGACCTTAGGGGAAGGTGTTTTATAGTTCGCAGTTGTAAATAGGGCTAAGAATAATGTTTCAGATTTTAATGCAGCATTTACAGCTCACTGTGGGAAGTCAGGAACGTACTGAATTAATGACAGGATCAACAGTTTTTTTGCATTTATTGAACTGCTATAACAAAATGCTTTCAATTGGATATTTAACAGACCAAAAGGTGAAAATAGGAAAAGGTAATTGTTAAAGTTTACATATATTTTAAATTAAAGTTGAACTCTGGGCTAAACAAATATTATCTTAATATAAGAGCCATGCATATTTTTCTTTTCTTTTTTTCTTAAATCTTGGTGACCACTCACCTTTTCTTCATATCTGTTCAGTAATCCAGCATAAAGCAATTTCTTAACCAGTCACTGCTGTTCTGTCCTTGTTACAGTGACTGGTCTCATCTCTGTCCCCCTCTTTTAGAGTTCTGCAGCAGCTTGTAATAGGTTTGGACTGCTGGGTCCCTCCAGCACAGTGGTGATGACTGCTGCGTTTGGAAGGCAATATCTGGGTTTGCAAGGACATTTGGTGCTCGCAAAATTAATTTATATTCTTTGTGGCTATCGAGAAATAGATGCACTTTACATAGCCAGAGTTCAGCTTTAGAGACAACACAAAAATCTAATGCAAGGAGAATTATTCACAAAGGTATGAAATGTAAATGCACTGTAAAAATAAAAGCTCAAAAAGACCCATATGCCACGCTGCCAGTGGAAATAAGGCAGTGTATGTACGGGTATTTATCACTATATCCTCCATTCGCAAGCAGCAGCTTATGGAATAATGTTTAAATACTCGTGGTGGTCATGTCCTACACTTTTGCTCATGTGTGTCTTGTTTTGTTTTGTGTCTCAAAATTAGGTTGTTGGCCGGGCTATGTTGTCTGGCATGGTGCATCAATCCCAAAACTGGCTATAAAGAATGTGAATTTATGTCCAATAAGAATGTTTTAAAATGTATATTTTAACTGGATTTATACAGTCAAAAAACGTTCCTTTTGTTTAGAATCATCCCTCTTAGGCAAAGTAAGTACAAAAAAGAATATATGCAAAGAAGTTTGACTGGCTGTGTAGCCAGTGCCCATAAGGTGGTCAAGTGGTCAAAGGGGTGGATAACCTGATTGGCTGGCTTGGGCTGAAAGCCACTCACCCAAAGGCCATTGGAAGAGACCAACTGACCAATGTCACAGCTTTGTTCACGTGATGTGCCGAGAGGTTTGTAACTGGAATACACACAAGACAAAAGTAAGTATTTCACAACCGCTTTTTGTGTTTCTTAATTTCCAAGGCTAGGACTTCATGGTCCAATAAATCTCTTTGCTACTGAGAGATATAACAACTTGTTTACAGTTCTCTAATTTGCAAGCAGTTAAAGGGTATGTATTTCCAAAACCTTGCTCTGACTTTTGGATAAACAAAAGCTCTGTACACGCGGGTCTAATGTCGGGAGAAAAAAATGGCCGACATTCAGCTCGTGTATACGTTGGTCTGTCTGTACGGCTTCTGTCGGACGTACATGCTGGAAAACCATCAGCCAATCGACTCCCGATCAGCGCTCTCAACCAATGGCATACCTCTATCAAAACACAACAGCTCAGATGTAACACAGCTCTTAAAAATATGAACAAAAACAATGTGCAAAAAAAAAAAACTTTCAAAAATGATATACAAATACAAATAAAGTCCAATGAATATCCAAACGTGAAGAAATGTACATTTTTTTTAACATTTCTTCACGTTTGGATATTGATTGGACTTTATTGTATATTTATATAATTTTTGCATGCACAGTTGTTTTTGCACATTGTTTTTGTTTATATTTTTTGAGTTCCGCTACATAATTTTGGGGTAATAATTTAGTTTAGTAAGTTCAGATACACTTATCGGTGTTGGCCAGCAACTGATTTAGCACTTAATTGTTTTTTTTTCACTTAATTGATTGTGGAAATTGAATATTGGTACACATTTTAGGTTTTTATTGCTGTCTGTGCCCCCAGCACAGAGATTAAGGCCTCATGCACACTGGATGTCACAAAACCACCAGTAGCTTTAACTGTAGAATGGCATGTTAAAAACTTGAGTTTTGAAGAAGTTTTTAGTGTTTGCATTTTTTAGCAAAACTACACTCCCCCAAAAGCTTATGGCTCAACCTTCATAAACAACGAAAAGCTGCATTTTTCAGAGTAAGAGCATTTTTACAGCTGACAACTTCTCTCAAAACCCACTAGTTTAGAGGGTTTTTTTCCAGCCAGAAAACACCCCTGCCAAAAAAACACTGATAACAGCCTATGTGTGCATGGACACTCCAGGCTAACAGAAACATGAAATTTGACTTTTTTTCTTTAATAACATGACAGGGTAAAGGTAATTTTACTCAAAAGTGACTTGTAATAAACTTTTTAATTATATACTATGGTATAGTTTGAATTTTAATTGACAATGTACACAGATCAGGTAAAACCAAGGTAAGTAGGTAGAACATAATCCGTATCTGAAGGTTTGTTTTACTTTCAGTGACAGTTATGCATTCCATTATTAAATTCTTTCGGAATGAGTCACATCAGACAAATTACATCATTGCTCACCAAAAACAGAATGAATAGTTGGGCATATACATTGGTAAAGGAGACCACCAGGGGTGTATAAATATATGTGTATAATTAGCTGGTAATGACATGTGAAATATATTGGTATTATGATGATGACACAGCAGTCATTTTTCAGTTACCTCCTCACAATGACTGACTGCAGTTTAACACCTGAGAGCTGTTAAAGAGACCCTGTCACTTTGCCTATTTAAGGCAAAGTAATAGGGCCTCTTTAATCCCCACCCCTTATTCACTTACAATTCACCATGCTCTCCACCACTTCTTCTTCTGTCAGAGCCACTCCAATATACCCAGTGATTTTGGATATGTTAGAACACACGATCTCTTATTTCACATGGCAGAGGGGGCAGTATCCCTCTGGAGGGGGAGAGCAGGCTGTGTCCATGTCTGCTCGGCATAAGCAAAGTGGAGTAGATAAAAGATGAACAAACTCTGGACAGCCGCACTCCGGATTGGATGAAAAGTAAAAAGTGCCTTTTATTTCTTCAAACTTAAAAACCTCACATCACACAAATAACAGTAGCAAAGGGAAAAATGAAAAACAAAATCACTGACGCGTTTCACGCTAAAACTAGCGCTTACTCATAGCTCTGGATTTCATAAGCAAAGTGGACACGGACCTGACATCTGGTTGCCCAGTGGGGATCAGCGGAATGAAAGGACCCTAACCCTTAAAGGGGTTGAAAAGCTTTGTTTTTATTTTCTAAATAGGTTCCTTTAAGCTAGTGCATTGTTGGTTCACTTACCTTTTCCTTCCGTTTCCCTTCTAAATGTTTTTTTTCTTTGTCTGAATTTCTCACTTCCTGTTCCTCCTCAGTAAACTTCACACCATTATCCGAGCAGTGTTTAGTCAGCCAGAACAGCTTACTGAGGAGGAACAGGAAGTGAGAAATTCAGACAAAGAAAAACAAAGAAAAAAAAAAACATTTAGAAGGGAAATCGAAGGAAAAGGTAAGCAAACCAACAATGCACTAGCTTAAAGGAACCTATTTAGAAAATAAAAAACAAAACTTTACAACCCCTTTAACTCTGTAATTGCTGAAAGCTTCCTTCTATTTTTCCCATGGTGAAACATGTTGGGTGGGGCCTATGGATGTGATGCCACCACGCACAACTTCTGCTCATTGAGCCGATGGTGTTTGCCACACAGGACTAATTGCGGAGACTGTTTTGCACATATGCTTTTGTATGTGCGAACTTTGTTTTTAATAAATGTAATATTTTACGCGGTAATTGACCTACGGAGGTTGTTGTTTCTTTTATGGCATTCATGTGGTGGAATTCTGACATCTGGTGTGTGGCTGTGATGGCACTTTCCGGTTCCGATGCTTACAGCATATTGGAGCCATTCACCCTTTGATGCATACTGTATATTGGAACCCTTTAACCCTTTGAATGCTATACTGTAAGGCTTGGTGATTATTTCTATCTGGTAGGCAGTTTGTGAGCACGAAGAGGATCCCTGTTTTTTCTTGGTGTTTGAAGATTCAAGCATAATGTAACTTATATGAACTGTTCTGACATGTGAAACAAATATATATGGACACTTTCTGTTGAATTTGCACTATATGGGTTTACACTAATATTATTTTTTTACACACTGTTATTGATTTTGTATGCTTTGGTATTATAGAGATTTATTGTGTTTTTCTTATTTGCACATTTGGATTTATTTTATTTTTAGATATTTAGACATTTGTTTTGAGGCTGTTATTTTTTGCCACAATTTTTATGATTTATATTGGAGGTTAAATTTATAGGATATTTAGATATTTATGCTTTATTACTTTATTTGGCGCTGCATATTATTAATTTGCATTAGACCCCATAGGATCTGTATATAAGCCTAATGGTTTGCAAGCAGCCTAATATCACCATATCATGGACTGATTTTATTATTTGCATAACCCTGACCTTAATAGAATGGGGCCAGAAAAACCCAGGGGATCTGCCACTGCTGACCCAACAGTACCCAGAAATGTCTCAAACAGGAAGGCATTACAGGCCTTGCACTGAGCCCATGGTACTATCACCAATCAAACTCATTTGCAGGTAGGACAAAATGGAATGAGAGACTTGCTAGCCCCATACCTGCACAGTCAGTACTTTCCCCTACACAAATCTCAGTACCAAGGGTTGTATCCTGAATCACGGTTACTGCCAAACATGGCCTCATTCATTGTTTTAAGGGTTTCGTCCAGGGAAACCTGAACATGACAGTAACCATACTCCAGGAACTGTCCACACTAGTGATCTGATGCACGTGATTCCTCTGAGCAGACACTCCACTTAGCTCCTCCAGCTCCGCTTCCTGGAGGGTGGCAACTCTGCAAGTCCAAGACATTCCGTCAATGAGAAACTGGGTAACCCTAGCCTGCCGACTATGGCAAATGTAGGTGGGTGCCTAGCAGCAGGGGAAATCAGGGAGTTGTCTGCAGTAACTCCTTTAAAATGTTATCCAACCCCTCCAGTATGCAGCATGTCTCCAGTCTCTGACCAATGCACATGTCTTGTTCCATGCCTACAGTTACTGACAGTGTTCTGTAACATTACATTCAATGAATATTTTGTGCAGCCCTTTGGTGCAGGTAGGGGGCATACCTGAGGCCCCCTATATCAAAAAAGTTGACCACTATAGACTTAAAACACTATCCTAAATGATAAATTGACCCCTTAGAGTTGGACGAATATTATGATCTATCAAGCCAATAAGGATGGATCTTTGATGATAAAACTATGTTTTTCTTCTGTTCGATTATAAATTATTATTAATTAAGGAGATGCAAAAACGCAGGGACACTTTATATACTGTGTATATAATTATTCTTTAAACATATAGGACATATGGACAGAAAATTGAGTAATCCCAACTTTATCAATTGTGTTAATAAGTTACAAACAGATGACTGATGACTAAGTAGTATTTTATTCTTAAGTGGAACTAAAAGGGAGATGATTCTAAAACTGTCAACTAATTACTTTATTTTACTGACAAAGTGATCAATTTTATTACATTTAGTGTCCTGCTTGTAGCTTGTTCTTCCACAGACACGGACAAGGAAAAAGATAATAAAATGCTTATTAAAAATAGGCTAAAAAGGAATGGATTTATGTGAACATATAAACTATGTTTTAGTAATATAATATTATTTTCTAAAGCATTTTAAGTTACAGTAATCTACTCAGCTGATCAGTGTGCATTGTTTGGATTATTATGTTAACAGAAATTTTTTTAGTATATGAGGTTGGTAACTGGAAAAATGAAGACAAATTTTTTTTTTTAATGCACCACTTTGGAAGAAAAAAAAAATGAGTTACATAAATGTTCAGGCCTGTAGTAGCCAATGCAGACAAATAGCATAGCCTCATTTTATGGGTCCAAAGCACATGCTAATCATTACACATAAATCCATGCATCAGATTCCTATATGCAAATTCAATCTCCAGTGTGCAAGTACTGCTGTGGTTTATAACTAAGAAATCATAGTGTACATAACTTGACATAAGTCAACTTTTGGGCACAAGTGTGAACTTAACAGACTCGGCAAGGACTTCAAATATTTAAGTACAATTTAACACACAAATACCTATTTGTTGAATAAAACAATTAAACCGATTATTACTAAACACAGACTACAATCTACTAGATAGCTAAAATCATAGCAGATAATTTCCAAACCCCTTATACCAACATTATTTACCCCTTTTCAGTTGAGCTTCCTTCGCAACAAACATTCTACCAGACAAGGATGCCTCCTTTCTCCCATTCTGTTTAACCTTGCTGTGGATCCCCTTCTTCGCCTCAGAGTCTCAACCCACTTTCCAGGTGTAGCCAAGTCCTGGGTCCCCTTTGGTCTAATGAGAACCTCCAGAGTTAGGGATAGCTGACATCCTTCTGTGTAGAGTGGGTTACAAGGCATGGTGGGTGTAGTGCAAGATAGATTCATGGGCACTAGACACTTCTTGAATGGAAAGAGATTTATTGCCTCTTAAACAGAACTGTGTGAAAGAGGGTTTAGGGCCAGGCACCCTTTAGTAGTTGCAATGTTAATTGGCAGACTCCAAGACTTCTATAAGTATTGTCAGGGCTCTGCTCGCGCTTTGCAGGTGAATCTGCTTGCGCACATGCACACACGTGCCGTTAGGCAATACAAGTATCGTGTGTGTGCCACTATGTACCTCAGACGCACGCGCGTGCGTAACGGCCGTGTGTGTGCGCAATAGCACGGTTTGGCGCCAGTGGCCCTATTTAAAGGTACAGCTGCATTTGTTCAGTGCTGTTTGTCTGCAGCTTGTACCTGAGACTCCTGTTACCTGTTAATCTGATTGCTATTACTTACCTGGCTTATGTCTAACTCTGCTGATCTCCCCTGCCCTGATCCTGGCCTGCCTGACTCTGTTTATGGACTGCCTATTTGTTGCTGAAACTTTGCTAGCCTGTGACCTTTGCCTGCCGTTACTGCCTGATTGCCTATCTACTCTGACCCGGCTTGTCTGACCAACTCTCTGCTTGTTCCAAGTGTGTTGAGTCTATCCAGGATCTGCTGCTGCTGTTCCTGTGCCTTCTTCTACCCGGCTTGCTGTTTGTCCTCCTGCTCTACCTACATCTGCCAGCTCTCCCAACTTCTGCCAGCTCTGCCAACTTCTGCCAGCTCTGCCAGCTTCTGCCAGCCTCGGCCAGTTTCTGCAGTTCCAGCCATCCAGAGGACCATCTACACTGCCTGCATCAGCTGCTGCATCCAGCTCAGACACTCATACCCCGCTGCGCTCACGGGACCACTGTCTTCACTCTAGTGGGCCCTGAACCAGAGTCGTAAGAGACGTTTTCTTCCACCAAGTCAGGCTCACCACCCATGTACCTAACAGGTAGACAGCCATGCAGGGAAAGGCACCCAGCCGGACACGACATCTGCATGTGTAGACATTCTGTCTCCTATGGCAACAATCTTGAACAGTTCCTAACAAAGGTTACATTGAACTCAATGAACAATTTCATTTCCTCTACAAACTCCTCTTGTAGATCTTCACTCAACTGAGCTCCCAGTCTCTCTCACTAGACTTGCTGATCAACTACCACTGGATCTCCTGAGCTCTTCCAATCTTCTAATTGAGTATCCTCCTCAAGCGTAACCCCCACATCCCTGCTGGGTCCCTAGCTTGGCACTCAGGATACTCCTCAAGCTTCACCCCACTGGCCTGCGCAGTACCTGGCTCAACACACAAGGCAGCTCTGCAAGCGTCACCTCCACTGACTGGGTCCCTGGCTTGATACCTGCTGAGGTTTCCCAATTCTTCACCATCCCCGATTGGTGAGAATACTGCTCTAGTACTTGCTTCAGCTACACACGCTGGTCCCTGGTAACAAGGAGGATGGTCCCTTAGTGGCCACAGCTTCCCCTCTACCTCCGACCACGACGTGTTCTCTGGCCAGCAGAACAATCACTTTTGGTTGGACTTCAAGCCGCAGTACCAACCCTACACTGCTCTCTTGCTTCTAAATAAACCCTCAGCCAGCCTAGCAGCCAGATGTCCTGGGATAGGCCTCAGGCTCTGGCCTAGCAGTCCGGGTCAGCACAACACACGTCCACCCAGCAGCTGTCCAGGTGGCACAGAACCCTGATCACCTGACCTCACCCAAATAAATAGGCTCTCCCAGCAGGCCAAGGGACCCAAGAAGATCCCTGCCCATTGGCTGAGATACTCCAACTATTCCTAATATGTCCTTGCAACGCTCTTGTCTTATCCAATGCCACCAGATACCCGGCCAACTAGTGACAGAAGAGAGAAGTGCAGCAATTCCAGAATTAGGGTGAAACCAATTTATCTCCTACCAATTGGCCAAGGCAACTATACCTGGCAGGTATAGTGCCTCTCACTACATGAAAACATTTTAATATCTCTTACATGGTCAGAACAAGCTTAATAAAAATGGTAGCTTTTCCTAAGCTTTTTTAACCATACAGGTTCTCCCTCATTCCTTAAACACTCTGACCTCAACTATATCTATATGTATGTTCCAATAATTCATCTGGAGCAGCAGGAGAGCAACCATAGGCCCATGTGTGCTACAAAAAATTTCCAGTATCTGAAATACATTTTCCTGATCTGGAACTGTATAACAAAGGCCCCATACACACTATTAGATTTTTTGCAGATTTATGTCTTCAGATTTACCAAAATCATATAATATGAGGTCAAACCTTAAGCATTTAAATTTGTATGCAATCAGGCAGGCCCTTGCACTACATGATTTTGGTAGCTCTAAAGGCAAAAATCTGCAGAAAATCTAGTAGTGTGTAGGGATCTATCTCTAACTAGATATGTAAGGGATTGGATTCATGTACACTGCCTCTGAATTTGACCAGAACATGCCCCTCTGAAATAACTGGTGTATGTTCTTCATATACATAAAGAACTCCTGCCCACTGAGGTGTCAGTGAATCCTCTCTTTCACACTGGGGCAGGGCCTTAGTGGTACCTCCTGCTAACGGCCAAATAAAGTGTTAAAAACGCTCACAAAACGCCGCTGCTGAAGCCCTTTGCAGGCACTTCAGCAGCGATGGCAATTGATTTTAAGGGCAGGGGCGGTGGAGGAGTGGTGTATACACCGGAGCTTGAAAGATGCTGCTTGCACAACTTTTTATAATGTTCTGCAAGTGCACCGCTCCAATGTGAAAGCACTCGGGTTCTCAAAATGGGGCTGCAGGGGAGGTGTTTTTCAGGTGCTTTACAGGCAATATTTTTAGCCCTTTAGTGAATGAAAAACGCCTCATGCCGCGTACACACGATCAAACATTCGGGTGGAAAAGTCCGGCAAACTCAAGTCCGCCGAACAATCCCCCCGTGTGTAGCCTCCGGCATACTTTGACTTGGACTTAGAAAGTAGTTTTGCACTTCAATCTTCCCGCCGGACTTGCATTTCGGCCGACAATCCGGCCGTGTGTATGCCAGTCCGCCGTACTTTTGAAATGAACAGACTTTTCCCGCCCGGAGAAAAGTCCGCTCATTTCGAGCGGGTCACCAGGTAGGTGGGGCTCGCGAAGGAGACGTCTCTGGCCCCACCACCTGGCATGGACTTAAAGGGGAACCCCAACGCCAAAAAAAAACGGCGTGGGGGTTCCCCCCAGGTCCACATCAGATCCTTGTCCGAGCACGCTACCCAGCCGGCCAGGAAAGGGGGGGCGAGCGAGCGCCCCCCCTCCTGAGCCGTACCAGGCCGCGTGCCCTCAACATGGGGGGTGCCTTGGGGAAGGGGGGCCGCATGGCCCTCCCACCCCAAAGCACCTTGTCCCCATGTTGATGAGGACAAGGGCCTCTTCCCGACAACCCTGGCCATTGGTTGTCGGGGTCTGCGGGCGAGGGGGCTTATCGGAATCCGGGAGCCCCCTTTAATAAGGGGGCCCCCGGATACCAGCCCCCCACCCTATGTGAATGAGTATGGGGTACAATGTACCCCTACCCATTCACCTGTGAAAAAAGTACAAAAAAAACACAACACAGGGTAAAAATAGTTTATTGCACAGCTCCGGGGGTCTTCCGTCTTCGGGAGGTCTTCTCGCCGGACTTCTAGCTCTGTTGCTAGCGGAGGAGCCCGGCTTTCTTCCTCGCCGCGGCCTCTTCTTCCGACTTCGGGGGTCTTGTCCCCCTCTTCGGTTCTTCTGCCGGGCCACAGCGCTTTCTTATAGCTCTTTTACAGGGCCCGGTCTTCTGTCGCCGCTGTCGTCGCTGTCATCGCCGCCGCCTTCTGTTCTGTTCTCGTCTTCTCTTCAGATCTTGACTCGTTGCTCCCTCCGCTCACAATGGCTCCGGCGCGACGTGCGGCGACTTATATAGGGACATCACCGGATGATGTCCCCGCCTATTATGATGTCACAGTCCCAGCATCCTCTGGGACTGTGACACCATAATGGGCGGGGACATCATCCGGTTATGTCCCTATATAAGTCGCTGCACACCCAAGAAGATAGCAGAGGAGTCCGGCGAGAAGACCCCCGAAGACAGAAGACCCCGGGAGCTGTGCAATAAACTATTTTATCTTGTGTGTTGTGTTTTTTTGTACTTTATTTTACAGGTGAATGGGTAAGGGTACATTGTACCCCATACTCATTCACATAGGGTGGGGGGCCGGTATCCAGGGGCCCCCTTATTAAAGGGGGCTCCCGGATTCCGATAAGCCCCTCGCCCGCAGACCCCGACAACCAACGGCCAGGGTTGTCGGGAATAGGCCCTTGTCCTCATCAACATGGGGACAAGGTGCTTTGGGGTGGGGGGCCGCCCCCCACCCCATGAGGCACCCCCCTATGTTGAGGGCACGCGGCCTGGTACGGCTCAGGAGGGGGGGCGCTCGCTCGTCCCCCCCTTTCCTGGCCGGCCGGGTAGCGTGCTCGGACAAGGGTCTGATATGGACCCGGGGGGACCCCACGCCGATTTTTTTCGGCGTTGGGGGTTCCCCTTTAAGTCCATACCAGGTGGCGGAGCCAGCGACGTCTCCTTTGCGGGCCCCGCCTACCTGGAGACGTGCTCAAAATGAGCAGACTTTTCTCCGCGTGTGTGGGCGAGTCCGTTCATTTCAAAAGTACGGCGGATAGTACGGTGGACTTAGTACACCGTATTAGTCCGCTGCAAAAGTGCCGTGTGTGGGCAAGTAGCTCGTTCGGAAAGTCCGACGGACAGTCTGGCGGGAAGTCCGCCAGACTAAGTCCGTCGGATAGTCGGCTACGTGTGTATGCGGCATAAGAATTGGTAAGCTTCAACATAATAAATGTTTCCCTTTTTGCGTATAATACCACTGACGGACACAGCATCATTAATCTTGACCGTAGGGAATTGTACTGTCCTGCCATTTTAGGGCCTCAAGAAATGAGACAGTGAGTATGTAAGGATTAATCAATTTTCAAATATATACACCATAGTTTGTAGACTCTATAACTTTCACACAGACTAAATAATATACACAGTTTTTGGTTATTTTTACCAAAGAAAGGTAGCAGAATACATTTTGACGTAAATCTATGAAGATAGATCATTTATTTGCACATTTTTTTAACGCAAACCTTTTTTTAAAAAACTTTTTTTTCGAACTTTTAGCAAAAAAAAAGGAAAACCCAGTGGTGATTAAATACCACCTAAAGAAAGCTCCTTCTGTCAAAAAAAAATATAAATAAATTTAGGTACAGTGTTGCATGACAGAGTAATTGAACTTCTAATTGTGACAGCACTGAAGAGCTGAAAATTGGCCTTGACTGGAAGGGGGTGAAAGTGGCCGGTATTGAAGTGGTTAATCAGTTAAAGCTTGAGCAGTGGATGGCACAATTTTTATTCAACCTCTGTTAAACCTGTGTCAAAGAAACCCAGGACCCTTCATTCACAATATCTGGTCTCCCACAGTACACAGGACATGGAAATGCAATTATTTTAGTAAATATAAACTGCTAAATACCTTTTCTCATCAGCAGTACATAGTAGGGTTGCCACCTCATCCCTTTAACCTCCCTGGCGGTAATCCCGAGTCTGGCTCAGGTTGGGATTTTACTAACATAAGCGGTAACCCCGAGCCAGACTCGGGATCGCATCGCTGGATGCAGGGGAGGACACAGGGAGAGTTACTTACCTTGTCCCCTGGATCCAGCGATGTCCTCTGCGCTGTGTGATCGAGTTGTCCTCCGCTCGATTCACACAGTGCCCGAATGCCGCCGAGCTCCGTTCCCTGCGCCGTTGCGGTGCACGGGAGCGGAGAACGGCGGCAAATTCAAAAAAGTAAAAAGACACAAAACACACACAGCACTGTAATCTTACAGATTACAGTACTGTATTAAAAAATTACACACACCCTTTGTCCCTAGTGGTCTGTGCAGTGCCCTGCATGCACTTTTATATTATAAATACTGTTTTTTCTGCCTGAAATTTGGAGATTGTCCATAGCAACCAAAAAGTGTCCCTTTTTCATCATTTTAGGATTTGATTACATTATTGAATAATTTTTATTATTATTTATTATATTATAAACTTTATCATACCCGGGATGTCTGCTAGACTCTGGTTTGAACAGATTTAAGAGTTTTTCCTAAGAATTGCAGGCCTACAATATAAAACGCCAAATTTCCATGCAAAATAATTGTACCGCTTTCAGCACCTAAAACCAGACTGAATCATACCGCCAGGGAGATTAAACCAGAACACATAATAATTACACAGGTTCTAATGCTAATTTAATGCAGATAAGGCACCAAGTGAGTTTAATTACCACCTTTATCAGCCACAGAACCTGTGTAAATATGTGTTTTGTTTTAAAAGGATGAGGTGGCAACCCTAGTATATAGCAGTCTTGTGACTTCTATCAGTGTCTAGTCAACTACTGGTTAAAGCTTGTTGGAGGGGTTTTCTGACTGACCTATGAGACTGCAAGACCCCTGATCCTCTGTCTGGACAGTGCTGATTGGCCCTGTGCTGATCACATGCACCCTCTCAAGAACAACAAAGAACCTTTCTAGCAATACGCACTGAACTGAGCATGTGCAGCCTGACTCTATATACTCTGTGTTATCAGGAAATTATTTGGAGTCAGTGGAAGGAGGGGAGAAATAGAGAAGAAAGGATCAAACAGCCTTTTTACACAGTGCTGGGATTAACCCCTTGGGTTCCGCAGTGAGTTACCAAGCATGCTTTGCTGCAAATACAGACTGATTTTACTGTTGTGGGCTTAGTAACACTTTAAGAATAGATCTCCAGCCTTTCTAAAGAGATATTCTCTCACTTCCTCTTGTATGTTCTGTACCATAAGTAAAGAGAAATCTCCTCAACAGGACACTGACAGCAAAAAAATCTACTATACCCACAATTAAAAAAAAATTGTCTATAGGTAAAATTTAACAAGAATTTAAAAGTACAAAAGAAGTGATTATAAACACAGTTAATTTCTGACTATAATTATTTTATTACTAGGGAGTCCCAAAAATAACAAAAATGAATTTGGATACATGTATGGGAACTTCATATCGCTAGAGATGTCCCTCACAACAGTATCAACAGTCTATGGAATGTATTATAGTGTAACAATGGGGTCCCCAGAGGAGCAGTGCCACCATCAATCCCTAATCATTCAATTAAAATGAGGTCCCTTCATAATAAAACATGCTCATTTTGGTAAAAGTTGGAAAATGCAGAGTGGTTATAATGAAAATAAAACTACAAAGTCTTCTCATAAATGTGTAACTCTCCCCGTATCTGTTATTGAAGTCCCTTTGCCCAGCCCCAAGAATGGGCAGCATAATAATCACCTCCTTCACATCAAAAGCAGTTATCACTGAGATGTTGCTGCTCTCTCTTTCATTTCAAGGGAAGCCACTCTCACTCCACAGATCCCCTATTCAGCTCTTGGGGATTGAATTCATTATCTCCAATAACACAATTGTACAGGGCCATGAAAAGAGCAAACTCACAACTTCAGTCTAGGGAACGAGAGCTAGATACTCAGCATAGCAAAAGGGAAAGTCAAAGACAGACTGTATGGGTCTGATTTACTAAAGGGTAACAACCAGGAGCAGGGAGAGATCACTATATTAGTCTTGCAGGAATGTGTGGATGGATGTGCACATAGCGAACGTGATCCCTGAACCTAATTAGTAAACCATACACTCCTGTTCCTGGTTTGCCATGCATATTGAACATTTTAATGATGCTGATGTTGTGCCTTTTGTCCTTAATTAATGTGTGTGTGTTTTATGTAACAAAATAAAAAATGACATAAATGTATCTAACCATCTCATTTTTATTCCAAAACTTCAACACATCATGTTCTAGGGTACTTTTACTTTGAGGCTGACGTCACCCCATGGTGTTGCGGTAATTCATGTCTAACCATCAACACACACAAGCCAAGGGACCACGGGGCAACCACTAGCCAGACATTTGGCTTTACAGCTGCAGCATGTTAGACCCATTTCACATTGGGAGAAATCCACTTGTCTCAGCGGAGGATCTGTCTGTGGATCCTCTGCTGAGCAGAGCGGGTGGATGACAGGTCCGTGTCTGTTCAGATTATGCAGAACAGATACGGACAGAACCCCAGCTGAGCAAAGTAGATTCCTCCCTTGTGTGTGTGTGTGTTAATGGTTAGACATGAATTACCGCAAACCTTTTTGCTGTTTCTATACATTAAAGTAAACCTCTCATGGGACATCACCAAGGAGCGGGTGTCCAACATTTCTGATTGCTTGACTTTAACCACTTGACTTCCACGCTATAGCTGAAAAATGCTGGAAGGGCGTCCGTGCACGTCCTCCTTTTTTCCTTTGGACTCGGCTGATCACAGAGCAGGCTAAAGGGCCAATCACAGCGGGCCCTTTACCGCGCGATCAGCTGCCAGCCAATAACAGCTGAATATTAGAAGTAAACAGAAGCTGGTTAACGGCTTAATTTTTCTTCACACTGTCAGCGTGAAGAAATGGATAAAGTCTGTAATCTGCTTCTGTTAGAGGGACGTCGGTCCCACACAGTGCACATCAGTGCCCTCCAGTGCTGCAAATCTGTGCCCACTGGTGCCATCAGTACCCTTCAGTACTGCTAATCAGTGCTCATCAATGCTGCCGATCAGTGCTTATCATCAGTGCCTCCTGATCAGTGCCCACCAGTTCCATCTATAAGTGTCTCCTCCCTGTGCCACATATCAGTGCCCATCAGTGGCCATCAGTGCCACCCATCAGTGCTGCCTCATCAGTGCCTCCTCATCAGTGCCAATCAGTGCCACCTATCAGTGCCCATCAGTGCCCATCAGTCCTGCCTATCAGTGCCCATTAGTAAAGGAAAAAAATGACCTGTTTGCAAAATTTTATAACAAACTATGAAAAACATTTTGTTTTCTTTTTTCAACAAAAATGTTTTGGTTTGTTTAGCAAAAAATAAAAAATCCAGTGGTGATTAGTGGCAAAAAGAAAGCTCTATTTGTGTGAAAAAAATGCTAAAAATTTAATTTGGGTACAGTGTTGCATGACCGCGCAATTGTCATTTAAAGTGTTTGATTGCTGAAAGCTGGAAATTGGCCTGGTCAAGAAGGGGGTATAAGTGCCTAGTAAGCAAATGGTTAATAAAGCTTTAACTATTTTTGACCATTTATAATTTTATTTACTGTTTCTACTATTTTTTTTTTATGTTCTTGTTCATTTAGAACCATCACTGCTCACACAGGAAAAAAAAAAAGCAGGATCTTTTATTAAGTTTTCCTTTAAATACGTAACACAAAGTTGTTGCCAAATAAATAAACCCACTGCTGAAGTATAAAAATTGTTTTGTGTCATATGGTGTAAACAGCCAGAGGAAACGGTAAAAAAAAACAAAAAAACATTCTTCCCTTTCTTTAGGTTGGAGTCCTTCTTTAAATAAAGGCAATAACTAAAATGCAGATCTGCCGCAAGGCGATCTCAGCTTTGGCCCGACGATGGTTACAAAGTATGACTGTGCCTTTTAGCAGTTGTTGAGGGACTCCCCCTCTGTTATTGCGGTGTGATGAGTTCAAGGTTACTTCCATCAAAGGTTCTCTTCTTTTAGCCTCTGAATTGCTCCAGTTTGTCTGATCCTTGTTTTATTGCCTTGTCTGCGAGGAGGATATTCTAGATAGCGCCTCAGACTTACTCTCCACCTCCTGCAAAATGACTGAGAAGCTTTGGTTTAATATCTCCTGGATTTGGAGCTAGGCCGCTGTACCCAGGGGAGACAGCAAAGAATGAAAGGCAGAGAGCACAGTGTATATTGGTGTTTGGGTATGAAGAGAAGCGTCACCTTGTACTGCAATGTGCTGTGCCCGACGTGGTGTCTTCTACCGACAGGACACCTCTCTGTACGGAGGTGACAATTACACATCACTATCATACATACACCATGACATTAATTATCATTTCTAAGGACCATTCAACTTCAAATACTGGCAACAGTGCTGGTCAGGTCTGCCCAAACCTGGATATGTTCAAATCTAAATTTCCATTCCAGTAAAATGAAATCAGCATGTTAAAGGTTACATCTGAAAAGCCTAAGTGCTGAAAGATCCAACAGGGCCAGCACTGAAATGGGTTAAATCTGTTTTCAACCAAAGCAGAATTTTTTTTATTTTATTTATTTATTTATTTTTTTAAGGAAAAACCTTGGTAGTGAATGTGCAAGTTGAATAGTTTGTTATCTATTCTTTTTTAACTTTTAACCACTTCAGCGACAGAACATTTACCCCTTTCCTGTTTTGTGATACAGCACTGCGTTACTTTAAATGACAATTGCGCGGCTGTACGACGCTGTACCCAAATAAAAATGTTGTCCTTTCTCGCCACAAACAGAGCTTTCTTTTGCTGGTATTTGATCACTTCTGCGTTTTTTATTTTTTGCGCTATAAACAAAAGAAGAGCGACAATTTTGAAAAAAAGAAAAACAATATTTTTTACTTTTTGCTAGAATAAATATCCCCAAAAAAAACAAATTTCTTCATAAATTTAAGCCAACAGTTCAACATACTGTTGGTAAACGAAATCACAAAAAGCGTTTATTGATTGGTTTGCACAAAAGTTATAGCATCTACAAACTATGGGATATATTTATGGAAATTTTATTTTTTACTAGTAATGGCGGCAATCTGCATCTTATAGCGGGACTGTGATATTGCGGTGGACAAATCAGATACTAACTGACACTTTTTTGGGGACCAGTAACACTAATACAGTGATCAGTGATAAAAAAATATGCACTGTTACTGTACTAATGACACTGGCTGGGAAGGGGTTAACATCAGGGGGGCGATCAAAGGGTTAACTGTGTACCTAGCTGGTGTTTTAGTGTAGTGTGGGAGGTGCTTTTACTAGGGGAAGGCATAGATCTGTGTCCCTGCTTTGCAAGAACACAGGATCCATGCCTTCCTTACTGACAGAAGGGCGATCTGCCTTGTCTACGTAGGCAGATCGCTGTTCTGCCTGTGTATCGAAAGATCAGCGGGTCCGCGGGACCCGATGATCAGCTCCAGCTGTGGAGAATAACAGTGGGAGCGAGTCGCCGGTGGTACGTATTCATGCCCTATACCCAGAAGTGCAGGATCACATATATATATATATATATATATATATATATATATATATATATATGTGTGATCCTGGGCAGCACAGCCGTTCCCAGTAGCAGTAAAACTGCTATAGGGCGGTTGGCAAGTGGTTAATGCAGACTATAGAAGAGTAAATAACATTCTGCACAGTTTTATGTCTGGAGTAGGAAATTGCACTGACAAGGTTCTACAGGTTTCAGGACCCAACTGACCGTTACAAATAATGCATATCAATAGCATCTCCTGTTTTTTGGAGTGCTAATATTTATTTTTGCAACTTCTGATTTAAAGTGAAATTAAACCTTAAAACAAAAAAATGCTGACAGGTAGGAATTATATGACAGAAAATACCCTATTGATCTTTTCTGTCATAAACCCTTCTCCCTGTAATGCATACTAGCACATTATGGCTGAAAGCTCCTGGGGCTCAACAGAAGAAAAAAGTGCAATGCACTGTGGACAGGCAGCCTGTGCAGGCAAAGTGATGTACCCATGAGCCTGCTTTCATTCGTGCCCTCCCCACCAACACCCACTGAGATTGTACACAGAGGGAGTCTGTCAGCAGATCCTGGCCAATGATTCATGGCAGGGATCTACTGATCAGCTGTGTCCAATTGCAGCCCAGAGCCCTGTTTTTACAATCAACACAGGGCTCTGTACAGATAGAACGATCTCTCTGTTACTTATCCCTGCAAAGCAGGAGAAAATAAAGAGCTATTTAGTAAAAAACAGAACACATGACACATTGTTAGGCACATATTTATTTGACTGTCCTATATGTTAATCCCTTGCCATCCAGTGTCATTAGTACAGTGACAGTGTATAGTATTATCACCAATCACTGTGTTAATGTCACTGGTGATGTCAGTGTGAGTTAATCAGTTCCCCCAGCATCACTTAGTGTCAGATTGCCCGCTGCACTATCACAGTCCCATTATAAGTCACCGATCACCGCCACTAGTAGTATAAAACAAAAAATTAAGAAAATTCCAATATATATATACCATAGTTTGTAGATGCTATAACTTTTATGCAACCCAAGCAATATACACTTATTGGGATTTTTTTTTTTTACCAAAAACATGTAGCAGAATACATTTTGGCCAAAATTTATGAAGAAACACATTTTTTAAAATTTTCTTATTGGATATGTTTTATAGCAAAAAGTAAAAAGTATTGAGTTTTTTTTTTCAAAAATGTTGGGCTTTTTTCGTTTATATAATAAAAAATAAATTGGTGATCAAATAGCACCAAACAAAAGTTCTATTTGTGCGAAAAAAATTATATAAATGTTGTTTATGTACAGTGCTGCATGACTGCGCAATTACCAGTTAAACTAGTGCAGCGCCGAATAGCAAAAAATGACCTGGTCATGAAAAGAGTCAAACCGGAAGCGGTTAATTTTGCTTTAGCTCAGCCTTTCTCAACCTTTTCAACACAGAGGAACCCTTAAAATAGTTCTCTGGTCTCAGGGAATCCTGCTAAAAATTATAAATCTACAACTTATGATACATTAGTGTGATGGTCAGTGGGAAGAATGGTCCTTGCACTTGTGGTCATTGGGAAGAATTACCTCCTTACAGATAGTTAAAAAGATCAATGGTGTGAGTGGGATCTTATCTGAGAGGCATTAATTGCCCAATGCTGAAGGAACCCCTAGCAACCTCCGGAGGAACCCTAGGGTTCCACGGAACCCTGGTTGAGAATCACTGCTTTAGCTGATGAATAGTCAATAATTTGGGTGAGCCTCATATTAATTTTACTGACTTTGAATCCTTAATTTGTAGTCGCTTAGCAAATAACCACAAAATTTAAAGACCCACTGCAAATATTTGTTACAAAAGCTCTCCCTTCTTATATGGTCAAATGAGTTGACAAGCTGGGAAATCCTTCACCAGAGTAAGATTGGGTCCTTCTGTGGTCAAATGTAGCCAAGAGCTCCTCTCAGGTACTGATAGTGGAGGTCAGGGGCGTACCAACGGTGGGGTGGGGGGTGCGGTCCGCCCCGGGTGCCACACATTGGGAGGGTGTCAGTGGCGTATCTAATGGGGGTGCAGTCCACACCCGGGTCGGGTGACACCACTTACAGAGGGTGGGGAGAGCCCTGGCAGCTCTCTATGGCCGTTTTTTCAGCCAGATCACCCCCGTGCTGCAGCAGCAATGGTCTGGTCTTTGCTTTCCTCCTTGCTCCTCCCACCACTGCTGCGCTGCTGAGCCAAGCCTGTTACTATTCTCCGCCTGAGCGGCACAGCTGCTACCGCAAACTGTGTTTTCCAGACCTTGCTAGCTGCTGCCCTGGTGTACTTGAGGCTGAGCCAGCTGCCCTCCCTGCCAGTGTCCTCCAAGGTGAGCTTGTGATAAGGGGGTTGGCATGGTGGTCGCTGCCCTCAGCTGGTGTGCTGTGAGAAGAGGGTGGGGTGTTTGTTTCTGCCTCCCTGACCTGGTCTAATAAGGGGGAAGGGGGGAGGCTGCTTGCTGTGTCCACCACTGACTAATGTGCTAACTCACTGCTTTTAGTTTAAAGGGTGATTCAGTGATTGGAGTGCAATCATTTTCAATAAAATTTTATCTGAGTGTCATTTTTTGATTGGACTTTACTTGCATGCTGTTCCATATTTTGCTTGTTTTTCCAATGCGGCTTTAGAAATGCCTTCTGGATTCCTGTGCAACTCCATGCGGTGCAATTTTCAACTTAACTTTAACTGGGATGAAATCACATTGAATCGCACAAAAATGTACTATTGTACCATGAAATCTGGAGCAGGCAAAAGCACTGCCATTGTGATCTGTGTTAAAGGTGTCCTTAGAAAAATATATATACACCTGCAGGAGATCACGTACCCAGTGCGTTTTGAATGCAGTGTGGGAAACGCATACAGAACATGGATTTCCTGCACCACCTTCTGGTATAAACGAGCTCTTAAAGTGGTACTAAAGGTTTGTTGCACAGAGTGACCCTGAACCTCGTCTTCTGGGGTCCCTCAGTGGCTCTCGTGGCTCCTCCCTGAATTAGATAACGCCCTAGGAGAAGTGCTCTCACGTGGGGGTTATTTTACTGACTCACTCCTGATTCATTCATTTGGTGTCCACATACGCCAAGTTTATGACTTGTGCCCGCTCCCCAGCACCCACGTCATTGGATTTGATTGACAGCAGCGGGAGACAATGGCTGTGCTGCTATCAATCTATCCAATTAAAGCCGGACTCCGTGGAGAGGAGGACAGCGCGTCCCCGCCGAGGAGATGAAGGGGCTCAGGTAAGTAAAAGGGGGATTGGGGGGCCGGTGACTGCCAGGTGTTTTTTTTTTCACCTTAATGCATAGGATGCATTAAGGGGAAAAACCGCAAAGGTTTAAAACCCCTTTAAATATTTCAAATCAGATATCACTCACACATTTTAACAGTATTTATTTTAGTAGTTCCAATGCGCCCATAATTTTATTTTATTTCTGTTCTACAGATGCATAATAGGCTGTAAATGTAATTTTTTATTTTTTTTGCAGCAAGGCAGAGCAGGATTAAAATAAGCCCATTTGTTAATAACCCCAAGCAATGATGTCAGTGGATGTTATAATTACCCCCACAGCATTGGTATCAATGGGGGCTATGCAATGTAAGACCCCTTTTGCACTGAAAGAGCCACTTCTGCGTCTCCAATGTGAAAGTCCCGAGGGCTTTCACACTGGAGCGGTGCGCTGGCAGGGCAGTCCTGCTAGCAGCATCTTTGGAGTGATGTATACACCACTCCTGCCCATTGAAATCAATGGGGTAGCGCGGCTATACCGCTGGCATAGCGCTGCTGCAGCAGCGTTTTGCAGTGGTTTTAACCCTTTCTCGGCAGCTAGTGGGGTGTAAAAGCACCCCGCTAGTGGCCGAAAAGCGCCGCTAAAAATAGCAGCATTTTACTGCCGACGCAACCTCCGCCCCAGTGTGAAAGGGGCCTAAAGGGGTCCAGAGGTGTGGGGGCTGTGTAATGTGAAGGGGTCCAGAGGTACGGGCTATGTAATGTATAGGGGGTCTTCCTACATTTTACCAGCAGTTATGGATGCAGTGCTGTAGATTTCTTAGGTTGCATATTTTTTTCTGCATTTTCTGCAGCTTTGGCGCATTTTCAGAAAACAGGAAAATATATATTTTTTGGGGGGTGACACCATGTTTTACTGCACCAGGTGACACCAGCCCTAGTAACGCCACTGGCAGCAGCACAGGCCACAGAGCATGAAGGCGCTACACATGACGTAATTTTATGTTAATGTGCGGTGTGCCGACTGCCCACCTGGGGGGGGGGGGGGGTGCCCGATATAGGATCCGCCCCCGGTGCCAAATAGTCTAGGTACGCCCCTGGTGGAGGTAAATAACAAGGTTTTCCTCCAGTGGTACCTTGTTCCCTTGTTAAAAATCTCTCATGCGGTTCCAACCCAGTCTTCCAGGTGCTTTCGATGATGCCTTCTTCCAAACATATCTGATGGGACTGCCCCACAGTGAAAAGGTTCTGGATAAGGGTGTATCAAATGCTTTATATGATCATGGGCAAATTCTTTGATAAGAACCCTAACGAAGCCCTTCTGAACTCACAACCAGTGGAAAGTACTAACACGCAATTTAAACTTGTTACCTATGTTCTTACGGCAGCTAAGAGGGTTATTGCTAATTAAACATAGAGAGGGAGTTGGGACTTTGTGTGAAGCAAGTGGACACCAAATAGGGTAATACACGTACAAATGGCTTAGCAATTTTGTTTATTCGTCATAAAGAAGGTATAAAATTGAACTCAGCATGAAATATATAGCAAAGCCATTAAATATATACACACAGATGGATAAAGTACAGTTCATGAATACATAAAAAAATTCCAAACTCAAAGCTCATATACATATACACACATTACAAAAATGAAATAGGAGCACATTCCAGTGACCCATGTATGGAGTAAATACTGTGTATGAAGATTAATAAAATAACAGATTATAAAGTACATGCAGTAATAATTGAATAAAAACATGGTGCATCCTGTCAATGCTCAACGCATTTCGTGTTATTAAAACACTTTATCAGGAGCGGGTGCATCCACTATTCTGCAAGAAATATATAAACCAGAAACTCCAACATCAAAAGAAGGAGAAAGGAGGAAGATGTTAAGGCTAAATTGCTTACATGGAACTGTAGTATGTACTACTAGGTATGTACTACTGTAATTTGGAAGGAAACGTTAAGTCCCAAACCTCTCCCCCCTTTTTATATAAGTCATTAGGGATGGAGGCACATAGCCAGTCTATGTACAGTTCTCCCCAATCAGTTTACTTGTATGCCCTGTGTGGTTGACGGACTTGCTCTGCACACACAGGACATACAGATTTTACATTATAACTCCACCTAACCTCTTTAATATTGATTTAGCAGCCCTTGTATCAAGGTGTGTGGTCTGCTTTTGTTGGGGCCACCTGACTGCCTGATGCCCGGGAGCTGCGATGCATGCCGGGTGCCCCCCCACTAGTTGGGGCCAGGGCAGTGGGTGTTATTGCTCACTGTGCATCGGCACCAAGCACTACGCTGCGTGTATGATGCCTTAGGGCATCATGGCATGTGCACCATTCCACACTCTGGCTGATATATAGGGGGAGGTATTTGGCACCTTTTCACAGACAGCGATGCCGACAGGAGAAGGACACCTCTCTTCCTCTATCTTGCCTAGGGAGATGCTTAGAGGTACCTGCAGTGGACTGGATACTTACCAAGCACTTCTACCGTCACAACCTTTCTTCACTTGCACCATTGGTCATGCTGCACATCACTTGTATAACTTGTTGCTTTACATGCACACAAGGTAACTATATTGGCACAGATGGGTCTTTCCTTGTTTGCACTTTACCTGATTATTTTTCTACTTTTTCATCACTCACCTTTGCTCCTATACTCAGGGCTGGATTAACGTAGGGGCTATTGGAGCTGCAGCTCCAGGCCCCTACTTTAATGTAGGCCCAGCCATCCAAAAAGGACAGGCTGCCCATGGAAAGCAATGGGCCAACGGGAAGAGATCTCCCCTGATGGGCCCTGCATTCCACATGCACCGACTGGGCAGGGTGGTGGAAATTGGAGAAAAAGAGGCATTAGCATGGAAAACTCCCAACATCTCACCGTACAGTGAGATGTTGGGAGTTTTCCGTGCTAACGCCTCCTTTTCTCCAATTTTCGGAACATAATTGATGAGGATGAGGATACGAACCCCTAACATTTAGTATATTTTTCACTAACAATAGGCACCTCAACTAATCTGGGCAGGGTGGTGGGATTGATAATGGGCACTGCATGAGTTGGAGTCCTAACAGAAGCCTGGGGCACGCCAATGCAGGGCGCTTACAGAAGTCTGGGGCTTCCATAGCGTTAGGTCTGTGCAACTGCACTCTTTCGGCTCAGAGCGCACGCTGATGCACGGTCCTTACAGAAACTTGGCAAATCAAATGCCAGGCTTCCCTAGTGTTATGCCTGTGTGGTTGTGCCCTTTTGAGTTTGGGCGCATGCCAGCAGAGGCTCTTGGAAAGCAGAAGGGTGCCCAGTAAAATGTCCACCAAAAGCCTCAGCACCAAGCACATGATGCTCTTAATCTGGCCCTGCCTATACTCATGCTCGTTATACATACTTTGCACCTATAGTTCTATTCTGGCTGGACATGGTCTTATGGTCTGTACCTTAGTGATGTTCCTTTCACCTATTTATCCCCTTGTGCATACTGGTCTTCACCTGGTTCACTTTAATATCTTTATAAAAGAGCTAGTTTTAGCAATTCTATTTTTTCACAGACTCCTTTGGAGCCTCACCCTATGTTACTATTTCAACACCATTGGAGATATCCAATTCCCTGGGGACTTTGTGCTTGGATGTTCACCCCGCATGCAGTGTAGCTTCCTCAGCTCCCCATACAGATGGCCTACCATAACAGCGCCTTCCAAATTCCAGTAGTACATACCTCTCAATCCCAAGTTCCATTAACCCCCCTGGTGGTATTCCCGAGTCTGTCTCGGGGTGAAAATTTTGTACCATTAGCGGTAACCCCGAGCCAGACTCGGGACCGTATCGCTGGATCCAGGAAGAGCTTACTTACCCGCTGTACGAGCGAGCCGTCCTCTGCTCTATCTATTACATCATCGAGCTCCGTTCCCTGCAAGCGCTGCGACGCACGGGGAAGGAGAACCGCGCCAAATTCAAAAGTAAAACACACACATTACATACAGTATAATGTAATCTGTAAGATTACGTTGCTGTATGTAATTATTTCACATCCCCTTTGTCCCTAGTGGTTTCTCCAGTGCCCTGCATGCAGTTTTATATTATATATACTGTTCTTTATGCCTGGAAACTGGAGATTGTCCATAGCAACCAAAACTGTCACTTTACATCAAAAATGGTTTTAGACCAGCTAGAAAACAGCGATAATAAATTAGAATCACTCGCAGAATTGAGCGATAGCGATTTGTGGGGAGATCCGTCATCAAATACTGAAAAGTAATAACAGTGACAATTCTGCAACTGAGCAAATTTCTGTGTTTTTGATTTGATTACATTATTGAATATTTTTTACTATTGTTAGATTATTATTTGGTATAATTATTCATAGTTATTTATTATATTATAATTTATGATTTCATTTTTCAAACTTTATCATACCCGGGATGTCTGCTAGACTCTGGTTTGGACAGATTTAAGTGAGTTACTCCTAAGAATTACAGGCCTACAATATAAAATGCCAAATTTTCATGCAAAATAATTGTACCGCTTTCAGCACCTAAAATCTGAAATAATCATACTGCCAGGGAGGTTAAAGTGGTTGTAAACCCTTACAAACCACTTTGACCTACAGGTAAGCCTAGATTAAGGCTTACCTGTAGGTCCAAGAAATATCTCCTAAACCTATATGGTTTAGGAGATATTTGCCCGAAAACAGGCACCGCTGAGCGCGGCATTCTCAATGAACAGAAGAACGGTAGGCGGCGGCGACAGAAGACCGGGCCACCGCCTGTAAAAGAGCTAGAAGAAGGCGCGGTGGCCCGGCAGAAGAACCGAAGAGGGGGACAAGACCCCCGAAGTCGGAAGAAGAGGGCGGCGGCGAGGAAGAAAGCCGGGCTCCTCAGCTAGTAAAAGAGCTAGAAGAAGATAGCGGAGGAGTCCGGCGAGAAGATCCCCGAAGACGGAAGACCCCCGGAGCTGTGCAATAAACTATTTTATCTTGTGTGTTGTGTTTTTTTTAACTTTATTTTACAGGTGAATGGGTAGGGGTACATTGTACCCCATACTCATTCACATAGGGTGGGGGGCCGGTATCCGTGGCCCCCTTATTAAAGGAGGCTCCCGGATTCCGATAAGCCCCCCGCCCGCAGACCCCGACAACCAACGGCCAGGGTTGTCGGGAAGAGGCCCTTGTCCTCATCAACATGGGGACAAGGTGCTTTGGGGTGGGGGGGCCGCGCGGTCCCCCCTTCCCCAAGGCACCCCCCATGTTGAGGGTACGCGGCCTGGTGCGGCTCAGGAGGGGGGGGCGCTCGCTGGTCCCCCCTTTCCTGGCCGGCCGGGTAGCGTGCTCGGACAAGGGTCTGATGTGGACCTGGGGGGACCCCCACGCCGATTTTTTTTCGGCGTTGGGGTTCCCCTTTAAGTCCATACCAGGCGGCGGGGCCAGCGACGTATCCTTCGCGGGCCCCGCCTACCCGGAGACCCGCTCGAAATGAGCGGACTTTTCTCCGGGCGGGAAAAGTCCGCTCATTTCAAAAGTACAGCGGACTGGCATACACATGGCCGGATTATCCGCCGAAATGCGAGTCCGGCGGGAAGATTGGAGTGTAAAACTACTTTCTAAGTACGCCGTACTTTCGGGTCAAAAAAGTATGCCGGAGGTTACACACGGGGGGATTGTTTGGCGGACTTCAGTTTGCCGGACTTTTCCAACCGCTTGTTTGATCGTGTGTACGCGGCATAAGTGACACATAATGGACTACTATGCGATGCATAGTAGTCCATTATGCTTTGCCTTTTCAGGGAATGAAAGAGGAAGTAAACTCATCAGGGATTACTTCCTCTTTAAGCAATTTAGCCTTAACATATTCTTTCGTTTTCCTTCTTATGATGTTGGAGTTTCAATTAGAATTTACTGGTTTATATATTTCTTGCAGAATAGTGTATGCACCCGCACCTGATGAAATGTTTTAATAACACGGAACGCATTGAGCATTGACAGGATGCACCATGTTTTTATTGAATTATTACTGCATGTACTTTATAATCTTTCATTTTTTTAAATCTTCCTACAGAGTAATTACTCCATACAATGGGGGTTATTTACAAAAGGCAAATCCACTTTGCACTACAAGTGCACTTGGAAGTAAAGTCTCTGTTGTAAATCCAAGGGGGACATGCCAGGAAAATAAAAAACAGCATTTTAGCTTGCACATGATTGGATGCCAAAATCAGCAGAGCTTCCCCTCACTTCAGATCTACCCCTCAGATCTACAGTGACTGCACTTCCAAGTGCACTTGTAGTGCAAAGTGGATTTTCCTTTCGTAAATAACCCCCAATGTCTCACTGGCATGTGCTGCTATTTTGTTTTTATAATGTGTGTATATGTATATGAACTGTTAGGAATATGTAACTATATCTTTATTTTTATGTATTCATGAATTGTACTTTATCCATCTGTGTGTTTATATTCAATGGCTTTGCTATATATTTCATACTGAGTGTGATTTTATACCCTCTTTATGAAAAATAAACAAAATGGTTTAGCATGTGTATTACCCTATTTGGTTGCCACTTGACTCACACAAAGTCCCAGCTCCCTCTCTATGTTCAATTAAATCAGGGATGGAGGTACATAGCACACAGTATGTGCTTCACACAAAGTCCCCCCCCCCCCCCCCTTTATACAGGGTTATAGCTAAGGCATGGAAAGCCCCTTGCACCCCTTTGCTGAAGTCAAGCCTCAAGTCTCCTAAGTGATGGTCTTGGAAAAAATTACTGCAAGACAAAGTGTTGAGATGGCTAAATTTTGAAAAATCTGGGAACTTTAGATTGAATTAAACTTGCCTTCTTTGATCCTGCTTCTCTAGGAGGAGGAGGAGTGTATTGGGTGGAACCCTTCTCACCTTTTTTTTACATTTTCTTCTCTTCCATTTGCCCTCATCCCTCCTTTTCTTCTTTCCACTTTTCTTTCCTCCCTCTTTCCAGGCAGGGGGCATTCTGACTTTTTTTTCTCTCTGAAGAGTTAAAATACATAGTGCTCCTTTTTATTTTGAAGTCTGGAACGGGGGGGGGGGGGGGGGGGGTGCAGCTCTACCTGGGTACCTTTCTTTGTTCCGTTCTCTTACAGTACTTACAGTAACTTCCCCAGTTCCTTTCCACTGTGTGTGTGCATTACTATTTCCTTACATAACATTTTGGTATACACGGTTGCTCATGCGAGCATCTTCTTTGTTTTTCTGGAAATACTGTGCTTGTCGAACAAAAGACACTTCCAGGTTGAGAACCTTGTACAATCTGGCCTGTTTATTTATTATTCAGACACAGTAGGGTTGATTTACTAAAGAAGTAGAATATGTTTACATTGGAGACAGAATGCTTACTTAGCTTAGTGAATAAGGCGAAGTTATGCTCACCTTAATCATCCAATCATATGCAAGTAAAAAGTATTTTTTTTTAATTTCCCCCACATATAATTAAAGCGTAGTTCCACCCAAAAATGGAACTTCCACTTTAAGGGAAGTGACCCCTGACATTCCACATTTGGCATGTCCTATTTTTGCGGAGGGGGTGGATACCCCCTTTTTAGAGAGTCCCAGCTGCCACTTGCGCCTGGCGTACCGCGGCACCGGGAGGGAGATCACCTCTCCCCTCTCCCTCTCGGCAGTCATCTGGGACATGTCACAGGTCTCAGATTATTGCCCAGCCAGTCACGGCGCGCAGCACAGCTCACGCATGCGCAGTGGGTGCCCGGCTGTGAAGCCACAGCCGAGCGCCCACAGTTACAATGCTGGCACCACAGAGAGGAGGGGGAGATGAGCGAGGCTTCGTTCCACTGCATCGCTGGACCCTGGGACAGGTAAAATTATTAAAAGTCAGCAGCTGCAGTATTTGTAGCTGCTGACTTGTATTTATTTATTTTTAAGCAGAACTCTGCTTTAAGTACAAAGTGAACATTCAGGTTTTTTTTTTGCTCAACCAAACCAAATATAAAAAAAAGAAAAGATTTGTTCTCTTGGTCTGTTGAGATTGAGATCTGTAGTCTCAGGCCATATATACTGTACATTGGAAAATGATCATTTGATTCCATTCACTAATATTTTATAAAAATTTAACATTCTTATGATTGGGTCATTTTGCACCCTTTCCAATATTTTTCAATCTTTATACCACCTGTGTGTTTTATGGGCTCTACAATGCAGGATCACAGTGCACTAAAAGTGCATGAAAAAACTTATATAAAAGAAACAAAAAAATTTCAAAAGATGAAAATGAACTAAAGCCCAGCTCTGGAAAACTGTAAAATATCTGCTCATTTAGGTTTAGGGGGCATGGAAAATAAGGATTACGGGTTCAATCCTTTATGCTGCTTGGCCAGTCCCTCCTCCTCAGGCTCCTGATGTCATCAAGATGATGATGATAATGAGGGAAATCCAACGCTGGAGCATGGGGGAGCACCATCTGCAGGGGAGCGGAGGATTGGGTAAGTAAAATGCTTTTACTCTCCCCTAGACCTAAATGGCCAATTAACTCTTGCAGTGTGAGCGCAACCCCACTGCAAGGAGAAAACGGATTTCCTTCAGTTGGGCTTTAATGCATTAAGGTCTTGTAAGAAGTAGAGACTAAGGCCTTTATAAATGCTGAAATAGAAATAGAAGGTGAGGGATAGAGAGGTGCCAAGCAGACACTGGTGTAGCACAGTTTCATAAAATACACTCACAATAGAAAGGAAGATGACAGGTGGTCTGGTGCAGATGAAGTCTCGCAAGAAAGTCCAAAGAATAACCAAGCCCTTGGTTATGGCAGACTTTGCCGCTGCTATGCCAGACGCTGGAAGATCTTGCTGGTGGACGTCTCAGAAAGGGAGCTGTCAGACATGGGGAATTGACCTGTCAATTCACAATGCTGGATGGCCAATCAGGGTGCATTTTGGAGACAAGCCATGCTTCCTTCCTTGGCTTCTTCCCCTTTATAAATGCACATAGACAAGAAAATATTAATTAAAGCATCTCTGTGGCCTAAGAAACCAGAAGCTATGAGTATTTAATGAGTTAGGTTTCGCCGGATATAAACAGCGCCGTGGGGAAATTGGGAAAGCATTTTATCACACCGATCTTGGCGTGTTCAGATGCTTTGAGAGCAGAGGAGAGATCTAGGGTCTAATAGACTCCAATTTAAAAAAAAAAAAAAGATTACCCGTCACTACCTATTGCTATCATAGGGGATATTTACATTCCCCTAGATAACAAAAAATTCAAAAAATTAAAAGAACAGTTTTAAAAATAAAATAAAATAAATAAATAAATAATAATAATAAAAAAAGCACCCCTGTCCCCCCGTGCTTACGCGCAAAGGCGAACGCAAGCGTCGGTCTGGTGTCATATGTAAACAACAATTGCACCATGCATGTGAGGTATCACGGTGAAGGTTAGATCGAGGGCGGTAATTTTAGCAGTAAACCTCATCTGTAAATCTAAAGTGGTAACCTGTAAAGCCTTTTAAAAGCTTTTAAAAATCTATGTAGTTTGTCGCCGCTGCACTATTGTGTGCAATTTTAAAGCATGTTGTGTTTGGTATCCATGTACTCGGCATAAGATTATCTTTTTTATTTCATCAAACATTTGGGCAATATAGTGTGTTTTAGTGCATAAAAATGAAATAAAGCGTGCTTTTTCCCAAAAAATTGCGTTTGAAAAATCGCTGCGCAAATACTGTGTAAAGAAAAAAATTACAACACCCACAATTTTAATCTGTAGGGCCTTTGCTTTAAAAAAATATATAATGTTTGGGGGTTCAAAGTAATTTTCTTGCAAAAAAAATATATTTTTCATGTAAACAAAAAGTGTCAGAAAGGGCTTTGTCTTCAAGTGGTTAGAAGAGTGGGTGATGTGCGACATGAGCGTCTAAATGTTGTGCATAAAATGTCAGGACAGTTCAAACCCTCCAAATAACCCCTTTCTGGAAAGTAGACACCCCAAGCTATTTGCTAAGGCATGTCGAGTCCATGGAATATTTTATATTTTGCCACAAGTTGCAGGAAATGTGCACATTTTTTTTGCTGCTTCTCCAGAGTAAAGGGATACCACATGTGTGAGACTTTCTGGGAGCCTAGCTGCGTATGGGACCCCAAAATCCAATCACCGCATTCAAGTTTTCTAAGGGCGTAAATTTTTGTCACGTTTTGAAAATTGAAAAAAAAAAAAAAAAAAAAAAATTTTCTTTTCTTTCTTCATTTTCAAAAAAGAATGAGAGCTGCAAAATACTCACCACGCCTCTTAGCAAATACCTTGGTGTGTCTACTTTCCAAAATGGGGTCATTTGGGGGGGTTTTGTGCTGTGTTGACATTTCAGGGCCTCCGTAACTGTGATAGGTAGTGAGGAGTAAAATCACCATTTTACTCCCTTAGAAATCCTGGAGGTGGGGGGTCCTGTACGTGGCTAGGCTCCCAAAAAGTCTCACACATGAGGTATCCCTGTACTCAGGAGAAGCAGCAGAATGTATTTTGGGGTGTAATTTCTCATATCACGATGGCATGTGTGAGCAATATATCATTTAGTGACAACTTTATGCAAACAAAAAAAAAGAATTGCAATTTTTCCACAACTTGTGGCAAAATATTCCATGGACTCAACATGCCTCTCAGCAAATAACTGATTGGCCCCAATGCATAGGTGCACCAGATTTTGCACTTTCCAGTTTTAGTAAATCAGCCCCAAAGCCTTAATTATTCATCTGTTTTTGTGAATGTATTTATAGAACCTTTTAAATGTAAATTAGAATAACTCTGCACTAGAGTTCATTAAAGGGGTTGTAAACCCTCATGTTTTTTCACCTTAATGCCGATGACAGGGAGCAGATGATCAGTGACACTGTCACTAGGCAGAACGGGGAGATGCTTGTTTACATTAGAATCTCCCCATTCTTCCTTCCCATGAGACGATCGCGGGTATCCCTGCGGCGATCAAGTCTGCGGTACCCGCAATCCGACTCATGGAGGTCCCGACCACCGAGCGCACGCAATGGCACGGCGGCAAATTTAAAGGGAGGTACAGGTACGCCCATTTGCCTGTCCATGCGATTCTGCCGAAGTACATCGGCGCGTGCCAGTCTGCAAGTGGTTAAACCCGAACACATATTAATTATTCAGGTGCTGTGGCTGATTAACCACTTGACCACTGGGCACTTAAACACCCTTAATAATCAGACCAATTTTCAGCTTTTGGTGCTCTCACATTTTGAATGACAATTACTCAGTCATGCAACACTGTACCCATATGAAATTTTTGTCCTTTTTTTCACACAAATAGAGCTTTCTTTTGGTGGTATTTAATCACCTCTCGGTTTTTGTTTTTTTGTGCTATAAAAGAAAAAAGACCGAAAATTCCGTAAAAAAATGAATTTTTCTTTGTTTCTGTTATAAAATTTAGCAGATTAGTAATTTTTTCTTCATAAATTTTGGCCAAAATTTATACCACTGCATATCTTTGGTAAAAATAAGTACAAATTGGTGGATATTATTTGGTCTTTGTGAAAGTTATAGAGTCCACAAGCTATGGTGCCAATATCTGAAAATTTATCACACCTGAAGTACTGATGGCCTATTTCAATTCTTGAGACCCTAACATGAAATAAAATTACAAATACCCCCCAAATGACCCATTTTTGGAAAGAAGACATTCCAATGTATTTAGTAAGAGGCACGATGAGTTTTTTGAAGTTGTCATTTTTTCCCACAATTCTTTGCAAAATCAAGATTTTTTCCACACAATTGTCATATTATCAGTTTATTTCTCACACACAGCATATGCATACCACAAATTACACCCCAAAACACATTCTGCTTTTACTCCAGAATACAGCAATACCACATGTGTGAGATTTTTACACAACATGGCCACATACAGAGGCCCAACATGCAGGGAGCACCATCAGGCGTTCTGGAGCACCCAGGACAATTCTGACATTTCTCTCCTACATGTAAAAATCATAATTTATTTGCTAGAAAATTACATAGAACCCCAAAACATTATATATATATTTTTTTTAGCAAAGACCCTAGAGAATACAATGCGTTTTTTGGGGAAAAAAAACTGTTTTGTGCTTAAAAAAAAACAAACAGTAAAGTTAGCCCAATTTTTGCATAAAGTGAAAGATGAAGTTATGCTGAGTAAATAGATACCTAACATGTCACTCTTCAAAATTGCACACGCTCGTGGAATGGCGCCAAACGTCGCTTCTTACAAATCCCCATAGGCGACACTTAAATTTTTTTTTACTGGTTACATGTTTTGAGTTACAGAGGAGGTCTAGGGCTAGAATTATTGCTCTCGCTCTAACGTTCATGGCGATACCTCACATGTGTGGTTTGAACACCGTTTTCATATGTGGGCGGGGCTTACGTATGCGTTCACTTCTGCATGCGAGCACATGGGGACAGGGGCGCTTTAAAAAAAAAAAAAAAATTTATTGTTCATTTTACTTTATTTATTTTAGTTTGACATTTTTTTCCCCAAAAATAAATTTTTGATCACTTTTATTCCTATTACAAGGAATGTAAACATCCCTCGTAATAGGAATATGGGATGACAGGTCTTCTTTACAGTGAGATATGGGGTCAGTAAGACCCCGCATGTCACCTCTAGGCTGGGAAGCCTGAAATAAAAATAAAAAAAATAAATAAAAAGATTCTGGCTTTGATCGTATTGGCGAGTTGGTAGAAGCACTGGAGGGCGGCTAGGAGTCTATGGCTGGGTATTGCAGGGTATCACCGAGTATGGCTGGGTATCTCCGAGTATGGCTGGGTATTGCAGGGTATCTCCAAGTATGGCTGGGTATGGCAATTTATGGCGGGGTATTGTAGAGTATTGGCGGGGTATTGCAGAGTATTGGCAGGATATTACAGAGTATTGCGGGTAGTGCCGAGTATTGGCGGGTATTGGGCGGTATTGCAGAGTATTGGCCGGTATTGCAGATATTGCAGAGTATTGGTGGGTATTGCAGAGTATTGGCTGGTATTGCAAAGTATTGGTGGGTATTGCAGAGTATTGGCTGGTATTGCAGAGTATTGGCTGGTATTGCAGAGTATTGGTGGGGTATTGCAGAGTATTGCCTGGTATTGCAGAGTATTGGTGGGTATTGCAGAGTATTTGTGGGTATTGCAGAGTATTGGCGGGGTATTGCAGAGTATTGCCTGGTATTGCAGAGTATTTCCAGGGTATTGAGGGGTTAAATTCTGTGGGCAGCGATGTGGGCACTGCAGATGCAGTCCACAGCACTGCTGACACCGATCTCTTCCCCCTCCGCTGTACCGATCGGTACAGAGAGGGGAGGGAGGAACCGGTGTCATAACATGACGCCGGTTTGTTTACAAGTGATCGCTCTGTCATTTGACAGAGCAATCACGTGGTAAATGGCCGTGATGAGCGGCCGTTTACCATGATCCGTGATGCGCCGGGTCCACTGGACCCAGCGGTCACGGATGCTCTCGTGTGTGCGTGCCCCAGGGGGCGCACGAGAGCAGAATTCTGGGAGGCCATTAATTAACGGCCTCTCAGAGTTAAACAACCGCCCTGAAGCCGTTAATCGGCTATGTGCGGTTGTTAAGTGGTTAAGGTGGTAATTAAACTCACTTGGTGCTTTATGTGCGTTTAATTAGCTGTGTTCAGGTTTAAAGGGAGCGCATCTGCAAGATAACCCCCTTGGGGGAGGAGACGCAAGAGCCGTTGGAGGAACCCCAAAAGAGGATGTTTGGGGCCACTCTGTGCAAAACAAGCTGCATAGTAGAAGTAAGTAGGCTTGTGCAATTTGTTTCGTATCGAAATTTGGCCGAATTTTGCATCTTTTGGACATTCGGATGCATCCGAATAAAAAAATAATGAATTTCAACTAATACTGGCTATAATGAATGAATTTGACATGATTCGGTAATTCGTTAAAGATCTAATGAAACAAAAGGTCAACTCAAAATAAATCTTACAGTTCAATCAGCTGATTAATTTTGTTCGGGATGTTGGATTACTGGCAAAGTGCATGGGACAGCAGGCTGGAATTTTATTCAATAATTTGAAATAAGACAAGCAGACAGGTATTTGGATAATAAAGGCCGCGGTTGTTTATTACTGGTTTCAAAATATGTACATAAACTCATCAAAACTCATCCAATAAACTTAAAGCTAGCCCAGTCGCTATGGCTCAGGCAGCAACACAAAATACCCAACACTTGAAACACTATAAGTAAAAAGCCATAATAACTTGTCCCCCTTTGCTGTTTCAATTTCTGTATATATATTTTATTTATTCATTTGTTTACCAAACTTACCTTTTTTTTTTTTTGCAAAGGTGACTTACCACATAACAACAACCGCGACAAAATAAATTAACATAACCATACCATACAAAATTAAAATACATTTAAATGCATTTTTTTTTTTAGGGAGGGAGGGAGGGGAGAGAACACCACAGCTCTTCTTCTGAGGCAAATGAGCCCCCTCGGCGGAACCCCCTCTATATAGCCCCACATAACCCAAGAAAAACTGGTTTAAACCAGTTCTTCCCGGGCTTTTTCACATGTCATGAAGAGGGGTCACCTGTACCCCTCCTCAAAACATATGACTAACAGCAGTTTCCCCGCTGGCCACAGGCTCTGCGGGGGAACTTGAAACAGCTGATCCAGCCGCTCTCCCATGAGGAAAAGGGGGGGCAAGAAACTGCCCTCTCCCTTCTCCTGTCATTCCTGAGAACTGAGTGAGAACTGAGTGAGAACTGAGTGAGAACTGAGTGAGAAGGGTGTTGTATTATATTTGAGCCGAGGAGAAGAGATATTGTCATTGTGTGTGTTAAAAGATTCAATAAACAAACGACTTTCCAAACTACAAATCATTATCACGAATATATACACATACATAAATAGCGAATTTCAACAAATACGAACAAAATTATAGCACATATAACGAATGAATTTGAAATAATTCCAGAATCAGTATAACGAATATCGACACTCTACAGAAATAACGAATTATCTGAAAAAGAAATTAATGTAACATAACAAATATAACAGAACAAAATGATGTATTTTAGGAATGACAACGAACTGAAACGAAACTAAATTTTCCGTGGTGCACAAGTCTAGAAGTAAGTATGACATGTTTGTTATTTAAAAAAAATTTAAAAAACGATCCTTCACAATCACTTTGAATTAAAATCATTTTTTATCTTATCAGAATAATATTTCAAACTGTAAAATGACACAAAAACTATTACTGTATTTATTGGCGTATAACACTCACTTTTTCACCATGAAAATTGGGTGCAAATAGTCTGTGCGTGTTATACGCCAATACTACAATTTTAGCTGCCTCGGAGGTGACAGGGAGGGGGGCGGGACAAGCGCCGTCAGATTACATACAGTGAGAATCTCCTGTTTACTTGGCGGCCTCTGTAATAGGAAGTCCCATCTCCTGGGTCACCATTGGACCACTGTTCTGTCTATCATAGGAGATTCACATTGTATGCAATCTGTTGGCACTCGTCCCACCCCCTTCCCTGTCCCCTCTGGGTTGCAGATGGGCATCGATGGCAATGGCGAGGCTTCTGCATTGATGGCAATGGTGAGGCTGCTGCATTGATGGCAATGGTGAGGCTGCTGCATTGATGGCAATGGCAAGGCTGCATTGAGGGCAATGGTGAGGCTGCTGCATTGATGGCAATGGTGAGGCTGCTGCATTGATGGCAATGGTGAGGCTGCATTGAGGGAAATGGTGAGGCTGCATTGAGGGCAATGGTGAGGCTGCATTCATGGCAATGGTGAGGCTGCTGCATTGATGGCAATGGTGAGGCTGCTGCATTGATGGCACTGACCTTTATTTTGCTTCAAAGTTCCTTATTTCAAATTTAAGATTTTTTCCCTCTTAAAATGAATGTGCGTGTTATATGCCTGTGCATGTTATACGCTGATAATATTACATACTGTATATGTTTACATATTATTACTTTACTACTATATACAGTATAAATAGTACTATTACTATACTAGTATAGATACACAGTACTATTAAAAAAAAAGCAACCATGACTTGACAGTTTTTATTTTCATTACAAAAGCTAATATTAGCTTTAATGAATAATCCTATGCAATAGCTTAGCGACAAACAGAATGTTTCTAGGTTGCTAAGCAACACTTCCCACGTGACCCTGCATAAACCCAGTGTAAAATTGCTGCACTTAAGCCTTGACACTGCTGTAATGGTATCAGGGCACACATATATGATTCATACTTATATGTTATAAAACAGGACATGCAAACAGTAGTGATACTTGATTTGTAAATATTGAATATCACCTGAACTATGCATTCGCTAGTTGGCTAAATGGCAGTATGACCATTTTTTGGATACTTTCATTATTTTTTACCACTATAAAAAAGCTGTTTTAATAATGCCCTAGACATTAGTAACACTCAATGCACAGTCCAACACCATCCAGCCATAGCAACTGTCAGCCTCCCACTTTTACAGGCTGCCGGCATTGGGCCTGTACAGTGCACCTGTGCCTTGTGCCCACACTTAAATGCTGGAGCCTCATGCACCGAGTCTAAATGCCCAGTGTGCATATGGGGCATAAAAGTGTTCCATTCCAAGCAGAACATTTTTCTTTTTTAAATTTTTTTCCTTTCTAGTAATTTCTCTAACCACTTCAATACAGGACATTTCACCCCCTTCCTGCCCAGGCCAATTTCCAGCTTTCACCGCTGTAACATTTTGAATGACAATTGCACGGTCATGCAACACTGTACCCAAATGAAATGTTTATCATTTTTTCCCCCACAAATAGCGGTTTCTTTTGATGGTATTTGATCACCTCTATGGGGTTTTTTTTTGCGCTATAAACAAAAAAAGAGCAACAATTTTGAAAAAAACACAATATTTTTAACTTTTTGTTATAATAAAATCCCAAATTAAAAGAAAAAACAACTATTTCTTCCTCAATTTAGGCCGATATGCATTCTTCTACATATTTTTGATGAAAAAAACAAAACAAATCGCAATAAGCGTATATTGATTGGTTTGCGCAAAAGTTATAGTGCCTACAAAATAGGGGATAGATTTATGGCATTTTCATTATTCATTCTTTTTTTACTAGTAATGGCGGAGATCTGCTTTTATCGTGACTGCGACATTGCGGTGGACAGATCAGACACTTTTGACACTATTTTGGGGCCATTGACATTTATACAGCAATTAATGCTATAAATATGCACTGATTACTGTATAAATGTCACCTGACAGGATGTGGATCTATGTGTTTACACACACAGCTCCACGTTCCTGTTCTATCACCAGCAAATGTGGGTGCCCGTCGGACATCGCGTACCACCGGGAAGCCAAGGAGGTCATATGATGCCTGCCCGGAGGGACAGAGGGTTCCTGCAGACGTCATATGACAATGAGCGGTAGGGAAGTGGTTAAAGCAGGTTGATACAAAGGACTCCACAGCCAGCTTTGAGACTCCATTCACACCTAAGCGTTTTGTAGCTTGACGCCTGATGCTACAAAATGCTGGAGGGGAAAAAATCGATTATTCTCAATGGAGATGGTTCACATCTCCACTCCAAAACGCCAGAAGCCAAACACCTGAAGCTCAAAAAAGTTCTGGAGCTTTTATGTAGCTCAGTTCGCAGGTTTGGGCTTTTTCCATCTTTTCACATTGACCTGTACAAAAAGATATAAACGTGCCAAAAATCGCGGTAAAATTGCGCTCATTTCTGCCTGAAAATGCTACACTCGGGTGTGAATGCAGCCTGAGTGTTCAGAATAGCTTCTAATGTGCAATTAGGGGACTGATTTAAGGACAGTGTTTTTTTAAGTGCATTACCATCCAGTCTACCACCCAAGCTTTGAGATCTTTAACTTTAACTTTGATGGGACAGACAATGTGGACGCATAGTTTACAAACTGATAAAGAGATCTGACTGCACAGTACAGACAGAGTTAATGATAGTAAACATAACTTCCCAACCCCTTCCTTAAAGCGATAGTAAAGCCTTGTTTTAAAAAAAAATAACAAACATGTTATTCTTACATGCTCTTTTGAATGTTTTTTCACAGAGCAGCCTGGATCCTCCTCTTCTCGGGTCCCACGCCAGCGCTTCTGGCCCCTTCCTCCTGCCAGGTGCTCCCACAGTAAGCAGCTTGCTCTGAGGGCAACCAAGCAGGCGTGCTCTGGAGAGGCGGCTCTGTGTGTCCATTCACACATGGAAGCTTGGCTCCGCCCCTCCATCTTCTGTTTGGCTCAATGGCTCCCGCTGCTGCCAAAAGCCAACCAGGAGTGTGGATCTCCGAGGAGGCAAGGCTCTCGTGCACATCGCTGGATGGAGAAGGAGATCAGATAAGTATTAGGGGGCTGTGGGGGCTGCTGCACACAGAAGGTTTTTTACCTTCATACATAGAAGGGCAGAGATACAGTGCCTTGAAAAAGTATTCATACCCTTTACATTTTCCGCATTTTGTCATGTTACAACCAAAAACAAATGTATTTTATTGGGATTTTATGTGTTAGACCAACACAAAGTGGCACATAATTGTGAAGTGGAAGGAAAATGATAAATGGTTTCCATTTTGTTTTACAAATAAATATCTGAAAGATCTGATACCCCTTATTAACATCTAGTGGAACCAATTGCATTCAGAAGTCACCAAATCGGTAGAGTCCACCTGTGTGTAATCTAATCTCAGTATAAATACAGATGTTCTGTGAAGCCCTCAGAGGTTTGTTAGAGAACCTTAGTGAACAAACAGCATGATGAAGGCCAAGGAACACACCAGACAGGTCAGAGATAAAGATGTGGAGAAGTTTAAAGCAAAGATAGGTAAAGATAGGCAAAAATCCCAAGTTTTGAACATCTTGCAGAGCACTGTTCAATCCATCATCTGAAAATGGAAAGCTTATGGCACAATTGCAAGCCTATCAAGACATGGCCGTCCACCTAAACTGACAGGCCGGGCAAGGAGAGCATTAATTAGAGAAGCAGCCAAGAGTCCCATGGTAACTCTGGAGGAGCTGCAGAGATCCACTGCTCAGATGGGAGAATCTGTCCAGGGGACAACTATTAGTCATGCCCTCCACAAACCTAGCCTTTATGGAAGAGTGGCAAGAAGAAAGGCATTGATAAAAACACAGCAAACATGAGAAGGTGCTCTGGTCAGATGAGACCAAAATTTAACTTTTTGGCCTAAAAGCAAAATGCTACGTGTGGTGAAAAACTGACATTGCACATCACCATGAACACACCATCCCCACCGGGAAACATGGTGGTGGCAGTATCATGTTGCGGGATGTTTTTCTTCATCAGGGACAGCGAAGCTGGTCAGAGTTGATAGGAAGATGGATGGAGCCAAATACAGGGCAATCTTAGAAAAAAAACCTGTTATGCCGCGTACACACGATCGCACATTCCAACAACAAAATCCATGGGATTTTTCCCGACGGATGTTGGCTCAAACTTGTCTTGCATACACACAGTCACACAAAGTTGTCGGAATTTCCGAACGTCAAGAAAGAGGTGACGTACAACACGTACAACAGCACTAGAAAGAGGACGGTCAATTCCAAGTGCGCCACCCTTTGGGCTCCTTCCACTAATCTCATGTTAGTAGAAGTTTGGTGACAGACGATTCACGATTTTCAGCCTCATTCTTTTACGATTATTACTGCTCTTCAGTTTGTGCTTGTGGGTTCGTATTTCTATTACGTATTTGATTTTCAGTGCGTTCTTGTCTGATTTTCAGCCCTGGCCTTTGTTTTTCAGTGCTTTCTGTTAGTTCGTTCTGACCAGCCAACCATTTTGAAGCCATGAGGACCCTCACACCGGACCAGAGGGTTTATAACTACCGTCTCGGCAGAGCCAGAAGAGTGGTGGAGAATGCTTTTGGGATAATGGCAAGCTGTTTCCGCCTATTAATTATGCCAATCAACTTGGCGGAATATAAACCTAACCATACAATCCGTGCATGCTGCATTCTACACAACTCTTTAAGGAAAAATTCAATCAATATTGTGGCCTCAGTTGGGCCTGAGGACGGACTTCAACAAGAAATCCTGACGGTGCTTGAAGCTGGCCGCCCTGGCTTGCCCTCCCCAAATCACCCGCAAAGTAAGACAGAAGTATGTGGGTGGGAGGGGACATTGATATGCCAGAAATTGTTTAAGAAACTTTTTATCCTAAATTTTAGAATTTAAACTGAAAGAAGATTTCCTTTGATTCACTGTGTGGGTTTCTTTAAGCTGTCTACTAGGTTTTCCAATGGTCTTTTGTTTTTGAACATTTTTTTCAATAGTTCAAATGTAATTTATTCCATACATGAGGTAACAATCTCTTCTTCAGCAAACTATTATTATGTTGTGGGTCTGCTACACACACACCTTGTATTTGTTGATAAAAGCGGGAGTTCTGACGTTTTTTTTTTTAAGTCAGCAGCTACAAATACCGCAGCTGCTGACTTTTAAAATATAGACTTACCTGTCCAGCGCGCCCGCCATGTCGGCACCTGAAGCTGATCTGTCGCTTGGCTCTCGGGTGCTGCCGCCGCCATCTTCGCTATGGGAATCAGGAAGTGAAGCCTTGCGGCTTCACTTCCCTGTTCCCTACTGCGCATATGCGAGTTGCGGTGTGCAATACCGACAGTCCCTGCTGTCTCTGGGATCCGTGTGTTTCCCAGCAGACAGCGGGGGGGGAACAGGAAGTGGCATAAATACCCGCAGATTCTGCGGCTATCTATTCCTGGAAGTGGGTGCAGATACCTGTATTATACAGGTATCTGCACCCCCCCCCCCTGAAATGTGCTAATTGTGGCACCGGGGGGAGGGTTCCGATGAGCAGAAGTTCCACTTTAGGGCGGAGCTCTGCTTTAATGTATGTAATGCATTTCTGACAAAAAGATTCATCATTTTCAGCACCATTAATTAATTTTGTGGAGTCATGCAAATGGCAAATTAGAAAGCACTGTGGGAGTTATTTACTAAAGGAAATTCCACTTTGCACTCCAAGTGCACTTAAAAGTGCACATGAAACTGCACTTGTAGTGCAAAGTAGATTTGCCTTTAGTAAATAACCCCCATTGTCACTGTAAAAACCAACTTACTACAAAAATTTCTATTGAGCATTAAAAGAAGAAGCCACACATTGTCGAGTTGAAAACATTTTACTCAAAGCACATTCACATGTGCATTACAAAAGGGTTTTAGAAACAAACCAATATCTTTGGTGTATATTTTTTTTTGTTTCACATTGTAAATATCCTTTTTTTGGTTAAACAGGTATGTTTCAAAGCATAACATACACAACTCAGGAACTTGCAAAGTTCAACTTTGACAAAGTGAAGGCAATATCAGACATGAGTATGTCCAAACTGTGTTGATCTTGCCTTCATCAGTATAAGCCAAATTTTGAAGATGCACACAAATTGGGATTCAAACTAGGGATTTCCTTCCTGATCCCATGCCTAATGTCAACATGTGCTATCTCCCATCATGGGGGATCAATGGGTGTGTTTTGGGGGTGCAACCCCTTCCTCTCACCTAATT